>NC_044361.1:23196469-23796469 GCF_007364275.1 Archocentrus centrarchus
ATTCAAGAGTTTCTGACTCCTGCCGCTGTTTCCCACCTCCCAGACACTCAGAGCCGTTCAGAGAGGGGGGGGGGGGGGGGGGGGGGGGGGGGGGGGGGGGGGAATGTTGTGCCTTCAAAATAAAAGCACGCGAGTTAAAGATTTCAAAATCAAGTATTTTTCTCCTCTGCTGTGTAATTTTGGTTGGGACAAATGCGCCTGTCTCCAATATTGGGGGGGACACGTCCCCTCCATCCCCCCCGGTTCCTACGCCTATGCTTGTAGGTACTCTGCAGTAGCCACATACACAGATGCGCATTTCTAAATCATAGATAATATTTAGGTAGGCATGATTGGGGATATATTTTGAATATATGTATGTATGTATGTATGTACATCACATTAACTTATCACGACAAGTACTTTTCCATTCATCCATTTTCTGCCGCTTATCCGGGTCCGGGTTGCGGGGGCAGCCTAAGCAGAGAAGTCCAGATCTCCCTCCAGCTCGAGAGACATCGAGGCATTCCCAAGCCAGCCGAGATTTATCATCTCTCCAGCGTGTGGTGGGTCTGCTCCGGGGCCTCTTGCCGGTAAGGCATGCCCGGAGCACCTCGGAGAGGCGACCAGAAGGCATCCTACAGTCAGATCCTTCTCGGGCACCTCAGCCGACTCAAAAAGAGTCCTCGAAAAGAGAAACGTAGTTTTGGAAACAAACAAACAAAACAAAACAAAACAAACATTCCTCAGCTGAACTTCGTCCTGTTTTTCTCTGTGAGTGCAGAGTCACAATCTTGCCACTTGATGGCGACATGAATCCACGGGTTGGTCTTTATGATCCGGTTGGCTTCACTGGCTTCTCTGCTGAAGCTGATCTTAGATTTTAACGTTTATTTAGTTTCATTACAGAATAACTAAAACTTTGAACCTCGTACACCACGTCAAAAACATCTGGGAATTATAATGCAACCCTTATGTTGACGAATAAATCAACATAAGGGTGACAGTGAAATTTCCATTCATCATTCCTCTTTAAACACTTATCAAACATATCTGCAAATCTAAAGTTCATTTTGAAAAAACGTGTGTAAAGTATTATTTAAAACTTGTTTTTTAAAACAAGATAAAAACAAGTTCGGACCGCAAATTTTAATTAGGCTAATAAAATTATCTACATTTAAACATGAGAAAAGATATTTTTAAAAATGTTATTTGAATTTAATACTTCAGTATTTTGTCAAAAAGAAAAAAAGGTGTGGAAATCCTTTAGAGTTTAAGATTTTTGGCAGCAGCAGCGGGTAAGGATTTTACGAGGAAGGCCGGGAATTTTTGTTGTTCATGTCTGTGTCCTGTGGGTGACGCTAATGTTACACTGTGAAACTGACTAAAAGTATAATTAGACTACAGTGACTGTCAGAGAAGTCTGAGTGACACCCATGATTGAACAGCCTGACAGTTTAAAATGTTTTTGTTTTTTCAATAAATCAGAACATCCAAAGTCAGACTGATATCGCCTTAAATTTTGATTCACAATATGAACCTACTGTAGGATTAAAACAGTTACTTTTGCAGTCTGATTTTTCATGCATGTTGTAATATGTCTTTGTGCATGTATGCATGCATGCATTCCTAAGTTTATGTCAGGTCCAGGTCTATAGAGCACCACTCATGCATGTAAAGCATGTGCATGTCATACGTGTGTGTACATACTAGAATGTATGACCTTTAACCTCTCTGCTCTTCACATCATCTCTCTCTGGGCAGACACAAATCAGCCTGATCAATTGCTTCTCTTGGTCTCAATCCGCCCAATTATCTCTTGTTTATCCTCCTATTATTTCCACCTCTACCTCAGCCCTCTCTCCCCTGTCTCTCTCACCCTCTCTCTCTCTCTTTCCCAATTACCATTCCGTGTAGGGGGGCATTGCTTGCTGGGTAATGAGGGACTCTGGGCATACCAATCTTAGCTTAATAGCCTTAAAGGGCCACTCATTAATACAAACACTTACTCTGACTCTCTGTCACACACACACACACACACACACACACACACACGTCCACACTCATCTGTGCCCGTACATCATGCTGTAGATAGAGATGGAGTGACAGAAGCAGAGAATGAGCGAGGGTCTTGATGGAAGCAGTAGGAGAGAGAGGAAGGTAGAATGGAGAATGAGACAGGATAGAGGAAGGGGTGGGGAGTGTGGGGGGTGCGGGTCTGGTAAATGTCAGCGGTGTGTCTCCTGGGCCTGAAAGATGAGTTAGTGACAGCAGAACAATGGCTGCTGGATCCATTCAGAAACGCAGCTGCTATGAGTGCATGCACCAGCACTTGTAAAGGCACAGCTTAAACACACTCACACTAACTGAAAACTAAACTAAAAAGCACGAGTGGTCCATCAGCAACCACACACAGTTGTGCAGGCGGACACACAAGGTAAGCCCTGCATGTTATGGAGGATCAGCAGCAATGTGAATGGCTTAGTCAGGGCTGTCAATAAGAGTCCCCCTGCAGACTGAAAACTGGCCATTTGAACTTAAGTCCTGCATCCTTCTTCTTTCCCTCTGTCACTTTATAGCACACATCCTATGAATGAACCAAAACTGATATATCTGATCTAACTGGCTGTAGCTCAGTAGGTAGAGCAGGTCACCTACTGATCGGAAGGTCAGCGGTTTGATTCCTGGCTACTCCAGGCTACATGCCAATGTATCCTTGGGCAAGATGCTTAACTCCAAGTTGCTCTCCGACCGTCCTGTTGGAGTATGAATGTGTGTGAACGTTAGTTAATTAAAAAAAGCACTTAGCTTAGTAGAAACATGCTTGTATGAATGTGAGTGCATGGGTAAATGTAAAACGTGTTGTGTAAGCGCTTTGAGTGCTCTGACTGAGTAGAAAAGCGCTATATAAGAGCTAGTCCATTTACCATCTAACGAGCATTGCTCATGGAGCCACATTTCTCACATTTTATAGAAGTTGTTGTTTGAATACTGTTAAAAAAGGTGAAATTTCAAGTTTAAGAGAGGTCTCCCACATACAGTAAAGACCCACTTTTCTCCTCTCGTGTACTGTGTTAGAAGGGTAAAATTAATCCCAGAAATCTCAGATCCAGAGGGTTGTTTAGATTGATATGATCTTTATTTAACCAGGAAGTCTCATTGAGATTAAATTTCTTTTACAAGAAAGACCTGGCAAAGGTAGCAACCACACAAACTCAAAAATGCTACAAATACAACATAAAATACACGGTCTACAACATAATATACAATATACAAAGGCCCATAAGTTAAAACATTAGTGGCCTCACAAGAAAAACATTTCCTTCACTGCTTTCCTTATGATGTTTTTAAATTTACCAATAGATATAGGCATCTTAAATTGAGGTATTTGTGGAAATTAGTCCATGTCCAAGGTGTGTAGTAAGAAAACAGTTTTCCTCAGATCTGTCAAAAGTAACCATTTAGAGGAGTGTTGCTGGTAACTACTGGCATTAGGACAGAGGAGGGTATATACTGTAGGTTAACTGAAAGTTTACCCAGTATTGGTTTATAGAGAAAAAATATACTAATGCTGATTTCTGCAAGTGGTCGGTGATGTCTAACCTGCCAAATCATAAATAATGCAATGGTGAGTCAGAGACTTTTCATTTGTGAAAATCAAAGACATGCATGGTACACTGAATCAAGACTCTGTAAAACTGAGGAGGAAGCATGCATATACAATACAGTAGCTTCCACAAGTTTTTTTTCTTTGAATAAAAAGTAAAGATTTATTCCTCAAGTAAAAGATAATCTTCATTTTGAGCTTCTTAGATTAGTAATGTATAAATCAAAGAGAAACTTGCCATTTATCCATATACCCAAATACTTGCAGACATGTACCCTTTCAATGGATTTACCATCAGATGTAACAAAACTGAAGTCATCAAAACCCTGTGGGCGATCTTATGAGAGGACCATATTATTGTTTTAAATAAAGCCAGTTTTAAATGCAGCAAAGCAGTTTGTAATAAATGAAATGCAGACTGAAGTTCCCGAACTGCCTGTCCTACAGAGGGAACGTGTGTATCATCAGCATAAAGATGTATTTTTGCTGGAATGTTTTTGCCCAAATAATTGATAAAAAAATAGAGAATCAAATAGGTCCCAAAATGGAACCCTGTGGGACACACAAGGAAATCAGATTTATGGCCCTCTTCCTGAGCACACTGAGTTTGATTTAAAAGATAATTTCAGAACCACTTAAGAGCCTTAGGACCAAAACCACTATAAATTTTTTTTTCCAGCAACAGTTCATGTTCTACTGAAATCAAACAGCGGCTTAGACAGATCCACAAATAAGGCAGCACAATGTTGTTTCCTGTCCAGATAATTGTTCACAGCTGTAGCAACATCAATGGTACTGCACCCAATTCTAAAACCAGACTGAAAATCACTTAAGATTATTTTTATCTGATTATTTTCAGATAAAAATGTTTTTAAATAAGGGGAGACCATAAGCTTCTTGTGTGACATAAAATAAGCATTTGGCCATTTCCACTATGGATGGTAAATGCAGTCCTTAATGAAGAATTGCTTTAAAAAAAATAGTGTGTGAATATTTTTCAACAGTAATTTGTTAATATAAATTGTTGGTAAAAACTAAAGTGTCCCTTAGTTTTTTAAAAATCTACATAGCTCCTTTAATAATAAAAATGTATATCTTTGTTTCTTAAAAATGTATATCTGGAGCATCCAATAAGCTTCAGGCCTACAGGCAAGTGTCAGGCTTCATCTTTCCCTAAAGAATATACAATAACCCGCCATTATCCTTTGATCAAGTTCTGCTTCCTCTTTGCCTCTTAACTTTATCTTACCTCTCTTTATTCCCTCTTCTCTGTTACTCTTTGCTGGCTACTAGCTCTATAACTAAAAAAGAATAGCAGAGGTTTCCTTTTATTCCCTCATGCAGCAGCAGAAGTAAACCTGTAGTTTTTTTTTCTTCTTATTTTGGGGTGGTAAATGAATATCATTCTCTCATTCTCTACCCAGCAGGAGCTAGATCACTTATCGACTCGAGCCTGTTTATAACACCAAGCTATTACCTCTGTCTCCAACTCGCTCTCTCTCTCTCACACACAAGCAGTCATAAAGCGGGACTGTGATCTAGCTGCAGGGATTCATTTAGGAATTGTCAGAAATCACTTTGCTCACAGAGGACAGTAAGCACTATTGGCATGCCTTCTCTCTGCAGACTGATTCCATCTTGACCTTGTTCACACCCACAAAGATACTAAAAAGATGCCAGTTTTACCAGTGGTATGTTTATTACACTTACTGGGTAAGTGTCTGTAACAGAAAGTACAAAAGCATGTCTCTCTGACTTATTTGCATACATCGTTTGGTTTGTGCTGTTTGTCTGTTGGGATGACTGTGTGTACCAAAGGCTGAACGGTTCCATTGTCCTGATGAAATGTTTGCATTAGAAATAAGGAGGCACAGATGAGACATCGATAGTGCTCATTAAACACCTCAAATGTGGTGACATGCACAACATAGTGGAACACATTCATATTCACATACTCAGGCCTGCATGCATAGGTACAGCAACAAAGAAAATATATTTGAGCTCATTCAAGTCTCTCGTACATGGCCCCCTTCTCATGCGAGTGACTCTCAAAGCTTCTATGACAGTTGATTTAAAATGCTTGTTGTCAGTAGACTTATCCATTAAGCTGTAACACTGCTATCTCTCTCCATATAGACATGCCAACTGGCTGGGGCCCTTACGCAGTGATTATGGTGCTGGCAGTGGGAGCTGGGGGCTGTACTGTCATTTAGTCTGGTTAATCAGAGCCTTGCTCCAGGTTAAGCTCCGCGCCTCAAGAGACAGGCTGATGAGCTGAGAGCCGTGCCAAGCCTAAGTTCTTGGTTCTGGGCTCCAGCGGCTCCCCTGGCCCCTGCCTGCTCCAGCAAGTAATCTATAACACTCCATGGAGCATGCATGGAAGCTCAGCCTCGTGGACAACACTGAACACACCATGCATGGTAATGAGACACACAGACATGACACATGTCACACACACACACACCTGTTCGCACACACCACACTTACAACTGATGCAGTGTTTAAGGATCATCACTGAAGTTCTATGAGTTTGTTCTGCTTGGTCTGCAAGAGCAAGATTATAGGCTCAATAACACTCAGAAAAAACAAGCAGGTCCTTGTGACCTTGACTTAATGACCGATTTGATTGACTTCTAAATGCTTTTACTACCCCATGTCTATGGAGACCAAGTAGTAACCAGCTCAGCAGAATGAGTGTATAATGACCACAGGGACTGCTGATTTTCAAACAGGAACTACCCAGACACATACACACAAATACTCAAATAAATTCCCATGGGGTCAAGCGGGTTTCAGCTAAACACGGACCTCCAGGGAGTGGTTGTATCTGAACCAGGCCTGCTATTGGCCCGCCTCCTCTATCTCAGCCATCCCCCTGTGAGCTCATTAGCCACAATCATAACCACTTCCCTATGTTCCGCTACACACTCCATCCATCGCCTCCTTGCCACACACAAATTGCGCCTTCCATCAGAATTGGACGGCAAGTGTGTGTCTGTAACAGCATGTGTGTGTATGGTGCTAAAGGACAAGGAAGGTCGGAGAGCCCCGAGAGCCCCCGATGTTTCCCCGTGGGAATTTGTACACCAACTAGAGCCAGAGAGAAGTAGGTGGGAAAAGAGACAACTGGGTAGATCGAAGGAGGTTAAGAAGTGTGTTTTCAGGTGATAAAGTAGATGACCAGGTTTCACTTTGGGGACTCCGTTCTGCTCTTTTGTGCTACGTGACCCAGATGGGTGGTGAGGGAGCCAAAGAGGAAAGAGGGAGAAGCAGGGAGAGATAAAGAAAGGGGTATTCATTTAAAAAATGAGCATGCGCTGCAGACGCAGGAAGGACCCCAGAGAACCACAGAATGGGACTGAGACAACAAAGAGGCCCATCATCAGTTTAGTGAATAGATCTGTCTGTCTATCATCCCTTTTATCTCCCTCTGCTTTCTTTTTTTTAACCATCGCTTCCACTCTTAATCAGCCTCTCATTGTGCTATTAGCTGAGCCTGTAGTCTTAATCAGAGGTTGGCACAGACATCATCACTATCCACTGCCCTTCTCACACACACACAAACACTAAATAAACAGATTGTAACTGTGACACCCAATCATGTCATCTACTCAATGAGCCCTCCTCCCTTTCCCTTTTGTAGTCCACACCCCAAACATAACACATGGGAAGCTTGGCTCCCCGATCCATCAGTCAGCCAACACACTCCCACTATAAAAATGTGTGTGTGTTTGTGCGTCTTTTGATGGTGTGTATCCCAAGGGAAGGGGCGATGATTTAACTGGGTAACCCGAATTCACCTCCTATCACAAATCCCTTGTGCATGAATACTGTAAACACACACACCACACACACACACACCACACACACACAACACACCAACACTCTGTCTCTTATGATGTCAGTGAGTGTGTATTGATAATGGCCATTAGCATATTTATGATCATTGCCAGCCTCTTATTGTTTGCTCGCTCCATTAATCTTCATCTGCTGCCTGCGCCCTGACAGCTCAATCTCACAGGCCATCGCTGGGCACACACACACACACAACCACTAATGTAGACACACACGTTCAAAATCCACAGTTGTACATAAAGCATACTTGCATCAACAATTGAGTGGTTGTCTCACACATACATACACACATTAAGGCAGACAGCCTGATTGACATTCACCCCTGTGAGTGTAATCACCGGAGGTTATCCTCTCCAGCTGTGCGGAGGTCTGCTCAGCTTCTGCTGTGCAGCAACGAGGCATCGTACCTGCACGCTGACAGTTCCTTTTGGACCATAGGTGAGTGATGGGCCCTTTGATCAGAGTCCACCAAACCCACCTCTCTCAATACAACCCCCATTCCAAAAAAATGCCTCTTTGTTTTTCCAGCCCTCCACCACTCATGAACTCATAATTATAAACCGTTCTGTGATCGCTCTCTAGCCAGTCTGCACCACAACTACACTAAACTGAGCCTTCAGGTTGTAAGAAACAAACACTCTTTTCTGAGTGAAATTCAACAAAAATGCATGTAGGTAAAAGTGTAGCTTAAATACCCAAGCTACTAAACTGTGCTATGGTCCTGTGTGTGTGTGTGTGTGTGTGTGTGTGTGTGTGTGTGTGTGTGTGTGTGGTGTGTGGTGTGTGTGTGTGTCTTTAAACACAATGACAGCATGTGGTTGCGTGCACGCAGGCAAGCATTGCTTGTAATGTGCACCCAAATGTTAATGTGTTTGTTTAGAGCCAGTATGACTGACTGACTCACAGCTGATTACTGGGTGAATGAGTGCTGGAAGCAAGCCAAGTTCAATGGGAGGTCTGTTCTCCTGTTGCCTCTTCCTTTTTCTTCTCTCCGCTCTCCACTCTCCCCCCTTTTTCCTCCTCCTGCATCACCCTGCTGCTCCAGGAAGAGCAACCTGGGAGCCAGGATATTTATGTGTATTTGTGTGTGTTAAGGCATACACGTACCTTGGGTATAAATTTAACATCAAAGATGAATTAATAAGCAGGAGTAAATAAAGCTGTTTGTGCGAGATCTGCCCGATTCCGTCACAACAAAGATTAAATTAGGCAACATTCAGCCTGTCTTAAAGGAATAATTCAACAGATTTTTTAAGCATTAGATGAGACATTCAATTAACTTTCAGATTGTTTGCATTAATTATGAAGTCGGACTCAAGAGGTCACTGGATTTAGTGTCATAATCAGACTTAAGTGGCATTTTGTTTTACTTCACACTTACATGTTTCAGATAATAAAACAAATTTTAATATTAGAAAAGATAACCTGAGTAAATACAAAATGCAGTTGTTAAATAAGGATTTTGGTTACTAAGGGAAAAATGCTATCCAAACCTACCTGATCTTATATGAAAAAATAACTGTCCCCCTTGTTAAATCACAAATTAACTGTGATTAACCACATTTTTTGGAAAGCTGAATTCAATTTCACTAGCCACACTCAGGCCTGTAGTTTTTCTTTTTATCTAGTGAGATAGCTGCACGTAGAAAATTGGTGTTCCTGTACAGAAATCCACTTTAAAGCCTTGTGTGGTCATTTGAATTGTACAGGATACTGGGTGCAGCAGCAAACCCTGATGATAAAAAATATTTGAGATGTAAGCAGCAATCCAGAGGTCTTGAAGCTCGATTGAGTTACAAAGACTGCATGCAGGTGAGATCAGCTAACCTGGATCTCTCCAAACTGAAAAGGTATTTGGTTCTCTAAAGTTAACTTGCATGATGTGACTTGTGTGATGTTTGTTTCAATCCCTATATTAACACAAATGTCACTGTGCAGTAATAACTGTGATAGACTTGAACAAGGACGTGGCTGTGATCAGCTGACCTGCTGCTGCTGCTCTTTTCTTCCTCTAATGTCCTCTTTCTGACATCTTTCTCCATCTGAGTGAAGTTATCGCTCATTCTTTGCTCTCCCTGGAAATACAGCAGCTGTTCTTTTAGCTAGCAGACACACTGTGTGACAAACTGCAGACACTTTTTGTGCTGATATTTGTTGAGCATTTAGAAACATTGCATTTATCTGCCACACGTTACTCCCTTTATGCTCGATCCTTTTCTGTAGTGCTTGCTAAATGCTGAAGGACCGCAAGCACAACTTACGGACATCGGCCCTCGGTCTGGCCCGGCTCACAAACCCCTGATTATAGAGCTATAAATGATACATTAATTATACGGTTTTGCCTCTTTGCATGCGATAAGCCCGGTGATGGAATAACAAACAATAGAAGCTAGGGTTTAATCCCGGGATCCGGGATTCCCGGGAAATGCGATCAGAACCATTTCCCGTTTCCCGGGAAACGTTAGACGGGAAACCGGGAAAAAAGTCGCGCGCGTCGATTTGACTTTCATAAAGAAAAGAAAGCTTCAGAAAGTTAAATTTAAGGAAATATTGAGAGAAGGGTTCGTTTAATGCGAAAAGAATTACTCTTCATTTCAGGCACGTTCAGCCTCCGTTTAAGGCTTCAGCCTTCATCTCAAGCGTTTTTAGAGGTATTACACAGTTGTACTTTTTTCCTCTTTAATTTGTTGAAATCGTAGGCAATGTGTTTACCCTGAGGTATTTTGTATTATATTTTTATATTATTATATATTGTTATATTGCATTATATAGCCTATAAAATATGCCTGCCCTGAACAATAAAGAAATATCTGTTTAACTTCGAGTGTTTCTTTTCCTCGTTTGCAGCCGCTTACTAACAATCATGAATTAGGATACGGGCCTAATGTGTGAAGAAATTATCATGAAATAGATTGCTTTAACATATTTCGCTTTTAAAATGGAGTTGAGTAAAATGTATATTTTTTAGGCTATAAGGATTGGCCAGTTTTTCAATAGACGATTCACAGCGAACCTACTTTAATCCTCAGACACGGTGTTATAAATTTGCTGTTGCCAGAATGGCAATGACCAAGTCGTAGTGCATTACTCGAGGCCCTGTGTTATGCCATATTATAGTGAAGTACGGTAGTTAACTTTTCAATGACTATTACAGCGTTCCACTGGTGGAGATATAGCACAACAGATGTCGCCACGACAGCGTGGCTGAGCCTTTATCAATGCTGTGGAGATGAACCGTATTGTTTTGCACCAGCAGTTGTAAAATAGCTTGGTATAATTCCATGTACAATGGAGGAATATTCGAATTATATTTGTTAAGGGAGTGTTGAGGAACGATACAACACCGCATAGCTCGAGCACTCCAATGTCCAGATGTAGGTTTTATGCGTTAATCAAGCCGACGTTGCCCCTACTGGGCATAACAGGACATAGCTGGAAAGCTACCTCTACAATATCACAATAGGTTAAGGCCGACACAGGCTACAGAAGGCCTAATTAAAATAAAAAAATAAATAAACTTTTTCCCGGGATTCCCGGGAAATGGCTCGTCATTTCCCGGGATTTGATTCATGTCATTTTCGGGAAAAATATTAAACCCTAATAGAAGCACAGGACTGCTCTGTGGAACTTGAACTGCGTGCTTTTTCTTCCAAATTGTGTTACCTTGTTTCTTTTCTGACTGCACATCATCAGTGCTGAGAAACTTTTACTCATAATTTTCCATCTGAAACAAGACTCCTAACATTTTTATTGATAAACCTCCCCTGAACTAGAAAACCGTTGATGTCTGAAATCTATGGACTCATTTGTCTTTAAGCAATAAGACGATTCAAACCACAATATACAGGATAGAACAAGTCATAATGTTTTTTTTCTTTTCCTATGGCCATAAAGCTATTTTTATAGAGCCTATCTATAATATTTCACTAGCAGAGATTATATAAGTTTTATTGTGAGCTCCCACAGAGAAAAGAGTTTTATGCAGCATCTATAAATCACTCCCTTCATCATTTGTGATATCAGCTTCTAAGACTGTTTGCCAGTGCGAGAGTTGTGCAGTGTTAACATTTACGGTGTGTAAGCTAATATATTTGAGTACTTTATGGAAGTAGTAAAGTATGAAATACATAATTTGCTAACATGTACCATGTAAAATAGCTCTTAAAGATGAGCTGTGAATACAAATGCTGCTTTTCTTTTGTTAAGGCATATCCTATCATTTATGGGCCAGGAAGCTTTAGGTTTTTTCTTCCTCGCAGTAAAACTCCTGCGCCTGGTGCAAAATGCAAAAATATTTAGAGCTACTGGAAAGGCTGTCCTATATTAAATGTATGCATCTTTATGCACCACAAAAAAGCTGAATAAAATATCCTGTTGTGCTCTTGTTTTGATTATGGATGCTCTTTCTGCTGACACTTGATTAAAATGTTGTGCAACGTGTGTTTGATAAATTAGGCTTAAAGAAGGGTGAATTTTGTCCCCAGCTTGAACCTCTTGTCCCACTGATCTGTTAAAACTATGCTAACACAATTACAACAATAAACCTGCTTTTTTCCTCATATCAAACACAAGAAATCAATTGGACAAGACGGGAATGTCACACCTCATTTATTTTATTTATTTGTTAAATAATATTAAATTGTTTTTAACTAATCTATTAAATGTGCAACAGTACTCTACAAACATCAACTACAAATTCTTGTTGCATATTTCAGTGTGGTATTTGTAGTATTTTCACTGACTGTTGCACAATGGACGTTTACGGTGCAGTTTTTCTGTTATCTGTCTTCGCATGTGACTCAGTGACCCTCACATTCTGTTGGAGCTCACCTCTTTTCACTGCCTTTCTTAACTATTTCTGTTCTTTGAATCGGGGGCTCTCAAACTTTTCCAAGGACACGGTTGTAATACTAACAGTTGAAGGCATCTTCTTACTACTATTTGTAGTCTGAGATGCTGATGGAGGTACAGAATATATACATACACCCACTGGCCACTTTATTAGGTACATCTGTTCTATTCAATTCCATTTTATTTATATAGTGCGAAATCACAACAAACAGTTGCCTTGAAGAAGTTTATATTGTAAGGTAAAGACCACACAATAATTACAGAGCACTGCTCATCTACTGCTCATTAACACAAATATCTAATCAGCCAATCACATGGCAGCAATTAAATGCATTTATGCATGTAGACACGGCCAAGAAGACCTGCTGAAGAAAGGTTATTTAAGTAATGTGGCATGGTTGTTGGTACTAGAGCGGGTGGTCTGAGGATTTCAGCAACTGCTGATCTACTGGTATATTCCCACACAACCATCTCAACGGTTTACAGAAAATGATCAGAAAAAGAGAAAATATGCAGTGAGCAGCACTTCTCTGGGCAAAAATGCTTTGTTGATACGAGTGGTCAGAGGAGAATGACCAGACTGCTGTGACACAGGGTCCGAATTTGGCATAAATAACATGACAGCATAGAGTCATCCTGCCTTGTATCAACGGTTCAGGCAGGTGGTGGTGCTGTAATGGTGTGGGGATATTTTTTGGCACACTTTGGCACACGTTAGTACCAATTGAGTATTGTTTAAACACCACAGCCTAGCTGAGCATTGTTTTTGACCTTGTCCATTCATTTACAACCAGTGTACCCATCTTCTGATGCCAGCTTTCAGCAGGATAATGTGCCATGTCACAAAGTTCAAATCATCTCATATTGTTTTTTGTTTTTTTTAACATGACAGTTAGCTCACTGTACTCAAATGGTCACCAGATCTCAATCCAACAGTGTACCTCTGGGATGTGGTGGATGGATGTGCTGCTGATAAATCTGCAGAAACTGTGTGATGCTACCATGTCAATATGGACACAAATCTCTGAGGAACATTTCCAGCACCTTATTAAATCTGTGCCATGAAGAATTAAAGCAGTTCTGAAGATAAAAGGGATCCAACCCAGTACTAGCAAGGTGACTGAGTTTTACTCGTCCAAAGTTAATGTGGCTGGAACTAAAGGACATCATGGCCCAGTTTCCCGTACAGGGTTATGTCTAATCCTGGACTAAATACTTTTCCTGTTTTGGTCTTCATTGACTTTTTCCTTTTAGTCTAGGACCATGCTTAATCCATGACTGGGAAACCGGCTGTATATGTTTTTTTTTTTTTTTTTAATAATGATGTTTTGTAATAATTTTTACAAAAACATGTCCCAACACCCAAAGGTCCTCCCAGTGGAAACTCCTGGAGAAATGTTGCATGATTAGTGTGATAGTAACATAATATGCTTTACCTTAATTTATGTTTTTCTGGTAAACGTTTAGGCACAGGGTGAATTGCATGTTTTGATAGCAGTTTTAAGGTGCTTTTTTGCGTTTATTCATGGTAATTCACAGGTAATGTAAATTATGATGGCTTTAGTATTTCTCTTGTATGTTGCATGACTGGCGAAGCCAAACATTAAGCCGATGAGCCAACAATGTGTCGTGCAGAGTTGTGAAAGTTGCTGATGGACATGTTTTTAATAAAATACTGACAGCGTCTTGGAGTAATTTAAAGGTCTTAATATAGAGTTTATTTAAAAAGTCTATTTCGTATTCTTGCTCTCTGGTTTCTGTGGAATTTGGTTTGATGTCTTGATATTACCTAATTGGATCCTTAACCTACACCACACACATCCGAAGACCATCCAGTAATTGCATTATGTTTGTATCCCCATGCTTATGACCTGGTTATTGTGCAGGAGGAAGAGTTCAGATTGATGTATTACTGTAACACTAACTGTGTTTCTTTCATCATCAGCTTCATTTGGCCTGTGATTAACTCCCAATCAAGAGGCTTGATTAAAAGTCAGAGTAAAAATATTCCATACATATTTAATACTCCACTAACAAGGAAACCAGCTCCCAAACTGCCAACAAAATAGATATACACCCATAACACGCACACACTTGCACATACATCTCCCCTTTTCTCGCCTGAAAACACACACCTAAACATTTCACGGCTACCCCCCACCCCACCCCCCCGATGCTGGCTAGGTGGAATTAGAAAACCAACCCCGCGGTCTCATTAATTAATTAAACACCGTGTGCCACTGGCACCTGGGTACCGGTTATCACTGCCACTCAGACACACCATGATCTCAATAACCACCCCACCACAGGGCAGAGAGACAGAGTCGGGGGGGGAGATGGGGAGTGAAGGGATGCTGATTCTTCTTTCCCAACTTTGAGGTAAAGACCTTTAAGGAGCAAAGAAACCAGACAGCAACAGAAAGGAGACCTCAGACACAGTGTTTCTGTGTAGGCAGGAACGTGGAACGCTTAATGGAGCCTGATCAGCGTTTACTGCTGTGTGCGTTTGTTTGTGCATCTTCTGCTCCCTTACAGACTCCACGGGACCATTTTATCATCTAGCCTAGCAGGGCCCCTAAATCACTGCAGCAACACGCTCGTCATCATTTGCTCTTAATGCCTCCACATGTGGAAACAAAGCAGGGACACATACATACACACACTTCACTGATTCTTGGCCAATCACTGATTCTTTGCAAAACTGCTTTTGTTTCTAATTCCTTCTTCTTTTCTGTTATAGGGGTTTATGAAAATACATATTTTGCAAATAGCATCCACAATTGTAATGAATTTGTAAGTAAAGAATAACTTGTAGAAGCTCAGAAACCAGAATGCTTAATACTTCCCTCAAATGACTCACTAAATAGTTTTTTATTTTTTGAATATCTATCTATCCAACTGATTATGACCCTCCAATCAAGCACCAACAGATCAAACAGCCAACAACAGATCAAATGTCAGTTGTGCAAAACAAGGATTTCTCAGGCCAAACCATTCTTGAATATTAAATCAGAATATGTATTTAACTCTATTTGCAAAAATCAAACCTATCAGGTTCACATACATAAATTGACTTGAGAAGCACCACTGTGATATTCCACACCTTGCTATCTATTTTAAATTAAATCATGGCCGCCAGCACTAATTGGACCTATAGGGACAAATAATTTGAAGTTCTGAAAAATAAGTGGTATCGCTGTTGGTTTCTTTGCCTTTCAGCTTTTGAAATTGACTCTGAAGAAATGTCTGAATCAATATGAGATGAGGGATTTGCAAACTCAGTGCAGATGAACCGCACAACTTAATCAAACTAAAAGAAACATTTCTGAATATGGAATATTGCTGAGACTCACAGTGTCCTGCCTGAAGGTGGAAAAATATAGAAGATGTTAGATTAATATTTAACATATTAGGCTCCCTATCATTGGAACCTACTTACAGTAAACTTGTTTACAGTGCCTTGTGAAGGGAAGGTGCACTTTAGTCTGTCAGTTGACTTCAACTCACAGCAGCAACTAGAATTGCTTCTGGGAATGTGGAACAACAATTCTTCCAAAATGATATGGTGACAGGTGAGTGTTTATAATATATCTATGTATAACAGTGCACAGTGCTGTCAAGTTTGGGTTTGTTGGCCATGCTTTCCAGCTTGAGGGGTGGTATAAAATCCAGTTAAAAAGCTAAGGTTGTGACAATTTCACAACCTTAATTAATTTTTTTTTCCTTTTCAAATTTCCAGCCAAATTCAATGTTTTTTTTTGCGCTCTCTGTGCACCAACTCTGCTCTTTCTTTCTGCAGATCGATCAGAGCAGAGACTGGAGACTTGATTGAGTTTATGAACCCATGGTTGGGGTCGTCTCTTTGGGGTGTTTATATGGGAGGTTATGTTATCCATTTTGAGGTTGGAGGGAAGACATGCTTTCCCTGCCATAAAATGCAGCAGATTTATTTAAATTCATTTTTTCCACCCCTCAAGATGAAAATGTGACACAGAAAGTGTCGCAGCTTCCTCCAGATGATGATTCCAAGCAATGATCTCATTCCGAAGACCAGGATTTGCATGCAGCCCATTGCCGAGATCAAAGTGCCTCAAGGAACCCAAATCAGGGTCAAGAACAACAAACACAGCCTGGTTCCATCTGCCTGGAGACATTGAGCAGTCGCTGTGAGATTTTCCTGCACCAGGAGTTCAAATATGAACCGGTGAATTTCAACAGTGAGCATTTCGTCACATTTGTTTGATATGGCCATGCTGTGTGCAACCAGATGGGTTAGAGGGATACCGTAGAGTGGAGTTAAATCAGTTAGGGTTGTAACAGTTGCACCAATCAGTTGACTAATTTTATAAAATCAAAAATAAATGAATAAAGTGGCTTCATAATGTAGCGGTTTACACATTCCCCTAACAAGTGAAAAATCCTGTTTGAACCCATGAGAAGACATAAATCTTCTCTGGTCTTTTAACATAATCATAAAATAAAAAATAGATGGAGTTTACAAGGACTGAAAAATGAAGACAATTCTTTCTAATGGCCATAAAGGGGCACATCCTTTGGTTTAAAAAAGAAACCCAGGTGTAGGTGTTGGAAAATGACCCTTCATCTTCCTGTTTCTGTGACTTCTTTTCTGACCCAACTGAGGTCTCAAACAAGTTTCAGATCTTCTTGTTGAATACAAGATTGTTCATTTTTCAAATTATATTTCCCAAACTTTTCACATTAAAATTCTTCTTGATTAACATGCAATAAAAATAACAGATTTCATGTATCTTTGTTTCTTTTCTATGAATTTTACCGTGTCCGTTCTTTGAATTATTCTAGTTTAGTAATGATGCCGATAGATAACTACTTACTTGTAGCACATTCCTAAATGATTAAACTTCCAATAAAAACTCCACTGGGTTTACAAGGAACCATTAATCAATTCACACAGTGTTACCGCCACAGGCTAAAGACAGAAAAGTTGCCAGTAGGATGACTGACCCAGTCACGCCATTAGGTGTGAGGATTTGTGTTAAAATAGTGCATTGTTTATTTGCAGTTTATGTATCAGAAACTGTTCAATAAACTAAATTTATTGAACTTTATTAAACTAAATTTTCCTTTTGCCGACATTTGCAGTGAAGTTAAGATGTCAAACACTGAAAAAAATATTGGAAAGTCGGGCTGTTCTTGATCGCGTCATTGAGATTCTCGGTCTGCGTTTTCGGCCGGCTTTTCCCCGTTCTGCTCCACATAAGCACAAAGGGCCACTTGGTTTCTCAGTCATTATCTGGTTTTAAAACACCAAGATGGCTTAAGTCTTAGTTTGAGGCTTCATAACAGAATTTCATAAACAATACGGTGATGTCACAGTGGCTATATTTGCACAATATAAGACAATTCATCTTGATGATGTTACTTTGCGCTCTACAATATGATGCCTGGCTTTTTAAAAACTATTTTCTGAAATTTTGTTGGTCTAATCTGTAAAATAACCTTTAGTTGTACACCCATTTTACTGTCCCCCATGATCTACTCTTTTGTTAGATTCCTTTTAAGAATCAAGCCCACAAGGACACAACTCGGATTCCGTAAATGATAATGCAGCAGCGGGTGGAGACAGAAACTTATTACTTTGCTAATCAGCAAAATAAAAACTCCTCTGCTGCTGCTTTGTCTGAAAATGTTTCATTTAAATCAGATCTATCCACGGCTTTAAGAATGCTTCTGTCCCTCCACACTCACCCACAAAATCCTTAGCGCACTCCATTAAAGGCCAAAAACTTACCAACAAAGCAAGCTCCATAAGATTCAGCAAACTATGTGTCCCCTTGTTTATTAAGACTTCAGGAATGTCAATAAGAGCATTTCTATACAGTAGGAAGGCTGAAGAGGCCAGCACGCAGACACAATGACCTCCTGCTATTCTCCTTGTTGATAATGACCCAGACACAGGCACACTGCCCATCAGCCAGACCTCTAATAAAGCCAAACACTCTCTATCATCTACTAATAACCTCCATGCAGCTGTAAGAGTCATGGACAGGCCGGCGTCTTCTGAATGCAAGACGGGGAACAAAGCTCCGAGCGGAAGTACTGGAAAGCATCCTGCTTATCGATCAGTGACTGTGCGTTGCCCGATGGCACATGGCGATAACAACATTCTTGTTCTTCATCCCCAAAATACACAAAGAGAAAGAGTACTGTAGAAAAGAAAACAACAGAGACACACGCACACACACTCAGACACAGTGCAAAACATTTCACTCTAACAATCAATCCTTTAGGTAGACTCATTTGGAGGCTCTTGGTTGCCACGCTACTACACATCCACAACTTCACACACAAGTACACACTTGCAAGGTTGGTATTTTTGTAAAGATAGGATTGGAAAACTCGTTACTCTTTTCTTAATTGGTACAGAAATTCCGTCCTTTTTTCCCCCTCGCAGCAACCCCCTCCAGGGGAATGCTGATTAATAATCCTCCGAGTCCTCATAATACTTCCCCCTCCTCCTTGCACGTATACACATACATCCTCACTCCTACTCTCTGCAGAGCTGAGCCATCCATAGGCAGCTTTACAATTCAGTAGGGGAATTTTTTTTCACATTCCCACCAGTTTTCTCTTGCCTCTCCTCAAGCCTTCACATCACTGGCTCAGCCTGTCAATGTACCCATACAGCTGGTCTGAGAAGGCCTGAAGAGAGAACTTATCTTCTACCCTCTTCCTCCCAGCTTGTCCCATGTCCCTGCGGAGGTGCGGCTCCCCGACAAGCTTCTCCATGGCCTTAGAGAAGGCCTCAGCTGTGGGCTCGCACAGGAAGCCCGTCTCCCCATCTGCCACGCTCTCCAGGGGGCCCCAGAGTTCACAGCGATAACAGGGCAGCACAGTACATGGCCTCCACAGGAACTATCCCAAAATGCTCTCTGCTAGGGGTGTAAAGCACGGCGGTGCTGCCCCGCAGCAGCGCCACCTTCATTGAATCCGAGGGGAGCGCAGAAACGTAACACTGTCCTCCAAGTGGAGCTGTGGCTGCTAGCTCTTTCAGCTCAGTGTAGTGCTGAACGTTCTCAGTAACGCGATCATCATAACCTCCTGCTACGACTAGGTGAATGCCTGCTCTCTGGGCTAGAGGAAGGCTGCTCCTAAGGGTTGCCACAGCTGCCAGAGCCAGGCCCAATTCTTCTTCCCTTTCATATCGGTTCAGGGAGAGAAACAGACAGGTAGTTCCCTCAGGGAGAAGTCCTTCCAGGCCTTGTGCTTCAGCAGCCTCCTGGTCAAAGGTACGCGTGTTGAGGGAGGGATAGAGGACATCTGTCTGGACTCCACTCAGACTACGAAAAGTCTCCCTGAAGATGCCTGCAGTGAACTGGCTGTTTACCAAAATCTAAGAGAAAGTATAAAGAGATTAGTTCATTAGGATCTCACATATATCACGGGTTGTTTTAATTATTTAATAACTTGGCTAGCAGCATGAGGTCTCTGATCGCCAAAAAGTCTAAACTACAATCAAAATGTCATTTCATTTCTATCAGGACCCTGCCAACAGCCTGCCCGTGGAGATTGAGTCCTATCACGCTGTTGAATAGCTGAAGAGCTAAAGTAGTTGTGAAGAGAGATTTTACTTCTCTCAACCTTTTTAAGGCTGAAAAGCTAGGTGTGTACTCACACTAGGTGATCTGTAGTGTACCCGAGCATGTTTGACCTCCAAGGTCCAGTCTGTTTGACTAGTGTGGTGGCTGCATGCAGCATACAAGCATGGTTTCCCATACAGTGTCCAGTGCCCTGGTCCCCATGAAGACATGAAGAGGTATGCCAGGTTCAGCTGGACTCAGGCACAGAGCCCATTTAGTATGATTGCTAACTACGCCCAAGCACGGAACTTCTTCAGCGACAGGTGACTGTTGGTGAGGTAAGTTATTAAAAAAAAAAGAAGGAAAACCTCTAAAGCAAGTAAGGGGACAGTTGGCCACCATTTCCAAAAATTGCCTAAATTAAAAGGTATAAATTATGAACTTAGTGCTCTGAAGGAATGCTTTTCAAGAGTGTATATGTGGGTGACAGAGCCCGTGAGAGAGAAACAAGAGCCAAGATGCTGAGATAAGCTGAAGCCAGTTCATTAAGCATAGTGAGATACAGGTGAGCAGGGGAGTGGGAAAGGGGGAAAATCATGCCTAGAAGGACACATGGTGCCTAGTGTGAGTACACCCTAAATGTATTTCATTATAGGTTTGTATGAAGAGCAGCACCAAAGATATCATTGCTTTTAGTACCCCAGCTGGCAGCCTCTTCAGTTCCACAATGCTAAAAAAAGAAAAAGAAACAAGCTCCTATCCCAAGTTTTCAAAACATCTTCCTGGCATCAAATTCAAAATGAACAGATATTTTTCAAAAGACTGATATTTTTCTTGATTATAATATTTGTTATATTGTAACTGTAGTATTTGTAATCCTTGTATTCTGTTTTCAGTTGCGTTGTACACCACATCCCAACTTTTTTGGAAACAAAAAAAAAACAAAAAAAAAACTGCTTTTAAAACAGCATCAGTTCTTCTCAGTTCACCCGTTCTCGTGGTATTTAGCAGGATATCCCAATTATTCTGGAGTGGTGCCTCAGCTGCTTCAGCAGCAGTAATGTTTTAGCATGAAATTGTCAAATGAAATAAGTTTATTCTATTAGTTTAATAAATTCATTAAACTAATAGATCCCCTTCTGGCGGTCCTGTGCTAAAGCTTTGTTCACCTTTATTTCATTGCTTCACTGCTTGGTTAACATTCCTCACAATTTTTTATTATATGAATAAAATATAAAAGCCAATCTTGTCCTGTAATCTGACATGTTACAGGACCAGGCCTACCCCTTCAAGCTGTTACGCACCATATCAGCCATGCCTGTGGTTCGTTCCTCCAGCCAGTCAATGGGAGTACGGTAAAGCTTCTTCAGGGCCGACTTCCTCTGGGTCAGCAGCTGGTCTGGGAAGTGACAGTAGAACAAAACCTTCTTCCTGCGACGAGATAGTCGTAGCACCGGGATACACACAGACACCTGGGGTCAAAGGAAACAAAGATATGCTCAAAATGTGACAAAAATGCCATCTTGAATACAGTAGCTGAGAAGGACATCGCTGTTCTGCCTAACCATGTTCTATGTATGTGGCTAGAGATCGGCCACATACGTAGTACGCCAAAGGTGGAGGAGAAGAGAACTTGTAGGCATTTGCGTGCCGTGGAGGCAAATTTTAATTTGTGTCTGCACCTTCAGACTCAAGATATGAATGATGATGCCGATGTTTTATCATCTGAGAAGGGGTTCCCTTCACCAAAGAAGCGAAAATGTGAAGGAAAGAAATGCCACAGGTATCTTAATAAAATGTGATCCTCTTCCTCCTCACCTCAAGCCTCATCTCCTGAACTAAAGTCAGAGATCTAAGCTAACATTATGCCAGCTAATGTTAGGCCTGAATGTCCTAAAAACAGTTTGATTACATTCACATCGTATGAGAGTTTATTCACTAATTGTCCGAGTAAAATAACGTTAGCGCCACTTCAAAGAAGGTTCCACTAACACTGGCTAACAGAAGCAAAAACAGCACTTTTTGAGATGAGTTGTTCAGGATATCCTCAACAACACATCTCAATATCGCTGTCAGACAGAAGTGCGTTTCACTGACTCATCGACCTGTATCGGACTCCTTTCACAAAGCTTTACAGCCTCCTCCAGAGTAAATAGACACATATTGACTGCTGAGGTAAACAGTGGACTGACAGCCTACACTCACTACAGATGAACAGCGGCCAGAGTTGTTTGCCCTACAGCAGCCACCCTGGCTAAGATTATGCACTTGAATTGCGAGGGGTATGAAAACAGAACTCAGTTCAATCTAGTGACATCTAGTGGTGAGATTTTACACACTGTAACTTTGAATGTAATCTATCAGTCCTAAAAATTTCCACCCCTATGCACTTTGATGCCCTGTAACTTGGAAAGTTTTCCATATGATAGTAAAATGCATTAGTTATTGTACCAAATTAAAAAAATAAAATAAAATCAGCTACTTCTGAGGTGCACAGGCAGGAAGCAATCAGTGATTGCTTCCTGCCTGATTGATTGAGGGTGCAAGAATATGAATCACTCTTCAATAAGACCTATTCTCAGTAAGTTACAGTCAGTTATGAGACACTGAAGAACTCCATCTCCATGCACTTACTATGGTAGTTCTTCCAAAGCATTTTCAATGGTCACTAGGATATAAAAACTGCATGTATAGATTCACCATTCCACGTTGCTGACTTATCCCCACTCTATAACGTGTCTGGCACTTACTATGCATCACAATTCACCTGATCACAGAAGATGACATCATATTCCACCCCGCTGAGGAAGACCAGGTAGAGGGCCACATAGATCATCCTCAGGTAGGCACACAGGGCATACAGGTAGCCAAACACACTGGTGGGTAGCCAGTCACCCACACATACCTATTACAAGAATAACAGGAGCAATGACTTAATGTTTTTGTTTGATAGCAGATATCAACTTTTTTTGGTAGCACAGTGTGTAACACACCACAGGCAGTTCTGGATCCAGGGTCTCAGAGAAGCAGTGTGTCGGGTCATAATGGGCCGTCCAGATCTGAACACTACAGCCCTGAGACTTCAGAGCAACAGCGGCATCGACCACCAGCCGCTCCGCTCCCCCAATACCAAGGTCAGGATGGAGGAAAACTACCCGTGCCATCCTGTGGACAAGAACAAATACAATTAAAATTGAATTGAATGAGGGTAGATAGCTTAATATTATAATATAAAATCATAAGTATAAGGCTTAGATCAGCAGACGCTTTAAGGTTAAAAAGAAGTGACAGTGTTAACCTCGGACGCGTATTAAAGATTAATGCATTTTCTGTGGCATTCAAACAATCCAAAACTTGATGCTGATGAAAACAACAAACAGCTTTCTCCAGCAGAAGGTACCCGGGTCTCATGCATATCATCTTTGAAAGGTTTCAGGGCTGTATTGTTACCAACTTAAAGAATCTGTCCTTGTGGTTTTGTAGCATCTTTTAATTTATAACTTTTATCCCTGAAGGCACTTCATGAGTGTTAATCGAAAGAAAATACACCCACGTCTTCTGACAAATACCCTCGCTATCACACTGTCCTCTGTCACCTATT
The DNA here is from genome assembly GCF_007364275.1 of Archocentrus centrarchus. Lineage (NCBI taxonomy): Eukaryota > Metazoa > Chordata > Actinopteri > Cichliformes > Cichlidae > Archocentrus > Archocentrus centrarchus. Next base: position 23,219,922 of record NC_044361.1, read on the forward strand.
TGAGGACAAACATCCAGCTAGTTTACAATACATTACAGGTAAAAAGTCGAACTGATAACAAGAACATAAAGGAGATTCCTGATTATATATTCATATATATTAGCCTATGTAGTTAGCAAAATTCTAAGCCATGTTGGACGTTTGTTAAATTAGTCAACAGAGGAATTTCTAACGAAACACAACCACATCTTTAAAAAATATATCATTTAAGTTCGGTTCTCTTCACTAACCTGTCCAAGTTCGCAAGCCTGTGATTATGGTCGTTTAGCTGTCTATAGTACAGATCAACCGTCCGACAAAGCTACTGTTCGGACGCCATCTTGGCTCAAATTAACCATTACGATTAAACTTACCCCGATTCGTGTTCGAGCCACAATGGCTCACGTTTCCGCCGACGTGACAGACACGTCTCTTTCAGACTCGAGGCTGATCAATTATTTGCCTTTGACTTAATTCACATATTCATACACAAATTCAACCCACTAAAAAATATTTTTTATAAATATTATTTACTTAGCCAAAAAACACATACGCCCATGAAATAACGTTTTGGTGAATGTTTTTTTTATGTGTGTTGAATGCCGTCAGCCGTCAGGCTTCTATCTGGTCGCCTACGTTGGTCTTGTGTTTTGCAATCGTGTCCTTTTTAGACGAGCGTCAGCTTTGTGAGAGCTCTTCTCAAGTTTTCCGCACGTCGACTGTCTGTCGCTCATCCGACGTGGACATCAGCTTGAAGAGCTTCCCGGTGTTTAAGCTCGCATCAGGACAAAAAAACCCCAACAAAATGGTAAGTTCCTCAGATATGCCTGGAACCGTTCATGCTTGCCACGCTACCCGGCTCCACTGCATTCATTCAGACCCAAGCTGTTAGCGGGCGTGCTAACCTTAGCCCATCATCTGTGGACGTGGCCGTTTATAATGCGAATAAACGCGTGTCGAGACAGACATTTTCAAGCTAGAAAGGTACTGAATTAAGTAATGACACACATATATAAATACTGTAAGAGGAGACTTGGTGCGTGATGTTGTAATAACAATGTAGGCACCCACTCAGGGCCTTTGCAATCTGACATACACAGTTTAAGGCCAAATGTAATTTATTTATCTAAGAAGCATTTGCTGAATCTCCCAGTCAGTGCTGTAGGTTAGTTTTAGCTGTGAGAGCGTGACAGATGTGAAGATTTATAATTGAATGCATTACAATTCTATCATATATTTCAAATCTGTTTTTTTTTTCTAGCCTGGACCAGCAGCAAGTGCCACCAATGTTGGAGCCTCTAGCCGTTCCCCCAGCAAGACAGTGGCTCCCCGTGCAGCAGGCTCCACAGTCAGACAGAGGTATTTATATATGTACACACACCCTTAATTTGTTTCAGTCATTTTAAGCTGATTACAAATAAAAGGCGACGGAGGGTCTCCTGAGGAGTCGGCACGTAATGTAGCATTCACTGTCTCTACACTTTGACTCAGGTTGAGAGATTTTTGAGTGACAAACAATGCTCTCCTCCAGAAGATACCTGTACTACACAAACACAAAAAGTACTTTGCTCACCCATTATGCATGCATTATTTTTTTCTCACAAGTGTTCAGCACTGATCCACCTCATGTTGTCATGCTGTGAACAGTTATTGATTTTGTGTGTGTGTGTGTGTGTGTGTACGCCTTCCCATAGATTAGAGCAGATAGATGTTATGCTGTTGGCTTAATCGGTGTGTAATCAGAGGCTCACTGCTTCCTCATGGTCTCATTATTACAGATTACTACCAACATCTTCATTACCTCATTAACCTCTGTTTAATCTCATCCCAAGAATCAAGGAGCAATCAGTCACTCTGCTCTTTCATCAACAGCTACTGTATTTGAAATTAATTCATAATAATCCGTAGTGTATAATAGATGGCGCTGTTTTGTTTTTTTCTTTTTCTGATGATTTATAAGTGGCTGCCTCAAATAAGGCTTTGAGTGGGTTTATAAAGTTGAATATTTAAAGTTTGAAAAACTTTAGATTGAGAAAAATGGGTTGTGCTTGCTTTAAAATCTGGTTTCTTTTTCATTCTGGAAAAGTGTTGTAACATCTATAAAACTGCTGATTACTGGTAAGATAAAAGGTCTTTCTTCATCTGTGTGTGTTGCACAGGAAAGCTACCAGCAGTGGTACACGCAGTGGTGGCAGGGCCACAGGATCTGCTGGCACAGGCGGCATGTGGCGCTTCTACACTGAAGATTCACCAGGACTCAAAGTGTAAGTACAGTTGTATAGAAGTTTTATAGTCACAAACAAATTCAGCATTTGACATTTTGACTTTCATCCACTCGCAACTACAAACTAATCCTCAGGATTTCCGACACTCGCCATGTTTAATGGTGGGAAATTGGCCAGACGTGACTTTATGGTAAAGCAGATGATGTATTTAGCTTGTTAAGTGTGTGGGTGTGTGTGTGTGTGTGTGTGTGTGTATATACACACATAATTATGTGTTAGGAAAGTGCACGTTTAGAAAACTCTCATCAAACTTATATTCTGCTATATCCTTGTGCCCAACATCAGAGGACGCTTCCTGCCTCCCGGCCATAGCCAGTCATTGGTTGATCAATGGTGCTGTGGTGGTTATTGAGTGCGTCTCTCCAGCAGTCGAAGGAGGGCAGGCTCACCATATACAGTGCTGTATATCGAGTGCATGTTTGTTCCTGTGTTAGACACCGGCCTCAAAGCTTCATTAAAGGATCCACTCTGAAAGGTCAACTCAATTACAGCCTTCTGACAGAGGGGGGAGGAAGGGAGGGCTGCGGAGGAGAGGGTTGGCATGGCAATGCTTCTACTTAGTGATGCGCTCCTCCACCCCCACCCCCCACCTCCTCACTCAGAGCCTCCTTCAGAGATGAGAGCCCCTTCCTTGTTTCCAAAGCTCATCAATAAAATCAGCCTCTCCACTAAGACTCGTGCTCCGGTTAGGGTTACAGCAAAAGATGGGAGTGTGTGTGTGTGTGTGTGTGTGTGTGTGTGTGTGTGTGTGTGTGTGTGTGTGTGTGTGTGTGTGTGTGTGTGTGTGTGTGTGGTGTGTGTCTTTCTCTCTGTGTTAATCTGGGTATTAATCATTGTCTCATTGTTGTGTGACAGCGGCCCAGTGCCCGTGCTGGTGATGAGCCTGCTGTTCATTGCGTCGGTCTTCATGCTGCACATCTGGGGGAAATACACCCGCTCTTAAACCCCAGCCTGATGACCCCTGACCTTGCGCCTCAGTTTCTTAAATCTTTGGACCTGGACCAAACAACAAGTGACCCACCTCACCCTCCCACATCCTTTCTATGCTGTCACTACAACACACACATTGGATTTTTGTACCCAATCATCTGCATCTGACTCTGGCGACCACCTTGTCGCTCCTTCGCATCACTCTGTGTGTCAGGCGCGATGGGGTGAATTGGAGGAAGCCATGTCGCTGCCTCTCCAAGCGGCAGGAGCAGCACGTGTTCACCTACTGCTGCATGAAGATTAAGTGCAGTGCCTAAGGACATTGTTGTTTTCAGGCCCCCCCCACAAACATTTCTCCCTGTAGCCTGAATTGCATTTTTTTTTTTTTTTTTTTTTTGTTAACAGCATTTGTACAAATGTAATTGTATTATTGTACAATAAAAAGTAAAAATTAATGTGTGTGTGTTTTTGAAATTTAACCTTGCTTTGTTATACTGGGGGGGAGGGGGGTGTAATAATAATCCTGTTTTTGTTTTTCAAGTCATTTGAAGTTGAACGAGGCTTTTTGTACAATGAATGAGAAAAATATTCTCCGCCACACTGTTAGCGACAAGTGAAGTTTTCTCACTTTTAACCTTCTGTATCCATTACCAGACTATTGAAAGCCGTGCGTTTTCACAAAAGGCATTTACCGGTGTTTGTTTAGGCAAAAATTAAAGCCTTGATGGTGCTTTTAGACTGGAAAAACAAGGATATTAAAACAGAAATTGAAATGTTAAGTGTTAAGTTTCACTGTGATTGGCAGTTCACCAAACACTTAAACAAATTCCAGCGACTTGCAATTTATCCGACTGAGGTTTTGGCTATAATTCAATAATCCTATTTCATGTTCTCTTTGCTTAAAATTATGTTTATACTCATCCTATAATCAGCCTTAAATGCCTGTGCGTGGTGTACATATTGCAACTATTTAAAATTAAGTTTGATTGGATGAAAGTGTTTCAGTTTGCATGTTTCTCTCTGGAGGTTCTCAGTCCTAACATGGGCCGCCATAAGGTTTTTATCACTGGCACCATTGACTCTTTCTGCAGCTCTCGATAATTGTAGGCAGTTTAGAAACAATGCCCAAAATACCACAAGGTAAACATCTGAAATCATTTTTAGATACAAAAAAATGTTCCTTTTCCTCCTCCCTGCCTGCCTGTCCCTTTGAATTTAGTGGCCTTTGTCTCTTTGAATAAAGCTCATACAAGAACAGGAGAAAGTTTAAATACAAAAAGCACAGCTTGCAGTGTGTCCTGATGTTGATTAAACAGCTAATATGAATAACTGAATGAAAAGAATCTGTATTTAAATTTCTTTCTATAATCACTTGATCAAAAATCTGTCCTAAATGCGCTTCCTCTGAATTTGGTCCAGGTGTTTTACTATCTTCTCCTTAAGGGGGCGCTGCAGACTACTTTCTGAATGCCACTGGCTCAGCAGATACTAACTCTTAAAGCTGTTCTCGCGCAGGGACGACTATGAACACATGTTCCGAGTGAGTGGTGATTTATTTACCCTGGGCTACTCATTTAATGATACACATTTTTATATGTTTCTACAACTACAACTAAGCTTTATCACACTGAGTAGATTCTTTTTTTGAGAATTGGATGAGAAACAGCTTCTGGAGACAAGGTTGGAGAAATTAGTTTGAACCATGTGGATCATTAAAAAATTATTTTCTTTGATTCCACTGATGCTGAGTGAAATGACTGCTACTGAGAGCTGCAGGCTGGATGTTTTGGAGCTGTAGAAGTAGTTTTGGCCCTACCTGCATCAGCAGGTTTATCTGTGTTGAATATGAAACCACCAGCTGGCATGGCTTTTGTGTGTGTGTGTGTGTGTGTGTGTGTGTGAGTGTGTGTGTGCGTGTGTGTGTGTGTGTGTGTGCGTGTGTTAAATGTAGCATTCATGTCCTTTTCATTAATTCATTCTGTTGCTATGGCTTTGCTTTCCATAAGGCTTCCAGTTCTCGTGGCAAACTCAGGCACTACTGCCACATCACTCTCCCTGTCCCGCACACACACACACACACACTGAGATACTCGCACAGACTCCGCAGCCCAATTCACGATGGCACAACACGGCAGTGAGCCAGAATAATTCAACATAACAATTAAATATGGAGGAGCCATGGTAAAGCTGTCCCTCAGGGTTCAGGAGTCAAACAGGCCCAGGCAGTACTGTGTGGAGCGCTGTGACCCTCTACTGTGCTGCAACCTGTAGTTCCAAACTCCTCCTGACACTATCCAGACACATCAGCTCAGTGTTTCATTCGGGGATAAGAAGGAGGTAGTTTTTATCTGCCCGGTGCTGCAGCTTGAATGATCACTGCATGTTTGAGACAGATCAATAATCTTCATATGTAAGGGCTAATTAGTATAATGACAAATGAAACCGAATCTGTATTATTATTCTGCACAGTGACCTCTAAAAAACAGCATTTAAAAAAGGCACAGGAGCAATAGTTTATGCATCCAAGTGCATCATACGGCTCAAATAACCCCCAAAAGTCTTGAGGAACATTTATTAAAATGTAACTTATTACTGAGTTATGTATTCCCTCTGCAAATCAGATTATTTGATACAAGGTGTATGAATACACATTCATTTCCTATACATCAAAGTTGCAATTACATGCATCTGCATGCTTGTTAAGTTACAATCAAAGCCTTTATTTGCTGAACATGCACGTGTGAAACGCCGTCTGTCTTGTGGAAAGAAAGAGAGGAGTGAGAGATCGGAGGAGAAGGAGAAGGAAAGAAAAGAAGATTTCTTAAGAGTGCTTCCTCCCTGTGTCTTTCTCACCAGAAACCCATTTCCTGTGAGACAAAAAGAAAGAGAGAAAAAAAACGTGCACACGTTTACAAGGGATGGTCCCTTGCACACAGAGAAAGGTGAGAGAGGTGAGCACATGTAGACACACACACACACACTTGAGGAAACCTGTAAATAGGTCACATGCGTTTTCGGTTCTATGTGACACATGCTGCTCAGGGGTTTAGCATGGACGTGAAAGAAACGGTTTGCGTCCCTGTCTGAGCTTGCCACTCTCTCACTCGTCCATTGCGCACTCGCTCATGCCCAGAGGTGTCCCACCCCCGCAGACTAACAGTTTTACGGCTCTCAGGTGCAGCGGAAGGCTTGTGATTGAAACGTGTTGCTCCTCTCAAAGATTGTAGAAATATTCATTCTTTACATGAGTGTGACAGTTTTATTGAAATGTACGCAGGGTAATGTCTCCGTGTATTGTATAGTTACTACAGCAGGAAAATTGAGAAAGAAGACCAATAATCAATTGGCAATTTAAATAAAAAATCACAAAACCGCTTTTAAAAAATTTTGACCCATTGAAGGAGTCACCTTTTGCAGATATAACAGCTCACAACACTCTTTCTTGAAATCAGATATTATTCAGCATTCTTCCCAACACTTGCAGAAGTTCACACAAATGCTTCCATCCTTCAGTCCAGTTCATTTTAAATTCACTCTGTGGAATGGAGACTAGAGACTTACTTGTTAATTCATGATTCAAGCCTGTCTTTTTTTGTTCTTCTGTTTTAGGTCTTTATCTTGCTGTAGGATGAACTCCTGGCTAATTAGGCCGTGTTAACCCTTTGAGTTCAAGGGTGTCAGTCACTTTATAGAAGTTGAGCCATCATCAAGCTTCTTGTTCCATTTCTAAAAGTTGATGTCACTAGTTAAAGACCCTTCTTTTCACCTCTTCACTAGCACACTAGCAAGATTTCTTACTGGTCTAGAAGACTTTCTTCCAGTCTTCAGTAATGCACTGCAGTGCAGTTTTTTTTTAATAGTGACAAATTTTCTGCAACTAAAACTGTTAAAGTTTTTTTCTTCACAGCTGAAACTGACTGAAGCTTGTTGTCGTAACAGCCGCCTATCACGGGATTGATTGACTCTTGAAACTTGTCTTCTGATTCTGTTGTGGTTTCGGATTGACTGGAAACCCTTCTGCCAGAGTTTCCTCCAACTCCTTTTGAATTGTACTCACCGACACTTCGTCTTGCTTTGTATAAAAAGGAAAATGTAAACTTTCAGTGGATCTAACGATGTCTGTCTTCCTTTATTATTAATTATGGCAATATACACTCACTCACATTAGGTGCACACTGCTAGTATTGAGTTCCAAAATCAAATTCTAATTTTGGTTTATATTGAAGTAATAGGATCACAAAACTGCTGCAGATTTGTCGGCTGAACATCCATAATATGGATCTCCTGGTGGCTGTGGAGATCATATGAGTACAGTAAACTATATTTTAAGAAACCAGACGGGCATAATTTGAGCTTTGTGACATGGTGCAGTATCCTGCTGGAAGCAGCAATCATAAAATGATGGACATGGTCAGCAACTAGCAACCCAGGTAAAATATGGAGTTTAAATTATCATCAGGTGGTACTGAGGGGCCCAAACTGTGCCAAGAAAATATTCCACACACTTTTACACCACCAGCAGCAGCTTGAACCATCTATACAAGGCAGGATGGATCCATGCTTTCATGTTGTTTACACATAATTCCGACCCTACTATATGCATGTCGCAGCAGAAATCAAGACTTATTCGATCAGACATTTTTCCAGTCTTCTGTTGTCCAATTTTGGATGAGCTTTTGTAAATTCTGGCCTCAGTTTCCTGTTCTTAGCTGTCAGAAGTGGCACCCAGTGTGGTCTTCTGCTGCTGTAGCTCAGCTGCTTCAAGGTTTGATGTGCTGTGAGTTCAAAGATGCTCTTCTGCGTTCCCTTTCTATCAGCTCGAGATAGTCTGGCCATTCTCTGCTGACCTCTGACATCGACAAGGCAGAGAACTACCACTCACTGGAAATTTTCTCTTTTTTGGACCACTGTCTATAAACCCTAGGAGTGTTTGCCGGAGAAAGTAGAGAAAGATAAAGCAGTTTCTCAAATACAAATTAACCTTCAGCAGGTCATCTTGACCATATCTACATGCCTAAATGCTTTGAGTCACTGCCACATGATTGGCTGATTAGGGATTTGCATTAATGTGCAGATGAACAGATGTGCCTAATAAAGTGACCGGTGAGTGTTCTAATTCCTGCAGTGTAAAATGCTTCAGAGGATGTAGAATTAAAGTTTATTCTAACAGTGCTTTAACAGATGGTCTGAAGAAATCACCAAAAGTCGGGACACCCGTAGACACAGTTTACATGAACTTTCAAAACTTAATTTAGCTCCACTTTTTTATAACTTAGAAATCTGCATTATTCCTAAGTTTCTGGTGACCTAAACTCTGTTTTTGACCTCTTGTTCCATTTCAGGTGATTCAATCCACTTGAACTGTTTAACTTTCAATAAAACTGGGGGTGTTCTGAAACTTTTGACCAGTTGTGTATGTCAGGTATGAGTATGTGTGTGTGTGTACTTTTTGAGCAGATCACATGGTTGGTAAAGCATGGAATGGATGGATGGGCGAATAAAATTGATCCAGACTCTTTGACCAAGTGAATCCTGGGCGATGTCTCAAAAACTAAGGACTGGAAGAGGGCATGTTGGGACACCTGTGACAGGCGCTGTCAGATGTCTGAAAACTGTTTACAAGCCTGTCAGCAAACGGACTTTAGGGTTAATGTTTATGTGCTACTCCAGTTTGCCCTTATCTTCATTATTGTTATCTGTATCCTTTGTCTCCATGGTTTACTGACTGATATTGTGCCTGAATAAAAGAATATAAGAATAATAATAATATGTGATAGTCTGGGCAATAATAAAACTTCCCACTTTATGTACACAAATATAGCAAATGTAGCATATATAGCAAATGTGTTCAGCTGCTATGATCATAAGACTGGTGTTAACTGTAGCAGCCAATTGGTGCAACAGTCTGTTAATGGCCAGTGATCGGTAGCACAATCTGATCTGCTGAGAGGTGAAAACTTGTTTGCGGTAAAATAATCTGCCATCCATGGCACATGGCTGATGTCATGTGTGCTGTATAAGGGTCAGGGGGGATTGTAGCTGAGATACTGAGAATTTGTGAATGTGTTTATGTGTGCCAGCTGGACCCTCTCTGATCCATCTGGATCTCAATCCACCTTCAGAGAAATAAGAGAGTCAGAGTGAGAGCCAAGACTGAGTCTGCATCTATCAGGACCTCATCTCTCTCCATCTAATCTTCCATGTGATACACACTCACCTCGTGCTCAATGCATGAAATGTTAAAGATAAGAATAATTAATATATAAATAACATATATTAGATTTGAATGAAATACTTAACCAGTGCTGTCTGTGTGGGAATATTAGCAATATGCAGAGTGCGTGTGTGTGTGTGATTTACTGTTAGATAATAATTGTCAATAATAAGCTCTGTTTTATAAATAAAAAAAACAATCTACTCTGCTGATGAGCTGAAATAAATAAAAAAAAAAATATATATATATATATATATATATATATATATATATATATATATATATATATATATATATATATATATATATATATATATATATATATATACACATATATATGCATATACATATACTGAAAAAAACTTTAGTTCTTTACATGAAAAAAAAATCATAAAAACCAGTTTTACCCACAAAGATTTTTTCAGATTAAATTATATATATATATATATATATATATATATATATATATATATATATATATATATATATATATATATATATATATATATATATATATATATATATATATATATATATATGATCTAGGACAAAGAGGCCAAAATCATTGTAAAAGAAAGAACATGTAAAAAAAAAAAAGACAAGAAGTTGTCTAAAAATAGAAAGACAAGTCAAATAGAAAAGGAAATTGAGATCTTCAGTGATAAAACTCCAACCGTTCAAGTTAAAAGCACAAGGGAAAGAAGACAAATATACGGGGAGTTAAAAGAAATAGAACTAGAGCAGAAACAAGCAGTAAAACAGAGAAAGATGAAGGAGCACAGGGTGCTGAAGAGAGATATGAATAACTACAGGAAGATGGAAACAAGTGGAGACAGTCGATGGTGGGAGAAAAACCAAAAGAAATTTAACAGGTCTGTTGCGATTTAACAGGATGGAACAATGTGGAGGCTCAACTACACATAGAGATCAGAGCTGAATAAAACTTTAAAGGAGCAGCAGGAAACCAAACAGTTCTTTCTGATGAGAAGACGGCAAGAACAGGCTGAGGGATCTGTGGCAATATAAACAAAAAAAAACCTGAACCCCAGGCAAGCAGCAATTGATAATAAACCAATGCTCAGTACACTGTAACTGTTTAAACTGTCATACAGTTATTGTCCCAGTGTTTTGCTTGTTTATCATTGCTGTAGTAAGCGCATGTGGGGTGGGGGGTTTACGATAGGGTATCCCGACACAGAGGAATTTTGGTCTCTGTGACCTTTTCACATAAATCCCCACCCAACGGCAGCACGGCTACGTCAGGCCGGATGATGCCCCGCGTGATTGCCACAAGCATGCAGAGCCAACTGGGCTGTGATGTCAGAAACATGTGTCCCCCAGAACCCCCTCAAAGCCCCCACCCCACCCCCCCACCCCGCTCACTCACTTCACACCCTGGGTCACTGTGGCTGGACTAATTTAGGGAGGAGGGTGGGGCGACTGGGGGTGAAACTGCTGAGCTGAGTGTCTCAGGTGTCAGCTGTGTGCTTTATAATATTAAAGACACTTGGGCTGTGTGTGTGAAAGGGTGTGTGTAGCCGTGTGTTTTGTAACTGTGTTGTTTATGTGCAGTGTATTTTTAGGTGACTGTATTTTCCACTCCTTGTGCAGTGTTCCAGAGTAGTAATGGTAGGAGAGGTGAGGCAGAAGGAAGGGAAGCAGGGGCACTGCACAGTAAATGAGGGGATCGCCTGGTTCTTACCTAACAATGTTCTTCATTAAAATATTTCATGTCCACGCAAAGCTGGAAAAACATCCTTAGACTTAATTTTGTCGTCTAATGTTCTGCATAAAGTTGCATTATTTGTAACAAACCTTTAGCAGAAGCCTTAAACATTGCTGGGCTTCCCTTCTTTTGTTGAATCAAATGTAACTGTGCATTTACATTTAAGCCAACATTTGTGGCAAAAAGAGACCAATTTATGATATACTTGTGTGTGGATATATGCGAGCATAGTGATTTGTTAATAATTCATGACAGCATTCAAGATATTTGCTTCTTTCTGTGTCTCCCTGCCTCTCCCAAACCAGCAGGCTTGCAGACTACAGCCGTGTTTGTTTTGTGGTTTATGATTTCATAAGCTTCCCACATGATGAGCACGAGAGCTGCGGTGCTGATGAATGAAGAAGGCAGTCGCATACAATGAGAGCAGGCTTCAGTCATATCTGCTGGACTAACATGGAACATGACACTCTCACATAAGTAATGAATAACATCACTCACTGCTGACTCCTGCTATAAATTAGAAATGGTTAAACATCATCTCTCTCAGCTGCTGCTCTTACAATTCATCCAAATGTTTTCCTAATGGGCTGTTTTTAAAACAGTGTCTGATAGATTTCTCTTAATTTAAACCTGCTATTGGAGAGGAAACCACCTCTAAACACAACACAGATACATCAAGCTACTGTATAAGACTGTTAGAAAATCATCATCAATTTACACATTCAGCAGATACAGAGCTGTGTTTGTATTTACCAAGCAGTAGCCTACAGGGTTGAAAAATGACAGGGTGGAACTATGCTACTGTTGACCAAAGAAAGAAGTGAGGAAGAAGGTGTGTTGGGAGGCAGCGGCAGAGAAGGAAAGGTAGGAGTGTAGAGGTGAGAGCAGGAATTTTAAATGGATTGGATTGGATTGGATTGGATTGGAGTCCCAACCTGAAACCCATTGAGAATCTTTGGGATGTGCTAGAGAAGACTTAATGTAGTTGTCATGGTTCTGGGTTGGTTACCTAGTGTTTTTGTGTTTTTCAGACATTTGAGGTTTTGTTGCTTTATTATTTGGTGATCCCTGGTTTTTGGTTTCTTGTCCTTTCTTTCCATTTAAATATGTGTAATTGTGTTCCCAGTTTTTGATGCTTAGTTTATTTCCTCGCTCTGTCTTCTCGAGTGCCGGGTCTGAGTGTCTGTGTATTTGTGTCCCTCTGTGTGCGTGCTTCCCTGTGTTGTGTCAACACAGTGTTTGTATCATGTTTGTCCCTTGTTCTGTGTGCCTTGTGTTCAGTTTTGCTTCCTTTGTGTCATTTATCTCATTTGGTTCACCTGTTCTTCCCTGCTGTCTCCACTCTCTCCTTGTGTGTATTTAAACCCTCAGTTCCTTGCTGTGTTGTCATCTATGGCCCCGTTTACACGAAGCCGGTTTCACTGGAAACGGTGTAGTTTTGATGCGTTTCAGCCTTTCGTTTACACGATAGCGTTTCAGAAACGATCCGCGTTTACATGATGACATGTGAAACGATGAAAACGATGTAGTTCCCATGCCAGGCCACAAGTTGGCGTTGGTTTTCTCTTTGCAAAGTTTGTTTATGCAAGACGCGCATGCGTGGAGTGACACAGCAGGTAGTGCGGCAAATTGTTCATTACTTACAAAACGGCCAATGTGAGAGGTTTTGTGTGGACTGACGATGAGGTTGGATCGCTGGTGCATACAACGCTGAATTACAAAACGGTAAAAACACAAGAAAAGCACAAGAAGCTGTCGTGAATCCAAGAGTACTGTTTATCAATTTGCGCGTGCGCGAAAAACTGTGGCTGTCGCAACCATAGTGCGCATATGCGAGTCGAGCGTTTTCAAATCACCCCGGTTTCAAGTGTTTACACGAGAACGCAAGCCGGTGCGTTTCTGAAACACTCTCCTCTGGACCCCGTTTCCGAAACACATCATTTTCACTCCGTTGTCGTGTAAACAGAAGGGCGAAACGCATCAAAACGACACCATTGTCGTGTAAACGCAAGGCCGAAACGCATCAAAACGACGCCGTTTCAAAATGAAAACGGTCTCGTGTAAACGGCACCTATGTTTCCCTCAAGCTGTGTGGCTGTAGATGCTGTCTGAGTTCCCCTTGTGTGTGCGCGCCCCAAGGGATTTGCATTGTGGACAATTACCTGCCTTAGCTTTAGGATTCTGGGGTTTTTTTTTTTTTTGGCCAGGCAGAATATATGGACTTTCTATTACCTGTCTATCAATTCATGTAGATAGCGCTGTAACTGATAAATGCTCCAGTACATGTACCAACAAGGCACGAATGCAGTCTGGCTGCTGTTTGGGTCTGGGCAGGTAGCCTGCCTGCTGAGAGGTGTGAGAGCAAGCCTGCTGACCCGAGTGGCAGTTCTTTGAGTCATATTGCAAACCTCTTGTTTGATTTGCATATTGTAGCTGTCATATTCATTCAGGTTACTGTATGTTACAACAGGTGAAGTGAAGGTGTATTATGCAATCTTAAGTTTTCAGGGAGTAGAAGTCCTTACAGAGCAGAGGCACTGTGTGTATCACGTTCTCGTACACTGCATACTCTCAATGTCAAATATAAACCATAACCAACACTGATGCTTTGTTTGCTAATGAATCTCATGATTTTATAGCCACTGTGCTTGTGTGATTTTACATAAGACTTTTATGAGCATTTCTTCTTCTTCTTCATCACTTATGGCCTGTAGTCAGATTTGCCCACATTGATGTGTACTTTTATTCAAAATTCTGTAATGCAGACATTCAGCCCTGCTAATCTCTGAGTAAGTGCCTTGCTGTAACCCAGCAAACAGCAGCTGCAGTTTTGACACACTGCCCTGACTTATGTGAAGGAATTACATCAGCTTGTCTCTGCTGTATGAGTGCAAGACTCTGAAAATGTCATTATTATCTGATCTACCTTTCTCTTACCTGCCTACCTGCTGTACACTTGAGTAGAGTTCATCCATAATGCTCAGCTGCAAATCAGGAGTATTTGGAAAGTGGGGGCTTCCAGACATGAGCATGTGTAGACTTGTCAGAGCCCCAGGCAAACGAGAGGATAACAACATAAGGACAGCCCAGTCCTCCAGTCCTAATTTCTAGTACCGTATTTTCCGGAGTATAAGTCGCACTTTTTTTCATAGTTTGGCTGGGGGTGCGACCTATACTCCGGAGCGACGTATATGTGACATTTATAACACATGAACCAAAATACTCCAGCCACTTGACATCTCCGTGAGCTGCAGCTTTAAGGCAGTCTTGCGTAACCTGTGGGCGCAGTGGATGATGGATGGAGAGCACAGCTTAACGGCAACTGGGAGAATGCGCCACCCAACTTTCCTGGAAGTCATTGGATGGATCAAGAAAACATGGGCTTCAGTGACAACCAAACCATCCTGTTGGGATTCAGAAAGGCTGGAATAATTGGAACTGCAGCTGACGACGAGTCTGACTAACGCGACACAGAAGAGGAAGCGGCGCTTCGTCTACGGAGTGTACAGAATTGTTTAGAAGTGACACCGAGGATGAAGAATTCAATGGATTGATGGTTTGGTTAACTTGTTAGTATGTTCTTTATGCTATGGTTATCTGAATAACTTAATGTTACGTTAACATACTGTAGCGATTCTCTTAGTTAGAGAGCGTGTTGATGTTGTGGGATTTCGGACTGTTCGGGAGGTTCGTGAAGGCAGCATGGAGAGAGAGAAAAAGACCGAGAGCTTGCCTGTGTGTGTGTTGCTGTTCCGCTGTTGTAGTTATGGTTGGCGTGGCTGTGGCCTACAGCAGCTGTTTTTCTGTTAATAAAGACGACCTTTGTTGTGAATATCGCGGACTTTGGAAGTGTGTTTACAACGTTACAATACCGAACACGTGTTCGTTGTGCGTCATGTAGCTGAATGTGCTACGTTAGCATAACGTAGGCGTAACCGTGTTCGTCCTGTTCTTTAATCCATTATTATTTTAAATTGCCGTTCAAGATGGAATTTCTGCTCTGGGTCTCGGATTCTATCACCCCCCCCCCCCCCCCCCCCCCCCCCCCCCCCCAAAAAAAAAGTGCGACTTATAGTCCAGTGCGACCTATATATGTTTTTTTCTTCTTTATTATGCATTTTTTGGCTGGTGCGACCTATACTCCGGAGCGACGTATAGTCCGAAAAATACGGTAGTTTGATTGTTAGGTGAGGTGTGTGGGTTTGTCAGGGGGTGGTGTGGTGTGGCAGGAAAAAAGCTGACAGGAACTATTTTTTCTTCTTTTACCTGTTTGCGTTCTCTCTCTTAAACCATCCCCTTTTTTGTTGCCTTTCCCAATTATTTGGTGAATGAAGAATTTAGATGTTTTACTTTTGAGAGTCTCAGTACAACACTGTAAAATAGTAGAGTAGAACTGCATGAGTATTATAAGCAATACACTTAACTTGCCAAACTGGAAGATGTGCGGTTTGGATGTTATGATTAGGACCCAAATGCAGACATGCCGAGGCAGACTAAGGTGAGAAAAAGGTGAACCATTTATTGAAGGCTGATGACTAAAATACAAAGGGCGAAATGTAAGGTACAAAGGAAACTGAAAACTATAGCCTACAGAAACCTTCAGCTTAGAAAGCATGCTAGGAAACACAGGGAAGGAGACCTGACACTGGAACATAAGTAGATGCTCTGACACAGGAGGCAATAAATACAGAGAACGGTGATTAGGGGAAGTAGAGACAGCTGGGGACAATAAGACAACAGCAGAGAACAGAATCACAGCAGACAAGACAAAGGAAGGCAAAACACATTAAAAAAAAAAGAAGCAACAAACTCGCAAAATAAAGCAGGAAGTGAGAACTGAGCAGAGGAAAACAAGCACATGAATGAACTAAACATAAGACGCATAAGACTTGACACAAGAAGAAGGGATACAGGGAGGAATAAGACTAAAGCAAGCCCTAATACACTAAGAATACATGAATCAAATATTAAACTTAAGCAAACCAAGATTCAATAGAGTATCTAAATAACTCCAGAGTTCCAGAAACACAAAACTAATAGTGTATGAATTTTGACAAGCTTGTGTTGTCCTAAATCAAACACAACAAGTTGTACACTTAATGACAACTGCAGCATGAACGTCTCACCTGAAGGCGCATTTTGCAAAAATTTGTCTCTGCTTACACACATTGCTAAATTCTACCACATCAGAGATGACGAGTTACCATGCATGCAAATAACACAACAACATGCAAAACATTATGAAAAAATGTGCACCTACCAGCTGTGCAGTCCTCCTACTGGATGCTTATTGGTTGGTGCCTCCCATTCTGCTACGCAGTTGAAAGTGTAAACAAAGTAAGAAGGGTGCAGTGCTCCAACTTCAACCCTTTGATCCCTGTCAGTACAACAGCTAGGTAATCAAAAGGCACTTCATATAGCAGTCAGTATAAATAGTGGTCCACGTAATATATCAGTCACATCAGACGCACTTCATGCATCATTAAATTATTAGTTTTGCTGATGCATAAATGCATGAGTCAAATGCTTGTGGAGGAGAAGCAGGTTTTAATAACTTTAAATCTAATTAGGTCCAGTGTTTCTCAAATCTTATCAGCAGTTTTTGTTTAATGAAATAACTTCAGCATCACAGAATTTTTAAATTAATATATGTGAGAATGTAGGAAACTGTCTCTTTGGGGAAGCTGTGAACAGTTCATATGCTGTGTGTCATTTTTTCATACTCACACTTTATGCTTTTGACACTTTCATGTCAAAAAACTGTGGTGCTTCGGATCATTGTGTTACTGCTTGACCCAATTTGGATCCACATTTAGCTGTCAGACAGACGGTCTCACATTTGACTCCAGAAGACTTTGCTATACAGAAGAGTTCATGAGCCACTCAATGACTGCTAGGTGCCCAGGTCCTGTAGCTGCAAAACAAACTGAAATCATTACCCCTTCAACACTTAATTTTTTTTTAGTTTCTTTCTTTTTCTTCTGTCCTGAAAATAAAGCAGCCATTTAAATACAATGACATATTTGTGAAATACTCAAAGTGCCCCAAAATTGTACATAAATGCAGCAGTTACTTTGCACCACTTTCGAAAGCATCCGCATTCTTACACCTCACTGCTCACCAGTTGCTCGCATGAATAAATGGATGAAAGGAGGAACAGGTAAAACCAACCCACAGATACAATCTGCCAGGGGAGAAAAAATGCAGACTTGCAGATTCTTCTCACAGAGATTTGTCACGGTGAATGACTGATGACAGTAAACACAAATAAATATGACAGTGGAAGCATATGTGTGTGTTAGCTACGAGCTCAGCACTTGAGCTGTTTCTCAATATATTATTTAAGAAGCTGAGAAATACACAAAAACACTGAAGCTTGTCTTGTTTAGCAGGCAACTTGTTATTCTTTGATGAGGGTGTTTCATATTGATGACTGTGTTGTGAGTCAGTGATTTGAAGCCAAACAGAAATAACTTCCATTCAACTTCATGTTTTGGGAACTTAAAAATGACCTTTTGGATACTTTCATTTACATGCTTTAACAATTTGACTGGATTAGTCACAGATTTACAAGTGCTGTAATGTCTGTGCTTGTGCACAGCTTTGAAGAAGTGGTGTATCCAGGTTGTAGCCGAATGTCACATCTAATATCATCACATGGCCACTGAAGCTCTATTATTCATGAGATCGATGCTCAGATTCAACCAGACCTGATACAGGACAAACCTATCCCCCACCCCCCTATTTCTCGATCCCTCCATCATGCCTTGTCAATATTTCTCAGATTATTTTTCCTTCACCATTTTTTTCCTGCTGAGTTGTGAGAGTTATGAACATCATAACTGAGAGTTTTCAAGTCAAAGGATGACAGAGACCAAGGTGGAGACCAGTGCCTGTGACACCTTGAATGACAGGGCTTTAAAGCCATAGGCAAAATGGTGGAAAAGAGAAAGAAAGGGGGTGAGACAGGTGAAGGAGAATGAGGTGGCAGAACACTGACCATGAATCATAGTTTCTTTGCTTAAATAACAGGCTTGATTTAGAGTTTCATAACTGCAAACCACATCTTTAGTAAAGTATCTTTAATTTTATAACAAATAAGGGAATTTCACAACTTTGGGAAAAAAATAAACAATATCTCATCTATATACGCTTAATCTCATCTATGTTCTACAGAATTTTAGAGAGCTAAATAAATCTTTTATCAACAACTCGATATAAAAAGAACAATATTATAATCCTTTTCCACAAATTCTCCCACGCTCAACACGCATCAGTTCCACCTCCACACAACTATCACATTTGTATCTTTCCATGTGGAAAACATGAGTGCACGGTGTGCCAGGAGCCAGACTGACAGGAAATATCCCTACATGCTGCTTGATGCCTCCGACACACCCATCAGCAAACTCAGTCTTCATTTATGTCAGCAATGTTTTTCTGACTCTTTGGTATCTCGCACAGTTCTGATATCACTCCACTGATAAGATCTGACTAAATATACAGAAACATAAACAGCTCTTAAAACCTCTTTTGTAGTAGTCCTAAGTACAGTAGGTGTCACCAGGTCCACATTTTGCTGTGATAAAACAACACGAGCTAGGATTCCTCAGCTGGTAATTAACACATGCATTAAGCTGTTTCCCAACTAATTAATTTAACTTCATTTAACATACCTTAGTATTGTTTATCTTACAAGCCATTGTTTTAATGTGTCATTATGAATGGCTACAGTTGATTTGATGTAATGTAAGCAAAGTTGAATGTTTTTCTGATCTAGGAAAAAAAAAAAAGAAGAACAAAAGACCAAGCATTTTTATGGTAACTATGGGTAACAGTTGTCACTATGCAATGCTATGTATCTATGTCAGCTGATAATCAAAACAAGTATTAAGGTTAAATCTTTAAGCATCTAATTTGTTTTTGCGTGAGACATCCTATAGGCCTGAGACATGTGTGCCATATGTTCTTGTACAACCGCAAATGAAAATCATTTCATATTTTTGCAGACTATTCCTGTGTAAACTGCCTTAATAATACAGTGTGAATCATGTTTTCTACCAGTGTTTTAGATCCATACTGCCTTTACCCTGAGAACTACAATTCAGAGGCCCTGGGAACTACAACGTCAGCCTGTCTGTGTGTCAGCGGTCTTGGCTGTGACGTCTCTGAAATAAAAAGTGCGTATATGGTGGCCTGAGCTTCCCGTGTTTGGATGCACGGGCAATGATCTCAGCACACAGGCTGCAGCCATGGTCAGTGAAGTCGGGCTGAGGTTTGGGACTTTGTGGAGCTGCAGCAGCTGGAACAGTCTCCCAAGGGAGAGCTGAGAAAGTGGCCACAAACCTCCCCCCAAAAAACTCAGCCAGAGACGGAGAGAGGGGACGACCCTGAGTGCAGCATATTATTAGTGGATGTATTGTGATGCTGTTCTCTCTTTGTGTGCCACATTGTTGTACGTAGTCACTAAAATCATCTTGTCTCTGTATGACAGTGTGTGTACAGCATTGCGCACAGGAAGCAGTGGTGACGCTGTCACACCGCCCACCATAGATATTACAATGGAAGGCCCAAGAAACTGAGCAACTGCACACACCTTCTGCCCTCCAACACTCACATGGAAAACTACCATAGAGTTGTGCTATGGTTGTACTGGCCAGTTGGTGGGTAAATTCTCAATTGTGGCTCAATAAAGGCTGAGTCAGGATGTGTGTGTGTGTGTGTGTGTGTGTGTGTGTGTGTGTGTGTGTGTGTGTGTGTGTGTGTGTGTGTGTGTGTGTGTGTGTGTGTGTGTGTGTGTGTGTGTGTGTTTGGAGACAGTGAAGGGATGATGGCAAAGCAAAGCTGTGAACACACACTTAGGTGCGTCTCTCTTGACACAAGTGAGGATAAACATTGATTTATTTCACTGACATTAACACACTGTTGAGTAAACACACATCCTACCACACACCACTGCAGCAACATACGACAGCCCCTGCATACTCAGATGCCTCTAAAGCCACCTGGTGAATGGTGGATGGTCCAACAAACAGCTCAAGGTTCAGAGCAGCCTCACTACATTTCTCCTACACATACTGCACATACCTGCAACTTCCTGGATTGTCAACAAGGCTCACTGTCATGCTCCATGGGGAAGGAAACAGTGAGACACATGTCAGACAAAAAAGTAGCACACTGTCATCCTCAAGGCCAAAGAATCAAACCCACTGTTGCCAAACTTGTGGCCACATTAAATTCTTTGCTTGCCAGAAGTCAAAGGATTTATTTGACAGTGCAACATCCTTTGTTACTTAGAGCTTGCTCCTGTGCTGCCATGATTAGTGCCTCTGTGCTGTCCTTCAGCCCAGCTTTGTCCAGCAATTGGTAGGAGTTTTTGATATGGATCTGGGGTGAATCCCCATAGTAATGAGCTTTCTTGTCTTGATATCAGTGGCTTCTATCTCCTCCTTTGGCCAGCTTATTATCCCAGCACAGTATCTGACAACTGGCTGGGCGTAGGTGTTGATTGCCCAGATCTTGTTATTCCCATTCAGTTGATTCTTCGGGACCTGCCTTACTCATTGAAGGTACTTGGTGGTTGCAGCTTTCCTAGTGGCCTTGTCATGGTTCCCATTGGCCTGTGAGATTCCAAGGTACTTGCAGCTGTCCTCAGTGTCTGCGATGTTGCCTTCTGGTAGTGCAGTCCCCTCAGTTCTGACTACCCCCTCCGAGGCCGACTACCAAGACTACACTCCTGATCAAAATCTTAAGACCAGTTAAAAAATTGCAAGAATTTGCATTTTGCACCATTGGATCTTAAGAAGGTTCTAAGTAGAGCTTCACAATGCTAAAAGAAGAAATCAGCACAAGAGACAAATCCAGTCATTACCACACAGACAAGGGCCCTCATTCATGAGGGATGCCTGCTGCAACATCTCCACATAGCCAGCTGCTGTTTGACGCCCCTGCACAACCTGAAGCTCCATTGTTCCATTGAAGGAAAACGCACCCCAAATCATGATGGCACCCCACCAACTGTGCCGTGTAGAAAACATCTCAGGTGGGATCTCCTTGTCATGCCAGTAACGTTGGAAGCCATCAGGACCATCAAGGTTAAATTTTTTCTCATCAGAGAAGACAGCTTTCTTCCACCTTACAATGTCCCATGTTTGGTGCACCCTTGAAAATTCCAAATGGGCAATTTTGTGCCGTTGAAGAAGACGTGGCCTTTGAAGACATTTTTTGTTTCTGAAGCCCTTCCCTCGCAGATGCCGTCTGATGGTTATTGGACTGCAGTCACCACCAGTAATGGCCTTAATTTGGGTAGCGGATCGTCCCGTGTCTTGACGGACAGCCAATCGGATCCTGCAGCTCAGCGCTGGTGAAATTTTTTTGGCTCTACCACTTGACTTTTTTGTTCCATAACCCTCAGGATCATTTAAAAAATGCAAAATGGCTGTCTTACTGCGTCCAACCTCAACAGCGATGGCACATTGTGAGAGGCCTTACTTATGCCGATCAACAATCCTACCACGTTCAAAGTCAGTGAGCTTTTTTGCTTTGGCCTTCAGGAGGTCTTGACAGTGTAAAGACTTGACAGAAAATGACATGGAATCCAAATTTTTACACAGCTTTTGGCTTTTAAAGGCTATAGTCTTAAACTTTTGATCAGCTTAAAAAATCATGTTCAAGTGTAAATGCAGTTTTCAAAAAATTCCCTGCTTAAAAGTTTTTGTCTCTTGCACCGATTTCTTCTTTTAGCATTGTGAAGCTCTACTTAGAACCTTCTTAAGATCCAATAGTGCAAAATGCAAATTCTTGCAATTTTTTAATTGGTCTTAAGATTTTGATCAGGAGTGTACTAGAAGTACCCTTGTTGTGGAAATTTAAGTGCACCGAATTAAAAAAAAGTCTACTGCCAGAGTTGTCTTTAAAAAATGTACTCTTGCAAGAAGGAATTCGGTCAATACAGAGAATGCAGCTGTGCAATGAGGAATTCAAAGAGATGAAGGAGACAGACCTTACTTATACAAAACCTTAGAGTATAACATTACATTGTTCAGCCCCTTCCAGTCATCCTATACAGGTCACACACAGTTCAGAAAGATACATATAGCAGTTTGGGCACATAGGTCTAGCTGTGCTGGTCAGGTGTTGGAGATGGAGGTACCAAGACAGAAACGAGGACTCCCTCTGTTAGGGAGGTCCCGAATGCCTGCATCTTTACTATGTGCAGGGTCAAGAGGTCTAACACAACATAAAGCATAAGAGAGAGTAAATGTTGAATCCTTGGACATAACAAAATAATCCTCAATACCCTCTGAAAGTCTACTAGAAGATGTAAATGTAGCACTATGGACAATCCTTACTTCAACCATCACTGAAACCAATCAGTTGCTATACCATGGCAACAGTGATCCTTGAGATGGTTGGCTATAAGAGCCACAAGGAGCAGTACCCTCCATGGAAAAGACAAGATCAAGGCAGCACGAAGGGAAGTTAGCCAGCTATCAGAGCTGCAGAAAAGTGTGTTGAAGAAAGGGGTGCCTAAGTAGTACAACAAGCTGTCCATACCTGAGTCTTTAGAAACTGCCAAGTAAAGACTCATAGCCTTGGCTAACCACTTCTAGAGGTATACCAGAGAGATAGAAGCCAGGTAGAAACCATCCAAGGTGTACTCTTGGTGGCAGGGGAACAATATGAGAATAGCACCGCCACCAAGGTTGGAGACAGAGCAATACTGGAAGAGCCTTTGGGAAAGGATGCAACACACAACACCAATGCTCAGTGGCTAGTAGACCTAAGAGAAGACCATAGCAACCTCTCTGAACAGGCTCCACTAACCATCACGGTGGCAGACATACAAGAAAAAGTCTCACATATGAAGAACTGGGCTGTACCAGGCCCTGACATGATTCACACCTATGGGCTAAAGATGCTAACTGCACTCCATGAGCACCTGGCAGTACAAATGAACCAGGTGCTAAAGGTGAAGCCACACCCAAAATGGCTGATCAATGGCCAAGCAGTCCTGATCCGCAAGGATCCCCAGAAGGGACCAGTCACATCCAACTACTGGCCACTAACCTGCTTCAGCCCAATATGGAAACTCCTGTCAGGCATTATAGCAGCTAAGATGAGCAGGCACACGGTTCAATACATGAGTGGGGCCCAGAAAGGAATTGGCAGAGATACCAGGTGAGCAAAATACCAGCTATTGGTAGATAGAGCAGTCACTCGAGACTGTCAGACCAGACTGACCAACCTGTGCAGCGCCTGCTTTGACTACAAGAATGCCTCTGACTTGATGCCGCACAAATGGATCCTGGAATGCCTAGAACTATACAAGATCAACAAGACCCGAAGAGCCTTCATCAGGAATTCAGTGGGGATGTGGAGAACAACACTAGAGGCCAACTTCAAGCCAATTGCACAAGTCACCATCAAGTACAGGAATTACCAAGGAGATGCTCGGTCACCCCTGCTGTTCTGCATAGGCCTGAACCCCCTCGGCCAGATAATTAACAAGACTGGCTACTGATACCGACTATGAATTGAGCAACCATAAGCTGCTTACTCTACATGGATGACATCAAGCTGTATGCCAGGAGTGAACAAGACATTGATTCACTGATCTACAATACCAGGATCTACAGCAATGACATTGGAATGTCATTTGGATATATACAGGGGTGAAAGTAAGCTGGTACGGTCCGGTACTGCGTACCACTAAAAGATTCTGCGCCGGTATGCAGTACCGGCAAAAGTTGGAGCGGCTGTCTGCTGTAAAGCCGTCATTCAGAACCGGTCAACGGCTATACTTTGGGTCAGAATAAATCCGCTAGCAATAAGCAGTCTAAAACACGACGTAATCGGTTAATAAATTGCTTTTTTTTCTCATTTCAAATTGTTTCTGAACTGTTCGTGCTATGCTGGCACCTCAAATCTCTAGCTTCTCTCCCCTCAGAGATCAAGGACAGCCACATAAAATCCACTGCATCCGTTCTGCTTACCGGACGGATGCAGTGGATTTTATATGGCAGGCTAGACCCTCCTATTTTGATTGACACCTCGTTCAGCCAATCATGTAATTGGCTGAACCAAAATCATCCGAAACACTACATGACACCCCCTGGTTATTATTGGCTCTGGAAAACCCATTTCTTAATATGATTGGCCGAATGAGGTGTCAGTCAAAATGGGAGGGTCTAGCCTTTCATATAAAATGCACTACATCCCGGAGGACAGGACACTGCCAGTTAATGGGCAACGACAGGGGTTTTCCACAGCCAATAATAAGCAGAGGGCGAAGTTTTTTCAGGTGATTTTGGTTCAGCCAGTTAACAGGTTAAAACGTTCACCGCTATGTTTAATGTCGGTCTGCTTGTTACAAACTATCTAAATTAAAAGCAAGTAGAGATTAACTAATTGTGCTTCATGTTATTCTGCTCAATTTCCACAAAACAGTACAGCTCAAAAACACTGCTTATGACCAGAGATTTCATTTACGCTACATGAGAGCGCATTCAGCTCCAAAACACAGTGGTTGCCAAGAGGACTGAGGTTTGAGAAAGTTTGGTGGTTATTTCTGTCCAGAAGTTTTGTATTGGTGGACAGAGCCAGAATGCGTGGAGGTGGTCATCAGTTGTGTTAAGTGTGCATTGTGTGCAAACATCTCAGTTCTTTAACAAAAATATATTCCACATTGTCAACTTCTAATTTCTGCCTTATCCAGGCAGGATATATATATATATATATATGTGTGTGTGTGTGTGTGTGTGTGTGTTTGTCATAGTATCGGCAAGAATTCAAAACTACTTTCACCCCTGGATATATATATATATATATATATATATATATATATATATATATAGTTATGGCCGGAAATGTTGGCACCCCTAAGAATTTTCCAGCAATCACACGTTTTGTTATGCACATGTTCATTTCCTTTGTGTGTATTGGTAAAACACTTAAGCCAAAATCCATATAATTTCATGCTAAATTCCAAAAATGGACTGGACAAAATTACTGGCACCCTCAACTTAATATTTGGTTGCACACCCTTTGGAAAAAAAAAAAATTGAAATCAGCCGCTTCCTATAACCATCAACAAGCTTCTTACACCTCTCAACTGGAATTTTGGACCGCTCTTCTTTTGCAAACTGCTCCAGGTCTCTCATATTCGAAGGGTGCCTTCTCCCAACAGCAATTTTAAGATCTCTCCACAGGTGTTCAATGGGATTTAGATATGGACTCATTGCTGGCCACTTCAGAACTCTCCAGCACTTTGTATTCATCCATTTCTTTGTGCTTTTTGGAGTATGTTTGGGGTCATTGTCCTGCTGGAAGACCCATAACCTTGGATGCAAACCCAGCTTTCTGACACTGGGCCCTACATTGCAACCCAAATTCCTTTGGTAATATTCAGATTTCATGATCCCTTGCACACAGTCAAGGAATCCAGTGCCAGAGGCAGCAAAACCCCAAAACATCTTTGAACCTCCACCTATTTGACTGTAGGTACTGCTCTTGTCTTGGTAGGCCTCGCTCTGTTTTCGGTAAACAGTAGAATGATGTGCTTTACCAAAAAGCTCTACCTTGGTCTCATCTGTCCACAAGACATTGTCCCAGAACTATTTTGGCTTACTCGCGTACATTTTGGTCTGCTGCCATAGCGTTTTCTTTCATTCAAATGTCGATAGATAGTTTGTGCTGACATTGATGCACCCTGAGCCTGCAGGACAGTTCGAATTTCTTTAGAACTTGATTGTGGCTACTTTTCCACCATCTGGACTATCCTGTGGTGCGACCTTTCATCAATTTTTTTCTTCTGTCTAAGTCACAGTGCCGTGGGCTGTCAACTTCTTGATTATGTTGCGCACCATGGAAAAGGGAACATCAAGATCTCTGGAGATGGACTTGTAACCTTAAGATTGTTGATATTTTTCCACAGTTTTGGTTCTCAAGTCTTCAGTTCTTTTCTCCTCTTTCTGTTCTCCATGCTTAGTGTGGCACACACAGACACACAATGCAAAGATTGAGTCAACTTCTCTCCTTTTTATCTGGTTTCAGGTATAATTTTTATAGTGCCCGCACCTGTTACTTGCCCCATGTGTTTGAACGAGCATCAAATGCTTGAAACAAAGTTTTTTACCCACAATTTTGAAAAGGTGACAACAATTTTGTCCGGCCCATTTTTGGAGTTTAGCATGAAATTATATGGATTTTGGATTTATTTTTCCCTCTTTTTTTGTGTTTTTCCAATACACACAAAGGAAATGAACATGTGCATAACAAAACATGTGTGATTGCAATAATTTCCTGGGAGAAATTCTTGATTTTCTGGAAAATTTTCCAGGGTGCCAACATAACATTTTCGACCATGACTGTGTGTGTGTGTGTGTGTGTGTGTGTGTGTGTGTGTGTGTGTGTGTGTGTGTGTGTGTGTGTGTGTGTGTGTGTGTATGAAGGATTATTTACTCTAGTACAGTATGTGAATATGGAGGTGGAAATGAGCATAACAGGTTTCTTTAAACAAATCAGGATTGATGTGGTGTATTCCCTCTGTTCACATTTACCAGTTTAGAAGTTTTCGTGGTTATTGCTACACTAATCACTCATGATTTCATCTACATGGTTTACATATTAGTTTCTTCTGACAACCACACACAACAAACTGAAGCAGCGCCTCAATAAAAACAGTGATTTGCAGTGAGCTGCAGGCAGGGAGATTACAAAGGCCTCAATATGAAAAAAAGCTTATTGAGGCAAATAAAATACTCTGAGGGGAAAAATGTTAAAGACTCTCACATGAATTGCCCAATGGGATTTTGTAATAGTGTGAAAGAAGCATAATTTTAGTATCTTCCCCTCCTCCCAGGCAAAAGCTGATCCAAACAGTGAGCTCCGGACGTCATGATTACACGAGAAAATGTGTGTCGAGGCACTGTGTGCAGCGCTTGCGTGCGTTCCAAAAATTCCAAGAATTTTGCTTTTATGCCTCATAAATTCCTGAATAAATGTGATCGGATGCGTAAATCAGTTTGTGACTGCTTGTGATGTGTACACTAATGAACACAGTGAAATAGTCCAGAGGGGGCAGCTCTAATATTATGTTTGTGCGTAACCTCCAATCACATTATTTGTCCTTCTTCTTGTCTACGGAAGACTCATTACACAAACTAAGATCAAACTAAGATCTGTTTTCTAAACATCTGTTCCACTTTAATTTAAATATAGTTGATTTTACTTCATTTTATCAACTTCATTTTATCAGCTTTAACAATAAGATTTGACACACACTAAGTACTGGAAAACAAAAACCCATTAAAAAAATGTGTGGTGGGGATTTTTTTTTTTTTTAAAGAGTTTTCACAGGACTCTATGCATGCATTAAGAGGGTAAGTAGCAGTCAGGTACTGCTAATCAAATGCACTCGATGTACTAATCATTAGCAAAGTTGACCACCTCTATAAATACAGAGATTTTGGCAGTTTGCTGGTTTGGAGCATTCAGGTGTATGCTAACACAATGCTAATTCATGAAAAGTTCATGACAGAACAATTAGAAAATTCTGAAAAAGTATGGCTTGTTTGGAAGCATCACCAGGAGAAAGCCTCTTCTCTCTAAAAAGAACACTTTGCACGTTTGCAAAGTTGCATCTGAACAAACCACAAGAATTCTGGAACAATGTCCTGTGGGCAGATGAGACCAAAGTGTAGATGTTTGGCCATGATGCACAGCATAATGTTTGATGTTGCTGTACATTTGCATTTAGGCTTGTTTTGCAGGACCTTGTCAACCATGAACTCCTCTGCATACCAAAGTATTCTTAAAGTCAGATATGAGGCCATCTGTCCAACAAAATCTTGGCTGAAATTGGGTCATGCAAGAAGACAATGATCCGAAGCACAGCAGCAAAGCTACAACAGAACTGCTGAAAAAGAATCAAGGTGCTCCACTGGCCCTGTCGAAGACTATAGGTTATCAGCCAATTAAATTTATTTAAATGCTCCAGTGCAACCATTAGCCAATGAAATCACATTATGCAAATATCCCAAGAACGCAACGTAGTTGCCGGTCCCATTCATCCTCCAAATGTAGAAGTTGATCACTGGCATGAATAATCAACCTGTTGTATATGAACAATGTTACAACTGACAAACTGAACCAGCTACCTCTCATGTCCTTGTACCTAAATTAGGGTAGCTGTTTTTGTAATCTTGTCTTTCATCACCAATAGTACTGTATATTTAATATTGCTGTGACTTCAGTGTATTTGTTCTATTTGTTATTGTCTATTTTATTACAATACTGTGTTGCTGTATTTATTGCTATACTATTAGAAAAGTGTTTTTAACAGCCTGTCAGAGGGCTATGTATTTCCTGACTGATGCCTTGAAAGGCTACAGAATTGTTGTACTCACCTTTGGTGATGCATGAACTTAGTGTTCCACATCTGTGTTAAGTGGAGCTATAATTGGTATCTTTGTCTCTCTAAACCCTGAGGAGGGAACAAGCTGACATGTATTTTTAATCCCTTTAGCCCTGTAAAGTAAAGTAAAGGCCTTTTATTACTTTTCCAAACCTACCTTGAGGGCCTGGACTTTATTTTTTTCATAATCTTTCCATTTTTTTTTTTTTTTTTTTTTTTTTTTATTTATTGCAACTGTTCCCTTCCGTGAACAACAGTGGTTTTAGGGATACCTGCAGAGCCCCTGTTGTTTCCTTGTACTTTTAAGGATAAACTAGAAATGTTGTTGAAAAGTATCAGCAATACAGCTGAAACATATTTTTGTGACCAAAACTAAGCACTGACACACTGCGCATGGAAAACAGCTGGACTGCTGCGGTTGCCTCTCTGCCACAGAGAATGACAAAGCTCCTCAGTGAAGAACAGGTCCACATTTCTCAGTAAATTTTAAGTGCAACTTATGCAACTGTGATGCCATCTTAGTGTGATTGGATGATGACAAAAATTTGTTCTGGCATGAATTTAGCAATGGATTTGAAACCTTTGGAAATGTGGTGTTTTACAGTTATACTCAGACACAGATGGCACATTACTGTTTGTACCCCTTTACAAAAGCATTTTCTTTTACCTACTGTAAAATGTTCATCCACGGTCAGGAAGCTGAAAGATATTTCAAAATGGGGTAGTTTATTAAGTCTGAGAATGACTGCATTACTTTATCAATAACATGAATTTAGTAAAATACGGTTCAGTAAAAAGTGCAAAAGTCTTGAGTCACCACTCATTTCTTTGTATTTTAGTTTATATACAGTACCAGTCAAAACTTTGGACACACTCACCCATTTATATGACTGCTTCCATACATATTGAGGCAGAAATTTCAAATTTGGATTAATCCCTCCACCAGACCTGTTGCCACTGATTTTCAATCCAGTTCTTGTGCTGGATTTTTCCTACTTCTTAAGCTGAGACATGCCAGGTTTTCAGCTAATAGCTCTTTGGGAATTACCTTGTTGGTGCAAAAATGCTATTTCAGGTCTGTCAAACTGTGTTATCTTTGTCATTTTTCACAGATTCAGCTGAAGAAATGGGAACAAACTCTGTTTTTTATTTAAGGCTGCTGGTCAAAAAGTGCCTAAAGATACAATTTAAATTAGATTCTTTGTTAAATTGGCTGTAATGTGTAGACGCAACTTTGGTTCATGGTTTGAGTTGGGTGCCTTGTTTATGCTTTAATCATTCATAGGTCAGTGGCTTAACAAACAATAAACATTCTTTTGTCAGGCACAAGGACTGGACTGAAAATGAGTGAAAAAAACTGCCAGAAAGACCTACAGAAAGCCTGGAGAACTATTGCTCAAGACCACTTTGAAAAAAGGATAGAAATTCTGGCTCCTTGGACACAAATTATAATGAACTGAGGGGCAACTCAAGACTTTTGCACAGTACTGTACAATAACATAATACTCATGTGGGCATTCTGCTAATCATACTTTGTGTTCTGTGACATTTTCTTTTTAACAGGTTGCTTTCATAATGCAGTATTGTAAGTTTTTTTGGCTAGGTGTGTATTTTTTTTTGTATCCCTCCTTTTTATTAGCAAAGTCAAGCCATGACAGAAAAAAGGTTAAATCCCTCTTCTCTTCTTTCATCTTAACAACAGACAGATCTCTGAGAGAGGAGGAAAGAAAAGAGTGAATGCAGTCAGTGCACAGAGGAGGGAATGTCCTGAAAGTGCCAGTGTGAAGGGTGGAGGGCAGTTGGAGCATGATGAGGTTGGGTTTACACAGGAACATGCTAAAGGATAAGGTGTGTTCCCTTTGGCAGCACAGTGCAGTGTCAATCCACCGCTGCCATCTGATGCCTGTACTTGTGACGGTGCAACAGTGTGCAGCAGACACTGAGAAAAGATCTGGTGGCTATAAATAGGCTGTGTGCTAAAGAGGCACGTTGTAAATATAGTACCCTGGTGTGGTTTCACTTTACACCCCTCCGCCGCCCCACACCCTCTTGGTCTCGGCCCCAGCTTCTACTGGACTTCTCTTAACAGTTTCATTATGCCAGAGTGCGTCATGAGTGCTGGAAAAAAAAGTCTTGAAAACACAGGAAGAAAGGGAGGAAGAAAGAAAGGAAAGACGGGAGCTGGCAGTGGTGGTGTTATGGGACAGATTATGCTGAAGTTGTGTGTGTGTGTGTGTGTGTGTGTGTGTGTGTGTGTGTGTGTGTGTGTGTGTGTGTGTGTGTGTGTGTGTGTGTGTGCATGTGCGTGTTGTAATGTAACTGAGGCCAGGCTTCCCCAAGTCCCCTGGTGTCTGCAGGTTTGGGAGGCTTCCCAAAAGTACAATAGACCAGAGAAGTATTGAGAGGAATTTGATCCTATTCTCTTCTGTTTCTCCTCTCTCCTTTCCTCCCTTCTGTCTTCTTGCCCCATTGATTCTCATCTCCTCATCCTTTTGATGCCTCTTTTCTTTTCTTGCTACCTCTCTCCTGTATCTTCATTTCCATTATCTTCTCTCCTCTTGTCTCATGCCTGCACCTTTCTTTTGTTCCCATTCCCTTCCTCTCCTCTCCAATCTTTTCTGTTGTCAACCACACGCTCTCCAATATCTCCTTTTCCTGTCGTTTACTTTAACCTATAATTTCTTCTCTGCGGTTCTCATTTTTTGTTTCTTCTCTTCTACAAACCTGTTGAGAAAGTGCTTTGCTGGGCGTGGTGTGGTTTGTGTGTAGGCAAACTCTACTCACTGTGTCCACTGGGCGTGTGTGTGTGTCTGTATGTGTGTGTGTGTGTGTGTGTGTGTGTGTAGGTGCGCCTATCGCATATAAAATCCTTCCTATGACATCACACTGTGACGTCCCTTGACATTCAAACGTCCGCTAAACCAGCCTTTAAGTGAACAGTGTGTGTGTGTGTGTGTGTGTGTGTGTGTGTGTGTGTGTGTAGGTGCGCCTATCGCATATAAAATCCTTCCTATGACATCACACTGTGACGTCCCTTGACATTCAAACGTCCGCTAAACCAGCCTTTAAGTGAACAGTGTGTGTGTGTGTGTGTGTGTGTGTGTGTGTGTGTGTGTGTGTGTGTGTGTGTGTGTGTGCGTGTGTGAGTGCGGTTAAGCCCTTGCACATCTGGCAAGGATTTTCATGAGTTTTTTCCTCTTTGTTCCTTTTCAGCTTGAACAAGTGACTTCTTTACAAGAGAAAAGTCAGAAACACTCTGTCTCTCAAGCGCATACACACAAACACACACATACACACTATGTGACGCAACAGCCACTGGTCATGTTCCCAAGGTCCTGTTCTCAGAGCGGTCTGACTGGAGGCCTTTGTCTGAGCTCACTTTAAAAATAAAACTGGAGCAGGATTACCACGCACACACATACTCACAAACGCACATAGAGACACACACACACACATATACACACATACCCACCCTCACTCACTCTTTGTGCTTGAACTAAGCCTGACCCGAGGTGGAAAAGGAGCCCAATGCCAGCTCATGATGCTGTTTAAGTGAATTTGGTGTGTGTGTACTGCCTTACTGTATTCATGTGCACATTATTCCACTCGGCCTCCTCCTGACAGTATAATTATGAGCTTGTCCATGTGCATATGTGCACAAACACACATATACAACCTCAAACACAATCATACCACCTGTCATTTTGCTGCTGTGCAAAGAAATATGATATCTCACAAATTATAGGACTCAAATTAAAATGGTTGAGATTTCCCGATTTCTGGTCATTTATTGATCCGAAGTTACAGCTTTGAATTTCCTATCGTTTCAGCCATTTACATGTCAGCACTATCAGCTGAATCACATCATCGTCATCCCAGATGACCTGATACATGAGTGCTTAGGGTACATGCCCCACGGACATAGAAACCTTCAAGTAGTAAGTGCCCAGTGCTATTACTGTTTGACCTGGACCCTGACTGCATGTGTCCCCCTGCTCTCTTTCCCCACTCTCTGGCCTCTATACATACACTCCCCTCCAAAAGTATTGGAACAGTTAGGACAATCCCTTTCGACAAAAATGAACCTTTACCAAGGTGATGGAGCGGCTAAAGTTTGGAGAAAGAAAGGATCTGCTTATGATCCCAAGCATACAAGTTCATCTGTGAAACATAGTGTTGGTAATTTCATGGCTTGGGCTTGCATGTCTTCTTCTGTGACAAGCTCAATCTTCATTAATGGCGCATGATGGCCGCAGTATGAACTCAGAAGTCTACAAAAACATTTTCTGTCAATTTAACCTGTTAACTGGCAGCACCAAAATCACCTGAAAAAACTACATAACGCCCTCTGGTTATTATTTGCTCTGGAAAACCCACTTCGTAGTCTATTAAGGGGCCACGTCTCGTCCGCGGGAAGTATGAAGTGCATTTTATATGGCAGGCCTCCCAATTTGATTGACACCTCATTCGGCCAATCGTGTTAAGAAATGGGTTTCACAGAGCCAATAATAACCAGAGGGCATCAGGAGCTTGTGCGGCCAGTTACATGATTGGCCGAATGAGGTGTCAATCAAAATGGGAGGGTCTAGCCTACCATATAAAAGGAACTACAACCATCCCGCGGACGGGACGTGGCCACAAAGATGCAGCCAGACTAATTGGGAGGTCCTTCATCATGCAGCAAGATAATGACCCAAAACACACTGCCAAAACTACAGAGGAGTTCATCAGCGGCAGGAAGTGGAAGGTTTTAGACTGGCCTAGTCAATCTACAGACTTAAACCCTGCAGAGCATTTTAAATGCTAAAGACACGACTGAAGGGAGTAACCCCCCAAAACAAAAAAAACAACTGCAAGAGGCAGGAGGTGAAAGCCTGGAAAAGCATCACAAAAGAAGAATGCAAAAGTTTAAGCGATGTCAGTGGGTCATAGGCTTGATGCAGTTATTGTAAGCAAAGGATTTGCAACTAAATATTACGTCTTATTAATGTTAATTTATTTTAAGTTTATCTATTTCAATACTGTTGCTCACAAGAAAAATTTGTGGCTTCACACAAAAAGGCTCTATCTTCTGAACTGTGTATCCAGATGTAAATACCTGGAAATAAAAGTTGAGATGTTGATCTTTTGTCTCATAATGATTTTTGGATGTTAAACTCAAATGGTTTCAGTCTACAGCAAAAATAAAGGGATTGGCATCACTGTTCCAATACTTTTGGAGGGGAGTGCATCTATTAACAATTCAAAGGTTTTATGTACTGTCTCAGGATATAATAATAAAAAATCACCTGGGCCTTACCATAAAATTAGGTAAATACAACAACACATGCCATATTACACTGTCATTACTTATTTTTCTAAAACCAAACCAAAATCCAGATGCTGTGTGTGAAAAATTAAATGCACCCTTAGTGCTTTCATAGGAATTAAGAGGATAAGTAGCAGCGAGGTGCTCATAATCAAATGCACTATACTGATCATCATTAAATGTGATCACACCTATAAAAAGCAGAGGGTTTTGGCAGTTTGATGTTCTGGAGCATTTGGAGGTGTGTAAACACAATGCCAAGGAGGAACGCAATTATTAACAAGTGGAATGCATTCAGAATAGCTGCTACTCCTCCCAGGAATGGATATCCCAACAAATTTCCCCCAAGGTGAGGCCGTACAATGCTCAGAGAAAATGCAAAAAAAAAAACCAAGAGCTACATCTCAGACTCTACAGGCCTCAGTTAGTATGATAAATATTAAAGTTCGTGGCAGTACAATTAGAAAAAGACTGAACAGGTATGGCTTGTTTGAAAGAGAAAGCCTCTTCTCTTTAAGCCAAGCCAAGCCAATTTTATTTATAAAGCACTTTAAAAACAGCAAGCACTGACCAAAGTGCTGAACAAGGAAAACAAGACAACAATACACAAGGGAAGTGCAGATAAAAATAAATAAATAAAAATAACATAGGATAAAAGCAACAATAACATACATAGTTTATCATGAATCAAATAATAAAACAGTATAAAATAACTAGGTAAAATAAAATACAAAATAAATACACAACAACTAAATTCAGCATCTCAAACCTGGTCAAAAGCCAGGTGAAATAAGTGGGTCTTAAGAGAGGTTTTAAAAGTTGTCAGTGAAGAGGCCTGTCTAATATGCAATGGCAGCGAGTTCCATAGTTTAGGGGCTCCCCCCTAAGCTTCCGCTTAGTCCTCGGCACGTCCAAGAGCAGTTTATCAGCTGATCTGAGTGAGCGGGAAGGGGAGTGTAGATGCAGTAACTCAGAGAGGTACGATGGGGCAAGGCCATTTAAAGACTTAAAAACAAATAAAAGGATTTTAAAATGAACTCTAAAATAAACAGACAACCAGTCCAATGAGGATAAAACAGGGGTAATGTGCTCCCTCTTACGTGTTCCAGTCAAAAGCCGTGCGGCGGCATTCTGGACCAGCTGAAGACGAGCCAGTGAGGACTGGTTTACGCCAATATACAAAGAGTTACAGTAATCCAGCCGGGACGTAACAAAGGTGTGGATTACAAAATGATTTTTCAACAAGATGGTTTTAATCTTGGCGAGCTGTCTTAGGTGAAAGAAACTGGATTTCACCACAGCAGTAATCTGACCCTCCAACCTAAGACTCTCATCCATCTTAACTCCCAGATTTGTGACCATGGGTTTTACATACTGGGATAGAGGACCCAGATCCACAGAAGTTGGCACCCCAGTGACGCTCGAACCAAAAACGATCGCCTCCGTCTTATTTTCATTAAAATGCAGGAAGTTCAAAGCCAACCAAGCTTTGACTTCATCGAGACACTTTGTCAAGGTCTGTATGGAGTTTGCATCACTATGTTTTAGGGGCATGTAAATCTGGGTATCGTCGGCGGAACAGTGGAAAGCAATTTTATGCTTTCTGAAAATAGAACCAAGGGGCAACAAATATAGAGAAAACAGCAATGGTCCAAGAATTGAACCCTGGGGCACGCCACACGACAAAGGAGCACAGGAAGATTTAATCTTCCTATCATTTAAGCAGACAGTAAAAGTTCTCTGGGTCAAGTAGGACCTAAACCATACTAGCGCAAACATGACAGCCCAGTTTAAGTTTCAAAGCTACATCTGAACAAACCGCAAGACCTCTGGAATAATGTCCTTTGGATAGATGAGACCAAAGTGGAAATGTTTGACCACCTCATACCAGCTGTCAAGCACGATGGTGGAGGGGTGATGACTTGGGCACCTCACAGACACAGTCAACGATGAGCCCATCTGTATACATAAAATATTCTAGAGTCAAATGTTAAGCGATCTATCTGACAGTTAAAGCTTGGCTGAAAATTGGGTCAGCAGCAGCAAATCCACAATAGAATGACTGAAAACGGAAAGAATCAAGGTTTTGAAATGACCCAGTCAAAGTCCAGACCTCAACCTGATTGAAATACTGTGGCGTGACGTTGCAAGAGCTTTGCATAAACGAATATCAAGAAACCAATGGACTGAAGCAATGTTGTAAAGAAGAGTGGCCAAAATTCCTCCTGTGAAAGACTGATAAAGTCATACAGAAAATAATTGCTTCATGTTACAGCTGCTAAACTGCTAAACTATCATGGAGTGTACTTAGTGTACTTTGCACACTGCTTCTGAATTTTTGTGTAATTTTAATGAAATAAATAATGACACTGTGCAATATGCCACGTTGTTGATCATCTGAGGTCGTATTTAAATGATTTTAAAACCTGTTTAATGACAAGGTTTTTTATGTTCTGATGCATAAAACATAGACTCTTTTTCATGATTGTATGCATAAACACCTAACACAACACAAAATTCCTGACTGAACAAAATAACTCCATGACCATTTTTTTTAAACAATCTTTTCCACTTCTTTTTTTCTTTACATTAAACAAACTTGAAATCCTGACCAAACTGAAAATAAGAGAAGACTTGTATTTATTAAGCTGCACCTCAAAAAAAAAAAAAGAAAAAAAAGGCTATCATTACCAAAGGTACGATACTCACAAACAAGGCCAAACATTTGTTGTTTCCCTGCCTTCAGTAGTCAAAAAAGAATTCTAAAAAGAATGAGAAGAATATCGCACAACAAACGACACTTTAGAAATTTTTCAATTTGGAATTTTAGAAGCAAATACCACAGGTGTGATACGTGTCATCATCCAAACAAGGTAAATTATCTCTCACTGGGATCTAAACCCTACACTGTGGCTTGTTTTACAAACTGAGAAAAACTGTATTAATGACTCAAGACACACTTCATCATTTAGCTTTGTCTGCTAATTCAGAAATCCCTTCCCTTCTCCATTAACTTCACTTCCGGAAACACCACAGCTACAGCTGAATCGCTGCCATCTGAATATTTTCAAGGGTGCACACACTGCCAACAAGCACAGACAATCATCAGCAAGGGCTCTAGGAGCATATTAGCGAAGCTTTGCCACAACAATAGAGAAGAGATAAGAACAGATCATACATAATTAGAATTTTGTGTGCAATTTTCCTTATATTTCCTCTAAGTTATTCTTTTTTTTCTGTGGATTTCCATAATAATTCATTTCATTGTTTGATTGTTAAATTATTTTTCTCTGTTAACTGAAAAAATAGATCAAACATCAGTGACTAAACTGCTTTGCAATCATTTGCCATGCTCTCTAAGTTCCTCTGGACCCTGCCCCTTAGCCTAAATACTTCTGCCCTGGGTTCACATATTATGTGATCCCTGGCAGGTACACTGTCAGGCCAAATCACAAGGCAAACCCTCCTCAGGACACTCAGACACTTTTCTAGGAGCCAGAGAACATCGAGGACATTCGAGGGAGACACCTGCTGAATCATGCGCTTCTACGCCACAGAGTGTGATGGAAAACGATCCACTAATATCAACAGCACAGCTATTAGAGTCCTGTACAAACTTACTACCTTCTATTAATACTGTAACACATGCCGTTCTATAAATGCACACTCACGCAGTGGCTGTCACACATACCTGATCTGGTTTCAGCAGCACAAACCTTCCCAGCAACACATTATACAAGCCATCACACTGGCCCACACATGCAGGCGCACACACACACACACTAGCTGGTTGTGCCTTTCAGTAGTGTCCCGTTCAGCAGACACTTGAAAGGACACCCTAGAGAGGAGTCCTTTTCACAGTAATAGTGCCGGGCAGCACTTAGCACGGACCCGGTGGCTCTCTCCCACTGTAGTGAAGGGGATGAGGGTTCTCAGTTCCACAGCAGCCCACTCTTCTCCTCACACTGAGTGGGAGAAGAAGAGTCTTTCATGGGCACAGTACTCCACTGGCTGTACACTCCAAAGCACTCACTCACCTGTCGTCCACTATGGAGTGCGAGATCTCAAATTTGAGTGAACAAGCAAGTGGGAATTGCTGATGAGTGTGAAATATTTCTGATTATATTCAGATGGTTCACACTCAAAAACGGTGAAAACTCAGCTGCCACAACAGAATGAAAAGATAAAAAAGGTTCTCCATACAGATACAGATGAGTGATAAATTAAAGGAAATATACAAAATTGTGTTTTAGGGCACAGATAACATCAGTGCTTCTTGGAATAAACTACAAGTTTGCAAAACGCTTCTTGACAGATGAACAATCTTGACTTCAGGAACCTATATTCTTGACTAGTGCTTTGATGGTGTTACAACACCATGAGACTTGAGTCTCATATCCCAGTTGGCTCATCACCCATCACTTTGTAGCTTCTATTGTAGCTCCATTTGCTAACCTTGTTTATTTAGGAAACAAACATAGCAGCATTCCTCCATCCCACTGGTAGCTGCTTCACCTGTTCACCTCAAAGGTGAGATCACTTATGCTACAGTCACACTGGAGAAAACAGTGACTGGAGACTGCCAGACAGAAAAATAAATACCAGGCAGTTTAGTGCAGGATACACTGGTTAATTAGCAGTGTTGTGATGAAGT
Organism: Archocentrus centrarchus; assembly: GCF_007364275.1. Taxonomy (NCBI): domain Eukaryota; kingdom Metazoa; phylum Chordata; class Actinopteri; order Cichliformes; family Cichlidae; genus Archocentrus; species Archocentrus centrarchus. Next base: position 23,258,434 of record NC_044361.1, read on the forward strand.
TTTCAGCGATGCACTATGTTGGACTAGTTACATCTATGGTACTGTTACTAGGTTACATCAAGGGCAGCTGACATTAATTTATATTTAAGGTGATGATGCTGATTAGAGTCGCTCACTGAATTCTACCTTTTGGACTAGCTTTATAGTGTCTAGGGGTTGGAAGTCAGTTCTTTGTGGCTAAACCCACAAAAAGGAGTGAATATTGCAGTAGCAGCACAGGTCAGCTGATCACAGCCTGTACACAAATAAAAATCTACTGGAGCTCACAAAATAAATTATTCTGACTTATTCCTTAGTAATTCTTTTCCCCACACTGCACTACACCCAATCTTAGGGTCTCCCTCCTGCCAAATCCTGCACTTCCACAATATCTTAATTTTTATTTTTTCAACTCAGAAGGTTGCTGCTCGGTCAGTATATGTGATCAGAAATCCAAATTAGTCAATCTTCTTCACAGAAAATTGAGGCTTTTACAGCAGAATATTACTACTCTTGAATATCAAATTAGATGCTTAACAATCAAATATGGTTGTCCACATACTTTTGTAAATACACTGTACCTTCAACCCCTATCAGAGTAACTCCTGCTGTCCCTTCACCAGCTTACTCTGTGTTGTCTAAACACAGTAGAGTGTGGACCCTCACTTTACCCTCACAGTGGAAAAATTACCCCATGGATCTGAAATGGGCCGGTATGAGTACAGTCTGAGGGTAAGAGAAGCTGTGGTGAATGTCTACCTCTCATCTCTAAAGCACTTATTTGAAGTAGATGAGATACCATTTTTTATTAGCTTATCTTTCCTTCTCTCCATCTTTCCCTCTCTCATTCTTGCCAAACATACTGTTGATGTTCTGTGGTATTCCCATGAGAGCGTGCCAGCTAAGCATCACCAGTGGAATTCATCACTCGTGATTTGGCACGGCCAGGATTACAGAATTCCCTGCTGCTAAGTCACAACGTAATTTCAGCTCATCCAAGTGGATATCTGGGATATCTGAGCTTGTTGGACTGTGTATATGTGTGTGTACTCCTTGGCCAAAGAGCTAGACAAGATGAGCCTAATACTAAGCTTTTAGGAATTAGGAAGATGGTTCCTGGGATGCTTAGGATTCCTTCCGGAAACTTTACTGTCTGAAATAGAAGGTGAATTTGAGTCCAGTGTGTGTGTGTGTGTGTGTGTGTGTGTGTGTGTTTGAAGCCAAGTGAGTGAAATTTACAGCAACAAACTCCCCTTTTCTCTCTTCCTTTTGAGGCTAGAGCCGGCTGTATCTACTCACGAGACTAGAATTATGGGACAGTTATTTGGAAGAGCCTATTATGGTATGAGGACACATACACTCCCACACACACAAACACACTCAGAGACAGAGACAGTTACAACATCACAGGTGATAGAAATCAGGCTGTTCCAGTGTTATCAGCCCAGAATGTGATGATGCTGTGGATTCCTAAGATACCTAAGTGGTCAGGTTTATTCCTCGCTATAGACACATGTTGCAGACGATTACCTAAGAGCAGTCCAGAGTGCAATAAAACAAAATCTATGCTTCAACAGTTTCCTCTGCATGACTTCATGCAGGGGAAAAAAGAAACAGGTTCACAGATAAAAGGAATGCAGAGGAAAAATGAAGGGATAGACAGGGAATCTATCAGGGTAGTGACACACAAACCAGTAATGCTCATAGGCTTTCTCTGCCCTCATTACTATTATAGCTATTAGTTCAGAACCCATTTACAGTGTTGACATCAGAGAAACATCAGCGTTTACATAGTTATATAATGGCAAACTATCAAATGATACCTTAAAAAACTTCTTATTGTCACCTTATTTTACAAACTGTGGTCATCCTAATTAATAAAACGGATAACATTCTACATTAAATATTTTCTGAACATAATAATATCATAATTACAATATTAAAGTTTGCTACTCAGGTCATTGACAACTCTGTTTTTTTAGAAATGAGAAGCTAGCACCACCTGCAACCACAGCTGATTGTCTTCCAGGGGCCAGAACAGGCGACATAGAAGGAAATCTGAAACTGCTGGCTAAGGCTAAACATATATTTGGTAAAATAATAATTCATGTCAGCAGTAATGACACCCAGTTATACCAACTGGAGGCCACTAAAGTTAATATTGAATCATGTGTAACTTTGTCAAAACAATGTCAGGCTTTGTAGTTTTCTCTGGGCCCCTCCCTAATCGGACCAGGAGCAACATGTTTAGCCAAGTGTTCTCCTTAAATTGCTGGCTGTCTGAGTGGTGCCCAAAAAAACGATGTGGGCTTTACACATAATTTGGAAAGTTTCTGGGGAAAACCTGGTCTTGTTAGGAGAGAGGGCATGGAGCAGCTCTCACTTCTAGAAATCTGGACAAATTTATTAAACCCCCTAAACATGACTACCCAGGGTTGAGACCAGGAAGCAGAGTTGCAGTCTTTCACGCCTCTCTGCAGTTTCTCTCCTCTTGTCATTCCCCCAAAACCCCATCCCCATAGAGTTGGTGCCTGCTCCCAGACAACCAAAAAAGAAAGAAAAAATCAACAAAACTATTTAAGCATAAAAATTCAAAAAGAAAAAACAATATAGCATCCTCAACAGTAAAACAGTTAAATGTGGATTATTAAACATTAGGTCGTTCTCTTCAAAGTCCCTGCTAGTAAATGATTAAGTAATTGAGCAACACACTGATTTATTCTGCCTTACATAAACCTGGTTACAGCAGGATGAATCTGTTAGTTTAAATGAATCAACACCCCTGATCATGCTGTGAGAATGCTCGAAGCACAGGCCAAGGAGGAGGAGTAGCAGCAATCTTCCTCAATTAACCAAAGACCCAGGCAGAGCTGTAATTTATTTGAAAACCTGACTCTTAGCGTTCTACACCCTAATTTTCAAGCAGTAATCCACGCCTTTGTTACGTCCCGGCTGGATTACTGTAACTCTTTGTATATTGGCGTAAACCAGTCCTCACTGGCTCGTCTTCAGCTGGTCCAGAATGCCGCCGCACGTATTTTGACTGGAACACGTAAGAGGGAGCACATTACCCCTGTTTTATCTTCATTGCACTGGTTGTCTGTTTATTTTAGAGTTAATTTTAAAATCCTTTTATTTGTTTTTAAGTCTTTAAATGGCCTTGCCCCATCGTACCTCTCTGAGTTACTGCATCTACACTCCCCTTCCCGCTCACTCAGATCAGCTGATAAACTGCTCTTGGACGTGCCGAGGACTAAGCGGAAGATTAGGGGGGACAGAGCCTTTGCAGTGGCAGCCCCTAAACTATGGAACTCGCTGCCATTGCATATTAGACAGGCCTCTTCACTGACAACTTTTAAAACCTCTCTTAAGACCCACTTATTTCACCTGGCTTTTGACCAGGTTTGAGATGCTGATTTTAGTTGTTGTGTATTTATTTTGTATTTTATTTTACCTAGTTATTTTATACTGTTTTATTATTTGATTCATGATAAACTATGTATGTTATTGTTGCTTTTATCCTATGCTATTTTTATTTATTTATTTATTTATTTTTATCTGCACTTCCCTTGTGTATTGTTGTCTTGTTTTCCTTGTTCAGCACTTTGGTCAGTGCTTGCTGTTTTTAAAGTGCTTTATAAATAAAATTGGCTTGGCTTGGCTTGGCTAATTGTAAAATTCAAAAATGTGTTTTATTTGTTATCTATTGTCCACCTGGCCCTTACTTAGAGAATTACTCAGAGTCTGATTTCTCAGACTTTTTATCTGATTTAGTGCTCAGTTCAGATAAAATAATTACAGTGGGTGATTTTAACATCCATGTAGATGCTGAAAATGACAGCCTCAACACTACATTTAATCTATTATTAAACTCAATTGGCTTCTCTCAAAACATAAATGAGACCATCCACCACTTTAATCACACTCTGGATCTTGTTCTGATGTATGGCATAGAAACTGAAGACTTAACAGTTTTCCCTGAAAGCCCCCCTCCTGGCTCATCATTTCTTAATAACATTTACGTTAATGGATTACACAGCAGTGAGGAATAGATTTCATTACAGTAGAAGTCTTTCTGAAAGTGCTGAAATTAAGTTTAAGGATATAATTCCTTCACTGTTATTTTCAATGCCATGTGCCAACATATTGCAGAGCAGCTACCGAAATTCTACTCCCACAGAGGACGATTATCTCATTAATAGTTTTACATACTCACTGCGTAAGACTCTGATACTGTGGCTCCTATGAAAAAGAAAGTCAGTAGTGTCTGATTCCCTGGTATAACTCACAAATGCAGATTATTGAATTAGCCTGGAAAAAGAGTTAGTTGCTTTATAAAAAAAAAAAAAAGAAAAAAAAAAGCCCTCCATAAAGCTAGGACATCTTACTATTCATCACTGATTGAAGAAAATAAGAACAACCCCAGGGTTCAGCCAGGCTGACAAAGAATCAAAGCTCTGCTGAGCCGAGTATTCCTGTAACTCTAACTAGTAATGACTTCATGAATTTCTTCACAAAATAAATTTTAACCATAAAAAAAAAAAAAACATTAACATCTCACTGACATATCATTTATACAGATTCTTTCTCTTGGATTGAGCTTAATCTTTGACCTGAATAGATACTTCCTCCAAACCATCAATGTGTCTATTAGACCCCATTCCTACAAGACTGCTCAAAGAAGTCCTACCATTAATTAATGCTTCAATCTTAAATATGATCAATCTATCTCCATTAATGGGCTATGCACCTCAGGCCTTTAAGGTAGCAGTAATTAAACCATTACTCAAAAAGTGATCACTTGACTGTCTTAGCTAATTATAGGCCAATCTCCAACCTTCCTTTTATCTCAAATTCTTGAAAGAGTAGTTGTAAGACAGGTAGCTGATCATCTGCAGAGGAATGGTTTATTTGAAGAGTCTGTCAGGTTTCAGAATTCATCACAGTATAGAAACAGCATTGGTGAAGGTTACAAATGATCCTCTCATGGCCTCTGACAGTGGACTCAACTCTGTGCTTGTCCTGCTTAGACCTCGGTGCAGCATTCAAGACTGTTGACTACAATATTTTATTACAGAGGTTAGAGCATAAATTTTAAAAGTACCTGTATTAAAAGTAGTGGTTTAATCATATCTAAAAGACTCCAATTTGTTCATGTAATTGGGAAGTTTTCTTCTTCTTTACACACTAAGGTTAATGATGGAATTCCACAGGGTTCTGTGCTAGGACAAATTCTAGTTTACATTATACATGCTGGTAACACTTTATGATATGGCCCACTACTAAGAGCATAATTAAATGGCATTTCAATGCATTTTACTTGAAATTACAATTTAATTATCCTCACCTTCAAATACTTAAAGATAGGTACATTAGAATAAGAGGGTAACAAGTCAGGTTTTTACAGGAAAAAAAAGAAATAATTATACAGTAATTATACAGTAGTGTGTAAGTAATTTTAAATAATGCATAAGTAATTTTACATACTACTTTCCACAGACAAACACCCTCTCTACTTTTAAGATTAGGTTTAAAACTTTCCTTTTTGATAAAGCTTATAGTTAGGGCTGGATCAGGTGATCTTGGCCTGTCCCTTAGTTACGCTGCAGTAGGCCTAAGCTGTAGGCCTATACTAGAAATTGGAGCGCTTCTTGGATGGGATGTTAGTTAAATAAGCTGTCTTTTTGGTTGTTGGTTGTCAGATAATTGTATTAACAATAGCTAAACTCCTATTGCTTAACTTTAAGCCTTAATGCTATAAAGAGGGGTGAGATTTTAAAAAAAAAACTCCTACCAGTTGTTCTGCTGAGAGAAATTAAATACACTTAGTAAAACCATTTTTTTTTTTTTCGTGACAGTGAGACAGGAAATGACATGCGGGCAAATCGGCGACGGGCCGGGCCGCGACCCCGCATTCATTTTGTACCAAGATGTAGACATGTTTATTTACACTCACCTTCCAATTCATTATGTACACCTTGCTAGCAATAGGTTGGACCCCCTTTTGCCTTCAGAACTGCCTTAATACTTCATGGCACAGATTCAACAAGGTGCTGAAAACATTCCTTGGAGATTTTGGTTCATGTTGACATGATAGCATCAGACAGTTACTGCAGATTTGTCAGCCGCACATCCATGATGTGAATCTCTTGATCCACCTCATCCCAAAGGTGCTCTACTGGATTGAGATCTGGTGACTGTGGAGGCCTTTTGAGTGCAGTGAACTCATTGTCATGTTCAAGAAACCAGTTTGAGTTGATTTGAGTTGGTGGATGACCTGAGCACGGCTCATTAACCTGCTATAAGCCCTGTGGTGATGAAGATATGGACATCCTCAGCAATATACTCGGGTACAGTAGGCTGTGGCATTTCAGTGATGTTCAATTGGTACTAAGTGGCTCAAAGTATGCCAAGAAAATATCCCCCACACAATGGGGCACCATCAGCAGCCTGAACCACTGACATAAAGCAGGATGGATCAATGCTTTCATACCTACAAAGCTCTATCAAAGACACAGGAAACATTACACAACTGTTTTCACAATTAACAACAAATACTAGCAAACAAATTTGCATACATAAAAATACAACTTTATTTTTTCATTTTTAAGTTTTAACAAATAACACTCTTTTAAATAGTAGTTCACTTTGCATTTGCTCTTCAGTTTTTCAGAGCAGCTAAGCAAATTATCAGAATTAGTTTTACCAATGCAGAGAGGAAATGATAAGATAATACCAGAGACACCACAAAGGCACAACTTGTGGGACAGTAAAACAGTTAAGAAAGACGGGGCTCGACACGTATATCTCTGTGTACCTCTATCTTGCACAGGATCGTGTGCCGTACACCGAGATGCGCTGTTATGTGCACACTGCAAACTAGGACACACTCCACCACATGCATGCACATAGCAAACATGCAGCCACTTATCTACACATTTAAACACATATCAGTGCAATGCCAGAGTGGTTTTGCATTTTTATTGCATGTCCATTTGTCAAATTCTGACAAAGGGGCAAAATCAAAATGTGCCACACATTCATGCATTCACAAACAGTAATATCCTCAAGTCTTTCAGTATTGTTTTGTTTTTTATTTGATTTGTAGTGTCAACATATTGTACTTTTTCTGTGCTCTTTTTTTGTTTTTATTATTTAAAAAAAACATACATTTTTGATACAGAATGAACTGGAAAGAATCCCCCCAGTCAGCAGTTCCCACAACTCACCTACAGTATCCCATGAGAGACAATAGACACATTCAGATATGAATAGCTGGCAACCTACTGAAAACATTTGAACAGGGTGAAGAGTTAGCCATAATTTTTTTGGATTCACAGTCACAATGAGAACTTTCAGTAATTTCTGCTCCTTCTTCCCGACCAACTATCCAATAATTGTGATAATACCACCTCAAACTGTCTCACGACTGTACTGGGAGCCTACATAATTCATCAGTTTCTCCATTAAATTTGAGCAGATTCAAGTCTACAGAAAAGCAAACACACTAACAGCTGACTGACAGAACTGCATTGATATTGAGGTCATTTTCTTTTTCCTTAATAAATGGGCAGTCACTTGTGATGAATACTTTGATCTCAAAATGACCTAGTGATCATCTATTGTGTGTATTTGTGTGTGATATCCGTCACTCGGAAGCTCCAAGCATTATTATAACGAGCACACGGTTGGCGTCACACGCACAGCTCATATTAACCCTTTGGCTCTTTTCTGGGTCTTCTGTGTGTATGTGTAAGATTGTGTGTTTTTGTCTTTGTTTTTTAAATGTGTACTTACAGGCATGTCTGTGTATGCATGTGAGGGTGCTCATCCATATTAAAGCAATAGTAAGTGTTTTACTCATGTTTTAATGTCTGATTATGTGCAGTGAGTCAAGGAAAGAATGAGGCAAAGTCGCTGGCTCAGAGCTACGACTTGAGCCAGAGACTCGTTCTCCTCATCTAGCCTCATCATCCGTCTTTATCAAGCCCTCACCCTCCGGTCGCTGTCCTAAACTTCTGCAGTCAGTGCCCTGAGACAACTCAGCCTAGCACCCAGAAAACTCCCTCATACTCCCACAGCTGCTCAATAAGGACCATTCATAGCCCACACTATAGGAAGTAACAGAACAGAACATTGTGCTTACACACATTTACGCCAATGTAAGGGTGAGCCAGAGGTGAGCAAGAAACCCCCAAGAAGTCCAAATCTAATTTCACACAGAAATACACTGCAGGGGGAAAAATTGCACAGTGAGACACAGTGAGAAGCTTCAAATGCAGCTTTCGTCTCTGAAGAATTGCAGTCAAACATCCCGATGATCCCACACTCCCCTCCTCACTCGAGTCCCTCTCTCCTGCGAGAACAAGATCTATGAGTGGCTCCAGCAGATATCTAACCTGGCAAGCATATGAACCTCTGTGTGTGTGTGTGTGTGTGTGTGTGTGTGTGTGTGTGTGTGTGTGTGTGTGTGTGTGTGTGTGTGTGTGTGTGTGTGTGTACATGTTCCTCAGGCCGTCCCACGGGGGATACGTGCGTCTCGTCTGTGAGTCACAGGCAGGGTCTGTGTCTGTGTGCGAGTCCGTCAGAAGACATCATCATCAACATCCCTAGTTCACCTCAGGCAGACACACACACATAGACACACGAACGCACACACACGGATTGTACATAGTCAAACTTCCCCAGGGCTATGTGCTATCCCCCCACATCCCCTCAGGCTGAAACCTCAGTCTCTCCGTTTGCTTTCGATGTCAAACTGGCCGTCCACTTACACTGGACAAAGGCTAGCATATGCTGCTTGCCTGGGAAATACAGGGAGCTGTGCAGGACTGGATAAGTTACTTAAGACAAACAGACATACATTTTTCACCACAGGCTGAATATATGTTTTTTTTTTTTTTAACTCTGTCGCTAAATAAGTGCAATTATTTATTTAGTTGTTTTTTTCCTAGTCTTAATCAAGTTATTGGGCTGCTGCAAGAAAATGCTGAAATAAATTCTTCCAGACATAGAAATAAAATAAAAATGTAAGAAACAAAACATGAATGAGCAGATGATTAAATTCCTTTGAAGAAAGTAAAAAACAGTCCTTCAAGGGCCTTACTTTCAAATTGTCACATAGGTTTACTTGAGATTAGATCATATATTTTTAAGGATGTGTGCAGGGCCAAAATAGAATAGCACTCATAAATAGTATGATTTGATTTTTTCCCCACTAGCTCAACAATTTTAAATGTACTGATGTCTCCCATTTTGTCGCCCATTTTCAAAAAGAGACAAAGGCATAAAAAAGAAAGAACGAGGTAAATAAGTAAACCCTGATACAAAAACAAGGAAACAGACAGAAGAGTTGTGGTGAGACAAACCGGCAGACAGGTAGGATTTAGAAAGTGGTGAAACAGGCACAAACAGACAAATGAAAACAAAGAAAGAGACCGAGAGACAGACGCAGACTGAGAGGCTGACAGTGGAGTGGACAGCAGAGCTTCACTCTGTATGAGTGCTTCAGGGAGGCTCTCGGCCCTGAGAGTCATTATCGTTCTATGACACAGATGAATAGTACATTAGCATAAGGGAGGGCCTGACATGACACATGACAGACACAGCTCCCTTTCGCTCTGTCACCTTTTCATTGCCTCTTACTGAAAGGAAGATTTTTCTTTTTTGGTTTGTTTACATGAAGTATAAATATGAGTCCATGAATTTAAAAATCACAGCAGAGTTCACTGCCTTAAAATGCCATTCTACTTAATAATACTGCAGATAATACTGAGACAGTTGCTTATAAAGTGTGTGTGTGTGTGTGTGTGTGTGTGTGTGTGTGTGTGTGTGTGTGTGTGTGTGTGCCTGCGTGCGTGCCTGTGTGTGTGTGTGTGACTGCACTGACAAATAAAAGAGAATATAACAACTCTGCAGAGCCTCACTACACAGCAAGTGCTTGGTAAGAGGCTCTGAATAGACTTGTGGCCTTGTTTGGAGTGTGCCTCATTCTGGTGTGTTGTTTAATGAAGAGCCTCTCAGAAAATATACATATACACACACACATACACACGCTCACTCCCTACAAACGGTATCAATGGTTTTGTAGCACATGGAAAATGAGTGCATGTTTGGTGGGTGAGAGCAGCATCCCAAGGTCTTCCATCCGTTCATTGTTCTTCGTTCTTGTTAATAATTTCCAGTGTTTATATGTCCGTGACTATTCCTGGCATGTAATCAGGAGTTTTGTGGAGACGGGCCTGTGCGTAGGGGAAAGTCTCTTACTTTGGCTAAGCTTTTCAGCTCACTCCCTCTAACTCTGCTGACTGAGTGGAAGTTGCTTCTTGGCTTCTTCCTCATCTTTGTTGACTCACTGGGTAAGCAGCGTGTATGTCCACAAAAATAGCAGGGGGATTCTTTGTGCGTATGAGGTGTCCTCCTAATGTGATGGCACAGTGCCATTTAAGCACCTTACCGTTGGTAAACACGGGGATTGCCTGGCCTACCCATCCGGTAATAAGTGGATCAACGTGTGTCCGAGAGGCCAGGCTGCCACTAACTACTGTCCTAATTGGATCAGAGTGTGTGTGTGTGTGTGTGTGTGTGTGTGTGTGTGTGTGTGTGTGTGTGTGTGTGTGTGTGTGTGTGTGTGTGTGTGTGTGTCAGATTGAGAGAGAGGGTTTCCCAGATTACCATGTCCCAGGTGTGTATAGTAAATCTGCTGGAGTTAGACGTGCATGTGATGTCATTCTGTAAGACAGCAATCTGGTCACCACTGTGACCCGGTGACAACTGGCAACGTCAAACAGGAGATTCCACCAACTATGTCACAGACATGATGTTACTGAGCGAGAGGAGGAAATACACAGGGAGAAAAAGACTGGCATCACCTGACAGTATCCAAATGAGCAAGGCTCTTAATGAGTCTCTAGCTTTACTGCTTAACCAGTGCAATCAGGACAACCACAAGAAACTTGTCCATAACCACAAATACCAACATAGTCGATGTAACATCTCATTTGGGATCACTGTCCTGTTGCATGACCCAATTTGGATGAGCTTTAGGTGCCCACATTTTCTCATGTCTGACTCAAGAATACTTTGGTATACAGAAGAGTTGATGGTCAACTCAGTGACTGCAAGGTGCCCAGATCTTGCTGCTGCAAAACAAGTCAAATGATCACCCCTCAACCACCATGCTTGACAGCTGCTATGAGGTGTTTGTGGTGCTATGTTGTGTTTGGTTTTCTCCAAATGGGGCACTGTGCATTATGGCCAAACATCTCATCTGTTCAATGGACATTTAGAGAGAAGAGACTTTCTTCAGGCAACTCTTCCAAACAAGTCATACTTGTTCAGTCTTTTCCTAATTGTACTGTCATCAACTTTAACATCTAACATGCTAATTGAGGCTAATTGAGAGTCTGAGATGTAACTCTTGGGGGTTTTTGCAGGTTCTCTGAGTATTGTACGGTCTGACCTTGGGGTGAATTTGCTGGGACACCCACTCATGGGAAGATTGTGGCATTGTGTTAACACACACTGAATGCTCAAGACCAGCAAACTCCAAACATGTTATACACCAATCAGGCATAACATTATGACCCTTGACAGGTGAAGTGAATAATACCGATTATCTCTTCATCATGGCACGTGTTAGTGGGTGGGAAATATTAGGGTGCAAGTGAACATTTTGTCCTCAAAGTTGATGTGTTAGAAGCAGGAAAAGTGGGCAAGTGTAAGGATTTGAAAGAGTCTGACAAGGGCCAAATTGTAATAGCAAGATGACTGGGTCAATGCATCTCCAAAACTGCAGTTTTAGTTGGCTGTTCCCAGTCTGCAGTGGCCAGTACCTATCAAAAGTGGTCCAAGGAAGGAACAGCAGTGAACCAGTGACAGAGTCATGGGGAGCCAAGGCTCAATGATGCACATGGGGAGTGAAGGCTGCCTTGTATGGTCCAATCCAGCAGATGACCTACTGTAGCTCAAATTGCCAAAAAAAAAAAAAAAAAAAAAAAGTTAATGTTGGTTCTGATAGAAAGGTGTCAGAATACACAATGTATCACAGTTTGTTGTGTGTGCGGCTGCATAACTGTGGACCAGTCAGGATGTCCATGCTGAACACCACTCAAAGTGCCAACAATGGGCACATGAGCATCAGAACTGGACCAACATAATATTAGGCAAGTGGTCATAATGTTATGCCTGATTGGTGTAGAGGTGCTCACATTTGCTGACAATCAATTAATCAGATCTACTTGATTAGTGGCACCTTGCTGCTACTTACCTTCTATGGAAGCAGTAAAGGTTCACTTTTCATGTGTAGTTTTTCACATGACTGCAGTGAGTCCTGCACCAGCATCCTGTGCAGGTTATACCTTGCCATTTTCCTCTTGCTCACCTTTCAGCTGAGGTAGGCTCACCGACACTACAAAATAGGAGAAACAGGTATACCAAACAGTTGGATATATTTTCTCAGGTGTTGGCATCAAAGAGAAGGTTTTAGGTTTGTCACAGAATGTTTGCCTTGTGACTGCTGATTGAACTGTTCAGAGCATACGCAAGAATTTAGACAGCATTCAACACATCTAACACGCTTAGAATTTTGCTGAATAAACATGGCCAACAGTCTAAGATTAAAATCTTGGCCAGTTATAGAAGGGTAATAACAAGGATTTAGCAGAGCTAAACGGGATCATTGTCCAAATGTGCCAAAGCCACAGATACCATCTTTCCTTAAAAGCATTTATGAGTATTATAAAGTTAAAAGAGAACTGCCTTTACTTTCTCACTCATGTACCAATACGGCAATATAAAGCAAGTCTGGCTGTTTCAAAACTTTAAGATGCTGTTTGACAATCCATTCATTTGAAGCTACTGGCACTTTAAATGACAACACTTAACAAAATAATCTGCATTTTCTATCAATAACTGTTAACAAGTGTACAGAGTTCAATTTGCTATTTAGAAAAGAAGCTGTCAGTAACTGTAAGCCTACCTGCCACTGAATGAGATCATGCTCATCCAGTGTGAACTATAGCACAAATCCTCATCCTGACATAAAATACATCACAGTTGATTTGATTTGTCTCTGCATCTTCTTAAGTTCTCAACATTGCACAAATTAAAGCCAAAACCATTAATATGACATAACTATTGTCCATTTTTACAGAGTTACAAATGCATGCAATAAGGTTCTAACTCAAAAAGTCCCCTTTCTGTCATCTGACCAGTCAAAAAATAGTTTATTTTTGCATGTGTGGACGAGTGTGTGGGAGTAGGGATGCTGAACATGCCAATCCATAAGCCCCATCGACAGAAAAACTATTGTTCCTCAACCGGAAAGAGCATTGGAGGAGAAACACTCCAACTGGATGTTCTTAGGGCAGTTCAAACGCACATATTCAGACACTAACAATCACAAAGGGCAGGCCGGCAAAGTTGTCGATACTGTATTTTGGCAAATTAAATGAGTAGGACACAGACCAAAGAACCTGCTTGGAAATATTTTTTTATTTATTTATAGCTATTTATAGCCAACACAGCAGTTATTTTCGTATTTACTGTATTAACACGTAAGAGACATGAGACAGTACATATTGTCTTTGGTTAAAGTCAGCACATGAGCAGCCAGTCATGAAACTTCACAGGCATATACTTGGTACAAGAGTGAGTCTTGCTACAAAAATGTTCCTATTAATTATCTGCCTGGTTGCTACACTATGCTACACTACACTACTTGCCTTTCTGTGTTTGTAAAATAAGTGAACTACGACAGGTAGGGTAAAAATTATGTCAAAGACTCTGTTTCAAAGTGTTCACATCTCTTGGATATATTACAAGAAGTAGATATCGGATTCAAACATGGCACACATTTATTTAAGCAGATTTATACATAAAACTGATTTTCTAAGCTTTGGAAAGGCTTTCCATGTACTTATTTGCAGTTGGGGCCATTTTAAAGCTGCCTGTGTTATGGTGGGAATATAGAAGGACACATTTTAATTGCTGTACAACAGTTGCTTCCTACTGCAAATAGCACAGTAGACCACATTTTTTCTGGCAGTCAAGAACAAGAACTTTGTTCTTGACTGCCAGAAAACATCTGAGCCTGCACAGTGCTGGAAAAAGATCCTTTGGAGAGATGAAACCAAGATGAACTTGAACGAGAATGATTGGAAGAGAAAAGTATGGAGAAGGAAAGGAACAACTCATGATCTGAATACCACATTATGTGTCTGACATGGTGGAGGGAATGATACAGCATGTATGCCTGCCAATGTAATCGGGTCACTAGTGTTTACTGATGATGGGACTGCTGATAGAAGCAGTAGGATGAAGTCTACAGGGCTAAACTCTGCTCAGATTCAGCCAAATGCTGAAAAACTGGACACAGATCACAGTACAAATGGATAATGACCCAAAGCAAACTGCAAAAGCAACCCAAGAATTTCTCAAGGCGAAGACATGGGGTGTTCTTCAATCGTCAAGTCCATCACCGGATCTAAAACCTTTTCAGTTACTGAAGACAAAACTAAATGTAGAGAGACCCACAAACAAGCAGGAACTGAAGGTGGCTGCAGTAAAGGCCTGGCAGAGCATCTCAAAGGAGGAAACATAACATCTGGTGATCTCATGGGTTCAAGACTTCAATTACATCTTGATTGTTTGATTTAAAATCCACAGTGGTGGTGTACAGACATAAAATTACAAAATCCAAAATTTGGTCACTGTCCAAATACTCATGGACCTCAGCATACTATGTATAATAAAACAAACACACTTGCAATCCTTCCTCCTGTGCACTTTGAGTGAGTGGAAATTCTGATACATTCGGGCTTTTTATGCTAAACTGTCTGTGGCTGCTGTTAATCACGCAACACTATGACACCAGCTGGTCAGCAAATGGTTGGCTAGCTAGTGTTCTTCCTACATTAGTAAAATTGTGAAATCCGCAGTTGATGATGTCAAGTGACAAAGAGCAACAAAATGCAATGAAAGTATCAAGCTTCACTTTATTGAGAGCAGAGGACCACAGTGTGTGGTGTGTTTCTGGGTGGCAGCAACAACAGCAAGAACGCAGCCAAGCAAAAGGACCTCTAAACAATGCAACACCGCCATGTGGGAGCGCTTTCTCGTTTGTAGCGTAGCTGGAAGAACACTGCTTGAAGAACCGCTCAAGCTGCCCCAAACCAGAGTCAGGCAGTGCTGAGAGAAATGTATGCCCTCGTGTGTCAATGGTACCACCTCCATCTGAAACCCCTATCTGAGTGCATGATTATGTACTATACTGCTCCACCATCAACATCTTAACAATCTTCTCCGTCTTCTTTCGGATGCTCCTTCTGTCACAAATCATTGTCAACATCATATTAATAAGAGCGGTATTTGGTGCATTTCTGGTGTTAGCTTTTGTATCTCAGCGAAATCTACAAGTGGCACAACAAGTGCCTTTTTCTGAAAAGCAAGCAGGAATCTCAGAAACATACAGTAATCCACATGTGTATGGTGAACTTACCATATGAAATGTCATCCCACAACATAATTAATTATATTGTCTAACAAGGGTGTTGACACAGCAATACACTAATCCGTCTCTAATCTTTCAGGTCACACATACACACAGAGGAGTGTTTGCTCACAACAGAACATACTGTGATTAAATGAGTCACGGAACAGTGTGCAGAAGAGGGCAGCAGTTAGAATATTGAGAGATTTACACACATCTGTGCTCATGAGTGTGTTTGTGATTTTTAGAGATTTATGTAGCTTGTTACAACTGATCCTTCAAGGCATGCTAATTAGACAATCAGCTTTTATCGGAACAGCCCGAGAAAAAGCACAATGCAGTGACGAATTCAAACATGTGAGTGAGCCTTTTTTTTTTTTTTTCACACTATGTTTCAACAAAGTCACTTTACAACCGGATCGATTCGAGGTCACTGTGACACCTGCAGCCTCTCAGAGTGCTGCAAGCCCAGCTTATTCTCACATCAATAACCTTCTCCCACCTAGACCATACAAGCACAAAACTCACACGCACAGGTGTGAATTTAGAGTACATGGGTAATGAGAGACGGGGCAGCACCTGTTTTCTGATAACACCCTGCTTTACTAGTCAACAATATGAGCACAAATACAGTTGTGGTCAGAAGTTTACAAACACTCATCTGGGGCATGAATGTCACAGTAATTTGAGGGCTTTTTCCAGGGTGGAATGATTGTACAGCATATATCTTTAATGATTCTAAAAAAATAAAAATTCGGTGCACAAGTTTGAATTTATTTTGGATTTTCTCTAATCCACACAGGCTCAAAAGATGTATGCTGTACAATCTTTCCACCCTGGAAAACAAACAAGTCAAAGAAATCATTAAAAGCTCAAAATTACCATACATGCCCATGATGAGTGGATGTAAATTTCTGTGAATGTGCATATACTGTATGTGCTATTTGTGTTGTTTTGGGGTTTTTTTGACAAATCGGCCACAGTTGGTGTGTGAAGCATGGAAATAGTTACAAAGAACTGTTTATTTTTTAATGTAATTTAAAAGTAAAACAATGAAAAATAGAATTATTAAATTTACATGTAAATCAGGTAAAATCTCATCTGCTGATATTATTTCAGACTTATATGTACAGTGCTGTGCAAAAGTCTTGAGCCATCACTCCGACTTTTTTCACTTTTTCAAGTGGTCTCAAGTAACAGCTCTCCAGGCTTTCTGAAGGTCTTTCAAAGTTTTTGTTTGGCTGCTTTTTCATCCATTGTCATTCCGGTCTTTGTGCCTGATCATTTTCAAAACAATTTTATTTGTGTTAAGCCACTTAACACTGACATATGAATCATTCAAGCATAAAAAAGGCACCCAATTCAAGGGATGAACCAATGTTGTGTCTGCACATAACAGACAAGTTAGCAAAGAACCAATTTTAAATTTTATCATTAAAAACTCTAGAAAATTCTTGAAGAATCCTGAAGAACTATTGAAGAAAGTTTGCCTAAGAGAGTTCAGGCTGTGTTGAAGAATAAAGGTGGACATACCAAATATTGACTTTCAAGCTTGTTAGAACTTGCTTCATATACTGCATGCAATGGTAAATGTACTAGTTCTTATATAGCACTTTTCTACTCTAGCTGAGCACTCAAAGCGCTTTATACAACACATTTGTATTTACCCATTCACACACACATTCATACAAGCACTGTTTTCTAAAGTTTTAAAAGTGCTTTCTATCTAACATTCACACTCTGACAGTTGCATTGGAGGGCAGCTTGGGGTTCAGTATCTTCGATCCATCCATCCATTCTCTCCGCTTATCCTGTTCAGGGTCACGGGGGGGCTGGAGCCTATCCCAGCTGACATAGGGTGAGAGGCAGGGTACAGGGTGTACAGGTCACCAGCCTGTCGCAGGGCTAACACAGAGAGACATACAGCCATTCATACTTATGGGCAATTTAGAGTGACCAGGTTAACCTAGCCTCACTAACTACATGTCTCTGGGAGGAAACCCACACAGACAAGGGGAGAACATGGAAAACTCCACACAGCGAGAGGCCTGGGCCAAGGTGGAATTGAACCTTCTAGATGTTATTCCAGCTGTGAGGCAGCAATGCTAACGACCATGCCACTGTGCTGCCCGGGTTCAGTATCTTGCCCAAGGATACTTTGCCATGCAGACTGGAACAGCCAGGAATCAGACCACCAACCTTCCAATTAGTAGATGACCTGCACATCTGCATGAATACATGCACCTGTTTTGCACTTTCCTTGCAATATATAGAGAAATGAAGAATGACTCACGATTTTTGCACAGTACTGTAAATTGCTGTGATTAAATTTAAGTCAATCTACATTTTTACAAAACTAATTTCTATAGAGAAATCTGAACTGATAAGCGGGGATAATAAAAGGAAAAAACAATGAATCAATAGCAGTTAATCTTAGTTTTGTTTTGTAAGTGACAATATCTATTCCCTGTTATTGGACCGTTTTTGACAGAAGGCTTCACTCACACTTTGAAATACAAATTTGTTCTTTTTAGCGTGGGCTGCGTTGACATCATTTGGAAAAAAAATTACTCTCTCTCTGTTGGAAACAGGATGTTTTTATCAATTATCACTGAAAAGAAGCCTACAGAGACCCCTCAACACTCTGGCCCACGTGCATACACGCATGCACAAACTGTACTACAAAAAAAGCACACATTCACAGCTACCTCAAAGCCGTTGCCATTGAGAGGGGAACCTTAGCCAATCAGAGAAAGGAGGGCAACAGAACAGGAAGTGTGGTCACACTGTATGTGTTCATCATCAGCGCTGACAGAAATAGCTCTCAGAGAGTAAACAACGCATCCCATTCATAAAAAAAGCCAGCAAACGCCTACTCCCCTGCAGTGCAATGGGGAAAGAAGAGATAAAGACAGGGAGAAAAACAGACAAGTGGCAGAAGAAAGAGACAGATACAGTACAGAGACAGACACAAAGAGATGGAAATATAGGCACAGACAAAAAGAAAATGACAAAAGAGTAGTGTGAGATGGGAGGCCGCAGCTCAAGTAAGAAAGAAAGCCAGATGATGACATCACATCCTCGTCACTGTTGGTTCCACTTCCTTGGTTTGGAAAACACCAGAAACCTACGTCACGTGGTGAGACAGTGCTTTCCAGCTCTCACTTTTTCTCAGTAAGTCACTAGCCCGATAACACACACACACACACATATATATATATATATATATATATATATATATATATATATATATATATATATATATATATATATATATATATATATATGACTGTGTGCACACACAGTCAATATGTGCTATAAGTGATAAAAATGCACAGTAACCCTTCATAACATGCCACCAAACCCATCCATGAGCGCATGAGCGTTAGCAGGAATCACCAGCTGTTTCCCACCCTATAGATGTGCCATTACACCAGACCACTTTCCACTTACACACATAAAACGCACCCGCAACATGCTTACCACGTAATACCAGATAAGGAAATTGTTTGGTTACTTGTATGCATTTGTGTGTGTGTGACTGCGTATAGTGTGTCAGAGGAAGTGATGCTGTGGAAGATCTATTTTTAGAAAAGTGCGGAAGTGTCCACTTCTCTTTCCAGGATTAGCATACAGACAAAATAGAGCCAAGCACGCGCACGTGCGCGGACACACACACACACACACACACACACACACACACACACACACACACACACACACATGCAGACACATTAGAAAAACCAGTGAAAGTGCACACTTCCTTGCCACAAACACCCACACCGTCTTCCAGTGGTGCATGACGGTGAATCTGATGAAATGTGTGAGTTTTAAATTTAAAAATTTTAAATTACGCAATCATCTCTTGCAGGTAATGTTTTTCCAACGTGGAGAAATGCAGCCACCACCCCCCACCACCACTACCACCAAAAAAAAAAGCCTGCACTCAATTGGTGGAAAAAGAAAACATGGTAGAAGACGGCTGTGAGAACATGTGCAGCAAGAGAAAAATGTAAAATTACTTTATTTCACCTTTAACATATACACGGATGCACCCATAGACCCTTTTAACCTACATCACTTGCCAACCAGTCGGTGATTTTCAAGTTTCTGCGATATCCCACAGGACACCCAGGTGATAAAGCTGTGTCATTGTAGGACTGATGTCATATGACTGTCATGGCACTATGAAGAGAGTGGGTGTTTTCACTTCCATTTACATCACATGGTAAAAGGATGAAACCAGCAAGTGAGACTCGAGTGGGTGATATTGTCACTACCTTGATCACTGGACCACAAACGTGTTTGCTATATGACCAGAAATTAAAGGGGAAAAAAATTGTGCTAGACTGACTGTGCGACTCCAATAACAACCTGAGTTCCCAGAGAAATTAAACTTGTTCTCATGAAAAATCACCAATAAAACATTCTGTAGGCATTATCAAGTCTTTTCAAGTATTTTTCAAATTCTGAAAAATTAACAGCACCCTACTGCCACTATACTGCATCTTAGTATTTTGTGAGGTGTACCAGTGTTTTTTAGATTGATTTCCTGGATACATTTAATTTATTTTTAACTGCCTTCTCATACTAGATGTTATCAATGATTCATCTATTCATCGTAAACTGTGGGGTTGTAAAAGAAAAAAAAAATTCCACAAGCAACCTATGTCAAAAAATCGCAATCAAAAGAGTCAAGAAATCACATGGAAATGTCGACATTGTGGTGGCCACATATATGCACATTTCACACCAGAATGCCCCAAGCTCTTATTGCGGAGAGAGAGACCGGAATAGATCGGGAAAAGGCGGGAGAGAGAGGCCTGGGATAAAAGGGCTTGACTCCTCCTTTTGAGGAGTTATATTTTGGAGTTCTAGTTGTTGTGTGTTTTACGAATAAAGCTGAGACTACATACCTGCTCGTGTCTCCTTCCACCGACTCCTACATTGGTGACCCCGACTAAAGAACATGTCTGCTGACGACAGCTCAACGGCCGCGGCCGCTGTTTCCTCACCAGCCGCCGCCGTTTCTCCCGCTATTTTTGCGGCCACGGTCAAGCTCCCGGAGTTCTGGCAGCACGATCCAGAGCCTTGGTTCCAGCATGTGGAGGCCCAGTTTCACCTCCGCGGGATCACCTCAGACGACACCAAGTATTACCATGTCGTCGCGGCGCTGGACTCTGCTTCTACCCGCCGGCTGATGGGACTGCTCCGGGACCCGCCGCCTGCTAACAAGTATGGAGCGCTGAAGGAGAACCTGCTGCGGATTTATCAGCTTTCAGACGAAGAGCGGGCTGATCGCCTGTTGTCCCTGAATGGCTTGGGAGATGGTAAACCCTCCGAGCTGATGGAGCACATGCTGGCTCTGCTCGGCCCGGGCGACGCTTCGTTTCTCTTTACGCATCTGTTCCTGCGCCAGCTCCCCCCTCCCGTGCGCACCGCGCTAGCCAGCTCCGCTCTGATACGGGCCAAGGATTACCGCGGGCTAGCTGAAGAGGCGGACAAGATTTTGCTGGCATCCAGGCATTCCGGTGTGCATGCACTTTTACCGAGTGCGGCTCTACAAGGAGCGGAGACGAGAGAAGCTGGTGCTGTGGCCGCCGTCGCAGAGCGCCGGAGGAAGGAGAGCGTGCTCTGCTTCTATCATCGCCGGTTCGGAGTGAAGGCGAAGCGCTGCATTCCGCCGTGTACCTTCCAGCACCAGGGAAACGAGAGGGCCGGTGCTCACTAGCAGCTGTGTGCGCTGGCAGCTCGGACAAGCTGCTCTTCATTGAGGACACTGCTTCGGGACGCCGTCTGCTTGTGGACTCGGGTGCTCAGCGTAGCATCATGCCGGCTTCAGCTGCGGACGCCTTGGGACAATGTCACGGACCCCTGCTGGACGCGGCGAACGGTACCCCCATTCGCACATATGGAATGAGGTTGGTGACTGTGTGTTTCAAGGGACGTCAGTTTAACTGGGACTTTGTGATAGCGTCTGTGTCAGTACCTATACTCGGCGCTGATTTCTTGTGTGCTTTCAGGTTGTTGGTCGATGTAGCTAATAGGTGCTTGATAGATGCTGTGTCTTTTGATACCTACCCCTGTACACTTCGTAGTCCTGGCCCCCTGCCCCTCGCTAACATGCTTGCCACAGGTGATGAGTACCAGCGTTTGCTTGCCGAGTTTCCCACCCTCACGGTTCCCACCTTCTCTGCAGCCGTAGCTAAACATGGTGTGGAGCATTACATTACCACTGTGGGTCCGCCGGTTTTTGCGCGTGCACGCCGTCTCGATGCCGCGAAGTTAGCGATAGCCAGGGAGGAGTTTGCAAACATGGAGCGCCTTGGTATTGTGCGCCGCTCAAACAGCCCGTGGGCGTCCCCGTTGCACATGGTCCCTAAAGCTGACGGTGGGTGGCGCCCTTGTGGGGATTTTAGGCGCCTTAATAATGCGACGACTAATGACAGGTACCCGGTTCCCCACATTCAAGATTTTTCGGTTCATCTTGCGGGGGCAACTATTTTTTCAAAGGTGGATTTGGTGAGGGGATACCATCAAGTTCCTGTCCATCCGCGTGATGTGCCCAAGACCGCGGTTATCACTCCTTTTGGCCTTTTCGAGTTTTTGCGAATGCCCTTCGGTCTGAAGGGCGCGGCACAGACGTTTCAGCGCCTCATGGACTCCGTTTTGCGTGGTATGCCATTTTTGTTCGTCTATCTGGATGACATACTGGTTGCCAGCCCTTCCGCCGCGGAGCATTCAGTGCACCTCCGCCGGTTGTTTGAGCGTCTCAGTGAGCACGGTTTGATTGTGAATCCAGCTAAATGCCAGTTCGGTCTGCCGGCCATAGAGTTTTTGGGACACCTTGTTTCGCCCCAAGGGGCGTTTCCCCTGCCCGCTAAGGTGGAGGCGGTTTCTGCTTTTCCGCGCCCTTCCTCAGTGAAGCCCCTGCAGGAGTTTTTGGGGATGGTGAACTTTTATAACCGTTTCATCCCCCGGGCTGCTCACCTCATGCACCCTCTGTACAATGCACTTAAGGGCAAGAAAGGCAACCAAGAGATAGAGTGGACACCTGAGCGGGTGCAGGCATTTGACAGTGCCAAAGCTGCTCTTGCCAACGCTGCCCTGCTGGCCCACCCGTCTCCCGAGGCGCCTGTTGCCCTTACTACCGATGCCTCCGATTTTGCAGTCGGGGCCGTGTGCGAACAATGGGTGGGTGGTGCTTGGCAGCCCCTCGCCTTTTTTAGCAGGAAGCTTCGGGATGCGGAGAGAAAGTACAGTACGTTTGACAGGGAGCTCCTTGCCCTTTTTCTCGCGACGCGTCATTTCCGGTTCCTGCTTGAGGGCCGTGACTTTACCGCTTTTGTAGACCACAAACCTCTCACATTTGCCATGGCAAAGGTTTCGGAACCGTGGACTGCGCGGCAGCAACGGCAGCTTTCTGCTATTTCAGAGTTTACCACTGACATTCAGCACGTCGCCGGCAAGTGTAATCGGGTGGCTGACTGTCTGTCCAGGGCGCAGGTTAGTTCTGTGCATTTGGGAGTGGACTACTCTGCCATGGCTGCCGACCAACTTACGGATACGGAGATTCAGGCTTTTAAGGTGGCCGAGTCCAGTTTGCGTTTGGAAGATGTCTCATTTCAGGATAGTGGCGTAACCCTACTTTGCGACGTCTCATTGGGCAGGCCTCGCCCCTTGGTTCCTGCTTGCTGGCGTCGGCGGGTTTTTGAGGCAGTTCATTCTCTTTCGCACCCAGGAGTTAAAGCCTCAGTTAAGTTGGTAGGGGCCAAGTTTGTGTGGCCCGGCCTCCGGAAAGAGGTCAGGGCGTGGGCTTCCTCATGTGTTGCTTGTCAGCGCGCCAAAGTGCAACGACACACCAAATCCCCTCTGGAGCACTTTCCCATACCCCAGAGAAGGTTCGAACATGTCCATGTAGACCTGGTAGGTCCATTTCCCCCTTCCCGGGGTTTCACCCATCTCCTGACAATGGTGGACAGGACGACTCGGTGGCCTGAAGCAGTTCCTTTGGCGTCAACCACCTCAGCAGATGTTGCGCGTGCGTTCGTCTCCTCCTGGGTATCTCGGTTTGGCGTACCGCTTGACTTGACATCTGACAGGGGTCCTCAGTTCACGTCTGAGCTGTGGACTGCTGTGGCGGAGAACCTTGGCGTCAGACTCCATCGCACTACCGCGTACCACCCGCAGGCCAATGGCCTTTGCGAGCGGTTCCACCGTACCATGAAGGCTGCCTTACGGGCTGCGCTGGTGGACAGCAGCTGGGTTGACCGCCTTCCTTGGGTCCTGCTGGGCCTGCGTGCGACACCTAAGGAGGACCTGCAGTCTTCTTCAGCCGAGCTGGTCCTGGGCCAGCCTTTGAGGGTTCCAGGGGAATTCCTTCCTGGTGCATCTGCTTCGGGGGCCGACAAAAGGAGCGGGCCGGTTTTCCCGGGGAATGATAGGTTTTTGGCCCCAGTAGCGGCGCATCACTGCCTTCCACAGTCATATGTGCCAAAGGACCTGATGTCTGCCAAGTACATTTTTATCCGCCATGACGCGCACCGTTCTCCACTTCGACCTCCTTATGATGGTCCATTCCGTGTGCTAGAGGTGGGACCTAAGGATTTTTTGGTTGAGCTGGGAGGTCGTCAGGAGCGGGTTTCGGTGGATCGCCTTAAGCCTGCTCACATGTTTCCGGATGGTCCTATTGAGTTGGCCCAACCTCCGCGCCGCGGTCGTCCTCCCGTTTCTATGCCTCACTCGGAGGACCTGCCCCCAGCTGCTGTTTTTTCCCCTGCGAGGGGGCAGTCTCGCCGTAGTCGGGGCTATGCCCCTCCCTCGTTTTCACCACCTGTGGTCGCCAAGCACAGCCGTGGCGGCCGCCTTGTTAAACCCCCTAGGAGATACTCTTAATGTGGTATTTTATTTTTGCTATGTTGACTTGAAAATGGTTGCTCTTTTTATTATTGTATTGTTTGCCATTCTGTGTGTTCAGGGGGGGCCTGTGTGGTGGCCACATATATGCACATTTCACACCAGAATGCCCCAAGCTCTTATTGCGGAGAGAGAGACCGGAATAGATCGGGAAAAGGCGGGAGAGAGAGGCCTGGGATAAAAGGGCTTGACTCCTCCTTTTGAGGAGTTATATTTTGGAGTTCTAGTTGTTGTGTGTTTTACGAATAAAGCTGAGACTACATACCTGCTCGTGTCTCCTTCCACCGACTCCTACAACATCATGTAACTATGATACTGTAGTTATTTGCACTAATAAGGCTTTTGTTTGGTATCTGAGACTGGAGTTCCCCGACAAGTCCTTGAATGCATAAACAAACAAGGAGTTTTCCAAACCATTCCATTTCGTAGCTGCATCGCTACATGATGAAGCAACACTGACACAAGAATTAAAGTGACCGAATGGTTTCTTCGGTAGACCGTCTGTCTCACTGAATGCAATGTTACTACAGTGTGATTTATGTAGCATAATTGAATAAATGGAAACTGCCAGAATGTCTGCGGACAAGTGGGAAGTCAATCCAAATGGGTTTTCCATCGATTTATCTTGCCAAAGTCACACAACATGGGGAGACTCATTCAGCCTGTGAAAACAGCTTTGCAATGTCTTCATTCTGAGGCAGCTTTGACAAGTCTGAGAAATTATCACATAAGTGTCTCAGCTTGGGCTTTGCAAACCAAGAGTTAAAAGCCATTTTGGACTTGTTGATTCCTAAGTAGTGATACAAATACAGTGTAGGGGTTATCTCTGCAGTACCCAGAGGATACGTGCAAAAATTAGTTCATGTAATAAGGCCCCAGACACACAGACCTACAGACCAGTCAGCAACACCCTATCCCCTCTCCCCCTCTCCCGGCAAGGGGGGGGTCTACAACTGGTTGGAGTGGTTGCTGGAAAGGCGTCAACTTGTCTGCAAACAGTCACCACCTACTTGCCGAGCAGAAATGTGAAAGAGTGTGGCCCAGAAAGGTAGATTATTTCAGATTATGTTCGCCTTCAAAGTAAAGGTTGTGCCTTACTGTTGCAACCAACATGTTTCAACCAGTTGGGGGATACACATTTTTCCCCTAGTAGCTGGAGGTTGCCCACCAGTCTAAAGGCCTACGTGACTGAGGCCTAAATTAACTCAGTAACTGATTAAAACAGTCAATTAAAATGCAATAAAATGTTTAAATTCTTATTCAAAAGTGTGGCTATATTTCAGTTTAACTGAAAAATAGTTGACCTGAATGTATTCATTAAAGTGGGCGTTTTATCATTTTTCTGTCACATATATGTATTGTTACACTGATGGCTGCTCATATTAAAATTGCCATAGTTTTAAATAATGTGGTCAGTGTGTGTAAAAGTGTTTTTTGTGAGTTCAGGCAGTTTTTTTTTTCTACTCCTGACTGTCTATAATGTTTAATGGAAGTGAAACAACCCCACTGTAGTTTCCCTTTAATGGTCTAAAACATATAGACACCACAATGTAGTACCAGTTGAGGTAAAGAGGAAGGAAAGTCACAGGGTTTCCAAATATTCTGGGCACAGGAGACAAAAGTAGAGCAAGAGGATGTTTTCCCTACTGAATTGCATTTTTCCAGAAATCTAAACTTCCACTAACACACTCCTAAGCACATACACACTTAGCATGAGTACAAGGGCTAATCCCCTAGCCCCCCTGAGGTGTACCTCTGGGTGGGTTAATGGACGCACTCACTCACCCTGATACTTTCCTCCCCCCTTAAACTCATCTTCTACTGCTCCTGTCTTCCCACTCCCCCTTTTTTCCCCACTCCAGTAACATTTTCCACCCCACTGGAAATGAGAAGAGGTGGGTGGCAGGGCGGGTGGCAAGACTACTCACCAGAGTCTTTACAGTCTACACAGGAAAATGGGTCAGGGGGTGGGTGGGTCTTATATTTTAACCATCCAGTAGTCCATGTGCTATGGGTAAATGAATGGGGTGAGCTTAAGGTGACAACCTCAGGGGTGGGATCATCTTCAGGCACAAGCGCCTAGTCCTTCTCTGTCAAAAATACATTTGATGTTCCAATCCATTATTTTCATGTACAAAAATACTTCTTTTTTTTCATCCTCCCTCTTGAACAAGAACGGACTCTGGGATGGAAAAATAAGCATACTTCAAGCTCTCTCAACTATGCATCATTCCGAGCAGGATAAACAGCACACCAATTTTATCTCATAAACAAGTAACTCTATTTTGACACTCAGTTTTAAATCTGTGATATACGTCGTTGTGCATGTGGGTGTCTTTGTTGTGTGTGTCAGTGTGTGTGTGTGTGCAAATGTGTGCATGAGTGTATGTGTGAATGGTGTTGATGCGTAGGAGACAGTTACGTGTTTTGGCTTATAACATGGCTGTTGATGGCTTGAGTTGTCATGACGATTTTTAGTAGGACTTCACCATGGTGACCATGACTGGGCACACACACACACACACACACACACACACACACACAAGTGCAAATACAAACACAATTTTAATACAGAGCTGTGGAATATTTCCTAAATAAGTCAATGACACACTTTGCTTTGCGCTTTTTTTTTTAAGAGACAAAAACAGCCTTATTATTAAATTAGCTCCTGTTACCACACTAACAACTTTTTAAGATACACATTTATAAATTAATAATGGATACCTGATCCTGCACCACAGTTGGCCAGGTCCAAAATAATCAAGTCCTATTGTTTTACCACTGGTTTCTAAATATATTTAATACCTGAGTGGATCCAAGAAGACTCGCTTTGATTACATGGTGCATCATAATTGTTTTTTTAAAGGTTCACGGACTGTGAACCATTGAGAAACTGTGAAGAGGTGGTAAGAATTAAATGTACTGCTGCTCTTTAATTTTTCACTGGTCACACAGAGAGCCTGGATGTTTGTTTTCGTTTGGGTGCAGCACATGTTAAATAGGATCTAATTATCCTCATATCGATTCAAACTGTCCCTGTTATTTTGTTATTCTTGAGGATCTGTTCAGATTGGGTCTCTCTCTCACTTTTTTTTTATTAATTCATGCATGCTGGGTTTGAGTAGTTTGGCCTATTATACTATTAACCAGCATAATGCTATCGTGCCTATGCATAATAATGAATAGGGATGTCTCCAGATTCAGTACTTCTGGTACCTTCTGATATCAAAATTATTAAACTGCAAAAATACTTTTTGCTTTTTGTGGGTTTTTTAGTGCAGGAAGTACCTTAGGCAGCATATAATCGAGCAGAGTCAGAAAATGTGATACTATGATACTAATCGATACTAAAAATTACAGATTAGATACTCATTTGCAAGAGCATTGATACAAACAGTAACATCTTTGTTTGCTCTAGTTTAACTATTAGCAATTACCCACATTAACTGTTTGTTTGTTTGTTTTGTTGTAGCCATCTGACTAGGCACGCAAATCTCTGCAGCAACTTTGGTGCCCTAACAAAATAAACGGTGGTAAAAACTATAAAAATGAGCTTAAACTGTCAGTAAAAGTGTATAAAACTTAATGAAACAGTTGCGCATTTGACTTTTTTTCTGAGTTCTAGTCCTCTGGTGACGCTACAGACAGCACTGCATTAAAGTGTAAAGCATGGTGCTTTCTTTGGTTACACAAAGCCTGAAAACAAGGCATGGTTTAAAATGTGTATGTTCACACGAATGGTCATCTCTCTGTGATGGTCTGGTGACCTGTCTAGGGTGTACCCTGCCTTTCTTCCACTGCCAGCTGAAATGGGTTCCAGTAAGGGATGACCTTAAAGCACTAGTGGCTGGTGGATGGATGCAAGCCTACATGTGTTGTGGGTCACTAAATTTCTTTGTCACTCTCTACCATGACACATTTTGTGGCAACAAACAGACGCAAGACTTCTACTGCAGGGCAAGAGGTCACACATCAGTCAAACGTTTTGTCCATGACCGTGACTCTCTGTGGCACAGAGAGCAACAGGCTCCTGCATAGTATCTCCCACATGTGAAAGACGCACACAGACGTCAACCAATCACACACAACAAAGCTTTGACATCAGGGCTTACATGACAGCTAAGCAGGAACAGCTGTGCAGTCGTTACAGGCCACACCACAGGAGAGTGACGCAACAATGTGCAGCGTGTAAGTGTGCGTGTGTGCGCGCTTCTACGAGTGGGACTGTGTGCGTGTGTCTGTGTCTGTGTGTGCGCCTAGGAGAGTCTAGGTCAGCGTTGCGTCTGTATAGGACAGGCAGCACTGGTGTGGTCGGCGTGGGAGAGATGAGTCACATGGTTAAACTGAAGTTGCATTCCAGTGAAAGGGGAAGAAGAGGAAGAGAGAAGAAAAATCAGAGAAAGTGAGAGCAAAGAACTCAAAAGTCAGACAGAGAAGGGGAAAAGGCTGACCTGACAGACAGAGGTAGTTCATCTTTTAGTGATCTGATAACACATCCTCATAAAAAAATCAAATGTTGGATGTAGGAGCCCACAGCAAAGATCACACAAACTGTGCAATGATAGTGGACATGTGTTTCCATGCCTTGCTGCACTACGTGTTCATGTTGCGTAGGGATAGCTGTGTGTGAATGGTCTGCTCCACTGGGGAAAAGAGGGAATCCTGCCCAGACATTCCATGGCACAGATTCCCAAAGAGTTTCCACTACAAGTAAGACACACACACACACACGCGCACGCACGCGCGCACACACATACACACACGCACACACACACGCACACACACACACACACACACACACACACACACACACACACACACACACACACACACACACACACACACACACTTCCTCTCAGATAGAATTCCTATCAAATGTTTGATGGGAAACAAAGAAGAAAACAGAGCACAAAGGCTGAAGAGAGGCACAACACGGACATTCCAATAGCTATTGGTATATTAGTGTCATAAAGAGAAGCAGATAATCAGTAAATCAGGCAGCCTGTTAAAGAGAACTAGCACGTTACCGCAGGCTGCACCCAGCATGCAAATCCCTAACAGGAGAGAGCTCTAGATGGGGCTTCCCATAATGCAAAGTAAGGGCAGTCCCTCCAATACAAAAGAAAAGCAAATATATTTCTGTACACTAAAATACACTACACTGAAATAAATGAATATATAACTTATACATAAATCAACACCTATGCTCTAAGTGTCATGCATCATAAAACAGAAAAACAAGAAAAAAAAATCAAAGTAGTTCAACAGTTTATTTAAATTTCTGTGGTGCAAGGACATATGATTTGTCACAAGACCAAAAGCAAGTATTGTACTTTGCACTGTAGAAAGTCACTGAGGTGTGAATACAAAGTCCAAATTTAAAATAAAATAAAAAAGGAAAAACCCAGCAGCCACTTGAAACTCTACATAAACACTGATGCTAATGATTTGTGAGATGATACTTGGATACAGCAATGTTTCCAAACTACACAGTATCCTCGCAGGCCTATGGATCATCTTTACAGCATTCACCATATAAGTATTGCATGTTAGCATGGTTTGAGTGAAAAAAAAAAAAAGAAAATCTGATGAAGACACAAGACAAGCACCAAGGTAGGTTCACTCACAACCACAAATGTCAACCCAGTGGAGGTACCAGCCAAAAAGTTGGTGCATTATCCAACTTCCTAGAACATTATGACCAGGCACAGTGAGCATCTGTTCCAAATACAGTGTCTGCCTACCAGATAGGATATTTTACAGGATAAGCTTGACCTGCCAGAACAATAGAGAAACAATATAGAAAAAAGAGAAGAATGCTACATGTCATGGAGGCCATTTTCACGTGAACTCAGAAGAATCAGGTCACTGTCTAATTTGTTCTTTCTTACACGTAGCATGCTTCAGAGGTGTTCTTTAATGCTGGAGTGCTCTGTTTGGTTTCGGGTTCTGCTTGAGTAAATGACACATTCAAACTCACACTGTCGCCTGTGCTAGTCTCACACAGGCCCAATCAGACATCACACGGACTTTGTACTGGGGAGCTGAGAGGATGGTGTACAACATTTGCATTCTCACATACATCTCCGTTGAGTGATGTCAAGAAAAGGTCAGGGGTTCAGTGCATGACTGGAAACATGAAGAAACAAAGAAACCAAAAAAAAAAAAGCTGTATAACGGTAGGCCAGGAGGATATGCAAGCCAACATCAGAAACATTAGGCTGGACCAGAAAAGTGGACTGATTAACTGCAAAAAAAAAAAAAAAAAAGCATGCAAATTATGTCAAGAGAACTTTTGCATACTTTGCAACAAAGAAGCCGCTCTTAAACAAAAAAAACAAGAAATACAGTGACCCTTGAGAGTGACTTGACACAAGTCTGTCACAGCGAGTTCCATCTTAAAGCTAAATTAAAACAAAAAGTTTTGGTTTGCATAAGACTGAAGCTAGCACAACTTTTCCTCTCTCATTTTCTTCTCATTTTAGTGCCCCTGTTCAACAGTTCTTCTTCTCCACCCATCCATTAAAGCTCACACACCCCAACTATTCACCCATCCATCCGTCCATTCGCTTCCCCACTGCAGTCCCCACTGTGTGGAGTGGGGCAGTGGAGCATTTCCACAGCTGTGGCCAGGAGGGCTTCCAAGGCATCACACACACACACGCACACACACGCACATACACACACACACACACACACACACACACACAGAACTGCGCAGGATTTCCAGAAACACACACTGAACCATAAAGCGCCAAGAATTATATAAGTCCCAGGCATACCTTATATAAAGACCAGATATATTCATCAAGGAGAAAATCATGAATGGAAAAGCCATCCTTCCCAGACACACACACACACACAGACACACACACACACACACACACACACACACACACACACACAATGTTGACTACTGGTCATGATCACTGTTAAGGTAATGGTGCTGCTTACGCCACTGTGATTACCTCGTGCTCTGTTTCTATTCCTGTCTGCTTTGAATATGATGACTCGTTCAGTGTTTTCTGAGTCTGTGTTTGTGTCTGTGTGTGTGTGTGTGTGTGTGTGTGTGTGTGTGTGTGTGTGTGTGTGTGTGTGTGTGTGTGTGTGTGTGTGTGTGAGAGAGAGAGAGAGAGGTTCTACCTACGTGTCTTGTCTGTCCATTAATGATAAGTGGCCAATTATAGCGTCTGTCTTTCAGGAGTACATAAAAAATAGCACGCACAGAGGGACAGATATAGACCTCTGCTTTGCATGTTGGAGTCATTTCAGATGTTCGCCCAATGTAAAACTCGGTCATTTGCATTGGAGTGTCGTTAACTTCAGGCACTTTGGAATTTTTCTATGTTAACAAGAAGAAGGCACATGTGCAACTAAGGAATGCAAAAATAAAGAGATACACAGTTCTGTGCAAAAGTTTTACATACATTTACACATACGGTAGATGCTCAAGCTGCTGTGAAGGAAGGTTCTTGGAAAACTTGTTTCTATGGATTGAATCTTCCTCTCTCTCTCTCCACATAATCCCAGCCTGGGGTCATCATCACTTGAAAACAGCATACACAACTTATCACTTTTGATTACTTAAAAGACTCAAAAGTTGAAACAACATTATTTGACGTAAAAACAGACCACTGAATTCGACAGTTGAAGCCATGTGTTCTTGCTCTTTTTGTTGCTGTAGTTAGTTTGTTATGACTCTGACCGTACATGCAGGAACGTGGCCACACTGCTGGAAGAATTTAGGACCTGTCAGATGCCTCTCTGGTGGTAGTGCAGGTTGGATAATAATCTAAACGTCGAACCCCAGCTTCTCCCTCCCCTACCCTGCTTGGTGTGGAAAGCAGCCGGTGCACTGTAATGTAGCTGTGTTTCCACAGTGGAAGCTTGTTCCTGGATAGTGGCTGCAGTGGAAGTTCCTCCTCATAGACTGAAGGAACACAAGGAGGGAAACAGAGAGCAAGGGAAGGAGTGAGTGATGAGTTTAAAGAAAGGGCAACAGAGAGAAAGGAGACTTTAGATGAGAGCAAGACAAGGACAAAGAGTAGGCGGAGAGGAGAGTGGAACAGAGACAGTTGATCGGGGCGAGGGTTACTGACAATGACTAAGTGGGTTAGTCTACTCTGGGTCATGACCTGCCATTGACCTGAGTCTGGTCTGGCAACTGTCTGAGAGCAGCCGCTCTGCCTCAACACACAGAAATCCACACTCGTGGAACTTGCAGGGTGCTGACTTCGTAGAAACAACATACAGTATGGTGTCATTTACTTTCATGAGAAAATATATAAGATTTAAAACAAAATATTAACACTCTTTATGTATATGTTTGTTTGTTTTTTCTTTTTTGTGTGTTTTTGCTTGTTTTTTGGTGGGCGACGGTGGCTAGATACACTCTGCGCATGTTTGTTGGATCACTGGTTTCAGATATATAAAGGAGTTATCAACTTGTTTATTCTTAGAGATGGTAAATGGAGGCAATTTTTTTTTTTAATTGCTTTGTCTGAAGGACACTAAACCATTAAGTCTGACTGGAAAATGCCAATAATACACAGCAAAAAGTAGGCATCATAGCTTTGATGAGGAAAAAAGGTTTTGTCCTAATCTTGCTGTCTCCTTTCTCTCCATTGTCCTGTCTTTAAACGTATCACTCACTCCTTCCGGTTCTTTGTGTCCCTCTTTGTGTCAAGTCTAATGAATACACTGTAAACCCAGATTTTGATTCGACTTAAAAATACTGAGTTCATATTGCTTAAAATTGCCTAGAATGTGAACATTACTTGTTAATGCTGAGTAGACTGTACTTTTTGATGGCCAATCTTATTGTAATCATGTGTTTGAGTTCAAACACTTAATATCATCAAGTTTTGCACCTGCTAAAAATCTAGTTTATACCAGTTTTAACAGACTGGCTTAATGTGCAGCTGCATGGTGGCACGATGGTTAGCAGTGCTACCTCACAGGTAGAGTGCCATCTCGAAGGTCTGGGTTCAATTCTGGCTTGGCCCAGGCCTCTTGCTGTTTGGAATAGTAGACATTTGGTGTTTTTGTTCACAACGCTCTCTTGTATAGTTTTTTACTGTTCCATGGACAAATGTTAATTGTAAATGTTAATGTACCAGCATTCAGTTTTATCATGTTTATTTACCAAATTTAAACGGACACAGGTCAACACTTTAAAAAATATCTATGTTACTGGGCAGCATGGTGGTGTGGTGGTTAGCACTGCTGCCTCACAGCTAGAATCGCTATCTGATAGTCTGGGTTCAATTCCACATTAGCCTGGGACTCTTGCTGTGTGGAGTTTGTATGTTCTCCCTGTGTCTGTGTGGGTTTCCTTCCACAATCTGAAGACATGCAGTTACTGGAGTTAGGTTAATTGGTCTCTCTAAATTGCCCACAGGTGTGAATGGTTGTCTGTGTCAGCCCTGCAACATGTTGGTGACCTGTACGGGGTGACCCTGCATCTTACTGCTTTGTCAGCTGGGATAGGCTCCAGCCCCGACCCCACACACAACCAGGAAAAGGATAGGGGGGATTGATTGATCAAAAGACATTTTATTTTTTCATGAACTATAAAAGATAAGTTTGGTCAATTAGAACATACAGTTTAGTTCAATTGGAAATGGAGTAGTGCTTACTTAACAGGCTGAGTTAAATAAACTGTTTCATTACTTAAAAAATTTAAGGCAAAGAGTTACCTTGATTTTTTTAAGTAGATTCAACTTATCCGGGTTTACAGTGTACACACGATCAAAGCAGAGTCTGCTCTGTGGAATTTCCTAATGCACAGGAAAAATACTGCAAAAGAGATTATCAATGACAATACCAGAAAATACAGAGTGATAGAGTGCATAATTGATTTGGTTACAGCAGCTGATGCTTTGGCTACTTTACTGCAACCAACACTAACAAGCGGACCTATTGTTCAGTCACATTCTGGGGGGAAAAGTGCTCCTTCAAAATGTATTGTGGCATAGCGCTAGCTAAAACAATTAGCCTTCAAACTACAAGTTCTACAGTTGCACACCTCATTAGATTTAAACACACTCTCCAGCCAATGAGAATTGAATATTCACTGCAGTCAAGATACTGTAGATACCTGGATTTAGGTAAGCTATAGATACAAGCCTGGCATTGGATAATTACTGCAGTGATTAATATGTTTTGACTGTCAACAGGTTATTGAACCCTAACTGATGCAGTAAGCATCCATCCATCTATCCATTGTATTCCTCTTATCCAGAAGCCCAGACTTCCCTCTCCCCAGCCACCTCCACCAGCTCATCCCAAGACGTTCCCAGGCCAGCCGAGAGATATAATCTCTCCAGTGTGTCCTGGGTCTGCCCCGGGGCCTCCTCTCGGTAGGACATGCCCGGAACACCTCACCCAAGAGGCATCCAGGAGGCATCCTAATCAAATGCCCGAATCACCACAACTGGCATAGTTGTTGGTGCCAGATGGGCTGGTCTGAGTATTTCAGAAACTACTGATCTATGGGGATTTGCCCACACAACCATCTCGATCTCCCACTCCCTTCTTCTATCACTCACGAACAAGACCCAGAGATACTTAAACTCCTCCATCTGGGGCAGCAACTCGTCCCTGAGCGAGAGTGGGCACTCCACCCTTTTCTGGCTGCAGTAAGCAGTTTCTTATTTTTTGAAGAGCAGAGTCACAAGACATTCATTTCAGAAGGACTGAATTATTGGGCTGCATCAAGCAAAGAAAACAACAAAGGAGATTGCTGAAACTACTAAAACTGGGTTAAGAACTGAAGAATATAAAATAAATAAATGAAAAGTAGAACTCCCGGTTATATTTAATAGCAAAAGTAAGAGCAAGGGATTGGGACTAAACAGCTGTGTATCCTTGAGAAAATAACTTATCAGAGATGCTAACTGGGAACAATTTGCTAAGGCGCATAAAGATTGGACACTGAAGCAATATAAAAAGGTCAATCAAGAGTGTTTTATGTGCACAGTAAACCATCAGTTACACTGAACAATGAAATTCTTATTCTGCACTTCTTTTGCTCCGGCTTAATCTAAGAAGAAGAGCAGAAAAAATCCAGTTCAAAATACACAACAGGAGCACTGTGTGCATGTGCGTGTGTGTGTGTGTGTGTGTCAGTCAGACTTCATGTCAGAGGTGGCAGTTCACAAGTCTAATGGCCTGTGCAAAAAGACTGTTCCTCATTCTGATGGTTCTTTTTCACTCCCCTATACCATCACCCTGATGCCAGGAGGGCAAAGAGGTGTGTTGTAGGTGTGTTGAGTCCTTTATAATGTTCTGTGCGCTTCTGATGACCCTGGTGTGATAAATGTCCTCCAGTGGTGGGAAGGCAGCTCCTGAGATTGTTCTGGCAGTCTTCACCACCCTCTGGAGAGCCTTTCTGTCCTGTGTAGAACAGTTCCCAAACCAGACTGTGAGGCCATTGGTGAGCATGCCCTCAGTGGTTGCCCCTGTGAAAGCTGCTAAGAATTTCAGCTGGCATGCCAAACTTCTTCAGCCTTCTCAGGAAGTACAAATACTGCTGTGATTTCTATACCAGGTGAGTGGTGTTGTGTGACCATGTTGTCTGATGAGTCCAGATTTACCCTGTTCCAGAGCAGGTGAACTGATGCACCCATCATGCCCAGTGCCTACAAGCCTGTGGGTGCAGCATTAATATTTGGGGTTGCTTCAGTTGGTCAGGTGTAAATTCAGCAATGTTATGTGCCCAAAAAATTAGGTCACTTGACTACCTGAATATACTGACTGAGCAGGTTTTTCTGACAATGTATTTTTTTTTCTTCCCTAATGCCACAAGCATATTCAAAAAAGATAATGCCAGGGTTCATGGGGCTCAAACTTTGAAAGAGTGGTTCAGGGAGCATGAGATACAGTATCATTTTCACACATGGATTGGACACCACAAAGCCCAGACCTTAGCCCCACTGAGAAGCTTTGGGATGTGCTGGAGAAGACTTTAGACAGTGGTACAAGATCTTAGTGAAAAATGAATGCAGCTCTGGATGGAAATAAATGCTGTGACACTACATAAGCTCATCAAAATGATGCCACAGTTAATACGTGCCATCATTCAAGCTAAAGGCGGTCCAAGTGTGTGATTTATTTGTTTTATTTTTCTTGGGGCTGGGTGGCGTAAAATCCTTTAATTTATCTAGGTAAAAATCTTATTTAGATTAAAAATCTCTGACCAATTTGATTTATTTGTCTTTAAAAAAAAATCTTTTATTGATCTTTATTTATTCTTTTATTATTTTGCTTCAAAATTATAATCTGTAGCAATATTTTTCTGGTTGTGCAGAAATTTCCGTGCCTTTCTAACGACCCACACAGCCACGTGTCAAGTGAGGATTTCAGAGCAGCAGCTCAGCCAGAAAGGCTGAGGCTCAAATGAAGTTATTTATCTCACAAGCACACAACTTTCCAAACATTACACAACTTTGCTGACCAAACATTTAGACAACAGGGTCCTCTCTCTATTAGAGTTAGTTAGGTGAATCACATCCGGTGAGTAAGCAGATTATTCAACAGTGAGGGAGGGGAGGAGTGCTATCTCCATCATCTCAGTGACAGAGCTAAAGCTGCTCTAATTTTCACTCCTACTATTGCCAAAGGATCAATAGCATACAGTCATAATCAGAGATAATTCACAGATTCACACAGACGCTCCGATAACTGCGAGGAACAGCTCACTGCAGCATTATTCACCTTTAAAATAACAACATCCTTGCTCAGCATTAAGAAAATTCAGCACTACACGTCATAAACAAATATGGAAATTATACTTTCAAAAGAGTACCAGTGTTACACTGGGCGCTATTTAACCTGTGAAAACAGTTTAATATCTTTTGTGAAGCTGTCAAAACTTTGAAAAAACAGTAGAAGATGTACTCAAGCCATGGTGCTGGGTTTAATTATAAGAAAATCAAAGATGTAGCATTTTTGGAGCTTGACCCACACTAGAAACTGAGAATGTCTTGGCCTCAACTGCATCAATTTGAACAAAAAATGTGAATATTGCAAGCATCAAGTTTCCAGGCTTAAACACACACAGCTGTACTTTACATATTTGTTCCAAAAAGTCTTCTTCTTCATCTTCTTTTGGCCCCTCCCTTCAGGGGTCACCACAGTGGATCACCTACCTCCATCTCATCCTATTCCTATCATCCTCCTCTGTCACACCAACCCTCTGCATGACCCCCTTAACTACATCCACGAACCTTCTCTGTGGTCTCCCTCATTTCCTCCTCCCTGTCAGCTCTTTAACACCCTTTGTCCAGTATATCCACTATCCCTCCTCTGCACATGTCCAAATCATCTCAGCGGACACTCTTCTCCACCCACTCCACCCTGCCTGCACTCTCTTTCACTCTTTTCTTCCCCTCTCTGCTGCTTTGGATGGTTGACCTCGTTTTTTTCCAAAATACAGTGGATTTAAAAACAATTGTTAACTTTTAATATATCCTTTTTATCTACTCTATGCAACTAATGCAGCTTGCTTGCCTGGTTTCCCAGTTTTTGTTTCAGCCTTGGCAGGACACTGACGCTCAAAAACCTCCAGTTTGGTCGGAGCGCTATTATGTGGTCATCTGTGTGTGCTTGTGGGAGGGCGCATCGAGTGCAAGTTGAAAAATTAGAGACTTCAAATGATGCAAACAGAGTTCTTTTAACACAGGCAAGTGGGTGTACTTACAATAAAACAGATTTTTGATCTCCAATATTCCTGAAAATTATGCAGGCTCCTGGAACTCCTTCTGAGCAGCTTACATCAGCATGAAATTATGTCAGCATTTTTCGAGCACTACACTCCCACACAACATGTCAACATTTCCAGTCATGGGGAGTGGCGTACGTAAATGCTCTTCAGGTATGCAGCTGGCTGAACATCAGGAGGGAAGTCCTTTTGCTCCTTTTTCACAAGAGGAAAGCCTCAGTGGAAATTTCTGGGAGTGTCTCTTACCGTGCACCAAGGGCTTCTGGGAAGATCACAATGGCACCTGAGGGTGCGCTGTGATTATTACAGGTCGGTGCCCACGCAGCGGCCATCATATGCCACAATCCATGTGTTAGATTCCTAGGTGGTTGTTAAACACCAGGTTTCGGTCATGAGAAAGAAGTGAAATGTCAAATTTGAGTTACAGTGAATCATAAAAGGAGGTGTTTTTAAAAGCAAAGGTCATGGTTGAGACAAAGTAAAAAAAAAAATAATAATCTAATCTTTTCATGCAATACACAGATTTTATCCATAGAGGAGACCACTTTTGGTTTCTGCAAAACAAACTACTAAGAGTGAAAAAGGCAATGGCAGCCAACAAAGATGAAGAAAGAGAATGCTTAAAAGATTTTTGTCCTTTTTTTTTTTTTTACCTTTATTCTACAGTGCAGAGGGCAGAGAGAGCTGGCAAAGACACCAGCAAAGGGCCGCAGGTCGGACTCGAACCCAGGCCACTGCACTAGCCATAGGGCATATGGGCACCTGCTTACCCACTTCGTGTAAAATGTCCAGAAATAACAGAACAATCTGAAAATTTCCAGCTTTTAGTTTAGCAGCCTCTGCATGTCTTTGTGTATCGATCACTCACATGCATCACAGCCCTCAAGCTCCTTCTGCTACAAACACGGATGGAGAAAGCAAGTGTTCAGCTGTTTCTCAAGTTTAGAAAACCTTTATTTTATAACTGAAGAATATATGTTTTTCTCTTTAAGATGATCAGATTGAAGTATTACTTTTATTGTTGCTCTTAAAACCTTTAAAGCTGAACAGCTCGCCAAATTTCACCTGAATAAGAAGTGAAACTAAAGTTTTGTTTCTGGCTTTGAGTTTATGAAAATGTGTTTCACAATGTCAGATCATGAAAGATACTTATAAGGTAATGCTGTACAATAACCATAAAGCAGATCATCACTGACTGTGCAATTTATTTATTATTTTATTATTAGTTTCTAGTGTTTATCAGCATCTTTCTGAGGACATTTTTTTTGATTAATTATGGGAATACAAAAAAAAAAAAAAAAAAAGCCAACTCCTCATGAAGTGATTCTTTCTGGTTTCTTGTTTTTACACCACTGCGGCTTCATTTAGTGAAAGTGACATTTAACCTTCACCTTCACAGGATTCAACATAAGTCATCTAGAAAGCATGAAAATTCCCTAGAGATTAGCAAAAAAGATTAAAATAATGTATTGAACTTACGAGTTTCATTTAAAATAATTTACTTATCACCAATGAAAGCTATAAAAAAAATGAATTAATTAAAAGTTATAAATGCAGAATACCCACAATTCCAAATAGGTCAGCTGTGCAAACTTGGACTTTCATAAGCCTAATGTAAAGGGTAAAACTATGACACGGCACTGAAAAGTTAAGTTGAGCTTATCCACCCACACTGCATAAAATATCAAAGGGTACTGCTGGGATTTTGATAAATAACTACACATCATGAGTCAACTTGCAAAAAAAAAAAAAAAAAAAAAAAAAAAAAAAAGATAAACTCCTAATAATACTTGCACAAGCAGGAACTCACATAACAATTTACACATGCAAT
Source organism: Archocentrus centrarchus (assembly GCF_007364275.1). NCBI lineage: Eukaryota > Metazoa > Chordata > Actinopteri > Cichliformes > Cichlidae > Archocentrus > Archocentrus centrarchus. The sequence goes on from NC_044361.1 coordinate 23,298,373, forward strand.
CACAGACAGCCACTGGCAAAAGCATGATTAGACAAGTTCTTCCCTAAACGTTGACATTTGCTGTTCTTTCTCTCGAGGCTAAGTCGCACATACCTGATGTTTTTAAAGCATAAACGTATCACGCTTCACTAAAAGTTGATGCTCCTCACAGTCATCCCAGTGTTTCATTCATGCAATGTGAGGAGGTGTGAAAGGAAGCCCCGCTGTTGTCAGATGCACAGTATGGATTAGTTCAAACTATCTTAATAAAAGTCTTGGTAAAGCTGTATTGGTAATACCAGAATTACTAACTCAAGCAGCCCCAAATACTTGTAACGTCATCCGATCACACACTTTCAGACATGATCTGGTACAACCACAGTGTGATGTGTCGCCCACTGAGCACTAAACTGCAGCAAGGCCACACTGAAAACCACCTTTGTGGAGGTGAAAGCAGGCAGTTCTTCTCTTCTGGAAGATAAGTCAAAGTTTTTTTCTTTTAAATTGTTTCAAAAAATATGACTTCAATGAAACACCAAAATACAGTTTCTAAACCCAAAGTGACTCTGTTCAAATTTCATGTTTTATCGAACAAAAACTAAAAATCACAGACTGCAAATACAAGCAGAAAATCCTGATTTATTAGAAGCTGAAACCAACAAATGTACTGAAGGACAATCTTTATTTTTAAATTCAAATAATACATTTCTGCTGTCCAAAAATGCAATAGTAGTATTAGACAGGAAACTGACAATATTACAGAAGGCTGCTCATTTTCATTTAGCTGTTTCAGTCTCGTGGCACAAGTACTGTGCAATCACCTTCACTGTCACATGGTCATGACTTAATAAGCTCATGACTCACTTAAATATAAGTCAGTTATTATTAGTATGATTAGTAATGATTGTAATTTTTCTTCCATGACAAGAAAAAAAATGTCCACTGTGGGGAAAAAAAAAAACATCAATTACAAAACACCACAAAACATGCATGTTACAACATCACACGGCATAGAATCCTTCAAATGTCAACATGCACTTGAATGATTCATCGGCCACTACATTAGGTACACTTTGCCAGTAATCCCTTTTGCCTAAAGAACCTCCTTAATTTGCTGTGGCACAGATTCAACAAGGTCCTGGAAACATTCTTCAGTGATTTTGGTCCATATTGACATGAGAGCATCACACAGTTGTAGATTTGGCAGGATGGATCCATGCTTTCATGTTGTTTACACCAAATTCTGACCCTACCATCCAAATGTTGCAGCAGATGCAGCAGAAATCAAAACTCATCAGACCAGGCAACGTCTTTCTAATCTTGTATTATTTAATTTTGGTAAGCCCGTGCGAATTGTGGTCTCCGTTTCTTGTTCTTAGCTGACATGAGTGGTCTTCTGCTGCTGTAGCCCACCTGCTTCAAGGTTTGACATGTTGTGCATTCAAATATGCTCTTCTGCATACCTCAAACACAATGAGTGGTTATTTGAGTTACTATCAGTTCAAAGCAGTTTGGCTCCTCTGACCTCTGGCATAAACAAGGCATTATTGCCCAGAGAACTGCCGCTCACTGGAAATTTTCTCTTTTTCAGACCTTCTCTGTAAACCCTAGAGATGATTGTGTGGGCAAATCCCCGTAGATGAGTAGTTTCTGAAATACTCAGACCACCAACAACTATGCCACATTACTTTTCTTTCCCACATCGAAAGGAGCCAGTTGAGGTGATTCGGGCAACTGACCAGGTTGCCTTCTGGGTGCCTCTTGGGGGGGTGTTCCAGGCATGTCCTACCGGGAGGAGGCCCCCAGCCAGACCCAGGACACGCTGGAGAGATTATATCTCTCAACTGTCCTGGGAACACCTTGGGGTCCCTCCAGATGAGCTGGTGGAGGTGGCTGGGGAGAGGGAGGTCTGGGCATCTCTGCTTTTGCTGCTGCCCCTGCGACCTGGCCCCGGATGAGCTGAAGAAAATGGATGGGATGGACCTTTCTTCCCCATTCTATTGCTAGGTTTGAATTTCACCAGGTCATCTTGATATTGTCTGTATGCCTAAATTAAGTGAACTGCTGCTATGTGATTGAGAGGATATTTGCATTAACAAGCAGCAGAGCAGGTGTACCGAATAAAGTGACCAGTGAGTTTATTTATTATTCTAAAAAGTTATTAGAGTAGCGGTAATGAAAATAGTATAGGTAGCAAATAATACATTTTTCTTACATGGTATTTTTGTGCCTTTCTTCAGGCAGCAAAGAGAAAGACAGGGGTTAGGAGATGGGATGTCTACCTTCTTTGTAGGTATGAGCTGAGTGAACAGTCCACTATCACTTGACTTGAGGCTAGAAACACATCAGATACTTAATGGAAGTATCAAAAGTGTCAGCAGGGGGGAATAGCCCAAACAAGGAAACTTTCCATCTCTGCCCACGACTGTGACTCATGCAGAAATGCAACCACTTGTTTATCTCTGTTCTGTGCATGTGTGTTTGCAAGCGGGAGTGTGTTTGCGTGCGTGCGTGCTTATGCGGTCACTGTCTGACCCAGAATAACATTACTCTGAGCTATACAGTAAGGTGTGAAACACTGAGCACTTATTAATAACACACGGTAAAGTAAAAAAGAAATCACAGAAAACGCATGCGTGCGCTCACACACATTCTGCTCAAGCGCTGAATATTTGAAGGGCAACAAAGACACTGACTCAGCTACCAAAATGTCATCACTCCTTTATGTGAAATCAGGCTGAACTACAATTACAATCTAGCAGATACCTAGGCTTAACTTGTGGGAGTGGAATGAGCGGAGGTGAAACTAATGGAGGTGTGCAGGGCATCCAGCTAAAGGGCACAAGTGTCTCCCCAAAGCAAGGCCCAGATGTGACTGTGTGTGGCCAAAAGGGCAACTATTTCTCACACCTCCCATAAATACACACAATTGCATGGTGAAAAAAAAAAGGAACGCCTTTAAAAACTGCATCCACTGTGTGATCCGCCAACCCACTTCTTGTTAAATTTTTAGACTCCATGCCAACATCGGTTGCAACACTCCCTGCTATCTGTTTTTCAGTGGAGACTGTGTCTGATAGTATTTCTGAACACCCAGAGAGGCGAATCAGCAGCAGCGCAACACAAATGACAAAACCACATCACACACTGATGGACAGACTCAGAGTGCATATATTGAATTCATGTCCCCATTTGTGACCTCTCCTAGAAAATGGCATTTAAACAACGGCCTACACGAAGGTGACTCATACACCCACTGTTCACATATTTCCACACTGTATTACAAATTACACCCTCACACACTTAAATTCACCACTGGTAGTTAAGTTGTAAACTTAATAGCAACAGCGCTAACACAGTTTGTTGTTTCCTGTAACATTAGAGGTCAGCAGCTCAGCTGGTAGGTGCACAGACTTTTGTAAACAAAAAAAAGAAACTACAACACCAAGCTTGTCTGATATCGAGCAAAAATTCTACTTAGTTCAATACTTAGTTTTTTTTGCAGTGTGGCTACCTAAAGTAGGAATATGATTCAGGTTAGGTTAAAAAAAAGTAAAAGAATCACTGGATTTAAATATCTCATCCACTATTTTACTGTTTGGATTTATAATTTAAGCCCACAAATAAGTCATCTTATGAACACGAATGTGAACTGGAGGCTTCAGATACTCTCTGAAAGTTGCTTAGCGGCTATGCTGTCACAAAAATCAACCTGCATGTGCACCTAAAGCTAATATTGAAAGCTCCCATATTCTACCCTTTTTAGCCTGTTGATCTGAAAGTGCTTCTTGTCGAGTTTAAGCTAAAAATAACTCACAGTTCCTTCATTCTACCAGGAACCCCTGGTTCTTAGTGCTGCTTCAAATGAGCTGTTTCAGTGTCTTATAGCTTTAAAGGTATCATGAAAATGTGTTTTTATAGTACTGTGACACTTTTATTAACCCCAGTGTGTAAAGTATGAGCTGTGAAAATCTACCAGTATTGAAGACCACCTTCAAGCTATACAAGCCAGGTGAATTCACTTCACTTGCCCCCATAGTCCCGCCCCCCTGCTGTGCCTTTTCCTCCCTGTGCCATAGATCCAAGTGAAGCGAGAGAACCGATATGCCTGTCAACAAAAATACAACCGTTGGTATACATGATTAATCCAGAACCCGAATGAGACATTTCTGAGTGAGCAGACCTGTCCTGAGTAAATAAAAATATACAAAATAGAGCGCCGTTTCCTTTCAGCAGGGAGCAGCGCTTAGCCAGGCAAATCAAAACATCTAAATCAGACATCTACATGTAATCTTCCTCTTCTACAGAGACGTAGTAGGGTCGTGTAGTTATATTTGGAAACTGCAAAAATTCAAATTTTGCATAATACATTCCCTTTAAGGTGACACTTTTTCCCTTCAACACAGATCAAACGCTCCACTAAGATCATTCTTCAAAGAGAATGTCAAACATCTGAAAGGAGGACAATAAGTTAAACACATTTTGAGAGAAGGGGGATTTTTAGTTGATGTCATATCTTTTGTAGATCTACTCCGTGAGTAATAACAGGATTACAATAAACATCAATTTTTGTATTTATGTTATATACTCAGTTTTCCCAAAGTCAGTTGCACAGCATTAAAACTTGCCATTGTCAAATGGCTGTCCACACCAAAAGTGGTGCCACAACTGCTGGTACAAGCCGAGCTTGTACCAGCAGTTGTCTTTTTGACTCGGGGTGCATGTCTTGACTTTCATATGAGATTTTTTTTGAGAAATCTTTGAAAAAAAATTTCAAAGCTGCGCCTTTAGAAATGTGTTGGCCACAGCACCGCTGAGGCACAACTTTTACTTTGAAGGAAAACTTTCCACATTTCCAGTTCGCTTCAAGTTTTACAGTTAGCGAGTATTTGCAGACAAGTCGGCATCTTCCACGCAAACTTTGATCAACCACAGCATTCTGTTAGCAAACAAAGCAATCACAAAGAGGTTTTTGGTGCAGGACCCTCTTTACCTTTTTGTTGTTCGTCTTCACCCAGAGACAAACAACAACCTCCGGCAACCACTAGCCAAATAGTCAAGAAATACTCATTTTTCACTCTTGAGCAATGTACGCATGATATCATGCAAGAAACCTCTATAAATGGTGACAGGGTTGTGGCGTACGACACAATCAATGTGATAATTATATACCAGACTTTAGTATAACATCTGCATCATGGGAGTTTTGCCAGATTAAACAGAATCTAAAGAATCGGTGTAGCCCGTCATTCAAAAACCAACCCCCACAATACAATTTTTTATAATAATTATTATTGATCTGCTGCTGCTGCTGCTGCAGTGTCCCATTAAACAAATGGGAAATGGCTGAATACTGACTCCACCTGTCTTCTGCAACCAACAAATGGTATGCCCCAACACAAAAGAGCAGACTGGCTAAAAAAAAAAAAGATATGAGCCTTGTCTGCCAGCATAAGCAGGCTTTAAGGGTGTAGGCAAACTTTTCATAGTCACAATAACAGTTATCATAAGAGAGTCAAACCAAACCTGTTTCACTGACTAGCAAATGCAACTGGAAACCTGATAACCTGAAAAGTTAGTAATTTCACCTTTAACCTATTTTTATCTCCTAGCAAGCTGTAACGGACTTTAATTTTCATGTTTTTTCTATATGTGCGGCTCAAGGTCAAACACAGGAGACATCAGCAAAATAATCAACCGCTTAAGGTTAAAACAGAATACACTGGCGTGTGTTGTTGCATGCTGAATCCTGCCTGTCGCACAGCTGCTGCTCAAAACCATGCATCTGTGTGTATACACGAGGGTTGTGTGTATGGTTCCTTTCATACGGTGCTTAAGGAAGCTTCTGCATAAGTGCTTCGGGAAAGATTCCTGAACTGAGATCAAGAGATGATCCAGTCACACGACACAATAACTCTGCACCCTCTGAGACCCTGCCACTGTCAGAACAAGCCTTGACCTTGGAAGATAATGTGGACTTGACAGCGAGAATGTAAAAGCTTAAATGAGGATTTGCACACAATCCCCCAAGTTGAAATTTTCCAGTGAAGAAAAATGTAGATATGAATAGTGGAGGATCTGTATAAGTGACAATAATGCATAAATACATTCAAATATATATAAACATGGCCAAAAGCACACACATAAAGACATGCACAAGCTAAGAAACAAGCACAGGGCAGTGTTGTATTCACACTGCTACCCCAGAATCCTTTAGTGATATACAGTACACCTCCTGTTTTGGGTTAATGGTAACACTTCCCTACACTCCTCTCTCCTGTCTTTGGGCACTGGTGTGATAAGGCAGTGATGGGTTGTATTTCTTGGGTGCTCCTGGGGGGAATCCCCTGGTGTAGCAGTGTGTATGTGTGTTTGTGTGCGTCCCCACAGAAGGGGAAGAATGCCACCATTGAGCGCCTGCCATTGCGCCAGCAAGCCTCTCCCCCGCAACCTCACCCCCTCCCGTCCTCGCTTGCACTCTGACGTATAGTTGGAGCAGATTTGGTGACACGAAGATAAAAGCTTTCCACTGTTTCTCTCTTTCCTCTTTCTCCAGTGTCACCAGAACGCTGAGTGCTGGTGCCTTGGCCTTAGACATAGAGAGCTCATTCAAAGTGACACAATCACTTTTTGCTTCTGCTTTGTGATAAGACCGAGTTCAGCGTGTCTTGTTGCAATATGTCCACCAGCAGCTCGGTACAAGTCAAGCAAAGATGCTAGACCGCTGCATTATGCAACAACTGTGACAAGCCATATTTTTTATACAAATGAACTAACTTCCTGTGTGAGTAATCACGCTATGCAGACAAGTTCTGAGGGAAGGCACTAGTAAATGAAACCGTCAGCCAAACACTTTCCTTGTGGAGAATTAGTAAGTGACAAAAGAGCAAAGGGAATTGATCTTTTAGTGTTTTACTGTTCATTTAAGATGTTTTGGTAGCACTTTATAATACAGCCCATGACTAATTGCCCTTGAATTAAATAGAATTTCATCTGAATCTGAATGTAATTACATTTACCTAAAAATATTTAATGGTAGCAACACCAAAATAATGAGATAACCATTCAAGATTTTACAGGATAGAAGAAATAAATATAACATAAGTAATTTCTAAGTGGTGCATAAATAATTTTAAGTAGTGTGTAACTTCAGGTATTTTACAGGAAAGAAGACACAAATGATACTGTAAGTAATTTTAAGAAGTCCACCCATCCATTTTCTTCTGCTTATCCAATTCAGAAAGGCCCGGCCAGACGGTGGAGTCAAACCCATTTTAAGTAGTGTGTAACTTCCAGGTATACAGCTATAGCACAAAACAAACTAAATGTCCTTATTGTACACTATAATATATGCTTTACTTTTAGAGACCCAAGGCCGTACCTTGCAGTTTTACATTTTTATAATGTGTTATACTGGTGTGCTGACGTTCCCCTTTTTAACTGTCCTCTTATATTACATATAAAAATGTGATAAGGACTGTTCTCTCGTTCCTGCTTACAAGAAAAAATAAACACCAGCTAACACTGCACAGGAAACAGAATTAACAATAATCTGTTCTTATTAGCTATGAATACTTTTATTTGTACTTTTTTGTACAGTTATTTATTTATTTTTTTTTAATCTTTTTTTATGTCTTCTTTTGCTCTTCTTCTTATTTGGGTTCTTTGCGGGGTTTTTTTGCTTTCTGGTCAGTAAGGCAAAATACGTATTCCCCAACCAGTTGGCAAGAGGTTGCTGGAGGTTGCTGGAGGTTGCTGGAGTTGATAAGTGAAGCTGGTTGCAAGGAGGTATATGTTGCTGCACTGAAAATCCTTGTGATTGCTTTGGACGCTAGCAGATCACCAGTAATTTGCATAGGAGACGCTGACCTGTCTGTAACACTTGCCAACTACTCTCTGAGCAGCAGTGAAGCCGTTAAGCTAAAATAACAAGAAATTCATGATCTTTAGTAAGTTATAAATTGTATGAGTTAAAAAGATCATACAGCTACAAGAGAATGTTTATGCTTTTAAAAATGTTTACAAACAGTAAAAACAGATTTTTTTTAAAAAAAAAAAGCAAAAAAAAATTCTTTAAGTGATTCATTGCTTATTTCATTCTTTATTAATAAAAGTGACATTAAAGTGGTATTATCAATGAGCTACAAAGCTGTCAGAATCTGGTAGCGTGAGATTGATTGCTTTTAGCTCCACCTACTTACTTCACAGTAATCAAGGTATTTTCCTCATTCTAGCTGAGTCCTTGAATAGCAAATGAGGGAAATGCCATGATTTGTAAATTGTGTATTCATTTAAATAATTGAATTCACGTAAGAGTTCTCAGTGAACAAACACCACTTTGTCAGTCTTGTAATTATTTCTCGCTTTTATTCAGGGCAGTAATATAAAAACGTGTGAGGCAAACCACTGACTGCTCACCTTCAAACTACAAGTTGCAACCATTGCATTTCAAAAGGCAGTCTCCATTTGGGGTTTGCACTGCTGCTCAGCAAACAGTTGGTTTGCAGTTGTAGTGTTTGCCGACACGTCATGCAAACAACTGGTGACTGCAGCAATCTGCTGGCCTCCAAAACAGTCACAAGAAGGTTTCAGTGCAGCACCGTATACATCCTCGTGACCAATTTCATGTAGCAACTGCCACCAACCTCTAGCAACCACCCACCAACCAAATGGCGAAATACACATTTTGCCCTGCTGACCAGAGGTTGGCGGGCATCCACCAGTCTCTAGGCCTGCGTGACTGAGGCCTAATGAGCAAAACACAGTGGTTACACAGCAGCATTGTAAGTGTCCTGTATGTGATGGTGTCATTCCAAAGTCTTTGGACTGTATGTTTTAAATGGTTCAGTACTTTTTGGGCATACTTTTGCTTAGAAAATTATCTACAATGAAAAAAATTTAGATGTAGGTGCATCAGACAGAAGGGCCTGAGAATCTTCCTCCTCATATTCATCTTCATCACAAATGGGAAAAAAGAAGAAAAGAGAGAGCATAAAGAACAATATGAGCAAAAAATAAAGCACAAAAATAAAGAATTAACTAAACTGCATGAATAGAAAAGTACAAATAAAAGTGTGCATAGCTAATAAAGACCATAGTCAAATGTCTTCCAGGGGCCAGAGCAGGCGACATTCATGGAAATTTGAAACTGCTGGCTAAGGCTAATCGTAGATTTGGTAAGATCGTTATTCACGTCGGCAGTAATGACACCCGGTTACGCCAATCGGAGGTCACTAAAATTAATATTGACTCGGTGTGTAACTTTGCAAGAACGATGTCGGACTCTGTAGTTTTCTCTGGGCCCCTCCCCAATCAGACCAGGAGCGACATGTTTAGCCGCATGTTCTCCTTGAATCGCTGGCTGTCTGAGTGGTGTCCAAAAAACGACGTGGGCTTCATAGATAATTGGCAAAGTTTCTGGGGAAAACCTGGTCTTGTTAGGAGAGACGGCATCCATCCCACTTTGGATGGAGCAGCTCTCATTTCTAGAAATCTGGCCAAATTTATTAACCCTCCTAAAAACTGACTACCCAGGGTTGAGACCAGGAAGCAGAGTTGCAGTCTTACACGCCTCTCTGCAGCTTCTCTCCTCCTGCCATCCCCCCAAAACCCCATCCCCATAGAGTCGGTGCCTGCTCCCAGACCACCAAAAACCAAAGCTAAAATCAGCAAAAAACTATTTAAGCATAAAAATTCAAAAACAATAAATAATACAGCTTCATCAACTGCACCAAAGAATAAAACAATTAAATGTGGATTGTTAAACATTAGGTCTCTCTCTTCCAAGTCCCTATTAGTAAATGATTTAATAATTGATCAACGTATTGATTTATTCTGCCTTACAGAAACCTGGTTACAGCAGGATGAATATGTTAGTTTAAATGAATCAACACCCCCGAGTCACAGTAACTGTCAGAATGCTCGAAGTACAGGTCGAGGAGGAGGATTAGCTGCAATCTTCAATTCCAGCTTATTAATTAATCAGAGACCCAGACAAAGTTTTCATTCTTTTGAAAGCCTGACTCTTAGTCTTGTCCATCCTAATTGGGAAAATCAAAAACATGTTTTATTTGTTATTATCTATCGTCCACCTGGTCCTTACTCAGAGTTTCTGTCTGATTTCTCAGACTTTTTATCTGATTTAGTGCTCAGTTCAGATAAAATAATTATAGTGGGTGATTTCAACATCCATGTAGATGCTGAGAATGACAGCCTCAACACTGCATTTAATCTATTGTTAGATTCAATTGGCTTCTCTCAAAATGTAAAGGAGCCCACCCACCACTTTAATCATACTCTGGATCTTGTCCTAACATATGGCATAGAAACTGAAGACTTAACAGTATTCCCTGAAAGCCCCCTCCTGTCTGATCATTTCTTAGTAACATTTACATTTACTTTAATGGATTACACAGCAGTGGGGAATAAGTTTAATTACAGTAGAAGTCTTTCCGAAAGTGCTGTAACTAAGTTTAAGGATCTAATTCCTTCATTGTTATGCTCTTCAGTGCCATGTGCCAACACAGTGCAGAGCAGCTACCTAAACTCTGCTCCCAGTGAGGTTGATTATCTCGTCAATAGTTTTACATCCTCACTGCGTATAACTTTGGATACTGTGGCTCCTCTGAAAAGGAAAGCTTCAAATCAGAAGTGCCTGACTCCGTGGTATAATTCACAAACGCACAGCTTAAAGCAGATAACCCGAAAGCTGGAGAGGGAATGGCGTCTCACTAAATTAGAAGATGCTCATTTAGCCTGGAAAAAGAGTTTGTTGCTCTATAAAAAAGCCCTCCGTAAAGCTAGGACATCTTACTATTCATCATTAATTGAAGAAAATAAGAACAACCCCAGGTTTGTTTTCAGCACTGTAGCCAGGCTGACAAAGAGTCAGAGCTCTGTAGAGCCGAGTATTCCTTTCACGTTAACTAGTAGTGACTTCATGGATTTCTTTACAAATAAAATTTTAGACATTCGAGAAAAAATTATTCATAACCATCTCAAAGATTATTCTTCATGTTCGGCTGCTTTCAGCACTGCTGGTATTTGTTTAGACTCTTTTGCTCCAGTTGATCTTTCAGAGTTAACTTCAATAGTTACTTCCTCCAAACCAGCAACATGTTTGTTAGATCCCATTCCTACTAGACTGTTCAAAGAAGTCTTTCCAATTATTGATGCTTCAATCTTAAAAATGATCAATCAGTCTTTATTAGTTGGCTATGTACCACAGACCTTCAAGGTGGCTGTAATTAAACCTCTGCTTAAAAAGCCATCACTTGACCCAGCTGTCTTAGCTAATTATAGGCCAATCTCCAACCTTCCTTTTCTCTCAAAGATTCTTGAAAGAGTAGTTGTAAAACAGCTAACTGATCATCTGCAGAGGAACGGTTTATTTGAAGAGTTTCAGTCAGGTTTCAGAATTCATCACAGTACAGAAACAGCATTAGTGAAGGTTACAAATGATCTTCTTAGAGCCTCTGACAGTGGACTCATCTCTGTTCTTGTCCTGTTGGACCTCAGTGCAGCTTTTGATACTGTTGACCATAACATTTTATTACAGAGATTAGAGCTTGCTATAGGTATTAAAGGTACTGCACTGCAGTGGTTTGAATCATATTTATCTCATAGACTCCAATTTGTTCATGTAAATGGGGAGTCTTCTTCAGACAGTAAGGTTAATTATGGAGTTCCACAGGGTTCTGTGCTAGGACCAATTTTATTTACATTATACATGCTTCCCTTAGGCAGTATTATTAGAAAGCACTGCATCAATTTTCATTGTTATGCAGATGATACTCAGCTTTACCTATCAATGAAGCCAGATGACACACATCAATTAGTTAAACTGCAGGAATGTCTTAAAGATATTAAGGCCTGGATGACCTCTAATTTCCTGCTTCTAAATTCAGATAAAACTGAAATTCTTGTTCTCGGCCCCACAAATCTTAGAAACACGGTGTCTAACCAGATACTTACTCTGGATGGCATTACTTTGGCCTCCAGTAACACTGTGAGAAATCTTGGAGTCATTTTTGACCAGGATATGTCCTTCAATGCACATATTAAACAAATATGTAGGACCGCTTTTTTGCATTTGCGCAATATTTCTAAAATTAGAAACATCCTTTCTCAGAGTGATGCTGAAAAGCTCATTCATGCATTTATTACTTCTAGGCTGGATTATTGTAATTCATTATTATCAGGCTGTCCTAAAAGCTTTCTGAAAAGCCTTCAGCTGATCCAAAATGCTGCAGCTAGAGTACTGACAGGGACTAGAAAGAGAGAGCATATTTCTCCCATATTGGCTTCTCTTCATTGGCTCCCTGTTAAATCTAGAATAGAATTTAAAATTCTTCTCCTCACATACAAGGTCTTGAATAATCAGGCACCATCTTATCTCAAAGACCTCATAGTACCATATCACCCCAACAGAGCACTTCGCTCTCAGACTGCTGGCTTACTTGTGGTTCCTAGGATACTTAAGAGTAGAATGGGAGGCAGAGCTTTCAGCTTTCAGGCCCCTCTTCTGTGGAACCAGCTTCCAGCTTGGATTCGGGAGACAGACACCCTCTCTATTTTTAAGATTAGGCTTAAAACTTTCCTTTATGATAAAGCTTATAGTTAGGGCTGGATCAGGTGACCCTGAACCATCCCTTAGTTATGCTGCTATAGGCCTAGTCTGCTGGGGGGGTTCACATAATGCACTGTTTCTCATTCACCTTATTTACTTTGTTTATACTCCACTCTGCATTTAATCATTAATTGATATTAATCTCTGGCTCTCTTCCACAGTTCTCTTCCCTCAGCCCAACCGGTCGCGGCAGATGACTGCCCCTCCCTGAGCCTGGTTCTGCTGGAGGTTTCTTCCTGTTAAAAGGGAGTTTTTCCTTTCCACTGTCGCCAAGTGCTTGCTCATAGGGGGTCGTTTTGACTGTTGGGTTTTCTCTGTATTATTGTAGGGTCTTTACCCACAATACAAAGCGCCTTGAGGCGACAGTTTGTTGTGATTTGGCGCTATATAAATAAAATTGAATTGAATTGAATTAATGAGAACAGTTTATTGTTAATTATGTTCAATTTGGGGTTTGCATCTAAACAAACGACAAAGAAAAAAAATCTAACTTTGCTGATCTTTCTAGCCAAGGTTAAGCCACTAGATAGTACAGCCTATGCCCCTGAAAGTACAAAGCACAGTGTTTACAGTGTAAGATGGGGAAATATTGTTTGTCTTTCTAATAAATTACCAAAAAGTTATGCACTACTTAAAATTATTTGCAGTATAATTTGTGCCTCTTTTCCTGTAAAATACCTGAAATTATGTACTACTTAACATTACTTACATGCTACTTACAATATAATTATTTCTTTGTTCCTGTAGAAAATTGATTTGTTAACCCCTTATTCTAATGCATCTGCCCATAGGTATTTGTAGGTAAATACAATTACACTCATATTAAGATAAAATATACAGAAATTCCATTCAATTCTAGGAGAATTACACCCTTAGATGTGGGTGTACTATAAAGTGCTTCCGATGTTTTTGCTGTTTCGGGAAAATTGATTACCTATTTTGGTTTAGGTGGACCTCAGTCTGGGTTAATTTTTGCTTCCCAAAAAAAGCAGATTTCAGAGAGAAGATGGAATTAATCTTCAGAGTTGCCTTTTCTGTTTGGTGCAAATAAACAAAGTAGCAGAAGTGGACAACCGCAGTCTGAGACGCAGTGAGTGAGCTCAAGGATGCGAGGCAGCAGGTAAAGAGAGGTGTATAAAAAAAACTTGCGGAATAATAGTACTGGTAACTGCACATCCTTTTTTCTGTTCCACCTGTTTTGGTTTTTTTAGCCACAGACGAGTGTTAAATTAGGTCATTCTATTTCTGTTCTAACCATAGCATAAGGCAGCAATGAGGTCACAAGGGTGCCAAAGAAAAAAATGTATCTTTAGGGATGTAGGACGTTTCCTTTTTTGTATGATTTTCTCACTTCACTATCTAGCTGGCTGATGAGGGATCTTGTATTTCAGGTGAAATCTGCAGATTTGAGTTCACTTCGGTTCATACAGTCACATTGTGTGGATAATTTGGGACCAAAACCTGAGCCCTTCCACGTAAACAATTCAATTTTAGGTTTATAACTTTGGCTTTGGTTACAGTTAAGCCTGGCATTAAGCATGTATTAGCTGTTTTGAGTACAGTGAGTCTTTGGGGAATTAATGCAAATCAATGCAATGTCCTCCTAAGTGACAAAATAAGTGGCTGTGCGAATGTGACTGAGTGTGAGTGAGTCACCTGATACGGGACGCTGGCGGACGCAGTTGATTACCCACACGTCCAATTCTATTAAAAGGACACGGTCATAATCTCTAATCTCTTCCATGTCTGGCGGAATAAGAGAGCAGGTTAATCTGGATTACACGTCATCACGGTGAGGTCACAGCCCAGGCAGCTGACGTGCTGACAAGCCAGGAAGAGGGAACTAAAAGTTATGAAGACATTTATGAGATAGATTTACAAAAGCTTACATTATATGACACATATGTGAAGATAAAGACGGGAAACAAGAGCAATCAATGAATTTGCATTTGGTGGCACTAGTGCAATATTTCACCCCTTAAAAGTAAAAAAAGAGCAATTTATTAGAGGGAATCCCAAATGGCCCTGTCATAGTGGGTTTTTTTTTTTAATGAAATAAGACAAATAACAGCAGAAGACATGCAGAACAAAAACAACTTGTGATCTACAGCTAAAGAATATGTTTCATTCTAAAAAAAAAAAAAAAGAAGAAAAAAGAAAGGAAAAAAGATACACGGATGGAATAATAAGCCTATGATTTACCAAAGATTTGAATGATTGCACATAAGAAAGACACAAATCTCACATCAGAGAGCTGAAAACTGCGCATTGAGGCACCTGCACTGTTGAGGCACTCATCTGAACCGGTGCAGACGCCCACCCCACCGAATGAGAGAACAGAACGTTTAAACAAGCATGAACTGAGTCGAAATGTGAATTAAGAGGGGAAGTTTATGCAGCTATCACAACTTGAATGAGCCTCTGGATGGCTGTGGTCTGCTGGCATGTGATCTGCACACCCTGCAGCTGTATTAGTGGCGCAATAGGACTGACACAGAGTTTTAAAAGTAAAAGTATTAATCACCAGTCACAGCTGAGCATGCCACAAACAAAAACTTGGCACGTGGCAGGAATGTCGGATCTCCTGCACATTTTACTGCCTTGCCTACATACCTCAGAGAGGAACTGGAAGGGAGGGTGGGGGTGGGGAGTTTGGGTAGGAAGATTTGGTGGACAAGCAGGGCTTTTCTCTTCATGCACACATTGTTTCAAGCAAGTGAGTGTGTTTTTTTTTTTTTTCTTTCTGCAATTTCACGGCTGTCTTAGAATATCCTATAGTTCAAAACTTTTCGTCCAAACTCCTTAAAAGTGGTTAAAGTTCCCCTGCAGCAGCAGGAGCATCAGCAGCAGGAGCGGCGATGTAGCCTCAGCTGATCAAGACCTCAAGTATCAAGAAGCAGCGGTGCTGTGCGAAGGTGCAAAACATCACATCCACAAACCTGTTGACTTTGTCTGTGACGACCTGACGGCTACTAATCTTCACATCTACGGTCTTTTCCACCCTTTTCCTGCCGCAGTGATTGAGCGAGAGAGAGCCTGTGCTGGAGCTTTCTCTCTGGGTATGCCTGCTCTACCTATCAGCTGACTGTAAAAGCATGCAGCTGAATATCAGGTTAACACTGAGTGTGCCGATTTGGGAGCCGCAGCTCATTTCAAACTGCATCCTAAGGCTCCTTTAGCCGAATGAAAACGGGGTCACGCTTTACGGCTAAAAATACCTGTCTATAGCTATATTTGGCTTGGCTGGATCACAATCACAACGCTAAAATAGTCGGGCCCGCCCGACAATGAATAGGCTCTCGGCTATCTCACTGCCTCCGTCGGCCAAGTGCTAAAATTAGTAACAAGGCTTGCGTCAATCACGAGCCTCAGTGCGTCAAGGCATTCCCCGCCTCCCGAGGCTCATCATTGGTCGGATTTAGCACGTTAACTGAAAAAAATACGCGCCTTGTGATTGGCGGTTGTGGATTATTATTCTCGGCGTCTCCGGAGGCCCTTTTTAATTTTGAGGTTGGAAAGTGCGCCGAGCTGAAACAGAGGGCTACTTCTCACATCCCGTTCAGAGGCTGCCTTCGCTGGTTGCTTGCAGTATTTCCTCACTCAAGACCACACCAGTCTATCTACAGTTTTAAATATATAAAGAGCTTTAAATAAATTCCGATGCCCTCTCCCCTTGACTGACTTTACGAATTTTAATCACTTAATTATGTTTTTAATTAAAGTTTAACAGGTCAGGTTCATTTCATCAACCTTCAAGTTGCAATCACGTTTTTTCTTTAGGAAAAATAAATAAAATTTTGCTGAAGGATCCCCCTTTTATTGTTAACCATTAATGTTTAAACTAATGGTGGTGGTGGTGTGTGTGTGTGTGTGTGTGTGTGTGTGTGTGTGTGTGTGTGTGTGTGTGTGTGTGTGTGTGTGTGTGTGTGTGTGTGTGTGTGTGTGTGTGTTTCTGAGGGGGCGTGCCAGGAAATGTTTGAGGACTACTGCCTCAAAGAAATGTTGAGTAAACCTAAAGGAAGCTGATTTATACTGACAGTAATGCTTTGATGGTCTGTGCCCTGATGAAAAAATGTGACAAACAATATTATGGTCTTTTTATGTAAGTTGTGTGTTTGTAATTAGGCTCTTGGAGACCTGGATTACAAATGAGTGTACCTGTAAACTGTCAACTGTCAACTTCTGCTGTTTTAAGATCTGCTATATAAATTAAATTGATGTGACTTAAGATAAAAAGTCTGTTTTGAGGCTCTTCATGTGGAGGTTCATGTGTCCTAGGAAGCATGAGATGAATTGCAGGCAAAATTCTGTTCAGGACACGATTAAAGATGCACCAGTTATGCACAACGTCCATGTATGGTGATCAATCATATTATTATAATCACACACACACACACAGCTCCATTACATGTAGAAATGCTGCATTTGAAATTTTAACTAAGTGTGACCACAAAGGGATATCATTACTGCATTATTATTACTGATTCAAGGAGGATTTTAAAGGTTTAATTTAACAAAGTGTGCTTGTGCATAATTTAAAACATGCTTCTGAATGTAATGTGCAGAAGTGTCACCAAGTAGTTATATATATATATATATATATATATATATATATATATATATATATATATATATATATATATATATATATATATATATATATATATATATATATATATATATATATATATATATATATATATTTACTTGGTATTGCTGTCCTATATATATATATATATATATATATATAGGACAGCCTCTTTGACTCTTTGCAGGCATGTAGGCTCGCCTGCCGGATCCCCCTCGACTTCTTCCCCTTCAACCATCAAACCAACCGCCTCTCTCTCTCGCTCTCTATGATCCTCTCTCCACCTCACTCTCTTCCTCTGGCACGGCGCGCGGGGCTTAAGTGTCTTGTACTGTACGGAGAGAGAGAGAGAGAGCGGGAGCGCTGCTTCAGGTGACGTCACCTCTCCCATGGCGTCACATTGACGTAGCGCATACCAAGAGCTCTATGTGGAGGCAGAGCCCACATAAATGCACTATTTGACTTTCTCCCCTCAGACGGCGCACATAAACAAACGCGCGTTACAAGAGCACACTTTGCAAAGCACCTATCAGCACTGACACACTCAGCAGCACGGGAACGGACGCAGACGCGCTCCCTTAGAGCTACTCGGGGGAGTTTGATGATTTCTTTTTTATTTCATTTTCTACTTTTTATACTTTAGTAAAAGTAAGTGGAGGGAACGGAACTTTCTTCTTCTTTTTTGATGCCGACGATTCCTGTGCCTCTCCACTATTACTAAGAGTGCTTTTATTGATTTTTTTTTTATTATTATTATTGTCTCATTATTTCAACTCTTGGTGGTTGCTCTGGATGGAAATAGGATACTTCACGCGAAGTTATTAGCCTACTACATGTAAAGACGGAACCGCTACAGCAAACAAGTAAGTAAACCGAATGAATGAATCGGTAATATTCCTCCTCATGTCGTGGCAGACACACAGAAGGAAGATAACTCTCAGCTGTATGTATTCTTTTTTCCCACCTAACTCAAAAGCCGTGATGGATTTACAGTCTAATATCATCTGTGTCCGTGCTGCCCAACTTTGAGCGCCCAACCTGTTGATATGTCAGCCTCCGGCACACGCGTGTTGCTGCTCATGTTGTCTGCCTGTGCTTGTGTACGGTGTCTCCGAGGACGAATGAGGCTGAACTAGAATTTAATTTGCGCTGGGAAGGTATCATATCCTTTCCGGTTGTCATGGAAATGAGATGCCTCTCACTCACACAATGAATGGTGGAGTCAGACGCACAAATGGTCTGAGTGGAGAATGGTCTAACCTACATTCAGGCAGGATCTGGGAGAGGAGAAGAGGAGTGTTAATGCTCTTTGATGGGGGGGGGGGGGTGTCTTATAGGAGTTTTTCCTTTTCTTGGGAGGGCGGTATGCTCTTAATGAGTGTGTGTTTGTGGTATTGTGGGTGTATTTGTGTTGCGATATCGTTTGACTGATAGGGAAGTCTGTGCCACATTGCGCTTTGATTTAACCTCCAGTAAATATGGTGTGACCATACATTTAGCATTATTAACCTTATATATAAAGAGTAAAACTGGCCTGATACACTCTGGCAGCCAAACTGCCTGCTCAGCTAACGGGGCATGTATCGCAGGAGAAACACCCTCAAACATAAAGCCACATCAAATGTCTGAAACCCACTGTGAAGCATGCTCCAGCAGCTACCATGCCTCCTGGCCTTTCGCGAAGTTTATAATAATAAACTGACAAGACCAAGTTGAGGTGCTTGAGCAACTTGAAGATTTTTACCTTTTTAACCCCCTACCCTCACACACTCAGGTTTACGCACACGTGCGCGTACGAGCGCGCACGCGCAGGCTCCACTGACAGGCTCCCTCTCAGGGCTGATTTACAGTAGGCTAGGCTACTCACATATTTCTCTGCTCTCTCCTTTATGTCCTTTCTTTTCTCTGTCTCTGTTTGCTGGAAGCCTCGCGCTATCCGGGGTTATTGGTGTGAGGGGGCTACCGGGGGCTACCGGCGCTCCGGGGCGCGTGTTTTGCAGCTCTTATGTCGTTCTCTTGGTTACCGGTGTACGCAGGGCCAGAGCCCCACCGGCCGGCTCGGTCTGGGAATAAAGTAAAGAGGGGGGCCGTTTGTTCATTAAAAAAAAGAAGAAAGAAAGACTGGATATCTCACTTTGTATCAAAATATGTTTTATTGAAGGAAAGACACTTTATCTTCATCTCTTTAACTCCCCACAGTGGGTGGGATTAGAGCACATTTACACACGGTAAAGCGTTTAACTTCATAACCTGATACAAAAATGAGATGATTTTAGCTTGTTTCAAATATGCTCTTATTTGTGCTGTTAGTGTAACACAATGATTTTCAGACTTAAAGGTTTTTTTTTTCTGTACTCAAATGGCTCCACACACAACTGAATAATAGTTTAACGGTTCCAAATCAGCCCTAATCAAATAAATGTTATACAGCTTGACTTATTTGTTTACTCTGGTTTGTAGTTTTTTTGTTTATTCCAACCTATTTGGAGGCTGTTGGAGGGATTACATTTATATAAAACCCATACCCCGACCAAAGAACCATCAGAGTACTTCACAGGGGTCCAGTAAGTGCTTTGAGAAGTAGCTTTAAAGTTCAGAGTTTGGTGAAAAGTGGCTGTTGTTGAGGATGGTTTTGATCTATTAACACAAAGCTGCAGGTGCCTGTGGTCTTGAAAGTCGTGTGAGGGTTGTGGGTTGTCACCAGGCTGTTTGGCGATACACCGGCATACTGAGTGGTCTCTCAACTTGACCGTGTCATAGAGGGGTCCGTGTGTGGCGGAGAGAGAGAAAGAGAGAGAGCGAGAGCGTGTATATATGAGTGTGTAACAGAAAGGGGGCGCTCTGGGCCTTGAAATCCTCCGGCCACGGTGCACCCTGCTGCATTGAGAGGGAGTTGGAGGCGCACGGCGCACAGGAGCCCGCTGGTCTGGTTTCAGGTCCGACTCTCCAAATTTTCTCGATTTATCTCTCCCTCTGGATGAACCCTGAGCAGGCGAATACGGTGGTGATCAGAGGCAAGAAAAGCGATGGCCCGGAGGCACTGGCGCAAGCTGCTTTTATAAAAGTTGTCACTTTTGTAGGTCTGTATTTTTATTTTAGAAGTCATGCATAATTTGTTGACTGGTGGAATTCCTGTTTTGCAGTGTAAAATATCTGTTAACCAACAATAATAATAATAATGGCGAAGACTTCAATGTTAAAATGAAACCTTTCGCCCACGTAGGCAAAGTTTTGAAATGAACCCAAAGCCCTCAGTTGTGGTTCTCTTTGTAGCATGTACTCAATGACATATTTGACAGATTTACTCTATGTTTGATGTAAAAGTCCAGATCTTATTCTTAATGTACCTTCCAATGTATGCATTGGTAGTTGTTCGAATTTATGCCGTTTGAGCGTCTGGCAGATCGCCCTGACGTGCGCACAGCGCTTTACATCCCCCTTTTTATCACTTTCTGCTGTTTTCAACCAACTGACTCACTCATTAGATTTTTGCGCCTATAATGATTTACTTTTAGGGTTAAATGAACTCTTTTCGTGTTGTCATTAAATTGCGCAAAATGTTTCTCTGCGAGAAATTTTTTTCAGACAGTGCAAGGAATTTTGAACATCAATTTAGAATTTGTTAAAGTTTGTGGAAGCAATTTAAAGAAAGTTCTCTCCTTTCTTAAGAAAAAAATGAAAGCATCGCTTATCTTTAAGTAATCTCTTTGAATCTTAACAAACGTTTAAGGCACTCACCTTATTATTCAGTCTGCCACCGCATCCCCGGCTTTAACGCAGCCATGTCTCACCCAGGCACAGGTTCGGAAGAGCGCGCCCAGCCGAGCTCGGAGCACCGGCGATCGGACACTTCCTTAGCGACGCCAACCGAGCTCTCCCCGCTCCAGGAGCCTTGCCCCGGCCGCAGCCACGCCACCCCTAAATCCCGGACACCCAGCACCATTCAGCGCGAGGCTCTTTCACCAGGTACAGAAACAACCACTCAGCTTATCTTCAGTTTCATCTCTCCCTTTTTCTTTCTTTTTCTTTCTTTCTTAACCTCTTTTCTCAGCTGATGCTTTTGTAATGAGTGCAGATGCTGTGACAGTTTCATTTTGTGCTGCTGGTGTGGCGTGCTTGTTGATATGAGTCGGATGAAATTTTATTGTAGGAAAGATAGCATTCCCAAAAGTTAAAAAAAATTATAATTATTATTTTAGGAGTTTAAAATACAGGGGCTGAATACAAATATCACCAAGTAGGCAGTAATTTCATATATTTACTTATTCTGTCCACACTTAAAAATGAGATAAAGTTTCCTGAACGTGCTGGTGATCTTTTCTTTATGCTGCGCCCGTGAGTCCATGTGTATGTGTGTGGGCTGGTTTTGTCTGGCAAGCTGACATTTCAATCATTAAGATAAGAGACTTCTGAGACCAGGCACACCTAAATCCAGAACCTGGAGGCGAAAGGTGAATCATATATATCATATAAACGCGCGGGCATGCACACACATTCACACACACACACACACACACACACACACACACACACACACACACACACACACACACACACACACATACACACACACACACACACACACATATATATATATATATATATATATATATATATATATTTTTTTTTTTTTTTTTTTTTTTCCATAGGAAAATGACTAACATAAAAATGAACTATGTTCCATATCATCAAATAGATAAACTAGACTGTATACCATAAAGTCCCTGGTTGTGTGTGTCTCTGCACTTTATGTCTTTCTGTGTGCACAGTGTAAAAATCATTTTTCTCATTTTGTGAGAGGACACTGACTCCCCAAAAATGTTTTATAGTTCATTGACATAAAAATCTGTGTTTTTGTAATTTATGTCTGCACCTTCATGTTTCCATTTGTTAGATCTATGGCATTCTGACAATGAACAAGCGCACTCAGTTATTGGAACAGCTGCAGTTTGTCCAGTTGAAATGCACACCTCGAGGTTAGACACTGTTTCCCTTCACCTCCCTATGCTGCACCACCTGTGTCTGATTCTGCTTGGGTTGTCTGTCCTCTTGCTTGCACACACACACACACACACACACACACACACACACACACACACACACACACACACACACACACACACACACACACACAAATGCTTGCATGCAAGCGTCATAAAGGCAATCCGATGGTGGTATTGGACTTTAGAGGGTTCCCTACACTGACTTGCTTTGGTGACATTAAAAACTAAGACGCTCCAGTGATACGGCTCTATTTGTACTGGTGAGTGTGTGAGAGAGGATGCAAGCTTGTAAGCATGGGTGTGTGCTTAAGTTAGTGAGTGAAGGCTAGGCACACTACCAAAAGTAAAGCACCGAAGAGGGTGAGACATTTAGAGAGAGAAGTGGTTTTACAGGTTTTCAGGTTAAGGGTGTATGCTTTTGGCAGAATGAACATATACAAGTCCATGTTGACATCTTGAACATCATGAGCAGTTGAAAACGTGTGTTTGTGTATGAAAAACAGCTTCTTTACTCACCTGACACACAGACAGACATCACACTACTTTGTAACCTTTCTACCCTTTTTTCTCATTCTTTCATCTCTTCTCAGGCAAACCATAAATTTACCATATTTAAACATAAACCTGTGCATGTGCCGTCTGTTCCACGGGCAGTAAGTTTTGAACACATTTCCACACTAAAGCCCGCTGATCTGAGGCTTGACCTAGTGACACAACACAGAGAGCCACAAACTCCACCACTTTACTCTCATTTTTTCACGGTTAGTTTTTTTTTTTTTTATCTTTCTCTCGCTCTCTTCCTCTTCTGGTGCGTAATCAGTTAAAAAAAAAAAAAAAAGAAGATAAAAGAAAAAAAGTCTTTAGGTATAGCCCAGAAAGGCCCCATGACGCCCTTAATGCTGCATGTGTGTTTTTCCACGTGGGTTGAAGAGCTGGTCACTTGCAGAAGAAAAAAAAAAACTCGATGACGTCAAGTACACGTATGCCTACGGCTTGACTCATATCCTCAATTTACAAAAAAAAAAAAATATGTGGCGGTAATGAGCCCGCTGAGACATAGTTTAGTCTGTATATGCTGCGGCTGGTGTATTTATTAGTGAATATAAAAATGTATATGAATCATAAAAATTATTTACAGCAACGCTACCCAAGAAATTTGTGGTTTTATGGTGTTTAATTTATCTTAATTATTTATTTATTAATTACAAGGACTATTCTGATTTTTTTCTTTTTTCTTTTTTTTTTTTTTTGTTGCTTCATTCCTAAATCCACTTTGAATAAATATATGACGTTAAAGTGAGACCGCTTGGATGGAGGTATTTGTGAATGCTTCAACAACAGCGGGACCGATATATCCCGTATTTGACTAGACAAACATGACGTGCAGGGAAAAGGGGCGATTACGGCAGAGCGCGCGCATGCTGGGCGTCAATGGGAGCAGCGCTGTGTTGACAGTTCCCTGCTCGGGAGCGACGAGCAAACACCACAAAACCCTGGCTGCGCTGACACTCATGACTGATTATTAGTCTACGCACACACGCCAGCAAGCGCAGGTGCTGTGTATTACGTAAGAGTTTTGATAAGGCCATTTAGTCCGTACACACAAATACACAAATGATGAGTTGGTGGCCTGTTGCTGGTGGCAGAATTTAATTAGGGGAGGGGGGGGGGGGGGGTGAAGACATGCCGACTGGCGTCTGCAGCAGTTAAGAGGAAATATCAGTCTGTGTGTGTCCGTCTGCGTTTATCTCAGTGTGTGTGTGCACGCGCACAAGTGTGTGTGGAGGGGTTGTGCGGCAAGCATCCAGCACCACCATGGGGTTCCATTATTATTTAATGTTATCTCATCTGCTTTGCCATCTGACTAACCAGAGTACACTCACCCACATACACAAACACAGATTCTTGGATTGGAGCTCGCTCTGACCGCTTCGCCTTAGAATCATGAACTGCAGCTTCTCTAACTGAACTAACTAGGAAAATCTGCAATGTTTGAAGTTTTGTGTGTGTGTGTGTGTGTGTGTGTGCGTGTGTGCGTGTGTGTTTCAAATATTTTTGTTATACTTAGTGCAAGTGCAAGCAATATTAACAGCAGGAATGAGTGTAAATTGCAATAAATGGAAAGATTTGTTAAAAGCTTGTCAGAGCTTCTTCATTGAAAGAAAACTTTTATAACATGCTGCAAACTGCCTGTTCCAATAGAGCTGTGCAGATTCCTTTTTTGTTGTTGTTTAGTTGTTGACCCTGTTTAGTATTACCATTGTGTGCATGTGCATCCAATAGAGTCTGCCTGTATCCTGCAGATTTACTGTACATGAACTCCTGCTTCTCTGATTAAAATTTAAAATATCATAAAATTTTCTTCTCTGCTCAATGATTGTTACTATACAGCTATACCCTACTAACAGCTTTTAAAAAAGTATTTTTTAATATGAAGCTTTTGGGATACATGTGGTCTGGTGTGCCACGGAGCTCTAACCTGTATGTATGCTTTGTTTTCCTGACAGATATGCCCTGTGTGCAGGCTCAGTACGGGCCGGCCCCTCCAGGCTCAGCCTATTCTGGCCAGTCCTTCAGTTACCAGAGTGAGATCTACAGCTCTGAACTCATGACCTCTGACTACACCAAGCTGGACCTAGGTGGGGGCGAGATCTCTGCAGCAGCTGCCACCACTTCCCTCCCCAGCTTCAATGTCTTTGTGGAGGGGAGCTATGAGCCAAAATCCTCCTGCCTCTACCAGATGCCTACACACAGGCCCACCATCAAAAAGGAGGAGGAGACCTACCCAACTGCCCCACCCCTGGAGGCCATGTCCTCCTCCACCATGTACTTTAAACAGTCTCCTCCATCCACGCCCACCACCCCGTCTCTACCACCCCAGCCTGGCACCTCCTTCTTGTGGGGGGAGGAGCACCCTCTGGCTCCTTCTCACCCTCACTCTCTAGGCTCCAGCCTGGAGACGGGCCCCCTGAAGTCCCCCCGTTTTCCACACTTCTACCAGCATTCACCACCCCACAGTGGAGGCAGTGTTGGTGGTTATGACAGTCTGGGAGGAGGGTTGGTTCGCACCTCTTCTTCCTCCTCCTCCTCATCATCATCGGTCTCCCATCCTCACGGCCCACCCCTGGAGCAGCCCATGTACCAGCTGCACCGCGGAGCTGGGAGCAGCAGCCTCGCCTTCCGCTCCCTGGCTCTTGGACCTTGTGGCCCTCTACTAGGAGACAGCTTGCCCTCTCCTCCCCCACGTGGCCCACAGGGAGAGGGAACCTGTGCAGTGTGTGGGGACAACGCGGCCTGCCAGCACTATGGCGTACGTACATGTGAGGGCTGCAAAGGCTTCTTCAAGGTAAAAACTCTTCAAAGCTAATATTAAAGTCTTACTACAGTTTCAAGCTTTCTGATCTTTGCTTTTTTTTTGGAGTAATTCTGGGTCTTGTGGTTTCCAATGGGACAACAGGTACCTCTTGCTCAGTTGTAATTCCTCTGTGTCTTTTGAAGTATTCGCTCTTGTTTCTAACCTCTCACATTCGTAACAGACGTTCCACCTTAAAATCTCACCCAGAATCTGTGAGCTGGCTGCAAACTGACTGACGTATTTAAGTCGAAACAGTTTTCTAGCATTTGCCTTGCTCCCACTCTACACCCTTCTTTGTACTCTCTAAATCGTCTTTAGAGTCATTGCGAAAGCACAACACACCCACAGGGGTCGTTTCTCCCAGCAACCAAGTGGGCAAAGTGTGCATAAGCACTGGCTCTGTGTATATGTGTGTATGTGTGTGTGTGTGTGTGTGTGTGTGTGTGTGTGTGTGTGTGTGTGTGTGTGTGTGTGTGTGTGTGTGTGTGTGTGTGAGAGTGCTTGTGTTGTGTGAGCACACAGGATGATAAAAACACATATTCTCTCCAAAATAACAACCGTGTTCAGCGCACAGATACTCAGAAATAACGTGCTATGAGAGCGTAATGGTGAAGGAATCCTCCTTGAAATCAAAGTTTCCTGTCAGTGTATTTTTACTCAATTGGCGGCCACGAAATTGACCACAATTCTCTTGCATAATGCTCGGCCCGATATGAATCAGTTTGAAATTTGGTCCGTCAAGTGATTCACTCTGACACTTCTGAACCTGCTGTCTCACATCCCATGTTACTGCACGTGCTAACACACTGACAACACAGAGCTTAACACAACCAAGAGCCAGTTTTTAGTCAGACTCATTTTTCATTTTCCTCTTGATGTAAGTCATAAAACACAACAGACTTGACAATTGAGATATTATATTGCTGTGTATGTATGTATTTGAGGCTTAGTAACACATCAATTGGAATTACAGTGAACTCACACTCAGTGACAGTGAAGTAATTCATTTGCACAGTTTTTGAATTAAAACATTTTCCGGCACACTTGTTAGGCGTTCTATTGGTTGCATGAGACAAGAGAGTTAAAATTAAGAGACAGCAAGAAGGAGGGTGCACACACTGAGGTAATTGAATAATGCCTCTGGTAGGTGGAAATGAATTATCCTTCCTTTCAATTAGTTTCACAATTTGTTTTTATTTAGTAATTAATGAAAGCAGCGTCTGGTGGCAGCAGGCTGCGGGCTGTCTGCTTGCTGCAGTGTTCCCTCCGCAGCCACAAAGCCTGTCAGACCTCGCTATGTTTCCTTTACACACATGCAGATGCAGCAAGCTATCCCCACCCCACACAACATATGCAGTCAACCACACATATAGAAAAACATACTCTAACATGTGTTTTTTTTTTTTTCTTCACTCTGTTACACTGTGAATCCAGGATGCAGCAGCAGAAGCTAAAGCGTGTCTCTCACACACCTGCTCCTTGTACACATATTCTCAGGCACATCACCTCCATTATCCTGATGGTTTTATTGTGCCCTAAAAATATTTTCCTGATTATATTTAATTATCCATGAATACTTATTACACATTAAACCGTTGTAGAGGCTTGCTGTAAATTATTGTTATTTCATTAGCACAATTTGAAGCACATTTTCCCTGTGAATTAATTTTAGCTCTTAAACAAGTTAGGGTTTTTTTGTTTGTTTGGTTGGGGGTTTTTTTTGCTGTTTATTATTTAGACCGAATAATGCATTCCATTCACATGTTTCCATTAATTTAATGAACCTATTCAGAATTTGAATTTTTAAAATAAAAAAAATTTCAACCTTCAGTATAATACATTATGTTCTGAACACAAAGAACATTAAAGTCACCTGTCTCCATGCACCCACTGTACTAACCAGTTAGCTCTGATTTCATCAGCCAAAACACACGGTCAGCTCGGTTCACTGCACACTATTTTTGTTTTCTAGTGCTTATGCGGTATGTTAGTCATAGAAAGGATGGTAAGTGTCTATGTTGATCACTTAAACCCAAAGTATAGGATTTTAAAGTTATAAAAACAATAAAGTCAGCTCACAGATTCAGTTGTCTGCATGTGTTTTTGCAGAGACGGAGAATCAGAGGTCTGAAGCAGATTTGGGGGGATGGGTTTGGGGCAGGAGGGGGAGGGCAAAGTCCCTAAAGGCTTTTAATTTAAGACAAGGCTATTAGTACATGTTACATGTCAAGAATCCATTTCTGCACGCCCCCATCCAGCCCCTACAACAGCCACAATATGCAAGCTCCTGTCAGAATACTTTCATTTGTGAATGTGCTTTCTGTGCACACCACTCATTCCTCAGTTCTGACTCAACAACTAACTGAAACTTTTTCACTTTAATTAACTTCCTGCCCACAGAAACAATACAGCCTGGTGCAAAGTAAATTTAAAATTTGTCATTTTAATGAAATTTGGGGTAAACATGAGGAAGAATGACAGGACAGATTAAATTAATTGAACTAGAACAAAGTATACTGCACATCCTCCCACAAACACGCAGTTTTGGGCTGCCCTAAAAAATTTTAAAAAGCTCATTTCTGTGTTCACCTGCACACACACACACAGACATATATATATATATATATATATATATATATATATATATATATATATATATATATATATATGTAAAGAGAGAGAGAGGGACAGAGAGGGGCACTGACATCAGGGACTAGTTAGTTCTGATACTGTATCTGTTGAGACGCCAGTCATGCTCTTTGCTGATTATTAGAAAGCAAAGTCACAAGAGCTCCAACCAACACACACACGCACGCACTCATGGAGTTGTGGATGAAGACAGTAGACAGCGGGAGAGAAAGTCTAGCGCTCGCTCATGAGAGCTTAATTTATCGAGCCCTTAATTGATGATTGCAAACTCAGGCTTTTCTTGGAAATAGCCATCTTATGAATTAAGCCCTGAGGTCACTGAAGAATTTCCTTCTCGAACAAACACCAACCTACTCCACTTTCACCTTTATCACATCCACTACACCGCAGTGAAACAGGAGATCTTCAAGTTTCAGGGACGGGGGGAAGGAGTCACGGTTATCTGTAGAACAGGATCCAGGCATATTCATTTGTTTTTACTGTTGGACAACTTGTACGAGAAAGATCGTGTAAATGTCTTCAAATCTCTTTAAAGGTGTAAATAAAAGTTGGCGCGCGACAGCTTTGTGCGTCATCCCAGCCTTCCTCATGTTTAGCTCGGACTCCATCTAACTGGATGCATGCCCCCTCTCAACCACATTAATGACCATAACTTACTTATCCTTGCGCGCACGGGTCGCCGACCACTGAAGGGATGAAAGGAGACATTCTCAGCGATCTGCGGTGCCATGGCAACGACTCTCATCCGGCACTGGCGCCCATTACGCGTCGGTTCCGCACTCGCGCCGGAGCATATGGAATAATTGGTGTGTTATTGGTCTCCCGGGGGCACGGGCGTGTGTGGCGCGAGGGGTTCCTAATTGGATTTATTTGTTTTGATGTGTTTTAGAGGCGTTAAAGAAAAGGGGAACTTCCGTTTGTGTAATTTACAGTTTGCTGTGGCGCTGTCCGAGTGGACTACTGGAGTCGCAGCTTGTCAGCATATGAAATGCGAAATGCAAACACTTTGCATAAAACAGCAATCATAATGTATATATTTTTGTGTATTTAACGGTTTTGTCATAGAGTTCCTCTTGTCAAAGACTGACAACATGGCCCCTTCAGGCCTCACTGGAACTGATAATATCGCTAATAATATGTGATAATATTGATAAAATGTGGTTTGTTTGTACAACGAATAAAGAGCTTCAAATGGGATGGTGTGTACTCACTTTGCACTGCAACCACTGCCTTACAAGTTCAGTCGTTTATTTCGTCTTCATACACAACTTTATGCGGTTACAAGCACGCGGGATCGGCCCATAAGTGCGCGCTAAAAAGAGAATAGGCGCTAATCTCTGTTATTGTCCACCATTTACTCGCTGAGCGCGCGCGCCCCCCACGTGGCCCGTTTCTGATTTCATTTTAATAAGGTCAGTAATAATCGCGCGAGCCAGCGGAGGAGAAAACAGCTCCCTCGGGGCCCATTGGGAGAGGCGCGAGGCCCCGAAGGTGCCACGAGCTGACCCGCGAGCTTCACAAACAATCTGATCACGCAGCTCTTGCGGCCGCTGTCCCTCGTCTCGCGGGACCCGCCTCCGCACGCCACGCGCTGGATCTCTATTGTCAGCTGCGGCGCTAATAAAATTGTCCCTCCTGCAGGCGAGGCTTGTTGGAAAATTAATTTTATCTAATTATACTGATGTCACCGCCGCCTTTCAGCACGTAATTAAAATCTGACCTGCGAGCTTCGCTTTCATTCTTTGACGGGAAGGGGGGCGGGGGGGTACAGAAATTGAATTAAACAAATCAAATATTAGGTGCTGATTGTGTTTGGAGGCTGATTATCGGTATGCCTGTTTCTTCTTTCTCCAGCGCACCGTGCAGAAAAACGCCAAGTACGTGTGTCTGGCCAGTAAGAACTGTCCTGTGGACAAGAGGAGACGCAATCGCTGCCAGTACTGCCGCTTTCAGAAGTGTCTGAGTGTGGGAATGGTAAAGGAAGGTAGGATATCACGCACCTGATTCCCACGCACATCCTGATAGTGCGACAGCAATATTCTAACCTCCAGTCAGTGATCATAACACTCACCTCTGCAGTCAGTGGTTAATAGGCCGGTAATGCCCTGGCCTGTGGTAGCATCACACACATACGCAGTAACGCCTTTCTGTGGTCGGAAGATAGTATGCCATACATCATATCAATTAGTCCCTGTTACCTTTAAAGCCCCTGCATTCAGTATGGTTTAAAAAAGTCTTAAAGCTGACCATCATACTCAAAGGATTCTCCCATTGTGTCATTGTGTCACCACATCTGATGTGCTGAGTGTGGCTGCATAGTACACACACACACACGTTTCGATGATGTGTAGAATCAGCGTGACACTCAAACTGCCCCCGTTCCCCTGAGGTTTGTCACCTGTCTCACACCCTGTAATACCCCCACCCACATATCCACATGCATAAACGCAAACAAACCCACACAAAACTCATACTGTATGTCTCTGTGTTGCATTAACACCTCTGCAGCCTGCAGAAACAGCTCCACTGCCATCTGCTGGTTCGTGGCCTCCTGTGTGGGGATCATAGCGATGTTGGGAGCGCTGCTGCAGAGAGCTCTCCCAACTTTTCAGTCATAATTTTACTGTTATAAAACACTGATATCAAGCCAGTCAGCTGGAGAGTAGGACTTCACTGGGCATGCAGCATAAACATTTCCACGTTCAACTGAAAAAAACCTGTTCCCTTCTATCTTTCTGTGGATTGCAGTGGTACGTACTGATAGTTTGAAGGGGCGCAGAGGTCGTCTCCCCTCAAAACCAAAGAGCCCCCTGCAGACGGAGCCATCTCCTCCTTCTCCACCCCTCAGCCTCCTCTCTGCTCTGCTCAGGGCTTATTCCCACTGCACACCTCGTGACCTTGACTACAGCCAGGTACCCCCCCCCAACCCCGAACAATTAATTTCAGATGGAGAAATGTATCTATTTATTAACACATACAGATAGTTTAGTTTAGTTCTTCCAGTAATTTCTCTTTTTTTCTTGTTCCGCAGTTCAGCGCTGCCGACCCTCCATCCTCCTCCTCGGACGCAGAGCACATCCACCTCTTCTACAGGCTGCTCACCATCTCGATGGAGACCACGCGGTGCTGGGCTGAGCGGCTGCCTGGCTTCTCTGAGCTTCAGCGTGATGATCAGAACTTGCTCATAGACTCTGCCTTCCTGGAGCTGTTTGTCCTGCGATTGGCTCACAGGTTAGGAGGCAGAAATGGAGCCCCTACTGCACTTTTAACACCTGTTTTAAACTCCACTCATATGCACACCTCAGAAGTGTTTTGAATCGTACACACTTACAGTTTTACCAGCAACTTTGGTATGCTTAGCATCTCAGGAACAAGAGGCATTTCAGTTAGTTTCAGATTAAAGTACAGTGTGTAACTGTGCTGGCAAAGCTGTGTGCTGCTGTGTTGGTGTATCTCCAGAGTGGGAGGAGTGGAGCTGAGTAATCGCCATATGAACCAAATTATGAATGGAGTCTGTAGCTATGACAGCAGCTACACCCACAGAGTTCCGCTCTGCTCGTCTGATATCTGACGCACAGAGAGATCTGTGTGTGTGTTCTGCAGGCTAAAACTGTGCTAACATTGTGAACTGTGAATTGACAGGATCAATTTCCATCTCAAAGTTAGTCAGCTGAGTAACTGAAAAGGGCCACTGTTATGGAAGGAAATACATATTCAGTTCAGCTGACTGATATCAAAAGACAATAGACTTCATTTACCTCATACATCCAGTGATGTATGTATGTGTTTGTTTGAGGGAGAGAGCACGTGTGTCTCACTGATGGATACCTGTGGTGCCATTGTGACTGCCTCGGCCCATCTTTGCCTCAGAATTACCCTGGGTTACCGGTCTGCTCTTGTAAGGCATGCGGCTGGTTAAATTTATGGGCAAAGGGGGGGGCGGGGAGGGGAGATGGGCTACAAGCTCATCCTTTTGTCTGCGCTGTCGTCTAGGGCAGGAGACCAACGCAGTGAGACACACAGGCACACTTACTCACACACACTGATGATGTAGAATCCCAACTTTCTGTCCTCCCAGTGTAGGTCCAGGTGCAGGGTGGGTAGAGGATGGGTGGTGCCATCACAGTCCCAGCAGGAGAGGTGATCAGGCTGGGACTCTGACTCACTCTAAAGGGTGGACTCATAGGGGCCTCTTTCAAACACACACACACAGCTCATCTTCCTATCAGCCAAACTCCCACGGCAGAGAGGAAAGCACACACAAATGCAGCACTGTCTTACTTTCTCTATCTTCCGTGGGAGAGAAGGATGCAGCGGTCCACGCATCTCCTTGTTGACGGGGCCCTGCATTGACCCTGTGTTGAACCTAGATGCCCTGCAGACACTTGCTCAAGCGTGTGTCTGTATGCTTGTGAGTGTGTGCTCAGTGTGCGTCGAGTAAATTTGCTTCGTTCTTCTGGGCCGGCATTGCTGTAAGCACCCCGTTACCTAACAGTTTCTGTGGTTATTGGTCGATTACCGTGGTGACAGCGTAGTCAGGGGTAAGTGGAATGTGTGGCAGACATCCAGCTGTGCTTGTGTGTATGCGTGCATCTGCCTAGCTACACGTCTACCAGTGTATTTTTGCCCTAGTGATACTATCTTACAGGGGTGAAATGGTACTGTGAAATATTATTTAACCAGCTCAGTGTAACAGAGGGATGTTTACTTAATCGCAATAATACACCCTTTGTCAGGCACTAATATAACGTCACATTTCCCAACTTTCCAGCCATTTATTTGTAGTAGATTTAATCTGTTCCTTAAGCTGCAGCATCTACCTGCCAATCCATCACTAAGCACATGCATCCACAAGGATTGTTCACGCGCTTTTTTTCTGAAATTCCCAAAATGGACTCTGATGCTAAATTTGAGGCAAATTTAGAAAGCAAATATAAAAATATAGAAATGCAAAAATTTTTACATTTCTCCCCATCAGTGTTCATACAAGGTGAGATTATGAAGTGCAGTGGCTCCACCCATTAAAAATCTAAAACGATACCCCATTTACTTTTGGCCGATCTCCCCTTCAGGTGTTCTTCTTTGAGATTAGTCCTTCAAATCACGTTTTGCTCTTGTGCACCTGTGATGCACGCTGAATCACTTCCACTGTGTCAAAACAGCAACCCTTCAACGTGAATCTCATTTTGGGGAAGAGCGAGCAGTGATCGTGTTGGGCAGGTTATTTTGTGCCGAATGTTTTCCCTTGGATGCCGCAGGGCATTACAGTCGAATCCTGCAAATTCATCATCAGGAGTGTAGAAAATAAATGACTTTCATGCTTCTTGTTGCCTACTGCACTGCCTTCGGTCTTGACCACTGCAGACTCTTCTACTGAAAACTTCTGTTTTGTTTATAACTGGAAATCCAGCTTTCTTCACCAGTGATGATCCCCAGCATGACCGTGGGGCCAGTTTGACACAGAAGTTAAGTGGTCTGTGTACAAAGTCAGAGGCCCCAGGTGAAATCGCAGACACACAAGTGCAGGAGTTCAGAGCAGAACATCCAGGGAGGGATCTAAAAATAGGAATTGTGTTGGCTTAAGAGGTGCTCAAGGATATAATTTTGATTAGCCAAATTTAGATCAGGTACTAGTGGAACTTTATGATCGCACCTCGTACAACTATAAGCCATCATGGAAAAATGTTATGAGAGATGTTTGGCAAGAAGTGAGGACTTAAACCTCAGCCTAGAGGAGATGATAATGAAGGACTGAAATCAAAAACAAATTTGCTCTTCTTCCCCAGCAATAGGTTAGGGGCATAATTTCTCAACCTCTTCCTGTTATTCACTTTCTTCTCTGTACTTTCTTCTTGTGATTTCCAGGAAATAGAAGAATATTTTGGTCCTGATTGCTAGTGCTAATCGTTTTTGATGTTAGTTGTTAATGCTTTCTCATCGTTGTGCATGTGTCTGGCTAACAGCGTATCTCTTTTGAACTGTAGTAAGGATAATTAGACACAAATAGCATTGCATCTCATCCTCATAACTGCCAAACCAAAGTTTGTGCAGGGTGCAATTTAAGGCTTTCCTCCCTTTCCACCCTAATTCCCTTCTTTGCTCTCTACTAACACTCACTGCTTAATATCATCTGTTTTCCGGCGTACACACTTTCTCCCCTATATCTTCCATCTCTTGTATTTTATTCCAACCCTTCGTCTTCTTTTTAAACTAAACACTGTTACAAACTCTCCAAAGAAACGCATGCTCCTATTTTAGACACTAATAAAGACCGGTCATAGCGCTCCATCATCCTCTGCTTGCACTCGCACTCTCTCTCTCTCCCTCTCTGCTTGATGTCAAAGAAGTGGGATGTTGTGTGTCGTGAGTAAGTGATGGTTAAATACATCTGAGAAGCCTTTTCATTTCCTTATTAAAACCTTGTGTTTCCACTGCACACCACAGCCTGGGCATATTAAAGCCATAACAGTTTACCTATCTAAATACACACACACACACACACACAGAAATCCTCTGCCCTAACCCTTCACCCCACCCTGCCACAAGGAAACGCAGGAATGTTTTAAAATGCTGTAATTTGGAAACACAACCTTAATCAGCTTCATGCCTGTGTTTGATGTGTGTCCCATTTCTGCGTGAGTGCGCATACTGCCAGGTTTTCTCATTGTTTTTTATTGTAATTGTTTCCTTGCCCCAACATCTCAAGTTATATTTACAATACATGAGGGAAAATACAGTGTTTTCACTAGAATGGCGATCTAATCAGTCCCCATCTCCTTTTTTCTCTCTCTCTCTCTCCCTTTCGGTTCCTTAGGTCGATGCTGTCAGAGGATAAACTAGTGTTCTGTAACGGCTTGGTGCTGCACAGGTTCCAGTGCCTTCGTGGGTTCGGAGAGTGGCTGGACTCCATCCAGGAATTCTCCACTCACCTCCAGAACCTAAATCTGGATACCTCTGCCTTCGCCTGCCTGGCCGCCCTTGTGCTGCTCACAGGTAACAACAGATTTCCAATCACGAACTTACTAGCAGGAGAAAATAAAATCAGAGGATCCTAATTTTAGCCACCTTTCCTCAAAGTTAATAACATTCGCTCACCACTCCTGATAAACGATGTCAATCATAAAAGCTGCTAATATGTAAATATACAGATAAAAAAACACACACACACACACACACAACATCTTTCTTTTGTTCAGAGCTTTGCCTGTTGGTGATTCAGTGTGACAGTGATCAGGTGGACACATCCTCTAACGTCAGACACACGCTTAAAGACACACATGTGCATGTGTGTTCCCACACATCTCTGCCCTGAAACAAGAACCTGATACCCAGAAGCACCTGCTGCACCTGCCACACACCTGGCCCTCTAATCAGTGTTCATGTGTGAAGAATGAAAGGAGAATCGCAGCCTCCTCTGTGAGCGCACACAACTGATGTGCTGCTGAAGAGGCAGAAGTTTAGGTTTTTTAAGTGAAATGCATCAGAAATGTAGCCCGAGGCGTCAGGGAATAGCCTGTAGTTATGTGTTTATGTTCATTTTTTAAAAAAAAACATTTTTACGTTGTTGGATTCTGTAAAGTAATGTGCAAAGGATAAAAAGAACAAAAATCCCCGTCCCCCTGCTCTTAGCTCCCTTATTTCACCCTGCCCCCGCAACCTCCTCTTCCTCCACCTCTTTTTCTGTCTGAGCCCTCAACCCCATCCTCACTCTCTGGGGGAGCACTTAACTCTGTGCCTGATCGACCAGCCCACCGTGGAGCGCTGCTCTGGAATGGCGTCTGCGGCATTCTCAGTGGCGCTCTGCCACCTCGGCAAAGCACACAGCGCAAAGCCACGACAGAGCCACCAGAGCCACCAGGCGATCGACCGCTTCAGAGTGGCCTGTGTAGAAAGGCAGTCATCGATCTCTCCCCAGGAGCTCACGCTCATAGAGAAAGAAGGGATGGGGAGAGCAGGAAGAAAGACAGGGAAGCGAAATTGTGTGCAAGGTCTGAAAGCCACAGTGAAAGGAGTGACTCTGCAGCGGCAAACACAACAAACAAAAGAGTCACATAAACAAACAGTAAATAAGCTTCAGATAATGGATACCTCAAAGTGAGACTGGTCTTAGTGGCAGCCTCCCTGCAGCACAGCTCGTAGTGTGCCTGTATGTGTGTGTTTGCGTTTGGGGGGCTGGACACCCTGTTCTCTGCAGAATGAGTTAGTGTCACATTAAGCCTTGTACGAGTGCCTCTGGAGTTGCTATGGGCAGCAGTGTGTGTGTGTGTGTGTGTGTGTATGTGTGCGCATTTCTAATTTCATTTTGCTGCTCACAGGGCCAAATAATCAGCTGACCGTTGAGCACTTTTGTTCCTTTCTTTGTCTTAATTTCTTAAATTGCACTGACTATTTTTCTGTCTCTTTGTGCAAATCTTTAAAAAAATATGTATGTGCTCATATATCCGTGCATGTGGGTATACACAGTGTGGAGGGGGCTTATTAGGTTAGACTGAGTATTGATCTGTAGTGAATGAGCCAGGTTAAGGCCTGTTAAGAACATGAGCCATACGGGCTAATGAGGTGGAATTCAATATAAAAGAAGATGCAGCTAATGCGCTTTCAGCTGAATGAGCTCTGATGTATGTATATGTGTGTGTAGTTTTTTCCTCCCTGACTTAATTTTGGCCATTTAATGATTATTCTCCTAACATCTCTTTCTCTGTCTGTCTTTTTTGCCATCTACAGAGCAAGTCCCAGGTCTGAAGGACTCAAAGCGGGTCGAGGAGCTGCAGAATAAAGTGATCTGCTGTCTCAGAGACCACCTGGGCTGCAGCCCTTCATCCTCCTCGTCCAAGGCTGCCCCTTCTCTGAGTCGTATTTTGGGTATAAGGGAAGAGCTTCGTTCCCAGAGGACCCAGGGCCTTCAACGAATCTTCTACCTGAAGCTGGAGGATCTGGTAGCGCCTCCACCGCTGATCGACAGGTTCCTGGACACTCTGCCCTACTGATGACAAGGGACTGAGCACGCAGCGAAATAAGCCCACGCCACGTCCCGACAAGGCCTTTCCCCAAAGGAGCATGCACACACACCCAGAAGAGAGAGACGCACTCTCTCAAGACTGATGCAGCACACGGAGAGCCAATCAAATATTTTTGACTCAACGGGACAACCAAACGAGAGCGCCTTTCACTCAAACGGACTACCATCTAAATGCTTTTCACCTGTATAAAAGACAATTACTCAAACGCTTTACCACTTTTTAGTTGATCCTCCTGTTTTTCCCCACACGGGGGGGAGGATGATGAGGCTGAGATGGACAGGAGAAAAGTGACTTTTTTTTTACTGTCCTCTCTTTGTCTGGGTTGCAACTTATTCAGCAAAAAAAAAGAAAGAACCAACGTTTATGAGTACTGTTTTTCTGTGTTTCAGCCTGACCCGTTCTGTGTGAGGACTTCTGTTTAGGAAAGAGGGTAGGAGAGGTGGCAGTGTGAAAGAACTGCCTTCCAAGCTGTTGCTTGGAGGAAAGGGGTGTTATTGTTTTGAAATGTGCCGAGATGTCAGGTCGAGCAGCGTAAGCACAGGCGGGCAGAAATATTACAACGCAGGACACAGGTGTTTCATAAACACGTGGAAGTGGCTGTTGAGGTGGGCTCTTAATTACAAGTGCAATTTCTTAAGTGCTATCTCGCCACAAGAGGAAGAGATGGAGGAGGAACAATTTACTTTCAAACTCTAAATTATTTTAATACAAAAACTTGTCCTGTACTGTCAGTAGTTAAAAGAAAGGCAGTCTCCATCTGGCTTTAGACAGCAGAGGAGATACTGTGCACTAACGATCAATGACTGAGTCACCCAGACTTGAACTTGCTCTACTATGTGGTTTTTTTTATTAACTCATTTTGAAATCATAGGTTGAGTAGGAGTATGGAGGAATGAACATGGGCAGAAATTGGCTTTTGAAGCACTTACACCCTGAGAAGGGCTAGAAGCACAGACACACACCCTACCTGCTCGCCTGGAGGACGGCGGGAAAGTCGGGGAGAGGAGGGTGCTCGACAGATAGCTGTACGTTCAGGGGTGAAACATTCCATGACCATGCTCTTTTTCTTTTCATTTTATATCGCGGAGGATGTGTGAGTGTGGAGGACATGATTGCCTACTGTCTTTGTGTGTACACTTAGAGAAGCCAGGATCATATGCATGGTGTGTTATAAGCTGTCAAGAGCTGGCATAGCCTGTCAAAACAGCTCGACCTGTGTTTGTGTCTCAGACTGCAGCTCTATGGGAATCTCCCCAGGCCTCCACCACCCACTCACACCCACAGAATGGCGGTTTTAAAAAAAAAATCAAATTATATAAATATAAATATATATATAAATAAATATATATATATATACAAAACTAATATTTTGAAGTGTTTTTAGCTTTTTCAAATATTGTGGTACGAGTTGTGCATTGTTTTTTGAAGAAGAGAAACAAAAAAAGAAAAAAAAAAGTTGCTGTTTTTTCAATGTCCTTCTTTGGTTAGAGTTTCCTGTTTGATTTTTTTTTTCTTTCTCTTTGGTTCACTGGATTTTTCTGTTCAGCACTTTGAAATCATAAACTAGTTCTGATTATTCTGACCCACTGTGTCCTGTGTTTTGATTCTTTAAAATTCATTCTTGCAAAACGCAAACAAAATGTTGATTTTTAAAAGATAACATCAAATTTGAGCTACTTTTTTACATAATTAAAAAAAAATGTGTGTGCGCGCGTGTGTGTGTGTGTGTGTGTGTGTGCGTGTGCGTGTATAGATTTGTGCATGTGGGTGTGTGCCTTGTCAGACACAAAAGCCTCTTGACAGGTAAAAGGCCTTGTCTCTCTCCTGGGGGACCCTCGGGCTCTCACAGAGAGTAGAGAGGGATTAGGAAAGTGAGGAGGGGGAGGAAGAGGGCGGAGAGAAGAGCTTCATGTTAGCATGAGGTCCAGATCAGCCTCCAGCCTCGTTAAACACCATCGATCGGCACGGTGACATTTCACAGCACATGCCGTCTATACTGTCACCGCCATCACTCACTCGCCGTCCTGCACAACTGTGTTAGCACTAATACACACACACACACACACATACACACACTCTAACAGCCAGGTGATTGATAGTAACTGTTGGACAATTGTGAACATCTCTATCTGTGCATGTGTGGGAAGAAGAGGAAGAAAGCGCACAAAAATAGAGAGAGCACTCAACACCACATCTTCCATCCCATGATTTTTAATCTTTCCCCTTTATGAATAAAAAAATAATTTTCAAAACCTGAAACACAATGGCTCTCAGTGGCACACACTAACCTGGAAATGCCCTTAAACATTCTCAGTATATTTGTCATAATTCTGTGCATTTTGGTGTGCATGTGTGCTTTATGTGGCAGACAAAAATCTGTTCAACACTTCATCCTCCTTTTGGGGAGGAACTGTGATGTGTTTGATAAGCATGCAGGAAAAGACCATTCACACTTTGTTTTTTGGGGTTTTTTTAGTGGTGTCAAAACCGAGTAAGTGTTAATACTCCTCCTATGAGTGAGTTACATGTAAAATAACGTGACATGAAGCAGGGAGCATGAAGAGCAAAAAGTGCACACACGCGCGTGCACAGTGAGCTGTCACTCTCCATGCCGATCGATCAGTGCTGACAGATAGCAGATACCCAGAGTCTTAATTAGAGGTCCCAGTAGAACATACAAACACACAAATACTTATGCATGCACACACACATACACTCATACATTCAAAGCATGTATACTTCTGGCTCTCGATTTGTGACTTCTCCTCATAAAGTCATATAATCAACAGCAAATAGGTTTCCGTGTATGTGTGGAGAGGAACATGCAGGATTACAAGCATTTACAGAAGAGTGCAGGGAAATTAAAAGCACAGCTATGTTTATTTAGCTGTTTCAGGGTGACATCTCTGCTTTTTGTGCACACTGGCTCATTGCCACAATGTCCTGGCCTATTGGAACACCTGCACAGGACAGAGCCATTGTTAATGTTATTAGTAACACCTGTGCTTTCCTACCATGACTTGTCACAATGTCTGCGGTGGAAAAAAACAAAAAAAAAAAAAAACCACCCTATATCCACTGAGGCATCAGGATGTGCTAATCACACCTGCCATACAAAAAAAAAAAAAAGTTAAGATTCAGGCAGTAAGAAGTGAATGAAGCTCCCTGCTGGCTTCTTCTCCTGCTAACAAACTTCCCGGATTAGACTGAAACAAATGGCACCTGAGTCCTCCTGGGCCCAGAACTTCACGGTGGTGAATCAAATCACTGATTCCTGAGTATTTGCCATGACTATAATCTACATGCACTTAAACCTATACTCATGCCAACCTTAAACAAAGTCTTTACCTTGAACCTGAATGATTTACATCAGGGGTCTCCAAACTTGCGCCCCCGCCCACTTCCGGTCCGCGAATTGATGTCAACAATAACATACAGTTTGGCCCTTTAAGTTACTTTTTTGACATTTCGCTTAACCCTCTTAATTGGAGGGGAAGGCGAAATGTCAAAAAAGTAACTTAAAGGGCCAAACTGTATGTTATTTTTGACATCAATTCGCGGACCGGAAGTAGGCGGGGCCGGATGCGGCCCGCGGGCCGCAAGTTTGCAGACCCCTGATTTACATGATAGTGTAACATCATGTAAATGACATCCTTTTTCTTTGTCAACAGATTGATGTGCCCACATTAAGGGCACTACTTACACACGCCCAGACACCTCCTTCATTGTCTCAGTCTCCACAAACATAGAGACAGAAACATTTTTGATGATGATTTGCTATTTAGACTGTCAGCTCTGTTCCTCCCCCTCAGTCTGCAAGTCTGGGAGTCCCCTGAAAGTGGACAGACACACTTGCACAAACACAAGCAAACACACACTCATACATGAGCACACACACTAACAACATGTGTACAGCATCAGGGGAAATCCCCTGTAGCTGGGGACTGTGTACTGTGGCCCTTCGCATTGGAGCATCCGCTGAGGGAAGAGTGTGTGGGGGGTTGGCCTAAATGTCAAAGGTAAAAGGTGCTGAAGAAGAGAAGTGGAAACATGCAATAGACCCACTCACGCTGGCTGATCTCAGAGTAGAGGAGGGGGAACCCCAGTCTTTCTTCCAAACGCAAGACAGACCAAAATATCACACCTAATGTTTCCTTCCACAGGATTGGTGCTGTTTATACATGCAGCCAACTGTGAAAATCTGTGTGGAAGACATGCAAACATGACAAAATTAATAATCTCACATAATTTC
This sequence comes from Archocentrus centrarchus, assembly GCF_007364275.1. NCBI lineage: Eukaryota > Metazoa > Chordata > Actinopteri > Cichliformes > Cichlidae > Archocentrus > Archocentrus centrarchus. Next base: position 23,339,847 of record NC_044361.1, read on the forward strand.
TTTGTTAAGGGGCATTTCTAACTTGCATCTATTTATTTATTTATAGTATGTTTACATTATTCTCAGTGTCTGGCTATCACAAAAACAAACAAACAAAAAAAAAACCTGTGACACATTTTTTAAATGTCATACATTTTCACTTTCATGAGTGCATTTTACAAAACAGTATGACCACATAGCAGGGCTGAAGCCAGCAGCTTGGAAATTACTAAGCTGTGAAGTCCAAACACCCAGAGCAAAATGTTAAGTAGCCGCAAAAAAAAAAAAAGAAAAAAATCTGTTAATTTAGCTGGGTAGTTTTAATGTTATGTCATAGTCTATCTTTATGCTTAGTCTACCCAGCATTTTGTTTAATGTAATTACACTTCTCAGATATATGTAGATTGTAGAATGTAGATTTTTTTTCCTCTCTTTTTTTGAGTAGAATAGCACATGATGAATTTTTGATGGCCATGACAGCAGAAGTTGGTGGCCACTGCATTTTTAAATTATTAATGTAAGACGTTGCATGCGCAAAAGCCTTTTGAAGCGAAGAAAAAACATTTTTTTCCCGAAGCAATAAAATGTGATCGATGGGAGAAATGAACACTGCCGTCAGCGGTAGCATTATTTTAGAAACATCTCAATGATCTGCTGTCAGGACAGGCATCACGGGACACTGACATGAGGAACACTGTGTTCTGCGGCTACTGATTGTGGTCGGAAACTATTCGTGGACGTACTGGGAAATGTTTATAAACAACCTGCTGTCTCAAACAGTGACGACTTGTTGTCAGCAGCTACCAAAAGTAGCTAAACGTTAAGTTTCTTTTTAACAACATGGAGTCTCGCAGTAGTCATTAGCGAACATAAATGACATTGTCAAGTTGTGTTTTTACTGGTAAGTGTCGCTGTGTGTCCTGTGAGTGTGTGTTTTCAGCGGCAGACTGATGCCTCCCTGTATCCGGGTGAAGTTATTGAATTAGCGAATAACTCCGTCTGAGAAATTTTCTACCCCTCACAAAACCCTTAGCGTCCTCGCCTGTTAGCCAGGGAAGCTGGTGGGTCAATTTAGCGTTACCTGCTGAGCCAGCCTGCTGTTATTAAGCAAACTGAGTGATTTCACTTTCTGTTCAGGACACAGTTCGTGCGACGTGTCCTGACTTCTCCCCGAAACATCACCTCAAACTAGGAACAGAGGAAGGCGTTATCAACCTGTTTACGTCTTCCGGAGTTAACTGTTGTTATCTCTGGAACATTAAACAACCACAAGTAAAATTACATGGTGCATTTTTTTTCTTTTTATTTTCTTTATTGGTATGAGCTGCTAATATCAAAGATATTACTGTGCAAAAGTCTTTAGCTACACCTCATTTGGGGAGGCCAGTATACCGATGGCGTTACCTTGTGTGTTTGGGGTCATTGTCATGCTGACAGCTGAGCGGCCTGTGGTTTTTCTGTGTTCATCATTACACCAGTTTTGACAAGATCTCTAACACCACCCTCCACCGTGTTTCACAGGTGTCTTCAGACACTCTGTTGTACCTCCTGACCTCCTTCGTACATATTGACCATTTGAATCAAAAAATTCAAATTTGTATTTATCACTCCGTGACTACAGCAAACTGATTTGGCATACCTCAGCTTTTTCTCCCTGTTTCCCGGCCTTAAGAATGGCTTCTTGACAGCCACTCTTCCACTGAGACCATTTCTGATGAGGCTTCAGTGAACAGTAGATGGATTTGCTAATGTTTCTCTCAGGTCCTGCTTTTTTCCCCCTGTTTTTTGTGGACATGACTTTCAGATACTGTTGATCTGCTGTTTTTTTTTTGTTTTTTTGTAAAGTTCTGTTACTTCTTTTATCCTCCGCTTGTTCAGTTTCCTCACTCAAGCACACACTGCACACCATGCTGAGATAGCTATCAGCTCTTTGAGAATCACATTGTTGGTGCAAATATATTATTTTATGCCTGTCAAACTGTGTTATCTTTGGTATTTTTCATAGATTTAACTAAAGAATGGGGAACAAACTATATGTTTTTGAAACAGGCTACTAGTAACAAAAGTGTCAAAAGATACTATTTAAAGTTTATTCTTTGCTAGGTTGTCTGTTATTTGTAGACACAACACTGGTTAATCCCTTCAGTTAGGTGCTTTTTTTAAATGCTTGAATGATTCATAGGTCAGTGTTAAATGGTTTAACAAGAAAACATTCCTCTGTAAACAGTCAGGTACAAGGACTGCACCAAAAATGAGTGAAAAAGCAGCACCAAAAATGAGTGAAAAAGCAGCCAATGTCCAAAGAGAAACTTTAAAGAAGAACGAAAGAAAGTCTGGCTCCTTGGAAGCAAAATATACAGAAATGAGGGGGTGGCTTGAAACTTGTGCACAGTACTGTACAGTAACCATCACTGACTCAACAGTACAGATGTATCATGAACCACTATTATGAACACCTACAGCACAGTGTTAGTACAAGGATTGCAGATTGTTTTCACAGTTTAGTCTTCAGAAATTGTGAAAACAGTTCTGTCAGTCTAGTTACCCCCCACCCCCAACCCAAAAAAGCCCAAACTGATGTCTTCAAATGATTGAAAAAGGGTTGCAACTGTATCAAGCATCAATATTGGCCAGTATCAGCAAGTAAGATTATATTTAAAAGCACTGAGTCCCCATCATATGTATTTGTGTGTCACATCAGTTTTGACTGGCTAAAGAAAGCCTTTTGAAAGGTTCATTTATTTATTTGAATTTTTGTTGTTCTGATACAAATGGGGAATAGATGTCACAAATACAATTTGTTTTCCGGTTTGACATCATCAGTCTCTCACATCGCTGTGGAAGAATTTTGGCCCACTCTTCTTTACAGCGTTGTTTTTATTCATTAAGGGGGTTTTTTGTTTTTTGTTTTTTTTGTTTTTTTTTTCCTCTCTTACGGTCCTGCTGCAGCATTTCAGCCAGATTGAGGTCTGAACTTTAACTTGGTCATTGCAGCACCTTGGTTCTTTTCTCTTTCAGCCATTGTGTTATAGATTTGCTGCTGTGTTTGGGATCATTGTCTTGCTGCATAACCAAGTTAAAGCCAAGCATCTTCTGTCAGATGGCCTCACATTTGACTTAGAATACTTTGGTATACAGAGAGGTTCATGGTCAACTTAATGACAATAAGATACCCAGGTCCTGTGGCTGCAAAACAAGCCCAAATCATCACCGCTCCACCACATTGCTTGATAGTTGGTTTGAGGTGTTTGTGCTGATATGCTGTTTGATTTTCACCAAACATGCTGCTGTGTATTATGACAAAACATCTCCACTTTGGTCTCATTCGTCCAAAGCACACTGTTCTAGATATCTTATGGTGTGTTCAGATACAGCTTTGAAAACCTAAGTCATGCTGCCCTTTTATTTTTTTTTAAGAGAGAAGAGACTTCCTCCTGGCAACCCTTCTAAACAAGCCATACTTCTTCAGTCTTTTTCTAATTGCACTGTCATGAACTTACTTAGTTTTTCACAACTGTATTTACTGTCTTTATCTTTTGAGCTTTTTCAGCAGTTACAGAAGAGTAACTTTAACAACTGTTCCAGATATTTTATAATTAATTGGATGATTGGACTTTTTTTTTTCTTTTTTTTAAGGTTATTATTAATGAGTCTGAATGGCTTCTACATTGCTCTGTTGTCATAAACAAGTGACGATGTTAATTACTTGAAAAGTTAACTATTTGGCCTACAACAATTTGGCATGCAAAAAAGAATAATAACGTAATGAGACAGCAGCTTTTATGCCACCTCAATGCAAGTAATGGTCTTAGGCTGGCCACCCGTGTGAAAACTGTCTGGTTACGCCACTGGATGCTGGCAAAAAAAGGATTCTTTTATCTTTTGAGGTGGCAGTTTTAAATGCAGACTTGTGTGTGTCACTGAGTTTATTTATTTGATATATTAAAATACTCTGCTGGTATTTACAGTATCTGTGGGCGCAGTGAGATAAAGCTGAGCAGGTGCCTTGTCAAAGTTACGCAGTAGTGTTGGCTGTGGGCAGTCAGCAGGACACATGGCAGAGGAAGGCAACAAGTTGACACTGAGGCGCCTGGAGGCACCAATCCACAAGTTCATTAAAGTGGCTCTGCCCACAGACCTGGAGAGACTGCAGAAACACCACAACAACATACTGAAGGTGACGGCTCAAATCTGGCTGCACACAAGATCACAACCTCACTTTCAAACTCTTACTTCCAGCCTTCAGATAAATAACTGCTAGCTTCTACTTTCATGTTCACAGTACCAGCATACACAGCAATGGGACCGCCTTCATCAGGAGCATATTAATGCCAGCAGAACTGTTCAGGTAAGACGTGAAGTAAACAGAAATAGCAGAGGTGTGTGTGTGTGTGTGTGTGTGTGTGTGTGTGTGTGTGTGTGTGTGTGTGTGTGTGTGTGTGTGTGTTTCGTGATTGTGAGGATTGTTTGAGGATGACATGACTCACTTTCTCTTGAAATTCCTGAACAGGCATGACTCTGTATTGTGTATTTTTTGTCTCAAAACCCCGTGACCTCCTAAATTTGGGATGTGGACATTTCCTGATTTGTGCCTGTCTGATCTTCAAACTCAAACAATATAAGTAAAGACCCGTAACAGGGCAGCAACTGGTGTCTTTATCCAGTTGAGTACAGGCAGTGTTTGTTGTGATGGCTGCGTGAAGGAGGACCGTGTCAGTCATTGTTGCCAAGCCTTTTTGAAATAATCTCTGACTCAAACAGATGCCTTTTGAAGCATGCCAATGCAATAAAGTGAATGCCAATTTTGTGTGGAATAACAGTCAGTAAGCAACAGAAAAACAAACCGCAGCAGCTTCACAAAGAAAAACACAAGGTCCATCTATTTGGTGTTCCCCAAGCTTTCAGCCACACCTTTTGGTTTTCCTTAGCATCGTCATGATGGAGATGGTTTGACCATGACGGATCTAATAGCAGAAACCACCTTTGAGACAAGTCACAGTCTCCTACCTTTATCACCATCTAACCTGCATGATAACAACAAAATTTGCTCCTGTCTATTCAGCTGGAATTAACAGCTAAATAAAATAGTGAAGGAACATGGGAACATTTACTCTTTACATTATGTATGCAGAGTATTATGTCTAGAAATCTACTTTAAAAATCAGGACAAGAAAAGAGCTGCTACTAAACCTAGAAACCATATTTTTTTGTGTGTTTTGTGTGTGTGCACATGTGTACTTGTTCAGGTAGTGAGTGTGAAATGCCTCAGGGGATGTTGTTGCCTAGAAGCCACCATGTCTCTGAAGGTGAAATAACTCCAAACAGGCACACAACTATCCTCTCACCATTACCCCACGAACCCTCAGGGGTGCACACAGAGTGCTTTCCCATGTCCTTATGGTGTAAATCCTGAGGAGGAGTTTGTCTGCCCTGCTTTAGATGTTTGCCTGTGCTTAATGTCCAAAGGAAGACAGATAAATAGGTTGGATTTTGTCGTTCTTAGTACATTTTTAACTATTAACACTGCCTGTTTATGTTCATTTCTTTTTACCTATCTGGAAAGACAGACTGCAGTCCCTCCGCCTACCCTAACGTGTACTCCAGCTAACCTAGCGGCAAGCTAAACCCCAAGAGAAGGTCGCAGACAGACACAGTAGCCCCGCTTTTACCACAGGAGCCACTGCAAACACTTTGAGTCAGGGGAGCTGAGTCCATACTGTTTTTATTTGTGGTGTCTGTGTTTGAACTACATAATGTCACAGTTAGTTTGCAGGCCGAAAGGCACCCGACCTGACTGTCTCTGTGTTATTCAGTGTTTTCACTTCTGTGCACATGAACAAGGGTATGGACATATGCTTATTCATGTCATGTAGTTAACAGAATGTGTTATTGGCAGCACATTGACCCCCCTGAACTCAGGTCATGCTGCTGCCTGGAGGGCTGATGGCTGGGATCTAATCCTCCTGTCACCCTCAGGGCAGTTCTTGTGTTCCCCAACCTCATATCTAAACCTTATTAAGCCCCCACTAAAACACATGCGCATGTACAGCATTGTGCAAAAGTCTTGACCACCCTACATTTCTTTATATTCTGCTAGGGAAATGGTAAGTAGGTGCAGCAATTTGTGTGTCCAATGTGTCCAAGCATATATAGAAATACAGAATATAGGGCAAAAAGAGTTTGTACAATCATAACAAGCTTGAAAGTCAATATTTGGTATGACCACCTTTATTCAACACAGCCTGAACCCTTCTGCAAGTTTTCTTGTAATTTCTTTAAGTAGTCTTCAGGAATAGTTCTCCAGGCTTTTAGAAGGACATTCAAAGCTCTTATTTGGATGTTGGCTGCCTTTTCTTCCTTTCTCTGATCCCACACTGCTTCAGTAATGTTGTGATCCGGGCACTGGGGAGGCCATTCCATGACTGATAGTGTTCCATTGTGTGTTTTTCTATCCAGGTATGTTTTTACTGCAGTGTGTTTGGGATCATTGTCATGCTGAAAAATGAAGATGTTATCAATCTTTTCAGATGGGATTGCATGGTGGATCGAAATATGATGGTACTTTTCTGCCTTATCATTACCTAAATTTTGACAAGATCCCCAACACCATCAGCTAAAACGCAGCCCCAAACCATGACAGAGCCTTCACCGTGTTTTACAGGTGGCTGTAGACATTCACTGTTGGACCTCTGTCCTGATCTCCTCCGTATATACTGACAACAATTTTAACAAAAAAATTTCACATTTGGGTTCAACACTCCATCAGACCTGTTGCCATTGATTTTTCAGTACAGTTTTTGTGTAATGTGGCATACGTCAGCTTTTTCTCCCCGTTTCCCTTCCTTAAAAATGAACTCGACAGCCACCACTGAGACTGTTTCTGATGAGATGTCAATGAACAGTAAATGGTTCAACTGAAGGATCAGATGCATTTGGCAGGTCCTATGTCAGGTCTTTGCTTCACTTTCATGTACTGTTCATCTGCTGTATACAGTTTTTTAGGTCTGTCACTTCTTCTTTTGTCCTCCACTTGTCCAGTTTCCTCAACATTTTTTAAAGAAGTGCCAAGTTTTTGACTCTCTTTGTGAATCATCATGATGTTGGTGCAAAAATCTTATTTTATGCTTGTCAAACTGTGTTATCTTTGGCATTTTTCATAGATTCAAATAAAGAAAGGGGAACAAACAAATGTGTTTTTGTGACAGGCCACTAGTAAGTGCGTAAGGATACAATTTAAAACTGGTTCTTTGCTAAGTTGCTTATGTGTCAACACAACTTTGGCTTGTCCCTTGAGTTAGGCACCTTTTTTATGCTTGAATGATTCATAGGTCAGTGTTAAGTGACTTAACAAACCAAAAAAATCCTCTGAAAATGGTCAGATACGAGGACTGGACTGTAAATTAGTGAAAAAGCAGTAAATGTTCATAGAAAAAAATTGACCTTCAGAAAGCCTGGAGAATTTTGCTCAAGACCACTTTAAAAATGACAATCTGGCTTCTTGGGAGGAAATTCTAAAGAAATGAGGATTGGCTCAAGACCTTCCTGCAGTTCGCATCATTTGAACAGTATTCCAGACTGAATCTGACGACGTGATCAGCTGGCTAAATGAGCAAGAATACTTGTTTTCCCCTTTAATTCAAGAAATGTTGTGTAAAGTAAAAATCATTTAGACATTGTTGTCTGTTCTATAAATTGTTTACATGTTATCAGGGAGAATTGGTTTCAGCGATAAAACTGTGTGGCCTTTGAGTGACAGTTCACTCCAAAAATCAAGTATGTGTTTCCTCCTCACTTGGATCATCAAGACTGTTTTGACTGTGAGTTTAATATAATGAAGTACGAGGCACCCACCTTGCGTCGCTCAAAGCACCAAAAAAAAAATTGAAATTGAAAATCTCACCAGCTACGTGTCTCTTTCCAGAAATCATGACCTGTTTGCTCAGAAAAATCCACAGAGTGAGCAGTTTCATGTTAGAACCATTTACATTTTTACTGAACTACACCTGCCAGCCGTATCACAGTGCATCTACCCGTGATGAGATGCTCATGCTCTCGAAAGCGTGACAGGATGTAATGTAAACATTAAGGCCCCCCCCCCCCCCATCGGCTGAGCTATAATGTCAGGTAGCTGTGAGCTTCCTTTGTTTGGCAGATGTAGACAGTAGAAAGAAAATGGAAACTGCTCAAAAGAAGTTTGTGGATTTTTTTTTTTTAAATGACTTGGTCATGTATTCTGGAATGTATTTGCTAACAAATTTTTCAAATTATTGTTAATATTTTTTTTCTTTGGGGGGCGGGGGGGGGGGGGGGGGGGTGCTTTGAGCACCACAAGGTGAGTGCCAAACTTCACAACATCAAAACCATCTATATGGCTGGATTGTCCTAAGTGCCAAAGGGATGTCCCATTGATATATCCATACAGACTGGAGCAGGTTTTTTTGTGTCACTTCTTTCTGAGCTCATCTTTTTCTTGCCTGTTTGTGTTTTGGCAGTGACAGCTGTATTTAACCACAGGTTTCCTTGTCCTTCTGCCCGTCCACGTGTCCCTTTAAACAAGTGCTGTGCACATTCAGATATTCCACTCCTTATTTTTCTCTGCCCCTCTTAATCAAACATCACGGCCTTTCAGACTGAAAAATTTGCTTTTCTTCTGCGCCTCTGCAGCAGCTGAGAGCCAATATGAGAGAGATGGAGAAGCTCTGCGCTCGGGTCCGTGCTGAAGACGCCGCTGCTCTGGAAATGCTCATCAAGCCGGTCAGAGATAGGGCGTCAGCCGCTACGCAGGACTTCCTCTGTTTGCACTCTAACCCCGAGCCTCGGCCCGCTCCAACGACACCACCTGCCACTCAGCCATCCAGTTGTGCATCCAGTAGTTGCCACACTGATGACAATATGGGCGATGTTCCAGTATTTGGCAGGCAAAGTCAGCTCCAGCTTCCAGAAATCCCTCCTGATCAGAGTGCAGCTGAGTCCTGGGATAACCTGGAACAGGTATGCACATCTGGAACAAGCTTTATTCAGCCAATCGTAGTCAGATATGTTTTAATTGTAGTATGTACATGACAGTTTACAACTTATTCTTGGAAATATTTACAAATACCTTTTACTAATATTAAGCTTTAACTCTTTGTTGATTATGAAATTAAAAATCAACAATTTGCTGCTCATTTCTCAGTATTTGCAGTGTATTATTATTCAGGATCATAGCAAAATAACAAATCTATGCCTGAATTATGCTGATCCACAGTCGCCGCTATCAACTATCACAAAGTGTTGTATTCTGTGATTTGAGAAACTCCTTTTTAGTGTGTTGGTAGAGAAGGGTATCTAAGAGAGGAAGCATAGGATGAGGGACTTCTCGAACACTTCATGAACTCTCACATGGAAAAGGAGAACAGAAGGTGTTTTTCACAGGAGACTCAGTAAATAAACACAGGTGTTATCAATATTTTACAAGGACCCTGAAACTGACACAGCTAAATTAAAATCAATCATTAATTTGATTTCACATGTATGCCTTCCCTTCTGTGGCATGGAAAAGGCAAACGGCCCTTCATACCTGTTCCCGAAGACAATTTTGTAGCTGCAGATTTGCATGATAAGCACCTCAAGGAAATAAATACAATATTTGTTTTTCCCTCTCAGGATCTGAAGGAGCTGAGTGGTTTGGTGACGGAGTTTTCTCTGCTCGTCCATGTGAGTACAAATGCTCAGCTCTGCATTTCTTTATCTATATGTGTGCATAGCTACCCCTGTGAACAAAAACAATGTGACAGAGGTTGTGCGCCTCCAGGAGGTGGTGTGTATTTGACCTGTGTGCGTATGTGTGTGTGCGCTTGCGTTGCCTGGTAAGGCCCCACTGAGACAAGCTTACACAGAGCAGCTCAGGAGCAGTGCTGAGGCCCCAGAGGCCCCTCAGTGGAGGAGAGATTGAGAAGTAGATGAGTGAGAGAGAAAGAGAAAGCGAGGGGATTTGGGGGGAAGACGGCAGGTTTTCACAGGGGGGGGGGGGAGAAGGGGAAACAAGGGATACATCGGAGCAGGTGGAGAACAGACGGCTCAGATTATCACTCTTATCCTCAGGGAAGGAGGGAGAGAAGCAGTGAGGCTCAGCGAAGGCGAGATTAACAGTGAGAGGGGGCGAGTGAAGATGTAGCTAGGGTGAAAAAACAGAAAGAGGTACAGCGAGGGGGTGTGGCAGAAAGAGCATAGACATGTTGTGGCGTCTCAAGGGTGAAAGGAGCCGTTAGGGGAGTAATATTCCAGCGCTAAGCCACAGTGGAAATACTGAGTGAGTCTGAGTGTGTGGTTGTGTCTGTATACGCGTCATGTCAGTCTGTTCCAATGTTGGGGCGACTTTAGGCTTATCTCTCTGTTTGCTCTGTGTGTCTTTTAGGGCTTTCTGCTGAGGCATTAGCATTAAATTAGCTAAATTCCCATTATAATATTAGCAATAGCAGAGCTGTCTAATTGTTTTGGAATTACTGGTGGTAAATATTTTAAACTAACAGCTAAAGGGATCTTTTTAAATGTTCAACAAAGCTCATAAACCCAATCAGAACATGAACACATTACAGGAAAATACTTCAGATCTGTTGATTAATTTGATTAACAGATAATCAAATAATTGTTCTAGTCAATAGTCTTTCTTTTATGATTGCTGTTATCATATCTGGTTATATTAGGCTTTTATTAGAATAGTGAAAAAATGCACAAATGTCCCTAACAAACTTTAGAACACTAGGTGCTAGAGTTATAGCCTTTTTTGTTTTTAAAAAACAAAAGTGATAAATCGATCATGTTTTTAGCATCTTTAATGGGGACGTTATATCAACCGTTGCAATTTTAGTAGAAAAATAACAAGAGCTAAAGCATTTTTCACTTTTTCTTCCGGCCTTTTACTGGCTAAATGATTAGTAAAAACAAAGCTAACTTTGATTAATCAGAGCAATTATAATAATTGTTTGTTGCGGCCCGTGTTATCCTGATTCTCGGTGCAACTGCCACTTTTAAGCTAGAAAATACTGGTGCAGAAAATGAAAATGTGAAAATCTAAATGTCTGAAAGTCTGGGTTACAAGTTTAAAATCTCTAAAACTGTCACAAAATAACAGGAAGTTTTCATGTTGGTATGCGTAAGAGAAGCAATAAAAATTGAGGACTTTATTAGTCGGTGGGAGGAGGTGAGAAAGAAGGAAGGAAACTGTTTTGAGGAAGAAAGGGAGAGGAAGAAAAAATGCTCTGGTTGTTATTTGGTCACTGTGTCCATCCAGCCCTCACATGGAGAGAGACAGCTGCCACTCTGAATATTTCATGAGATCTACACAATGCCACACACTCACAGTATGACCCCACCCTCACTGAAATCTCCCTTGAATATACCTGCAGCCTCCATACACACCCCTTTCATGTTAACTTGGGCTGTGGAGCAGAATTTGGATAGGTTTAAAAAAAAAAAAAAAAAAAAAAAAATTGTACACAACAAGTGGTTGCTCTTACATGTGTGTGTGTGTGTGTGTGTGTGTCAGTGTCAGTGAATCTGCTTGCTACCATATGAGTGTGTGTTTATACATGTTTGTGTGTGTGTCTAACCCCTGTGCATCAGTCCCAGCAGGAGAAGATTGACAGCATAGAGGACAACGTCAACACAGCCGCTGCCAATGTGGAGGAGGGGACCAAGAGCCTGGGGAAGGTGTGTATTAGTAGTGTGTGTGTGTTTGTGCGCGCGGGTGGTGTTTGGGAGATGGGAAGATCGATGGCACTTTGCCTCCCAGCCATTCCACAGCGTTTGTCCCTATTGATCTGTTCGAATACGGAGGAAAGCTGCAATTAAGGAAATAGAGAGAAGTGGAGGGGAGAGAGGCAGGATAAGAGGGGTGACAAGAGACGGTCTATGTGTTTGCACATGTGTGTGTGTGTGTTTGTGCGTAGCATTAAGAAGAGGTTTAAGTGATTGTTTAATAGTTTTTCAGGAGCAGCATTGTCAGTTTAGCACGTCCTTACACCGCTCTGCACTGAGTGTAACTCAGAAGACGACTCAGTGCCCTTCACACATATTACACACTTGAAATGTCGAACGTTTTGTGTGTAATACCCAGAATGAATCACCTGTTTTTTTGGCAAACGACGACACACACCAGAGCACGACAAAAGTGAACAATCCTGCTTCTCAGTACAGATTTTTCTGACTTCACTTTTAGTTTGAGATAAAAGCTTGAATGTAAGAAGTCGTCTGCGTTGATCTTTCTTTTGATGGCACTGTGGAGTAATTAGACTGTAATTACAAACACTCACAGATGGCAATGACACAGTCACACCTGTAAATGCTAACGCAATTTAAAAAAAAACTGTCCTCTGTCATGGTTGTTGTTTCCTCTTTTGATTACCTCTAGTAGTCTGTGCTTACTTTTGAGTTTCCTGCTAGCACCAACATAAAATGGAGGTACTTTTCTTTTGTTGAGGTCAGTATAATGAAAAAATGTATTATACCAACCAATATTATACAACTCTTAACATTACTCATATCTAACATTGCTCAGTGGTCTGCAGACTAGCTCAGCTTAAACAAACGGTCAGAACAATGAAACTAGTCACATCCAGGTGTTGCCAACAAAAAATATTGTTTTCATCGTTTTCTTTTCTTTTTCAGTTAATTAATGAATCAATTTGTGGATGAAATTTTTAAAATTGTAAGAAAAATGCTATGAGATGATCCAGACCAGAGCCCAATGTTATCTTTAAATTTGTTTTAGCAGCATGATTAGGGATATTCAATTAACAGCAAACATATCATTTGAGAAGCAGAAATCAGTGTTTGGGATTTGTTTTCCTTAGTTGACTTGAAATGGTGAATCAACACAGCAAAATTTTCTGAGCTCTACACCGACATCTGCGCATAGAGACTGATTAGGGGAAAAAAAAAAACCTGGAGAGATATGACCAAAATACTCTGTGCGGCTATACTGTTAAAAGTATGGAACCACTGACCTTTTAACTATTTGAACTTTATTAATAAAGCATTCTTTGTAAATTGTTTCTTGAAAAAAAATGGACCAAAATAGAAACAAAATAAATGCTGGCCTCTCAGTAAGGTCACAGGTAGATGGGAGTGGGCACACATTATAGGAGGGGGGGGTGTGGAGAGATAAAGCAGATGAGAAGGACATCAGATGTTTTGACGTGTTTGAAAGCTTGTAATCTGTCATCAGGTCAAACGGCATTACACACAGACAGACTCATAGTCACGCAACACCCACACTTCCTCCACCCTCCACAACCTGTACCCAGAGTCCTTTTAACTCAGCTCAGATGAAATTAAAATTCCCTCAACTGCCACAGGGGTGGGGACAAGTGATGCCAGCTTTTGAACTAGATTAATTTAATGGTGAAGTGTTAATCAAGAGTGTGTGTGTGTGTGTGTATGTGTGTGTGTGTCTGTGCGTGCGTGAGGGAGGATGGTCAGGGAATCAGTCATTAATTGCCATCAGCAAAGAGCACCTTCCACTCTGTGTTATTACTGCTGTTATCATCACACAGGCTGCATCTCTCTGATTTTTTTCCTAAATGGAGATAATGAAAATGCTTTGATGCAGCTGTGGAAGTGACGGTTTACATTTACACGTGTGGGACTGTTTGTGTATGTTTTTTTTTTTTTAATTTCTTCCTCCTTCTGTGAGTTGATGTGTGATCATGAAAGACTCATCCAAATTCTATCGCTGACTGTCTTGAAGCCACAAAGTACTAATGCCACCAAAGGTGTGTGTGTGTGTGTGTGTGTGTGTGTGTGTGTGCATGTGCATTAAATTAAACTACATTTCTTTTTTTTTTTTGTCTCTCCAGGCGGTTGGCTATAAGTTGGCGGTGTTACCGGTTGCTGGGGCACTGCTGGGCGGTGTATTAGGAGGCCCACTTGGCCTGCTGGCTGGGTTCAAAGCTGCAGGGGTGGCTGCTGCTCTGGGAGGTGGCGCCCTGGGGTTTGCTGGTGGTAACATGGTCCAGAAACACCGCCAAGCCAAAGTGGATCTACATATGAAACAGCTTACAGCACCACCTGATGAACCAGAGGAAAGGAAGGACAAATGACCCACCAGCCCTGGCTATCCTTTGACCTCACTGACGGTCTTGTATTGACTGACAAACCAACACCTCTGTGGTTGTTGAGCTTTAAAGAGACCTGAATGTTGGGCGCTCGCATTAAGCATTGCCGTTACCAAGCACTGTGTAAAACAATTATGTAATAACAGCCTTAAGAGACATACACATTGATGTTCCAGGGTGAATTATCTTTCTGTGGGTATAATTTTATACACAATTTTTTTGTTTTTCTGTTCTTAACACAGCACCACAGTTATTTACACTAGATTTTTTTTTTTTGGTGTGTGTGTGTGTGTGTGTGTGTGTGTGGGGTTGACAGTTGAGCACACACCTCTTTACTAAAAACAATGTTTGGCACCAAAATCAAATTACTTGTCAGATCCTACCAATAACGTGAGCACAATTAATCCACGTTGCTTAGACTTATTTCTAGAGTGTTCCGGTTTACTGGTGGCTATGCCTCAGAGTTGTTTTATGCAGAAAGTAATGTGAACAGCTTTGTGTAATTTTAAGTGACAATGTTTTTATGATATTGATGCAGAAAAATTCCTGTCCATGTCACTTCAGGGACTGAAGTGACTAATTATTCTGCTGATGCCAAATAAAACGTTTCTTTTCAACACCAGTTTCTTTCATTGGATAAACAGAAAAAAATGACAAATTAATTTCAATGAATTTCAGAGAAAAGGCAACAGACAACATCCTGTAAAATGATTTTTAATTTACTTTCTTTTTTTTAAACTCTTCTTCTCCTCTGAGATGACAAGATTTAGAAATGGCATCACACTCCCCCCTGTTGGTCTGTATGTGGGCTGATATGTCATTATGCAGGTGTCTGTTGGCCTCTGTGGGAAGGGCAGGATGCGCAGTACAAACTTAGCAATGGCTCCCAGTATTCAAGAGCTCCATTTATTGGATTCTGAAGGATCTAGTACCAAAACCTTGTAGAC
The DNA here is from genome assembly GCF_007364275.1 of Archocentrus centrarchus. NCBI lineage: Eukaryota > Metazoa > Chordata > Actinopteri > Cichliformes > Cichlidae > Archocentrus > Archocentrus centrarchus. The sequence continues at coordinate 23,354,869 of NC_044361.1, forward strand.
ATATAAAGACACAAAACCAGTTTAAAGAGAACTTGTATAAAGTGGCAGAATAAATTTCCACCATTCATCATGTGGGTTTCCCCCTCTCGTCTTTCGGCCTTTTCACTTTAGCATTGGGAAAGTCTTTTCTCCCCCTGCATGATGACACATTTAACGTATGACAGCAAAAATAACAGCCATCGAGTTAAAGGACAGCATTTCAAAAAGGCTTCTTTTCTTTTGACTCCCAGGAACATAACTCAGAGGTGTCACTGCCATACCAAGTCCATTAAAAGTACCCAGCCCACCTTTGACCTTTATATTTCACCGTACATGTCTGTGGATTTAATTAGGCTTTTGGACAATAGAATAAGTCTTTAACTTAAAAGTCATATCAGATTTCTACCAATGGATCTTGTAACCAAATTTCTGACTGCAGGAGGATTATCAGCCCCTTCAGATGCTTTAGAGGGCCTCAGCTGGACAGGTCTGCAAAGTATTCATATCCTTCATAACGATTCTAATTTGGCAGCAGTTCCAGCTTCATGTGGATAGCTTCCCACACCCTTTTGTTTTGCTTGGTCAAATTACAAACGAAAATGTCATGTTCCTGTTAATCTGGCTTTGTGGTGGTTTTTTTCTTTTTTCCTTTGAAAGATATAACATAGCTGACGTGTTTTCTGTAAAGTATTTCTCCTTGCGCATGCATTTGACCTTCTCTACAATCGCACGCTGCTGCAGAGGAGCCTCCACACAGCATGATGATGCTGCCACCACCAGGCTTCACTGAGGGGATGATTGTGCGTTTCTGGTGCAAGGCCTTTACAAAACACTTAATTTGGTATGACATCCTTTTGATTGGTGGTAGAGGGGAGAAAAAAAAAAAAACTCATTACATCCACTGTGGCACAATATTGTAAGAAAAGGTAAAACATAAAAAATATCCCAAGGATTTTTTTTTTCATAAGGGACATCATAATCAATAACCGTGGTACCACTCGTACCAGGGAGAGAAGAGGTGCATCTCAATAGGCTGGAGTAGCTCAGTCTCTTTATCTTCAAGCCATTATTTGAAGTTATGCTACCTCTACCAAATATTCTTCTATTCCTTCTGTGTGTGGAGAAGATATGGAGATAAAGCTACTTCAAACAGGCATACACTTATAACTTGTGCTATACAAATGAGTTACACTAGAGTTGGTCATATTGAGATGCAGCCAAGAGGTCAGTGAGACTAAACAAGCATCTCCTATCAGACAGGCTGAACTGGACTACCCACAGATAAGAACCGTACAACTGGAGTGAGTGAGGAATCTGTCCTGGTTTTTTCCCTACAAAAAAAAAAAAAAAAGAAAAAGAAAAAAAAAAAAAGCAGATTGATGAAAATGAATAAAATAAAGAAAACTCTGCATTTAATTTAGACCAACATTGAGAGTCCAATGTAGCACAGACATATTTACAACCTCCAAAAAATAAAAGTAAAAACACTTCTATTGAATGTCCCAATGCCCTCAGCCCCCTTGCCCACACTCATTGTTCTTCTTCACCCCCCCCCCCCTTTTAATTCAAAATAAAAATTGTATGTGAAAGTGTTATGAAAATATAGGTTAGCCCAACATGTTTGTGTCATGGACTGCACACTCGTCCTCCTCCTGTTCTTCTTTTCTCCTCCTCCTCCTCCTTTTTTTTCTTCTTCAGTAAGGGTGTTGGGTGTTGCTGTTCTGTCCCACTGGCCTGTCCCAACCCTAACCCCCTCCCTGACCCCGGGGCGTGGCATTGAGTCACAGGATCACTGGAAGGCCGTTAAGGTCACAGCTCGTCACGGTCTCGTCTGAGGATGGTGTAGCGTTTCTTGCTGGGTGCAAGCTTCTGGAACGAGCTCTCCGGAGGACTGCTGGCCGCTTCTCCAACCGTCTCCTCCTGAGAGCAGAAGCCGAATTAGAAAGGAGGGGTTGGGGCTTTTCAGGTGACTTTGCTAGTACTGCTAACTAACCTGTCCAGGTGTGCTGTCCGTGGGGTCAGGACCGTGGTGGAACTCTCGGTGAAGCTTACCAGAGTGAAGGTCCAAAACAAACTGTCTCAGTTTACCAGGAACACTAGAAAGGCACAAACATGTTGGACATCAACCATTTTTTAATGCAATCTGAGGTTTGTACAAGTTGTTTCTAGTACAGCTGACACAAATACCACTTATTTAGGAGACTTATTGGCATAATAAATTTCCCCAAACTGTTTTAAAGATCCACCGGTTTTGGCTCCACTGAGGGAAGTCTCATCAACATAGAAAGCTACTTAAAGAGTAAAAAGGCAAATTTCATAGTTTGGATCATTCATGCATTCCTTCACACAATCTTCAACAATGAAAAGAGAACTGCTTCAACTACAGAGTCAGTCAGAATCAACCACTGATATGAGATGCGGCAGCAGAGGACATCAGTCCCTGCGGACATGTCATCAAGCAGCATTAATCCATATCCACGAGCCCTGTAAAGTCTTCCTATTAACGACAGATCATAAACTGTTGTCATGTCACACAGGCAGCGCTGGTCTCCAGTCACAGTGCAGCCAGTGTGCACACACACATGCATATTTTATATTATATATATATATATATATATATATATATATATATATATACACACACACAACATACACTGTGCTAATGTCATTACAAGCTGTGTGCCACATGCAATGGTGATGTGATGCAATTAGGCTGTGGAGGGCTGGTCAGTCCTCGGGGCTTCTGTCTATCTGATCAAGCTCTGATTGGGGTGGGGTGGGGTCCACAATAAATAAGATTAAATTAGATTAGACTGGATTAGTTTAGCACTTATTGCACGTGCCAAATCATGTCACATTAGCTCCAGTGTCCTGGCCCATTCATAAAGGACAGATTTGAGAAGGTGTGACATTTCTCTGGTGTTGAGCACACAGAGGATTATGGTGTGTGTGTGTGTGTGTGTGTGTGTGTGTGTGTGTGTGTGTGTGTGTGTGTGTGTGTGTGTGTGTGTGTGTGTGTGTGTGTGTGTGTGTGTGTGTGTGTGTGTGTGTAACAAAATTTATTGTATGAAGAGCAGGTCTCATTATGAACAAATTAACATTATAACACTTCAGGCAAATGTTATATAATTTCACTTATCAGTATCCAGAAACGATTCCTCAAAACATCTAAAAGAATGCCGATTACAAAACTGACTGAATACAAGAATGACTCAATTGTAAATAACAAGTGCAGTCATGGTCAGATTTCATTTATAGCAGGCTCCTTTTTTTGTATGAAAACATTAATGAACCTATTTTTTTTCTTAAAACTTGCATATATTGGAACAAAGATGGTGATGTCACAAAGTAAATTCATTTATTGATATGAAGACACAGTTTTATCATTTATCAATTCAAATCAGGATCACTGTATATATAGAAGCGAGAGGTCGTACTTACGTGAGGTCTTTAAAGTCAGGGAAGACATACATGTGTCTGAATGAGTCTATGGCGATGACAGGACAGTCAGCCGGAGTTTTCTGGATATGGAGCAGAGGATGGCGGAATTTATCGCAGTCCGCGTGAAGGAAGTTTATTGACCCTAAGAAGGAAACACCAGCACCCATCAACACTACACCTGTAAACAGGGTCATGTGGCACATACACTATATTGGCAGAAGTACTGGGCTGCCTACACATTACACCGACAGGAGGTGCTCAGCCACGGAAACCCGTGCAACGAACCATTCTTTCAAAAGTGTTTCCATAAGCAGATGCATGGTTTGGTGCTTGATTTTATACACTTGCACCAAGAGAACTGAAAACACCTCAATTCAAAGATTAAGAGGTGTGGCCCAATACTTTTGTCCATATAGCATAAAAAGAAAAAAGACCTCTCTAACAGGTTCAAAATGCCACAAGTGCACACACTCACCTTTCTCACTGATGAGCTGGCGAGCCACTTCATGCTGGAACTTCTCTAAGCTCTCAGCATCTTCTTTAAGATGGAACAAGATGAGGAAAGGGATTCCTTCTTCAGTTAGCTCCTGGAAAACAAATACACACATGCAGTGTCAAAGACAGATGGAGTCAGGGTCTTTTTATGCCTCGGCAGATGGATTACCCACAGACTCCACAACAACCCTTTTCGGTAAAAATACATACACGTACATCCCGCCGAGCCAAGGCGGAGGTATTTTTTCCACAACAATACTGTGTTCGTCAGCAAGGTATACAAACACTAGAAGGTCAAATTTCATGAAACTTTAACATGGATCCAAACTGCATTCTCACTAGACAAACATCTAATAGACAGTAACTACCACAAAAAAACAAACATACTCATGGCTTTGCATGCAATGAAGGTAACAAACCTCTCCATTTTCAAAGGTGATCTCTCTAACCAGAGGCACACACTTGTCCTGGACCCAAGCGTAGGTCAGGTCAAAGTTGGTGAGTGAGCCGAGGTAAACCATGTCAGGAACGCTCTCGCCCACAGGTTTGTAGATCACATTGTCTCCACTGAAGCGCTCAGACTTAGATACCTCGCTGCAAACGTGAAGTTTAAGGACATAAACATAAAAAGAACAACACTGAAACGATGGACAATGTGTGGAACTTAAGATGGTGTTGTGTCTCACCCGAAGGCAGCTAAGAATGTGCAGTCATCTCGAAGGATGCTGCTAACTTTCTCAAATGTGCGATAGTTCTCAGAGTCCTTGTTTTCAAAGTAACCAATGATGTTTCTCTTGCTCCTCTGTTGACCAAAAATAAAACGTGTTAAACAAATGGCATTTAATTATATGATAAGAAATTAATAGAAACTGTATTTGCCACTTACATCTACAGAATTAACCTCCTCCAATGAGTGCAACTCTTTCACTGGGTCCACCTGCTGCTGGCGGATGAAGTCAGCAATGGCCGTCACTGACCTCTGACCCCTGTACTCCCTCTTCATCATCATCCCATTGCGGAACAACTTCAGTGTCGGATACTTGGTGATGCGGTAGCGTTGAGCTATGTCCGCTGCACTCAGAGGGGGAGAAGAAGTTAAGCAAAGAAAGAAATCAATTGATGAAGAGCAAGAAGCAGAGTAAAAACACATGGGGATGGGTGGATGGGGAGCAGAGCGACGACAGAGACGGCAGTTAAACCTCAGTCTGAAAACACTGCCTTCAGTCAGCTTGGAGCTCTGATCTCCCACATGAAAGCAGCCCCCCCACCAAGAGTAAATATTCTCTCTGCACACACTGAATGTGTATCTGTAGGTGTGTATGCGTGTGTGTATGTATGTGTGTGGCAGGTGTCAATCTCCCAGCAGGTGGTCTCTAAGCCTTCGGTCTTCACAGGAAGCAGCAGTTTTGTCATTAGCCTTCAAACAGTTTGCAGGTCATCAATAATTCCCTTTAATTTGCTTTATCTCAAAAGGCTGAGGCTGGCGGTTTATGTGGCTGTGCTTTGGTGTGCCGGCCATCTATGTGTACATATGTGCATCAAGTATAGTTAGAGAGAGAGAGTGTGTGTGTGTGTGTGTGTGTGTGTGTGTGTGTGTGTGTGTGTGTGTGTGTGTGTGTGTGTGTGTGTGTGTGTGTGCCTTTTTGTTTCCTGTATACAGAATGATGGTGTTAGATGTTTAAGGTGAAAGCTTACTAATAACAAGAACCAGTGCATCCATTTTCATGGTACAAGTACAATCAGTAAATACTCACAATGTTGGTCACAGTCGACGCGAGCAAACACCACCTGCTTTGTATCAGGGAACTCCTCCCTCACTATGTTAGATGCCTCCTCAAAAATTGGATGGAGCATTTGACTAAATCTACACCTGTGGAATGATTAGGAAAAATCTCAGAGAGCTTCCCATGATTTTCCTTACTCCCACTTTAGTTCTAGGATTTAACTATGCCATAATAACAGAAAGGGATTACATAAAATCCTTTAAAAATAAATGAGATTTGAATGTGTGGCAAAGGTGCATGACTTCAGCAAAACACTGGCATTATAATGAGGGGTCCATTGACTGCAAGAGAGAAACAACACACTTACCAGTCTGCGTAAAAATTCACTAATGCCACCCCAGCATTATCTGCAAGGAAACACAAACAGGAAAGAAATGTAAGCCTCTATGCATTACTTCATGTACTAATGAAAGTATGTGCAGCTAGTAAAATTAATTAAGAAACCAAATTAAATGTGAACCCCATCACTTTTCTGTGACTGAAGTAAGAACACAAAACAAGCAAGCATTTAGAGAACAATTTAGTAACAGGAAAATTAAATGCTATTTAATGAAAAGTGAAACGAGGAGCCGAGGAATATCAAACACCACCCATAACAATGGCGAACCACTTACTTTCAGGTGATCTGAGTATTTTAGTAAACATATCTAGAGATTAGAAAAAGATGCGACTGTGCTGCTGTGCAAAAACAGAGTGTTGACAGTAAGATGTGATGTTTGGAAGACATTTAAGAAAAAAAGAAATACACTGCTGCTTCACATCTCAGGAGATTTAAGATCCAAAACCAACAATCAAGGTTTTCTTTGGCTACCAATTTTCTGATATAAATACACTTATTTACTTTATTGTATATGATTAAATAACCAGAGACAAGGAAAATCAGCTGATTCCCAGTTTTCAGTTAAGCTAATAGCTTGAACTTGTGCAGATATAATGATGGCATCAATCTTCTCAAAATCATTTTTTCTCAGAAACGTTAAACTGCGCCTACTTTAGGACACTTCTGAAGAATAAAGTGTGACGTCTTACTTAGGACATCATCAATGTTGCCCGAGTCCAGACTGATGATTTCTGCCTGTCCAGGAGTAGAGAGGCCCATCACCTATAGACATACAAGGAAAAGATAGATTACCAATTACAACTTAAAACACATACATGCTGGGTAAGACAGCTACATCTGCATCAAAGTGTTAGGACTAGGGATGGATATTGGTAAGATTTTGTTGATGTCATAGGTCATATTCTTTATCAATTCCCTTACTGATGCCTGATCGATGTTCTGCATGGAAAACAAGTAGGGGGGAAAAAAAAAAGCTTGGATGTGACCCAGGTGAGCAAAAGCTACACATCCAAATCATTCCAGCATCAATAAAAAAATATTGATTATTTTGGAGCCGTTTGATTTCAATGACCTGGAAGCTCAACTGGAACAGATTTTCAATTCCTATCCCTAATGAGGATGAGAAGGAAGATGCCTGTAAACACTCGTGACCTAACACACTAAGATGCTGCTTCACACAATCCAAACACCTGAGAACACTGACAACCAACAGGTTAAATTTCCAGCCATGCGCAGAATACGTGCATTGATCTGGAGAGCAGCTGAGCCAAGCCAATCAGTTAACATGTACTTTGACTAATAGCTGCCAAAGCAAATATGTGTGGCACCACATTTCTAAGTTCCCAGCTGACTAAGTGATTGTGGTTTTTTCCTGAGGGACGATGACCATGATTGGGACCCTGTAGTTGGAGAATTTGCAGTGGTGTAACGTGTCCATCTAAAACCGAAGGCATAATCGTGGATTTTAGGACAAAAACTACAACCATCTCACAAGCAGCCATCCCACTTCAAGCTCACCAGCGAGCTTCAGGTGGATGCTGTATGTAAAAAAGCTCACCAGTAGATGTACTTTTACTGGAAACTTCAAAGTGTTTATGTATGGGTCGCTTTACCTCAAACAGAATAAAAAATACAGTCAAACTGTGCAGCTAAATTGCAGGTATGACCCTGATTGAGCTTTCTTAACTGTATAAGGTTAGGATGTTGAAGAAGGCCCAGCCAGGACTTGACGACCTTTGCCACCCTCTGCGTAAGACGTTCAAAGTGCTACCATCTGGCTGCAGATGCACTATGTCAGCATGTATGTAGGACAAAAATTAAAAACTCATCTGTTCCAGCTGTCATTGGTCTTCTAAATAACACAGTGTGATTTTAATGTTGTTTATCGGCTGGCTTTTAGTATGCTGTATTTATTGTTTATTAAAAACTGTTTGGTTATTGCTACTGACTTTACAACAAATTATCCCCAGGGGAAAGTAAAGATCTATGACACTGGATCCTTAACAAATAACTTTCCCAGTTCCCCCAGTGTGTCCCAGGAAAGCTAAGAGGGAGTGTAATCTTTCAATTGTTTCTTGTTCCTGGGACTGCCCAGGATCCTCTCCCACTATTCCTGGTACTGGGCTAAATATACAGTGCACATTCCCACCTTTGGCCTGCTCGTGAATCCTGAGCTCTCAAGATTTTTCCACACATGAACACCGGAAAATGTCGGGAGAATTGTGTGGGGACATCAGTTGTCCTTTCTCACATGTAGCACATAGCAATATTTATTGCACATCAACTTACTACAGGATTTTTTTTTCCCACTGAGTTTAAGCTTGTGAGCTGCCTGGAGTAAAGCACAGAGGACACAGGATGACCACTAGCTAACTGTAAATTAACTGGATTATTATCTGCTCTAATCAGTGCAACCAGACATCACAGAGACCGTGCACTGGGAAGATCACATGCATCTCTGTTGTGTAATGTCTACGAAAATGAAAGGCATCAATACGAGCCTCAAAGTAGCCTTGGATTTCTGAGCAAACAATTTTTTTTTTAATTGAGTAAAGTTCACAGAACACAGAAAATAGGATGAATATTTAACAACAGCACTACCTTTCAGTAATCATCCCCACATATTATCCAGATATTGAGCATATGTTACACTAAAAATACTTTGGGTAGGTTTTAAAAATCCCAGGAATGTATGACAAAAATCAGGATGAATGCACTATACTGCTGGAGTGTGTACCTAATAAAGATCTATGGTAGCTATTAAACCACTACTCAGAAACATTACATTAAGAACTGTTTTTGTTACGTTTATGTATTTATTTATTTATTAGGTGAAGAGTCACTTCCTTGATAAAGCCTCAAAACAGGTTTTTTTGTTTTTTGTTTTTTGTTTTGTTTGTTGGTTGGCTTTTTATTCTCATGGTTCAATAGTGTGAAAAAAATGTGTCAACTTCCATTTCTTCCTTTGCATTGAGCTCAAATACTTCAGCCATTGTCCTTAATGTTCTTAATGTAGCACATCAAAATATTATTCAAAGACCGGGCTCATTACAAACAACCATTTGGTACAATCTTTCATACAAACATCCCATTGTTGTCAAATATTTGAATACAATTAGAGGAAAACATGGGCTTGAACTATAGTATGTGTAATGCTACATAACTGGATTTACAGTGAAATTCCAGGTCTCTCCTTGGAAGGGTGCAGAACAGGTTAATGAGATTACATGGAGGTTTGTTTTACACACTACATGAATCATTTTGCGATAAATGTCAAAACATTTCAAATGTACAAGAGCACTGTCACATGGGGAATTTTACTTTTACTTTGTGGAAAATAGGGAGAGAAACACAGGTGCTAATATAAAAAGAAAGAGCAGCCTGAGTGACCTGTTAAGAAAGGAGTCTACTTTTAATATCGCAAATGTCACGACAGAGGACAGTTTTATTAAACATTTCTTCTCTTTTACCAACTTATTTCATCAAGGCTGTTACGCAAGATAACCGACTCCACAGCCACTGTAGTCAAAGCATAATATTACAACACACTGTCTAGTTATCTGTTGTTATCTTTGCTGACTTAAGATCCTCTTTAAACAGGATACATGAAGGTTGGCCAGTTCTGAGGATGGCGATAAACTAAAGAGTGACACAGCCAGAGCAGCCTTAATGTTTGCTCACACCCAAACCAACTTCACTGTCTTTTAGTTAAGAAATAAAATAAAAACAAAATCCTAAAAGAAAAATAGGGCTGTAAAAAACTGACTTATTCTATTATTAAAATCACATTTGTCATATCTCGATGAAAAGATTAATATCTAACCAGTGAAATGCTAAAGTGACAAAGAAATGAAACCCACTTCAGTGTTTTGCCTATTTTTGCAGTCATTTACTACAGCAATTCCCAACCTGTTTTGTTACACACATGTAGGCCATTATATTCAGTTAAATACACTTTATGGACAAAAGTCTCGAGTGACACCTCAGGCGTTTTCAGTCACATGGGCACGGGTGTATGTCAAGCACCTAGCCATGTAGTCTGCCTTTACAAACATTTGTGAAAGAATGTGTTGTTTTAAAGAGCTGAATTAATTCACGCATGGTACTGTAATAAGATGCCACTGCTTCACATTATGAAATTTCCTCCTAGATATTCCATGATTGACTGTAAGTGGCATTATTGCAAAGGGGAACTACATCATCTTAAAGCACGTAAAGTTACAAAGTGGGGTTGCCGAGTCAAGGCACACAGACGCCAACACTTTGCTGACTCAATAACCGTAGAGCTCCAAACCTCATCTGGCATTAACATCAGCACAAAACCTGTGCTCCGGGAGCTTCATGGCATGGCAGCTCCTGTAGGTGTAATGTGTACATGACCCAGTACTTTTGTCCATATAGTGTATGTGCCATACAACCCTGTACAAAGATATGGTGTTGATGATGATGTTGGCATTTCCTCATCAAGGTCAATAGACTTCCTTCATGTAGGCTGCAATAAGTTCTGCCATCATCTGCTCCATATCCAGAAAACTCCAGCTGACTGTCCCGTCATTGCCACAGACTCATTCAGACACATGCATGTCTTCCCCAAGTTTTAACAAGCAAAAATATAGGTTTAGTATTGCCCTTATAGTGTAACTAGTTTTTCCATTACCAATGGACATGCACCCAATTTAAAATCAACCTTTTCCCCCAGATCTATCACTATTAAGACACATTTTCATTCACCTTAGTACTTCCACTTAATTATATTAATTTAGCCAAGATTCAACTTTTTCTCTCCATCTGTGCATTTTGCTTACTTGTAACTGCTAGTCTAAGTATTTCATGCTACCTAGCTGCTTTCTGTTTTAAATTCAAACTGTGATGTCCTTATTTAGCTAAACTAATCATCCTTCTGTGGACCCTTTAGAAACTACTGCAGTACCAAAGAACCAGGTTTATAATTCCTCATTCGCTTTGCAAATTCAAATCATGAGAAACGGTAACGGCGGCCTCAAACCAGGCCCAGGTGCAGACTGATATGAGACGCCAGAGTCGCTGTGGTTGGACCTGTGAAAACGCCGCTCTGAAGCTCACATACAAGTTTTAAGTTCTCACTTCAGGCCACACTGCGCTCTAGCTAGTTCCGGGTTGTCAGCCAATGAGAATGAGCCACAACAGAGGAATTCACCAACCGGCGAGGTTCATTCAGAGTCACATAGAGAAACACGAAGAGTCCCACATTAACTTCAACATATATTAAAGACGGTCAAACGCAGCAGACATAACCTTTCTGCACAAAAAAACGCTTTAATTAACCATGCTAGCAGTTAGCAGTTATCTAACTGCTGTCACCGTGTAGTAGCGCCTAATGCTAGCTGGATGCACTCCTCCTCCTCAACAAAGTTATCTGCACTCAAACTCCAGCTTTTAATAATTAAAGTTTCCGCAGCTCGTATACATACTATGAATTACAGCTAGTTGTAACAGTGCAGCTAGCGCCTTTCAACTCTACCGGCTGCACTGCAGCCGGATAACTTGACCAGTTATGGGAGTTGCAGGAGGAAACACAGCCCAAAGGCCTCCTCTATGAACCTGCTAAACATCTGCACTACCAGCTAACTGCTCACTGGTCACCTCAGCCACTTTAGAAGCCACGTCCCATGCCAGCAAAGCCTCATCCATTAGCTAGTAGCTAACTAACCAGCGACAATTACTGAGCTAAGCTTAGCTGTAGAAGCTACCAGCAGCCTGCGGTTGTAGTGTAGAATCCACAGCTTACATACGGACACTTACCAGCAGTATAGCCGTGACGAAGCGGACATCCACAGAGGGGGGTATTGCTAACAGTTTCATGGTATGGTGCATTTATTAGAGGTGGTGGTGTTTGAGTCTTCCCAGTCTGTCTCGACGCCGCTCTTCTAACTGCAGCAGGAAGCCGACGGCGAACCAATCTCACGGTGACCACGGAAACGCGAGCGACACTTCCTAGCAGTCGCTAGGCTTTGTGGGTAATGTAGTTTTTATGGTGTCGTCAAAAGGCTAACTTGAATGACGAGAGAACTCAAATTATGGCGATTTGTTGGTTTACGATGCTAACGGGATTTGTAGTATTTTGTCAACACAGACAGTGGCGATTCAACGGGACGTCTTGGAAGAAAACTTTTCAAAGATTTTCATCCAAACGGAAAGTAAGCTAAACGGTAAATATGACACCGACAAAGAGGAGTGGGGGGAGCACTTAATCAAAATGCTATAGCATGAGCTTTTTACTGAGGAGATCCATTGTCACACACTTTTCTCCGGACTTCTTCAGTACGATTATGAATAACTGATTTCTCTGAACGGGATAGAGTTGCATCATTATGGTTGAGTTTTTTGCAATACTCGCTTGTTCACCGTTTAGCTATGTGTTTTATGTATTCCAGCTAAAACAAACTTGGGTGCACAAATCTTTTTTCTTTTTTTTTTAATATTTAGTTACTGACTCTGATTCACAGCTCCCCAAAACCTCTGCAAAGGTTCTCCATAAAAAAGGAAAGGGGAAAAAAGGCATTTGTGGATAATTGCTGGTTTTAAATCACTATTTAACAACTCAGAGCTATAACTATATAAACAATCGGTTACTCTCAGACATGTTTCCCCTGCCTGTAATCAGTACAGTGTTATCCTGGCAGTTATTTGTTTGAACAGGTGGGCTGATCTCAGTATGTGAGTGAGCCTCTTTCTCTGCCCTGGCAGGAGCCAGGATCAGGGCAGGTAGGGGACCTGGATGCACATTCAGACCCACTGAGGATGCTCTGAACTGGGAAACATCTGCTGAAGTGTCCCCCTTAACGCAGATATGGTAAGTCTCCTAGCACTGAGTGCAGTTAGCCAGGTCTAATTTGATGTATAAATCCCTTAAGTTTTTTTTTCTGTTGGTAATATCTTTAGTGTCTCCCCTGAATTTGTGGTCTTTAAATCTCTCTCAAGAATCAAGACGGTGTGCAACAAAGCTAATTGTGTGTGTGTGTGTGTGTGTGTGTGTGTGTGTGTGTGTGTGTGTGTGTGTGTGTGTGTGTGTGCGTGTGTGCGTGTGTGTGTGTGTATGCAGCAACAACCTAATTGTTAAGAAGATTAAGGTGGAATGTTGAATTGAATCCCAGCATTAATATTTTATGTGCTAAAGCTGTCCATAGGGGGTTCACAGTGTGTGAGCAACTCACAGATGGAGTGAGGAGGATTTCTCAGTGATGACGAGAAGAAGGAGCACAATATCATTTAGTTATCATTTAGTTATCAGTGCATATATATATATATATATATATATATATATATATATATGTATATATGTATATGTATATATATATATATATATATAGATATAGATATAGATAGATAGATAGATAGATAGATAGATAGATAGATAGATAGATAGATAGATAGAGTTAGGAGGTATGATAAATCTTTTGAAAACTGTCTTTATTAGATTTGTTTGCTTATAGACAAAAAATAATGTGAATTCAAGTTGGAACAAAGCCCTGAAGAGCAAATAACTTACTGTTGTTTTAATTTAACAAGCATATTATATGTTATTTCACTTGTGGTATACTTGTTAAATCAAAAGATTCATGTAAGAGTAAAAAAAAAAAAAAAAAAACAGATAAATGAAAGTTTTAGAGTTTGATGATGGAAACACAGGATGGGATAAATACACACAGAGTTCATACATATTCAGACAATAAAGTTCATAACAGCTGGACATTGGGAAAACTTTTTATATAAACTAATTTACAGGCCTGAGTGTTGCTCCTGCTTATCTTGAAGTTTGTCCAAAAAATAAAATAAAATTAAAAAAAAAAAAAAAATAAAAAAAAAATATATATATATATATATATATATATATAAAGTCACATGAAAAAGAAAGTGCTTCTTCTTTCAATTCTGAACATTAAAAAAATCTTATGGTCCTCACCAGCAACACAGGACATTTTACACTGTCATTATTTGTTTAATAAAAAGTAAGCCAAAATGCAGAAGCAGTGTGTAAAAAAACTAAGTACACCCTTATTGCTTCCATAGGAATTAAATAGGTAAGGAGCAGCCAGGTGCAGATGATCAAACAACTGAGAAAATGACTGGTTGGTTTGGAAGGGTTGCCAGGTGAAAGTTTCTTGTCTCTAAAAAGAACATGGCAGCATGACTTAGATTTGTAGAGTTGCATCTGAACAAACCACAAGACTTCTGGAACAATGTCCTTCGGACAGATGAGAATTATGTGGAGTTGTTTGACCATAATACACAGCGCCACATTTGATGAAACCCAAATACAGCATATCAGCATAAACACCTCATACTAAATGTCAAACACGGCAGTGGAGGAGTGATGATCTGGGCTTGTTTTGCAGCCACAGGACGTGGGCCCCCTGTGGTCAACCATGAACTCCTCTGTATACCGAAGTATTCTAGAGTCAAATGTGAGGTCATCTGTCTAACAAAATTGGCCAAAATTGGGTCATTTTGCAGGACAATAATCCCAAGCACAGCAGCAAATCTACAACAGAATGGCTGAAAAAGAAAAGACTGAAGGTGCTGCAATGGACCAGTCAAAGTTCAGACCTCAACCTGATTGAAATGCTGTGGCAGGACCTTAAGAGAGCGGTGTATAAACAAATGCCTGCAAACCTCAGTGAGCCGAAGCAGCGCTGGAAAGGAGAGTGGGCCAAAATTCCTCCACAATGATGTGAGAGACTGATAAAGTCAAACAGAAAATGATTACTTCAGGTTATTGCTGCTAAAAGTGGCTCTATTTGTTAAACAAATAATGACATGGTGTCATGTGTGGCTGTTCATCTCAGGTTATTGTGAGGTTGAGGTTTTTTTTTATTATGTCCTGATACGTAAAACCTTAGAATAGAAAGAGGGTGTACTTTCTTTTTCATGTGACTGTACATCATATGAGTAAAGTTGGCCTCTGTTGATTTATTTCTTTGATTACCAGTATCATGTTTACTGATTTAATTTTGATTAGGCAGTTGTTTGGTCAGTTAATACAGCTAGAAATGATTCCAAATACCAACCCTGCCAGCACTCCTAGGTGGGCCCCATATGGGATAAGCAAGGGCAAACATTATGGGCCCCATAAGGTTTTGTCTGCGGTTTCCATGGTGGCCCTACATGGGTTTGCCCAGATAGATTTTAACCGGCCCTGAATATGTGTTCATTGGGACCCAGACGGTTGACTTACATGAGGCCCATGCAGGGTCCATGCATAGCCCATGCATGCATGGACCGTATGGGTCCGAATGAACACATATTCAGGGCCGGTTAAAATCTATCTGGGCAAACCCATGTAGGGCCACCATGGAAACCGCAGACAAAACCTTATGGGGCCCATAATGTTTGCCCTTGCTTATCCCATATGGGGCCCACCTAGGAGTGCTGGCAGGGAAGAAATAGACCTGATGTCTGTTTACTTTGTCCAGAAATAAAAATAAAAAGAACACAAAGCTGTTCAATATAAAGTGATTTGAAACCGATCAAAGTTCTGGAAGCCGTAATTGGTGCTTGACTAATTACTTGAATGATATTTAGAATAAATAATAGCAGAATAAAGTCTTCTCCCATCAGTTATGTCAAAATCAGCTGGTCATATTATTTTGAAATTTGTTCCCACCTTTCATGACCCTGTATTCAGATGCAGATGGGAAATAAGGCTATGAGATGACTAATAACATACAGCATGCCGGGGTGTTTCCAGGCTCAAAGTGGGCCTTTATGAGTGATTGCTCCACATGTTAAGACCAACACTCTGCATTATCTTGCCTGATGGAAGTCTTCATTTTCCTGTCATTTTTAAACAAAAAATGTATATAAGCTTGAGTAAATTAAACTTAATTAAAAAAAAAAAAACCCCTTAAAGGAGCTTCTTTTTTTTTTTTATCACAGTCCTGGGGAACTTCCTTTAGTGGAAAGGCCTAATTCACTTTGGTGGGTGCCAAATTTTTTTGCATGCAGGAAAAACCTAGTGAACATGTTAGTTCTTTTCATCATCCTCATCCAAAGATGTCATTTCTCATCACACTCACTGCAGAGTAATGCAGCACACTCTCACACCAATCCGATTTCATCTGTCCATCCGCTTTCTGTTTTGCCCTCTCCTCCGTTTTCTGCTTTCTCCATCGTTTTCCATTTCACATTGCTCCCATTGATTTTTTTGTTTGTTTTTCCAGCTGATTATGTCCCTCTACTCTGATTCGCCGGTGGGCACATTGCTCTCTGCACTTTAATTGGACATTTAATTAGATCACAGTTTTAGTCCAATTAGACTCAGAGGTGTGGGGAAAAGAGGATGGAGGGGAGAAGAGGAAAAAGTCCCCAAGCTGGTGTCTCTGTCTTCCATCCCCCCAGCCCCTTCTCGTTCTCTCCCCTCTCTTCTCTGCACACTCTTTTTTTCTTCATCTCTCTATTTCTGTCTGCCTTGCTGTCTCTCTCTCCCCGCCCTCCTGAGGGTGGCTCATTAGTGATATAATGGGATGACACAAAACACACAGCTCCTCTAACTCTCAGAGTGTCTCAAGCAGTGGCTGAACTACACAGACAAGGTTACAGGGAATCTACTGGCAGTGTTGCAGAACTTGTCTGTTTTATTTATTTATTTGTTTTTGTTCTTGTTGTTGTCATTTCTTCCCGCCTTCTCTTTGAAGCTAAAAAGAGGCTAAGTGAAAGTGTTGGCAGTCTGCCACTCAAAGCAGAATTGATCAACCCACAAATACACACACACACACTCCAAACCACAAGCGTTAATGACAAGCTGGGCAGAACTCTAACGACTCAGTGGAGTGCTCCAGTATTATATTATAACACCTAATGAGACTAAGATAAGCTTCAGCAGCAGCAGCAGCCGTTTACATGCCAGTCAAATTCAGGGTTATTCTGCACCCCCATGATCCTGCCCTCTTTCTCCCCTTGTTTGTCGTAGCCTTTGCGTGAAGCATAACAACGCTGTTTCCCAGTGGATAAAAAACACATGGGTGAATGTAAACACACACACAAAAATACACCCAGGTGAATGCAGATATGCACACACTCAGGCTAAGGTGTAAGTCTTTAGGGGGAGCAAGCCAGTCTCTGTGTCTCTCAAGCAGCCACGTGCGCACACACACACACACACACACACACACCGCACCTCACTTTCTGAGTACCTAGGGAGGAAGATAGAGAGCCAGGCTCTAATGTATCTCTGCCTACACACACACTCCTTACCCTTCCACACTTCATATCTGCATCACTAATCTCTATACATGTACTGTATGTGTGTGGTTGTATTGGTGGAGTGTGTGAAAGACAGGTAGTAGGCAGGGGTGTTTTAGCCACAGGCGTAACTACCTGACCCCTGTGGCTGTGAGATTGACAGCTGTGGTCCCACCTAATTGCATTACTCTCCCAGGTGATTGGCTCACACCCTAGGGGCTCATTTGTCAGGATGCACCGTGGTAATGATGTAAATTAGCAGATCTATGTGTCACTCAGCCTTCTCCCCTCCTGCTGATTGGCCCTGCTGTGCCCAAGGGCTCGGCCCCCAGCTGAGGGAGGCAGCTCATTGGTCCTTGGGGAACCAGGAAGTCCCCGGGAAATAGGGCTTTACAGATTGGGCATCCCTAAGGGCTGATATTATCCTTCCTCCTACATCTATAACTGTCAGTCAAAAAAAATCGAGGAACGGATCCCTGAAGCTTCTATCTTCTATCTGATACACTCACACATAGGGGCATGCAGATGATATAGGAGCTCGTAATAGCCATGTGATGGCTAAGACGCTAAGAGGACTCTGTTCTAACTGTACAAACTGTAATAAAAATGTTTGTGTGTGTGTGTGTGTGTGTGTGTGTGTGTGTGTGTGTGTGTGTGTGTGTGTGTGTGTGCGCGCACACGCTCTAGAAATGAAATAAAGGCCACAGGCTCAGGCTCTGGCCCCCATTGCTAACCCAGCATGCCCTAGTCATGTTGTCTATCAAAAGCAGACACCTTCACAGTGACAGACAAGTAGAGAAGCATGTACACCATCATGCACACACACACACACACACACATACTTTTACCTGCTTGTCTCAATAGCATCAATTGAAGCGTTACTTACAGTGTGTGTGTGTGTGTCAGGAGGCAGCAGCTCATATGTTCGCAGCACTCCTGTCGTGTTTCTGAAAGGTTTCGTTGGAGTGTCTAGAGTCTTTGTTAAAATCTCTGCAGTTATATGAGGCAGAATATGAATAAAGACTAAATAATGTCAGCATCAGCATGAATCAATACTCATACAGATGCACAATCACTTGGTCTGGACCTCAGCCCATGATCAATGGTTTACTCTGAGTTATTGTCTTCATATTAACAAGTGGAGTGCTCCCTGAGGAACGCGTATGAATGGCTAAATGAGACCACTCCAAACCTCTCAACAGGACCTTGTGTTGTTTTTACACCCTCTTTTGTTTGGTTTCAGACGCTGCATTGCAAAAGGCTTTTTAGCCAAATTTGGATGCACTGTAGGTGTTTCCAAAACACTCAGGTCCTCATGAAACTCTAATTGCCCACTCTTGGTGATATGAATGTCCCTCACATAGATTCAGATATTGACTCATGTCCCTCGTGTTGGTGTTTGGCCAAATTATAACTTTTTTTTCCCTGCATCTAAGATTATTCATAAATCAATTCATATTTTATTGTGGCTGCTGGGGGTTTTCAAATAGACTTGAGAAGTGTTGAAAAAGATCAAAATAAATCGACAGAAGGAAGGAAGTTTGCATTGAGTGCACAATTGAAAGGAGGCATTGTGATTGTCTCAGTTTTTTTGTATAACAAGATTTCTGCATCATAAAGCAACATTGTATTATTCATTTATAAAGTGCAGCTTTGGCATCTCTGCTGTTTCTCTGTGTGTTAAGTTAAATATTTGCAGACTCTGTGTGTGCGTGTGTGTCTGTGTGAGCATTTCCATGTGCATTACTGACTGGGTAATGACTTTAAATTAGAGATGTTTAGAGACGTTTGTGGTTGATTTTGGTAAAGCCCATGTAAAAACTCTCTCTCACGGAAAATCACTTCCCATGACATGGCACATGTGCCAAACACACACACTGACACAGTAACACACACCTTTAAGGTGCCGCTTCTCTCCCTCCCACCCGCATTCTCACACACATAGACTTACGTTGCTATAAATGTCGTTACTAACCTGTATTAAGTCTCTGCCACTACTTGGCAGAGCGTGAGAAAGCAGGAGCATGATGGGTAATTGCCGTGCTGCACGCAGTGTCTACGGGAGCTCTCTTTATGAGGTGACCAGGGGGAGGGAGAGGGGGATGGAAGACACCGCAGTTCCCTCACTTCCCTGACCAAGAGTTTAAAAGTTTTTAAAACTGTGAATGAACTAATCACCTCGCCTTAATACTTACCAGTAATTCCCCTCAGGTATATCATTGTGAAATCTCTTTGGATGGTCATTTTTATGTTGCATCAGATCTGTGTGTGAGAGCGTTGATTAAAACATCTCGGAGAAAACTCTAATTGTGGCATAAGTTTGTGCCTCCAGCATTTATGTGTTTAGGGGCAATAATTGATTTTTGTGCTGCGCTCCGCGGGGCTTGTCCCACATCTCCTACCGAACACACTCATACACACTCACACACACACACACACACACACACATATGCACGTACACATACACATGCAAACACAGCAAGGCATGCTGCAGTATTAATGAGACATGAATAAGACATGAAGAGAGACCCCCCTCTTACACGCTCACACAGGGTCTCCCCCTCCCCAGCTGCTTCCTGTCTGCACGTTACCCAGCTTTCACTGCGCTCTGGTTAAGTGGGGCCAGGAAGAGATTTAACCCTCTCAGCAGGAGCAGACACACAGGTACGCACAAGCGCACACATTCAAGTGTGCAGACTCGCAGTGCCTGCTGCCGGCTCACATTAGCTCCCTTATTTTGTTATCGGCCTTATGTGTTTTACTTCAGGTGTTTATTATC
This sequence comes from Archocentrus centrarchus, assembly GCF_007364275.1. Lineage (NCBI taxonomy): Eukaryota > Metazoa > Chordata > Actinopteri > Cichliformes > Cichlidae > Archocentrus > Archocentrus centrarchus. The sequence continues at coordinate 23,374,907 of NC_044361.1, forward strand.
TGCCCACAAGACGATCTATGTTTAAATTAATAATTTTATGCTCCTCTATGGCTCTATCACCATGAGATTAGTATACAGAAAAACTGGAAACTAAATGAGCTGGAGGTGTATATGTAGATTCTCGCAAAATTAGCAGTTAACTAGAATTTCTTCTTTCATCTTGAGAATCCCTGTTTTATTTAGAATATATTTATTTGTCACACCATATGATACTGTATGATACTGAATATGAAGTACTTAATTGTGACCGTGTCCAGTAATATGGGGGTGTGCTTTGAGCCAAGTGAATGCAAAGGAAACTGTCTAGACACAGTTTAATGCCACAGTGTTAAACACTTGATAAGTAAGCTCTGTGTGTGTGTGTGTGTGTGTGTGTGTGTGTGTGTGTGTGTGTGTGTGTGTTGTTGCAACTCTACTTGTGACCTTCCGTCTCTTTGCGTTGCAGGCCTCAGCGACGTCTAGCCCAGGACCTGCCTCTCTGGGCTCGCAGGTTCATGCAGCAGCTGTCAACGGAGATAGGAGCGCTCTCATCAAACTCATCACCGGTAAGGAGCGCACGGGCAACTGGCCTCTAAATCTTAAGTTCATGAATTCCCTCAGCTACAATGTAGAGATAGAGCAAGACACAGAAATAAAGGTTTAACATGTAGTGGCATGTGGTGCTTTAAAAATCTGGCATAATTTAGAAATTTGTGACAAAAAAAATATAAGAATGGCAACATAATGGTTCGGGTTAACAGTGCTACAGTGCTTCCTCATGACTCCCAGTTGCTCCAAATAAATAGATTTTTCTTATTTGAAAAGTAATGCAGGTAAAATTGCATTTTAAATACAAGAACAGATATTGTGGATAGTCAGTACAATCTTGATCACTATTGGGGTCATATCCTCTGATTTAAACCTTTCACTTGTACTTCACATGTGTCCATGTGTAGCAGAGCCCTTGCTGAAGGACCACGAGGACCAGTTCGGCCGGACTCCCTTGATGTACTGCGTGCTGGCTGACCGCCTGGACTGTGCAGAGATTCTGCTGAAGGCCGGAGCTTCGGTCAACAAGACCGATCTCAGCCAGCGAACTGCTCTGCACCTCGCTGCGCAGAAGGTATGGGTATTCACAAGTATGCAAATGAACACTGGCGCACACACACACACACACACACACACACAAATGTCATCACTTACATATGTCAGCCCTTTTTGTATTATTACCCTGACAAAATTCATCAAGAACTATAATTGGATAGATTTATAAAACTGAAATGAATATGAAGCCAGGGTGTGATCTCACAGAGGTTAAATAAGAGAAATTTTGACAGTCCATGAGCTCCAATGGGAAGCCAGTGCCCCCTAGTGGCTGTAATTATAGCCTTAGGGCTTATTAAAGGTAATATGAACTGATTTATGGTCCTCATACACAAGCAGTGCAGCTACGCATTCCCTTTGCACATGCTTACACATGAAGAATTATTCTGCATGGAGTGTTTCTGCTGTTTCACAGCATTTTAGCGGGACTTGATGTTCTTTTTAGTTCAATCTACACACTTCGGGACACTCAAGACAAACCATAAATGACAACACTTCCAGAGTGATGAGAATAATGGGATGTGGTGCTAATGATATCTCTTTACATCTCAGTTTTCTATTGGTGGCTTCCTTTATCGGCATGTACTGATACAGGATCATCATATCACTGAAGGGAGAGGGGAGGTAATAGGTTACTGGGATCTATCTCGTAGATGGGGAGTATGTGTATGTTGGGGGATGCTAGTGATGGGAAGCCCTGTCTCTTTGACATCTGATCAATAAGTGGCTGAGACAGCGAGAGAGGCAAGGGATTACTGATCTAATTGGACTGAGAATAGGAGGACAGGAACACACACACACACACACACACTCTCGCAGTCTGGATGCATGCTCACACACAAGATAGATCTGTCAGTCTGTGGCTTTGTGGTCGCAGAACGGCAGATATACAAAACACCTCGCACGCGTTCACGGTCACTGCTGCCGTGTCCCACTGTTGCACCCAGCGGCCTGCTGGTGAGAGACCAAAAGTGAGTATAAAGATGATGATGATGATGATGTGGAGGGGATGGCAGGCAGAGACAGAGCTGCTGTTCACTGTTTAACAGCTCATCACACACACTGTGGAGCGAGGCAGGAGGAGGGAACGAAGATGGATGACCTGTGGATTGAACCAGACGCCGCTAAAAGCCTGGGGAGTCAGTGTGTGTGGGAGTGTGTGTGACATTGTTGCTGGTTCATGACTAATGTTGAGGAGAATTGGTGATTTCTGAGCTTCTTATCAGCACAGTTTGTCCCACTTGTGTGCTGCAGGGGAACGTGCGTTTCCTGAAGCTGCTGCTGTCCAGGCGTGCTAACTGGCTGCAGAAAGATTTGGAGGAAATGACCCCACTCCACCTGGCCACCAGACACCCCTCTCCCAAAGCACTCGCCCTGCTGCTCAAGCATATCGGACCTGGAGAGGTCGACACACAGGACAAGAACAAGGTAGTGTAGTACAGCACATAAAGATCCATCTGTCTTTATAACGGTCCTCAGTCACAAAACAGCCAGTTGGGGCATCTGACCAATAACTTGCAAAGATACTCACTCAAGACGGTTTGGTAGATGTAGCAGCAGTTTTAAGTCATATACACATAAACACAGAGGCACGCTCAGTGAGCAGTTTAACAAACTATATCTTTGTCCTGTGTTCTGCTGATAAGACCACAAACACACAGACTTCTCTGTCTGCTGAACATGATGTATATCTGACATCAGTAGTTAGTTTTGTAATAATCCAATATGCATCATCGTGTCAGATGACAGTGGTTTCAGCAAATCTCAGAATAGCTCAGTAGTCGTCATGCAGGCAGTATCTGTGTTAAAATCTCAGCTTACTGGTGGACCTTCAATATGAGCTTTGTGTAGCACATTCCCTCATATTTCCTGGTTGCATTGTAGTGGAATCATTTTAAAAAAAAAAAAAAAACCATAAGCGGAAACCTCAAACCCAGTGTTACAACAGCCCATTTTCTTTTACGCTCCATTCAGTAATCTTTGTATCATCTTTTTCATCATTCTGTTTACAGCAAACTGCTCTTCACTGGTCAGCATTTTATAACCGACCAGAACACGTTCGTCTTCTGATCAAGCACGATTCAAACATCGGCATCCCGGACAGTGAAGGCAAGATCCCCCTGCACTGGGCTGCACACAGTCAGGAGCCCAGTGCCACAGAAACTGTCCGCTGTATACTGGTACATGCCATATCAACACACACGCGCTCACAAATACATTTGTCTTTATTTCCCATCCTTACCCGTTAGCCTGCGTGTTTGTGTCTCTTCCTCCTGTGTGTGTGTGTGTGTGTGCGCGTGTGTGTGTGTGTTAAAGGAAGCAGCACCCACTGAGTCCCTGTTGAACTGGCAGGACTATGAGGGTCGGACGCCCCTTCACTTTGCCGTTGCTGATGGCAACGAGGCAGTAGTGGAGGTGCTGACATCTTACGAGGGCTGTAATGTAACAGCTTATGATAACCTCTTCAGAACGCCGCTGCACTGGGCTGCTTTGCTGGGTGAGTTAACACAAGTTATATGCAGCTTATTAAAATAGCCTGCAAGAATTTCAGGTTGTGTATAAATCAAGGCCTTAAAAAATTATCATTTGAATTTTTTTCATAGTGGTAAGCTAAATCAAAGTCACAAATTTTCCATTCTAGCAGCTTAACTTTAGAGATCACCATGTTGAGCTCTCTTTCAGTCTCTCAACCACTTTGGCGATGGACAGGTTGACAGATAAGGTCAGGCAGGAGTCTCCATGGACTATGATGTTTGCAGACAACATTGTGATGTGTAGGGAGAGTAGGAAGCAGGTGGAAGGGAGCCTGGAGAGGTGGAAGTATGCACTGGAGAGAAGAGGAATGAAAGTCAGAAGAAGCAAAACAGAATATATGTGTGAATGAAAGAGACACAGGTGGAAAGGTGAATGTGTAAAGAGTGGAGGGAGTGAAGGTGGATGAGTTTAAATACCTGGGGGTCAACTATTCAAATGAGAAGTGAGGAAGAGAGTGGAGGCAGGGTGAACCAGGTGGAGTTGTGTCAGGGGTGATTTGTGACAGAAGGATAGCAGAAAGAGTGAAAGGGAAGGCTTACAAGATGGTAGTGAGACCTGCTATGATGTATGGTTTGGAGACACTTTCGTGGCACAAAGACAAGAGGCAGAGCTGAAGGTGGCAGAGTTTAAGATCTTAAGATTTTCACTGGGAGTGACCAGAATGGACAAGATTAGAAATGAGTACATGAGAGGGACAGCTCAGGTTGAGCAGTTTGGAGACAAAGTTAGAGAGGGAAGGTTAAAATGGTTTGGACATGTACTGAGGGATAGTGGATATACTGGACAAAGGATGTTGAAGGTGGGGCTGCCAGGCAGGAGAAAAAGAGGAAGAGCACAAAGAAGATTCATGGATGTAGTGAAGGAGGACATGTAGAGGGTTGGTGTGACAGAAGAGGATGTTAAAGATAGGGTGAGATGGAGGCAGACAGTCCGCTGCGGCGGCCCCTAAAGAGAGCAGCCGAAAGAAGAAGTTGGAAATACTTCTTTGTTTTTGAAGGGAAAATACATTCGTCTTGATCTAATATGACATGAAATTGATCAGAAATGTTGTGGATGACCATCAAAGATTAATGGAATCATTAATCATAAATAATTCATGATTCTTAACTGAATGTCCAGTGAGACAACATGTTACTGTTAACAGCTGATCAGTCTAGCCGATTATGTTGACACAGCAGAAAGCGGATGTGCTGTTTAAAAATGGAATAAATGTAACTATTTGAGTGTGTGGAGAATCATCCTATTTGGGTTTGAGCATAGTCTCAAAATGAACAAAAAAAAAAATTCCTTATAAAACTTCAGATTACACATGTTCTCAGAAATTAAGGGTTTTATATATAAAAACACGTCAAAAAATGATCTCATAGAAAAATGGGAACTATTCAATACTCTCAGAACTGTGCAAAGCAGCTTTAACCAGAACAGAAAGAGAAGTGGGGGCACTGGTGCAAAACTATGTCTGTGGTTTAAAATAAGACACCTCCCAGGTCCACAACTGACAGCTTCATTAAACTGTAGCCATGTGGGCCAGATTGGTCTGGTTTGTGAAGTATTTTAGGATCTTGGTCACACTGGCCTCTTTCCCAGTGTGACCAACAGGGTTCCGGTGTTGTGCGAAATTCTGTTCCCCCGTGAAAATCTGTTCCCCCTGTTTCGGGAGAGCGCAGCCAGAGAGGCGGATCAGACAGTCTTCACTTCTGATCAATTTCTCGGTAAAAGTCTTTGATAGTATTTATTCCTCTCATCAAGAACAACAACTCCTGTGAATATGAAAACATTTGCTCTTTATTTGCCAAAGTTACACGGGGGGGGGCACCAAATATTTCAGCCATCCAAAATATTGTGTTCCCCCTCCATGACATGGGAACAAATTAATTTACCAGCAAGTCTTTTACAGTGTCATTTTACCGAGAAATCGATCAGAAGCGCCGTGAAGACGGGTCGGATCCGCCTCTCTGGCTGCAGTTCGTGCTCCCGACACAGGGGGAACCGAGTTTCACAAGGGAACAGAATTTCGCACAACACCTGTTCATTGGGAACAACACGGGCACGGGCACTGGCACGCGAACCGGTTCCTCGGCCGGTGGGAAAGTAGCATCAGAATAGCTTTCATTTAGAACAAAAATATTCATTTCTAAGTGACCCTAAACATTTGGATGGCAGCATGTGTTGACTTAATGCCTCATTATAGCTATCTACTTTCTTTACTGTCTTTTTAACTGTTAACTGTACAAACAAAAATGCATCTTTAGGATGGAGTGGTTGAGCTGTTGTCCTGGCTCTTCCCGTCCTCGTCTCCCAGCGCGTCCTTCTAATGAACAGCATGTCTTTTTCAGGCCATGCCAAAATCGTCCACCTGCTGCTGGAGAGAAACACATCAGGCACTATTCCCTCAGACAGCCAAGGAGCAACACCTCTGCACTATGGGGCACAAAGCAACAATGCTGTGAGTCACTAACATGCATATTGTTGATAATGAAATGATACTGTTTTATAATGAAGAAAGATTTTAGATGCTTGGTTGTTCAGTACACCTATTTTTAAAAAAGAGCATTAATTACACTAGATTAATAATTAATAGTTTGTTGGAAGCATTTTTTCACTATCTCTCTTGTCTCACATCAAAAAAACTAAGCATAGGAAATGTGTTTGTCTTTCTGTGTGCCTGAAGGAGACAGTTGGTGTGTTCTTATCCCATCCGTCAGTGAAAGACGAGCCTGATCTAGAGGGGAGAACGGCGTTCATGTGGGCTGCTGGGAAGGGCAGTGACGATGTCATTCGCACCATGCTGGCCCTCACCCCGAACATTGACATTAACATGGCAGACAAGTACGGTGGCACCGGTGAGGACTTGAAAAACAAGAACTAAAGCTCCTATGAGCTGATTTGGCCTACTTCCCCAGTCCTCTATGTGCTTCCAGGGAATGCTGACATAATTTCCCTGGTCATGTTACTCCACACACACACACACACACACACACATACCTTTGTCCTTACTGTTTGTTTGTTTTAAGCTAGGGATGGTGATGTCACAGGGGATTCCCCCGAAGGTGCAAAAGAGGCAGTGAGATCACATTAGAGAGGGAAGTGATACTGTGAGCAAAATTAGTGCAAGCCAAAGCTGTTCTTTGACAAACACACATGCATGCAGGCGCCCATGACTTCCTGCCATGCTCTGACCCCCAAGGCTGTTTGGACTTATAATCTCCATGGCGATAGCCCCTATGCTTGTCCAGGCAGTCATTGTTTATGCATGAATTACATGCAACGGATGAGTCATGCTAATTAGACAGTGTGAAGGGCCATGTAACTGACCGGATCACTTCCATGCACTTGACTCCAGTCTGTACTGTCTGGGGACTGGAGTGAAGGCAAGGAGGGGTATCCATGAGAAGGATTAAGTGTACCACTCCTCATTAAATTTCTCTGTTTAACCCTCCACTGACCAGGCTGTAGCCACAGCCCAAATAGAAGCTGTAGACAAGGGAATGATGGGAAAAAAAAGAAGGGACAGCCATTAGAGTCATTGTCCTCACAGTGATTATTCTCCAGTCAGATTCGGACAACATGTTTTTATCTCATTTGTGCATGTGTGTGTTTAAACAGCGCTCCATGCGGCCTCCCTGTCAGGCCACGTGAGCACAGTGAAGCTGCTTTTGGAGAAGGGAGCAATGGTTGACTCTCTGGATGTCATGAAACACACTCCACTCTTTCGCGCCTGTGAGATGGGACACAGAGATGTCATACTTACACTGATCAAGGGTGGGTGTTTTTAACATACATTAGTCACACTTTCTCAGATTTTGGGCACAATTATTGTTGGAAAATTATATTTTTCAGTATTCTTTTGGTCTTTGTAACCATGTGAATGCTTTGAATAAAGGTTCTGCACGTGTTGACCTGGTGGATGTAGATGGTCACACTGCTCTGCATTGGGCAGCTCTAGGGGGAAATGCTGAAGTCTGTCAGATACTGATGGAGAATGGGATAAGTCCCAATGTACAGGTATGCATAAACATGTTTCATTAAAGGGGTAGTTCAGACTTTTGGGGGGGCAGGGGTTCCTCTCCAGGAGCCAGAGGGTATATGTGTCACGATGAGGGGCTGTGTGTGGAGGGAAGGACCCAAGTGCAGGACATACGCAGACGTAAAGTAAAACTTGTTTATTTGCCGGGACTCGAAAAATACAAAATACAAAAACCAGAAATCTCAACCAGGGCAAAAAACAAACGGAAGCCTGGGAGAAAACCAAAAACCAAAACACACAGCTAGGAGGGGAACACTGGGGAGAACAATGACAACGACGCAACAACTAACAAAGGCAGACTAAGGGTTTAAATACACACAGGGGAATTAGGGCAAGTGGAAACAACAGGGGACGACAGGTGAACCAAATGAACCTAATAACAAAGGGGAAGCAAAACTAGATACAAAACACAGGGAACACGAGATTGTCAAAATAAAACAGGAAGTAACCTAACCAAAAACATGCTGACTTAACAGACTGACAAAGGGAGTGAGAACATGACCAACTAAACCAGACCTGGGACAAAGGAGAGACACTAAGAAACACAGAGAACTAAACCAAAGGGAACCTAAATACAAGAGGGTCATGACTTACACACACGGGAGTACAGGGAAAACCAGAACATGAAAAACCAAAAAGAAACTAAGATTCAAATACTAAACTATAACCAAAACTAGAAAAAGAACAGAACTTCACAAATAGAAACCAAAACACTGGGCCACCAGCCCAGGATCATGACAATATGGAAAGTAAAGATATTTATTTTCTCTTTAATTAAACAATTGATGCTGAAAAGTTAAGAAGTTACTAACAGACAGATGGTGGGAATAGACAGCTGAACAGGATGCATTGATTATTAAAATAGGTAAATAGTGAATACATGGTTGAGAAAACAAAGTACAGTTGGGTCCATAATTTGTTGGACAATGACCCAGTTTTTTTTTAATTGTGCATGTGTACACCACACCAGTGGATTGTAAATCAAACAATCAAGTTGTTGTGATTAAAGTGCAGACTTTCAGCTTTAATTCTAGGGGTTTAACAAAAGTAACTGTTACATTACAGACATTTGATACATAGTCCCCCATTTTCAAAAGCTCAAAATTAAGTGGACAAACTGGCATAATTTTAAGTTTAAGAACTATTTCTAATACTTGGATGAAAAGCATGTTGTGTTGGGTTGGGATCAGGTGACTGACTTGGCCATTGAAGAATATCTTATTTCTCTGCCTTAAGAAATTCTTGGGTTGCTTTTGCAGTTTGCTTTGGGTCATTATCCGTTTGCACTGTGAAGCACGCCTGATCAGTTTTGCAGCATTTGTCTGAATCTGAACAGAGAGTACAGTTTAGTTGTCTTATGTGCTCTTTCAGTCCTTTTGGTGTCTCAGAGCTGGTCAATGCTTTAATTATTTTTAAAAATGGACCAGATAGTTAACGTTTTTGCGGTTTTAACGGTTTTTCAGTCTAATGATGGCCTCCTTTCCTTGCATCAACATCTCTTTTTGGGCCTCATATTTAAAATTACAGTGAAAAAGTATATAATACACTTTGAATAAACTTCAGATATTATGCCTGCTTCATTTGTCATGAAATAAGAAGGGAACAGGCCTCATCTGCTTGTCAGTTAGTTGTCCCATTACCTTTGAACCTCTGAAAATGGGGGATCATGTATAAAAACTGCAGTAATTCCTGAACAGTTAAAGCAAAAATGTTATGGTTAGCAGTTAAATTGTCAGTTACTACCTGGACTGAATGTTGAAATAGTGCCGTAAAAGATGAAATAACAGTGCAGACTACATTTTTAAACATAAAGGGTAAAAAGTTAAAAATTGTCACTGAACTGAACATTATTGATAGCAGTTTAATGATAGCAGTAGATAATGAAACAGTGATAGAATGGGTGAAATAGTAAAGCAATACTTAGGGGCAGTTTTTCTAACCATAAATAGTTAAGCTGAATGTAACATTAAGTGTAAATGGTAAGATTAAAGTAGTCCAAATCCAGTTCCAGTGAACATAATAGAACAGGAGAGGTGATGAAGGGATGAAAAAGGTTGGAAATCACCTCTATTACACAACCAAATTTCATGTTGTGGCTCATTATCCTGTTTTTCTAAGTGTGACCACCCACCTGTTACCTCAGACCTGCAGCAAAATTGCAATAAAGTTTAACCAAAGCCAGTGTGCTGCTGCAGCACTATGTCATATTGAATTTGTATGGTCAACTGGAAATTTTGCTACAGTAACTTCTTTTTCATTTAAATTGCTCTTATTTGTTAATGTTTACCAGTGTAATCAGCTCTTTACAGCAATACAAACAATCCGTATATAAATATCACAAAATAACATTGTTATGAATAATCTAATCCAAGTGATTTTGTAGTTATATACTGAGCATGAATTTTGGATTTGTCCACATTAATTAATAAATAAAAACAATTTGGATCTGTGTGCCCAGCAATGAAGCACATGACCGATCACTGTGAGCTTCAAAGCTATTCATGTAACAGCTGCAAAACTTCTGATCTGTTGTGTTAACTGTTTGCAGGATCATGCAGGACGAACTCCACTGCAGTGTGCTGCTTACGGTGGTTACATCACCTGCATGGCTGTTCTCATGGAGAACCACGCTGATCCTAACATACAGGACAAGGAGGTAAGAAATTGCCTGTATTTGCCTGCATACCCTTTTCTAGTCTGACTTCTTTTTGTAATCTTTAAACATACAATTTTAAGTCATTTTTTTCTTTATGGGGGTTCCAGGGCCGGACTGCTCTCCACTGGTCATGTAACAATGGCTACCTTGATGCTGTGAAACTGCTGCTGGGCTACAATGCCTTTCCCAATCAAATGGAGCATACTGAGGAGAGGTGAGGCCGGAGACCACAGTGAAGGCAGCAGAAGGCTGAGGCTGTAAAAGTAGGAAAACAGATTTATGAACCACTCTATGTTGTGCAGGTACACCCCTCTGGACTACGCTTTGCTGGGGGGGCACAGTGAGGTGACTCAGTTTATGCTGGAGCATGGCGCTCTGTCCATAGCAGCCATCCAGGACATCGCTGCTGCCTCCATCCAGGCTGTCTACAAGGGCTACACCGTCCGCAAGGCCTTTAGGGAAAGAAAGCAGCTCCTCATGCGACATGAGCAACTGCGCAAGGATGCAGCCAAGTGAGAAACACATACAGGGGTTTGCCAGACTTATAGGCACAATGGTAAAGACAGGAAGTGGCCATGACAAGTTTTTATTTACCAGTTCCACAGGATTTTAAGGTGGCTATAATTAAATCATTACTTAAAAAGCTATCACTTGATCAAGCTGTCTTAGCTAATTATAGGCTGACTTCTAACCTTCCTTTTATCTAAAAAAATAGTATTGCAAAACAGCTAACTGATCATTTGCAAAGGAATGGTTTATTTGAGGAGTTTCAGTCCGGATTTTGACTGCATCACAGAACAGAAAAAGCACTAGCGAAGGTTACCACTGGCCTCTGACAGTGGACCCGTCTCTGTGGTTATCCCGTTAGACCTTGGTGCCGCTGACCTCAATATGTTACTACAGAGATTTGAACACACAGTTAGTATTAAGGAAATGCATTACAGTGGTTGAATCATATCTATCTGATAGACTCCAATTTGTGCATGTAAATGAGTGAGTCTTCTTCACACACAAAGGTTAGTTATGGAGTTCCACAGGGTTCTGTGCTGGGACCAATACGCTTTGCATTATACATTATTAATTCTTTCCTTAGGCAATATTATTAGAAAACACTACATACATTTTCATTGCTATGCAGATGATACCCATTTATATTTATCTATGAAGCCAAATGATACAAATCAATTAATTAAACTACAGGTACATCTTCATTAGAGAACCTGGATGACTTCTAATTTCCTGCTTCTAAATTAAAAACAAAAAAACGAGCTTATTAACCAGCTAATTACTCTGGATGGCATTACCTTGGCCTCCAGTAACACTGTGAAGAATCTTGGAGTCATTTTTGACCAGATATGTCCTTCAATGGGCACATTAAACAAACATGAAGGACTTTTTTTTTTCATCAGTACAATATCTCTAAAATTAGAAACACCCTGTCTCAGAGTGATGCTGAAACACTAGGTCATGCATTTATTACTTCTAGGCTGGACTATTGTAATTCATTATTATCAGGTTATTCTAAATGTTCCCTGAAAAGCCTTCAGTTGATCCAAAATGCTGCAGTGACAGTACTAACATATCTCTCCCATGTTAGCTTCTGTCCGCTGACTTCCTGTTAAATCCAGAATTGCTCATAGCTGGTCATCACATTGTTAGAGTTCTCTCTCAAATATTGTAATCTTTTTACAACAACAGTCACCTCAATGTGCTTTACAATATAAAGCACACTGAGGTGACTCTTGTTGTGAATTGGCACAATATAAATAAATATTGAATTCAATTGAAAATATTAATATTAATATTTAACATACAGTATTTGGTTTTCTAGACATACACTGAACCACACTCTTAAGCTGATTATATGGCTTCATGTTGCTTATATTCATTAGTAGTTACTCACTGACATCCCTCTGTTTGTCACACACTGTGTTTCGTAATTTACATTTACTTTGCCTTTGAAACAGTCACACTCTCTCCATATCTATCTTTCTTTCTGTCAGCCCAGCCCACACATACGTCTCCTCTCTGTCTGTTTCTTCTGGCTTGTTCTCCTTCTGCCATTTGCTCACCAGTCTTAAAGCTTTTGACAAGTAAATTTGTTTTAAGAGGGCACATTGACTTCAAGTTTTTATGGTAATCCAAGCAGGTTTTATTTAGACATGCCTTTCGTGCAAAGTTTTGTTTTGTTTTTTCACATATTGCTATGATAAGCACATACCCTTATCAGATTATTTTTCTGCTATAAAGGAGTTGCAGGAATATCCATAAAAATAAAGTCCTGAAGTAAAAAACATAACAAGAAACCTGCGATATTGCCTGTTCCAAATGATCAGCTTTCTTCTACTGATATATGGTGCGGCAGCTGAGCCAAATTATATGCAATATTATAAACAGCTTCAAGCATAGCTCACAATGAACACCCTTGTCAATACATCATAACTCAGCATTTCTCTTGCATTTTTGCCTGGGCCTTCGCTCTGAATTTTCTTTGTGTTTAGGAAGCGAGAAGAGGAACAGCGGCGGAGAGAAGCTGTGCAGCAAGTTTCAGTGGCCACAGCAGAAAAACGGAGGGTTTCACTGGTGAAAGCAGAGCAGGAAAAGTTGTCCTTAGTGAGCATTATAGAGGACTTATCCATGAATGATTCATTGATGGAAACAAAGAAATCATCCAAAGCTGAGCGCACTAAAAGCAAAGAGGAGAGACACAAGGGTACGGAAGTGCAGAAATGCTTAAAGTTGTAGTTTGAAGTGTAAATGATAATGTGTTTACAAGTGTGATTCAGTATACAATAGAAGTGAGGACACCCCTGTGCAATATCACTTAAAGGTTAAATGATTCAAACATTATACCACCTTATTGTAATCATATTCCTTCTAAGTAAAACAGTGGGGTTATTGCTCAGATGTAAAATAAAAATAAACCCCATGGGAGGAACTGACAATACTTTGTATCTCCACCTTTATTTTTGATGAGAGACTGAATTCTCTTCAGAATGGAGGATGTCACTGTAGCAGTAGAGATTTTATGCCATTCTCCAGTGGACAATTTTTCAGATTTTTGATAATCTTCCCAACACTTTTTGCTGTCATGGGGCCCCATATCACTGAACTACTGCCTCTGTGTTTCCTACTCAGCTTCACCCCAAACGTGCTGGGCTCCTCCTTAACCAGACACTTTATCTTGGTCTCATTAGTTCTCTCTAATATTCATCAGGTTTTTTTCATGTTCTTCAGAACACTGGCTGTTTTCTGCTGAAGAGCTGTCAAGGGCTTCATTGAGTTGGACATTATGCAATTCTTCAAGCTGTCGGAGCTGTCGCCGAAGCTCTGACTTCCAGTGATAACCCTTGTGGCAAGTCTGAAGGACTTTCAAAGCAGGGCTGTGTAGTAGTGTGCTGTCCGTGGACAACCACTACACTTCTGATTAGTGGTCCTATGGCTTATTCCCTCCATTCCTGATTGTTGCTGCATTCGAGTTTTTGCTGATTTTTAGTGCCTTGCTGATCTTCCTATTTCCTTTGCCATCTTTTTGAAGACCCACAGTCAGATTTTTTAATTCCTCTGCAAATTATTTTCCTAGTGAAACTGTGATGCACATATACAGATAGACACAGCACATTACATCCAAAATTAGGAAAGTTTTAGTCGTCAAAGCTAATTTTCTAACCTCGTTTATGCAATTAGGCTAACTAGAAATCAGAGGTGAACTCAGTTTTAATTAGTCAGGGGCCTGTATTTTTAGTTTAATCCGAAGTAGTCTGCCTTATTTCACCTTATGAAATAATGCATTTTGAATATTGACTTGAAAGTGACATTGCACAGAGGTATACTTTACATAATGTATGCTCACAACAGGAAATTAAAATGAACTGTTAATTGAGAAAATGCATTCATTTTGACTGAAAGACAAACTAGACAGTACAGACAGTGTTTTGTTGTTTTGTTCATTTATATAATAATTTTTTTTATTTTTAACTCCACCCTCACCAGCCCACAAGAGCAGGTCCTCTAGAAGAAGTAAAGAAGCTGAACCACATGACTCTCCTGAAGCTCTGGACTGCAGTCATGTGAGCAGTGAAACTTCACCCGGTGCTCTCCAGACCACCAGGCTGAAAGAACTTCTCTCGCCTGCCGGCTTCAAACCCACATCTCCCTCCGTGCCCAAATTCAGGGAACGACCTTCCTCAAACTCATCCAGTCGTTCCACTACCGTCTCCTCTGTGGACCAAACTGAGGCCAGTAGAAGAGACTGCATACCTCTGAAAAAGAGAGGCACTCACATGAGCGTGCAGACACCCCTGGCAAAGACTGATGCCCACACCTCGCCACAAAAGCACAGGAGACATAAGGAGCGTGGTTCAGAGAAGGCCAAAACCAAAGACCAAACTTGCTCAGCCTCTTTAAGAAGCAGCTCATCTCTAGATCACAAAAGCCCCTTGAGAAAGGCTGCCTCACATGCACCAATGTCAACACGCACACACAGGGAATATGACAAAGCGCAGTGCAGGAGGTGGAATGAGGCCGCACACATCATCCAGCGTGCCTGGCGAAGGCAAGTTTAAATTTTTCTTCTTGAATGTGTTTATGTTCGTACCTAGAGGGTTGTTCAGTAGCTGAAGCTTAGTTGACTGTGGGATATTAGCAGTGCCATGTGGCATCCACATGTGCCCTCTTACGAATACCTCTCCCCCCGTCTTCGGTCTGGATGCCATGAACACTGGAGCAGTGGGGGGGAGAGCGTGGGAGAGGGTTGAGACAAGGAGGCAGGGGACAGAAAGGCTGTAATCTAGAACCTTCATACTAGTTTAACAAGAGGCTAAAAGTTCAAAAGTGCTGCTCTAATAGCTACCAGAAACCTCTCGTTGCTTTTCTCTCCCTCTTATACTCAATGTGTTTCTCTTAGAGGATGCCAGTCCGCTGCAGGGGGCCCTCTGTTTCTCCTCAGCTTCACAGTTGTATTGTGTATATGTTGCCTATTAATTTCCTTGAATAAACTGTTTACTTTGTTTACGCTTAGTGAGAATTAGTGTGAGGACTTGCCAGCTTTTAGAACTTTGAACGCTGTTAGAGATTTTTTTTTATTGAACTGCATGCATATGTATGCATGGATGGGTGTTTGCAGGTTTTGTGCACGCAGACGGAGGGAGGTAAAGGCCCAAGAAGAGGTGGAGTTCAGTGATTCAAGCTACAGCCATAACAGGAAGAAGGTGGAAATCAGAGCTCAACCTGGTAAACCAACACAGAGTAAGAGCTCTGTGCTACAAAGCATCTATGGTAAGATCACCTGCATACTACGTCTTATTTCATTTCATTGCTATTTGCACTCAGCTGTTCCTGCTAAATCTGATCAACTGCTCATTAATACAAATATCTAGTCAGCCAATCATACGGCCGCAACTCAGTGCATTTAGACATTTAGATGTGGTCAAAATGGCCTGTTCAAGTTCAACCCCCAGCATCAGCTAAGACAGGAGTGGCACCCTGTCTTTTGATGGTGCATGGATCGGTCCTGCCTTGTATCAGCAGTTCGGGGTTGTGGTGTAATAGTGTGGGAGATATTTTCTTGGCACACTTTGGGTCCCTTCACACCAAGTGAACATCATTTAAACAGCCCACCTGAGTATTGTTGCTGACCATCTGCATCACTTCATGACTTCTGATGGCTGCTTTCAGCAGGATAACACACCATGTCACAAAATTCAAATCATCTCAAACTGATTTCTTGAATATAACAATGAGTTCACTATCCAAATGACCTCCACAGTCACCAGATCTCAGTCCACTAGAGCACATTTGGGATTTGTTGGAACAGGAGATTCTCATCATGGATGTGCAGCAACTGTGTGATGTTATTATGTCAATATGGACCAAAATCTCAGAGGAATGTTTCCAGCATCTTGTTGAATCTATGCCATGAAGAATTAAAGTGATTCTGAAGGCAAAAGAGGGTCCAGCCCAGTAAAAGCAAGGGGGTGCCAGCCTCTACCAGGGCTGAGAGACAGGCAATCTCTCCTGAAACAAGTTTACAAAATGGGTTTGATAATATATGCATATCAGTCTCTCTCACATCCATTTTGAAATGTATGGTCAATCCTGTGAAATTTCACTGAAGTCTGAAAACGCAAAGGCATAAAGACCAAGCAGAGCTATTTCAGACTAAACAGTCTTCGAGTGCAATGCTGCACTTAATTGCTCTGGTAATATAATATTGGATTAATCAGGATGATGGCTCACAACTGAAATAATGACTTTTCAATTTCCAAACACTGGGTTTTAATGTTTCTAGTGGCTGAAATGCTGAACAAATGCAACACTGTGACCTGTGAGTCTGACTGAGTGCATGCCAAAACAGGGAAAAACACTTTTTCAAATTTCTCAGCTGCCATCGCAATCACTTTTTTGGGGGGGCGAGTAAAGAGATGACAGGAAAAGAGGAGGCCAGACTCTTAACAGAAGCAGGAACCTTACAGTTTGTAAGTAATTAATAATGAGCAGGACAGTGATGTTATTAAACTTATAGTAGAAATTATCAGCTGCAACTTTGGCAAATTGGAAACAATAGAAATTAAGCGTAACAAATGCAGCTTTGAAACTATAGTAGTTCTATGTGGTCTCTTCATGCTCTGTGACCCTTTTACATTTTTATAGCAGCTCATGGAGGCTAAAACTCCGGGGTGGAATTTGTTTAGTAGAAATGTGTTCCATTGTCTGAAGCTTTAAATTACGCTGGGGTAAGTTAATAGGAAATAGTATCTGAGACGTGGATGATTAGGATGAGGCCATATGTGCAGCATGAATTTAAATTTCAGCTGAGTGTAGCAGCAGCAGCAGCAGCAGATTTTGCCCCGCACGATGGGCGTCTTTCCATCTTTGCACGGTTCTTAAGTTACACAAGTGCAGCAAAATCTGAAGCAAATATTTTGTGGGATTGGTAAAAAAAGAAAGAAAGAGCTACAAATCAAGGTGTGTAGAACACACTATAAGCGACATCTTGTGGAGCCCATGTAAATGTCTGGCTGATGCTTCAATCCAAACACTGGGACAGTATCAGCCTGGTTTCCTGCGTGGAACCTCTAGTAAGGTTTCGCCCTCGCAGACAGGACTGACCTTAACACATCACCAGGTGATGATGGGAGGACAGGCAGAAGCCTTGCTGCGCCAAAACACGGAAGCCCACACGGCCTCCCTGCTCGCGGATGAACAGATAGACTCGCGGTCCGACCCGGCCTTCTGACGTTGTTTTCCCCTCCCCCTTCTCTCCTCCCCTCCCTCTCTACCTGACAGTCTTGGCACTGTGAAAAGTTCAGAGCTGTCAGGGGGAATGTCAGACGACTGCGTAGAGCTATCTGCTGAACACACACATAACACAAACCCCCATACGACCCACCCCACCACCACCACACACACACACACACACACGCATGAGACTCATTTTCTCACTCCCTCTTATTTCCAAGAAGTAGACAGATGTATGAACTGTAGACTGGGTCACACCTCTCACTTTATTATTATAAGCCATTTTTTAAATAACCTGTAACAATCTTATTTCTAATAAATCTATATCATCACAGATAAAATGCATTTTAGGTTTTGTTTTATTTGCTCATTAAAAAGTTTATTTTGAATGCACCAGACAACCATACTGTGTATGATATTCGTACGTAACATGCTGTACATACAGTGGCTCTGTGGTATAGTAGTTAACACATTTGCCTTATACATGATTGATTCCTTGGTTCAATTCAGGAGGTAAATCCACAGGGAGTCATGAGTGTACTTGCTGGTCTCAATCCTGTGCCCTTGTGTTAAATAGAATAGAATACCTTTATTGTCATTATACAGGATGCACAATGAGAATGGAAGGGTATGTGTAAAAATCTGTGCTGTTTTTTCCCTTGGGGAGAGCGTTTCTATTTTGGTTTTTCTGTTTATTTGTTAGCAGAATAACTTAATCACTTCTGCTTTAGGGGAGCAGGTATAGCTCACTGGGATGAGAAGGTGACCCATGTGCTGCAAGGCTGTTGTATAGTCTTGGTTCAGTTCTGCCTGTTGTGTCTTTCTCTCACCTTGTTTGTCCACTCTCAATGTAAAAAACAAACTTACAGGCATGTTTTACATGGGTTCCAAAGTGAGTCACTTTTGAAATCAGTCCAGATCTGGATCCAGGTACTTTTTAGAAGGACTCTATAGTTTTGGAAAAAAAAAAAACAACTGGACAGTTTATGTCAAATCTGCACAAATACAAACTTATAAATAAGAATAATTGAGCAAAATTGCCTTTAAGGTGACTGGGGCTTGGGTCTACTAATCAGAAAATTGGTTGTTCAATCCCTGACGCCTCCAGTCTACATGTTAATGTATTGTTGAGCAAGATATTAAACCCCAAGTTACCTGCCTGATGCATCCATTGAAGTCAGAAGAGGTGCTTAGGTATAAGATAAAGCACTTGTATCAATGTGTCTGTGAGTGAATGGTGCTTGTAGTAAAAAGAGCTTTGAATGCTCCCTTAGAGAAAAGCAAATCTTAATGTTCCTAAGAAAATATCACAAACTATCCACAGCAGATATCTGAATCCAATTCTTGCATGTTATGGGGAGATTCTTTCAGCCTTGGAGTATGTCCGGAGTCCTCGGACTGCTCTTTTTTAATCTCTGTGAGTTAATCAACTTCATTCTTTTGTTCTGTGGCAAACCAAATACATTTTGAACCTCTTAAACAACCTATTCTTGTACCTCTGAGCTTTAGTCAGTGATAAGTAGTTTCCTTTAAGTTCTTGATGAGTCAAATGAGGGGAAAAAAAAGGACAAAAACATTTTTAAAGGCCCCAGCGAGAGTCGAACTCGCGACCCCTGGTTTACAAGACCAGTGCTCTAACCACTGAGCTATAGGGCCCTTGCTGAATGAACACCTACTAGATACACTACATAAAGACAATACACCTGGGGAACAACTATGGGTGTGAACTCTTAACTAGTTCAACCAGTTAGTGTGTCCCAGGCTTTGGTATCTCATACCAGCTGCCTGAATTCAGAAAACACTCACATTATATAACTGGAATTCTTGATTTCAGATATTATCCTCACATTTTTCTGTACTGTCCTTTAGGCAACTCAAAGGCGAGACGAGGGCGTTCATTTCGGGGCTCTCAGTCTCAGCTGCTCTTGGACATTCCTCTATGCACCCAGAGCCAGTGTAAGTACCTGCACACACAAACACACTTTTATTTATGAAGTACAAGTTTCTAAAAATGTTATTTAATGTTCTTCTTTTTCAGTGAGCGGTATAGACTGTGTGCCTTTGACCGACACCGTGAATCAAGCCAAGCTCTACTCTTACCACCTGAGACCGCACAGTGCAGGACAGGGGACACGGGGCCGTGGAAAGCACTGAACACATGCGCGAGCACACACACGCACACACACACACACCTCGTGTTCTTTGATGTTTTCTCAGCTGGCTGGCAGTCTTACCTCTATAGAATTACTCTACGCATTGTTCACTCAATGTGCCAAGCTTTCTAAAATTAAGCCATATGACATCAGAGCCATGACCTCACAGGGTGGGGTTAAGTCTACAGAAAATAGTGTGTGTAAAAGATAACCTTTCATCCATTGTGGAAGGAACACATACACACTCCATCTCCCTCCTTCTCCGTCGCTGTCGCACACACACTGAGATAACCTTTCCTCCCGTTGTGGAGAATGAGGCGGTCTATCAACAACCAGTCATAGAGATAGGCCACCTGCAGCCACCAACATACACACACACACTCTACACATATGTCTGGTCTTAAAGTACTTTCCCTCTCAAAAGAAACACTTATTTCTGAACTATGCTGTGTTTTTTTTTTTTTTACTTTATTTGCACAAAACATTCTTTCTTATGTACTTTTATAAATATATACCTTTTATAAATATATATAAAACACATTAAAACATTATATTTCATGTTATGTGTTATTAAAAAAAACTAAAACAAAAGAAAGAGTCCTTTGCTTTAACTTCATTTTGCCTTTATTCTGTTTTTCGACCCACTCCCACACCTTTTTTGTTTGTTTTTTCATACAAAGTCACTTAAGTAGTCACTGGACCAACGTTCAGCATCAACAACACTCAGAAAAGAAGGCCAAAAGAGAACCAATAGTTACGAGGGCTGGGGAATAAAGTAATAAAGAGGCAGCATCTAAAACAAGAACAAAAATGTGGAGTACTTAAAAAAAAAAAAAAAAAAAAAACACGTTCCCACTGTCCTCTGTCAGAGTTTGATCGCCTGTACTTGTCACTACTGAGCCTTGCATGTTGTCATTGTGAATGTAACATGTTCGGGAGGCTGAATTGAGTGGCACACCACATACTGTTGGGCCTGTCCGTTAGTACATGTCTCGAAGGCCCAGATTTCCACGGTGAGCGGACGAGCCATGAGCCACAGTGACACTGTAACAGTAGAGCAAGTCTGTCAGCCACTGCTCCCTGGTTGTACCCCGGGAGAACCTCTGAAACACACACAGGCACACATGCAGAATGTAATCAGGTGATCAGTCTCCATCCATATCATTCAAATGCCTTTAAATTAATGTGCGTGTCTGTGTTTACCGTGAGGTGCTGTATGATTTCTTGCAGCAGAGCAGCGTTGGCCAGCAGCTGGCTATGGAGCGGCGTGTGCTGCAGCAGCATCGAGAGGATCTGTCCGAGCTGCGGCAGCTCCTCCTCGTTCAAATCGCTTACGCGCAACAATTGCAGAACTACCCGCAGTAGGCGAGGAATGCTGCCCAGTGCTGTCACACAAGCACCCCAAATTGCTTCCCTGCAAATGTCAAGCAAGGGTGTTAAATTCATTTATTTATTTAGGTCAAATTTTCACACCAGCACAGATCACTAAAAGAGCTTTCAGTCATTCAAACGCACCTTTTATGGTTGGTTTCAGTAGCTGCTTCTTGCTGCACACTGACGAGCAACCCAAGAAGGCTGAGGCAGCACTGGGACAAAAAGCGCAGCACGGGCTCAAGTGGCAGGATGGACAGATCCAGTAATCTGGATACAGCTCTCAGCAGCCCGGCCGCCATACTGTCAGGAACCACCCCCAACTTGATCTGAGGCAGACACATGCAAAACAAAAAGACTTAAAGCATTTAAAAAAAAAAAAAAAAAAAAAAAAGTGTAAGAAATGCACATGAAACAGTTTTTGCATTAAAAAAAAAATCCTCAGTGTGATTTACTGCATACTTAATAACAAGTCTCTTACCAGGTACTTGCAAATGCCAGTTTGTAAGATGTCAAAGCACTGAGACTTTGAACCCAGAGTTTCCAGACAGTGACACACTTCCTATAAATCAAACAGGTATTTCAATTATTAGCATATCCATACATTTGCTTCACTGATTTAGTGCTTACAAAGAGTGCATGTGACAGAGAAATCTGATTTCAGCTATGCAACCACACAGGTTCTAAAACAGATGCTATGTATTTTCAGTTTGAGTATTAACAGATTTTCTTGTTTTTAAACATTTAAACTCCATAGTGGCCCAAAAATCTGTGCTGCTTTAAAAAAGAAAAGCTTACAGGAAGGCTGTACTATTGCTGATTTTCTTTGGACCAGCAAAGTTGGAACGTAGACATTTTCAATAACTAATGAAGTGACCCTAACCATGCTGCCTAGAAAACCAAACAATCTTTCTTAATAATCCTTAATGAAAAAAAATGGGATATTATGATAATTTTAACATGCATTTATCAGACCACGTTACTGCTGTAAATGAACATGACAAGTATTTTTCTGTCTGAATGTTTAAAAAGCCAACATGCCACTAACTTTTTAAAAGTGAAAAATAAGGCTCAGCTTTCCGTCATTAACTTGAAATCCAAATCAAATTTCTCATTAGCTTTTATCAAATTGAGATGTGTGTGTGCGAGCCAGTGTGTGTCTGAACGGTGCACCTGTTGGCATTCTCCCCGTCATTAAAAACAATCCTGTCTCATTAGTTGAACCAGAGCTGACACAGTCCGTCCCTTAATGCTGCCCCCCCCCCCCCCCCCCCCCCCCCAACTCCCTTCCTCACCACGTCCCCTCTGCTCCCCCTTCCCACCACTTCCCTGTGATTGACTCAGACAGGGAGATGAGAGAGGTAGGATCTGAGACCTTAATTGAGGAGCTGAATTAGTGATTATAAGCCCCCCACTTGCTCACACACTCTTGCCCCAGGGCATAGTTACGTTAACCGTAATTTCTGTGCAGAAATGTCACTCTCCCATCATGCCATGGGCTCTCATTAGCATTTGTGCATATCCACTATGCCCGATAACCACGCATCTCCAACCTGCGCAACGCGATAAACGGTCCCCTCTCAGCCGGAGTGCAACGATAAAGCTTCCACCCTCTGAGCTCTATATGAGAGACAGAGAGAGACCGGGGGGACCGACAGACCACAGCTGTGTCCAGAATATCAAAACAACGTCTTTTCTACCTCCTTCTTCACCAGCAAGTGAGGGTCTCCTCTAGATTTATTTCTAATGCTGCAGTTAAGTGTTTCTGTATGAGATTAAAAAGGTACAGTTAACACACCTCAACAACATCCCAGTGGTGTGTGAACTGCTCCAGCGGGGTGGGGTAGAGGCTGAGAGGAGAAAGAGAGGAGGGAGGCAGGGCGCCTTCGTCCTCGGCCTCCTGCAGTGAGGCGAGCTGTTCGGACGAGAAGCCTATGAGGGTGGAGAACAGGAAGCTGAAATAGTCCACGTCCTGCAATGCTGCTTCCTGGCTCCCAACTGTCCAGCTACTCAGAGGGGACCTGGAGAACATAATCAGTGATCATGTTACACAATTTAAAAAATAATAAAAAAATTTTTTAAAAAAGGAATTTTTTTTCTGATTCAAATCTCAAGCTTAGAATTTATGCAACTTTTTAAAAATGCATATTTCAGACACACCTTAGGATTATTCATGATTTGATTTCAGTGTGCTATTATTCCCAAGAATATTGAGAATAATAGCACACTGAAATATAGTTATGAAAACTTATTCCTTGCCCTGAGGGAAGTATAGATTTGTAACAGTAATGTGTGTGAATAACAGTGTGTTTTATAAAGCCCGTGAGACACATGCAGACCGTCTTCTCAATACTCCATGACGATGCTGCATTCCTGCCTCCCAAAGAGCTCTTTGTATAACACCCAATACACGCACATGCACACAAACACACACATATCCCATCCCATATGAACTCAGTACTCCCACCACTCAAGATTTGTACAACACTGCCCCACTGACATAAGAACAAGGTCAGATACAAGCACATGCCAGCACACAGATATCATCACAGAGAAAGGTGTGCTGGTGATGATAGATCAAAATAGAACAAAATAGAATAAAACCACCCTGCTTTTATTGTCACAAGGAAGTCGAATATAAAAAATACAGTGTATTCATCTCCGCTTCTATCAACAGCCAGGTAAGAAATCATAAAAAGTATCAGAGACTCATCTGTAAAAGAGCAACACTGCCACCTGATGGTGGTCAGGCAGAGTCCCTCCTGTCTGCCTGTGTGCCAGTAACCATCTGCCATCAAACACATTGGTGTTCCACTTTCTAAAGTGGGTCTGAAAGCTCACCTAAGATGTATGATACGAATCAGAGAGGCTGCGAGGCTGGCAGAGATTCGTCCAGCAGTGCAGCAGCTGCTCAGACTGGCCAGAAGAGGCTGGGACATCTTGGGGAGGAAGTAGAGCAGCTGCACCATTCGCTGCTGGGACTCCGCTGGTAAGAGCACCACGACCCCTTCCTGTGGATCTTCACAAACAGAGACGCACAAGTCACGTGTAATAATGGAGAGACAGCAATGTCTTGCACCCTGCGGGGATATAACGAGGAGCTCTATCTGCAAAATTAAGAGCGATACTTGGAAAACCAGACTATGTTGGGACCAGTAAAAAGAGACAGGCAGAAAGGCATAACTACTACAGTAAGGGCTCAGATAACGTGTCTGTGTGCGTGGTGTTCTGTCCGTCTCTGACGCACATGCTGATGTCAGAAACTCTCAGACAAAAGGAGTCTTGTGATGGTGAATTGCTGGCTCTCCGGCAGTTTCTATCAGAAATCCCCCCCTCCTCTCCCGGCCCCCTCTGTGACACACCAGCTATCTAATTATCTAACCATCCTCTGAGCTGTTCTTATGGACAGGCTTCCAGCGATGTCTTATTACAGCTATCCACTCCTGGCTGCAGTTTGGTTTTACAAAGTTTGCTGGGGTGGGTAACACAGTGTTATACTGCCTCCTATGGAAACTATGCTGGTCTGAGGTTCACAGCTTTGTGGTAATCTGACCAACTTTGCTAGACTTTATACTCTTCTGAACGCTTTACGCATGCTGACTGTCTAAGTTAATAGACTTATCACATAGAAAACATCAAATGTTTTATATCGAAAACATGTCTCAAAAAAGTTGGGAGTGGGGCAGCAAAAGGCTGGAAAAGTTCAGAATGATGTTCATCAATGTAAAATCGTTTAGAAATTATGTACTGTAGATGATATCTCATCATCTACAGTTCAAAAGAAAATTCAAAAAAATCTCGGGAGATCTCTACACACAAGAGACAAAGATGAAAATTAATTCTGGATGCCCTCGGGTGTCATTTTGTCATGGAAATCACTGAAAGGGCTCAGAAACACTTCTGTTTACATAGTTAACCATGCCACAAATCCACAAATGCAGCTTAAAGCTCTATCAAGAAGAAGCCATATGTGAACATAATCCAGAAACATTACTGTCTTCTCTGGACCAAAGCTAATTTAAAATGAACTGAGGCAAAGTGGAAAACTCTCCTGTGGTCTGACAAATCAAATTTTAAAACTCTGTTGGGAAAACACAGACACCACATCCTCTGGACTAAAGAGGAGAGGGACCATGTGGCTTTTTATCAGCACTTGCAACTCTGATGGTATGGGAGTGCAATAGCCTCTGGAATTGGCAGTTTGCACATCTGGAAAGGCATCATCAATGCTGATGGTTTTGGAGCAACCATCCAGATAACATGTTTTACAGAGAAGGCCTTGCATATTACAGTGAGTAAACCACATACTGCATCTACCACAACAGCATGGCTTTGTAGTAGAAGAGTGAGTGCTGAACTGGCCTTCCTGCAGTCCACAACTTTCACCAACTGAAAACATTTGCATCAATGAAAAATATGACAAAGAAGACCCAGAACTTTTGAGCAGCTGGAACCCTCTATCAGACCAGAATGGGACAACATTCCTCTCCAAAAGCCCAACAACTGGTCTCCTCAGCTCCCAGGAATTTAAGGACTGCTGTTAAAAGAAGAGGTGATGCTACATAGTGGTAAACACATTCCAGTCCCAACTTTTTTGAGATGTTCATGCTTATAAAACAATAAAATTGTTGTAAAATTGTTTGCACCCAATAGGGGGGGAAAAAAAAAAATTCAAGGAATAAGAGTCTAAATTTATATTTGTTACTGATGCTAATCAGGGAATCACAAAGATGCTCTTAAAAACAAAACAAACTTTAGACCTTCCTACTATCCAGGTCCAAGGGATGGTTCAGGAATTATGACGCTTTTTCAGTTGCAGAGAGCTGATTGGTCAGTAGATGTTGCTTTTATACCAGCTAATCTCTAATTAGGAACATACCCTGCTCCAGAGCAAGTCTGTCAAAATGCTATAGGTGAAACAAAACTAACCCAAAAGAACAAGCAGGATAAGTTATCAAGTCTATGTTCAGGATCAATACAGAAGGAACCTGAAGAAGCCCAAATCCTGCTTCGTAGCACAGACCTCTGGTAGTAGAGTCAAACTGAGGCAGACTATATGCTTCAGAAGCTTTCCAGAGACCAGATCATGACTAAGGGGTCTCAGTCTCCAAGTATGATTGCTGCATTTACACCCCTACCCCAAACAAAAACCAAAAGGGGGGGAAATGGACAAGAATTCAATCACACTAAAAAGTGTGAGATGCCATATTAAGATATTCACCAGCTGACTGAAAACATCTTAGGGCCTATTGCTGCCAGAGGGGAACTACTATTTTTTCTCATGTTTCAGTGCTCAGCATGCAGAGCAATAAAAGATTTTTGTCCCGTGAGACTTGATGACAGTGATAAAAATCATATAATCAGACTTGTAATATTTTGTGATGTCAAAAAAAATATTTCACATGAGGTCCCAAACACTATGGTCACTGCATTTTCATCTTTCCCTATAAATGAGTGTGCTCACCATACAGTGTGCAGGCATGTGTCTGCAGACTGTAGAGCAGGTCTTTGTTGCCTCGAGAAGCAGCCGCCTGGATGGAAAGGATGAGCTGTGCAGACAGTGTAGGGTTACGGTGACCCAGCTGGGACAACTGCACAGGAAGAGATGCCAACCAACGAGACAACACCTTGCTCCTTCAGAGAGATACAAAGGGGCATGTGAACCCAAGACCACCACATGAAGGCCTGATGATATTACACAACGGTTACAGTTATTACATCTAAGCAAAACTAAATGTGACCATTAAAGTGAGACAGATTTATTTTACACTACGTTTTATTTACAATCAAAAATTTCAGGGAAGCCAGATATGATGATGTGACTTGACTATGATTTGACTTTGTTCTTTGTAATTCAGCACAGTTATGAAAGAATTAGGTGGAGAAAAACATCATTTCATGCGGACTGTGCAGCACATGATCGTCATAAATCTTCTCCTACAATCTTTTAAATGGAAGAAGCCAAATGGATGGTCTGAATCTCAGAAACAGCCCACCAAAGTATCTTCTAATAAGTGGAGGTGAGGAATGTGGAGTATTGATCCATAGTGCTTTGCTTTGCATACAAACACAAAAATCACAGCATGTTTTGGGAGTTTCAAGAGACATATATGGATTTTTTTTTGCTGTGGTAATGGTTACATGATTAGTACGTAAGGTAGGGTTAAAATCTTTAATTGGGGGGTGGGTGGATGTTTTATCTGTTCACTTCAAAGAGCATTTTGGGCAAACTTTCAAGATGGCTGCTCAAAACAAGTTCTAACATATGAAAGGTCTCCTTTTCACCTACATTTTGATAACAGGTTTCCTCTTGTGTCAAAATAATCTTGCAATATAATGACATTTTAACACTTGTGAATATAGCTTGTTGCTGTAAAATGCAATAACAGCACTGCTGTTCACATGTTCTTTATAACATTTCTAATCTACTGGCTCACACTCCTGATCTTGAGACCCTCTGCGATCCAGACCCTTCAGCATTGGAGGCTCTGCTTGATTTTTCATGGAATAACCCCGTATACAAGAACTTTAAATCAGCAGCTCTCAAAATGTGAAGTGGGACCTCTGCTTGTGCGTAGAGCCATGCAGAGAAAATGAATGACATGGAGAAATCTATGGAGTAAAACTAAACTGAATGAATATTATTCATGCAGTCTTTTATAGCTCCAAAATTCAATGTGGAACCTTTTTTATTGTTAATATTTCCTAAAGATTTAAGAACCAGTGCTGCAAATGTTCAGTTTAAGATCCTACATCTTAAGAACAGGTTACCTGGATAGGTGTGCATGTTCTTGCTCCTGCAGGTAGAGCCTGCTGTAGAATGATAGCAGCAGAGAGCGTGTCTGTAGAGGGAGGTTTCTCTGCTTGTAGTAGATGTACACTGCTGCCAACAGGTCCTCTGTCACTGCTGCACAAATACAAACACAATTAAGACAGAGTTAAAATAGCTCAACATTTAAACACCTATTTTAGTTTATGAACACTTTAGGAACACTTTGAAAACACATCAAATCTCAATGGGGGAAAAACAGTCATGTTTGATATCTATACTGATATGGACTGAGTAATGTGTTGGGAAAGAAAAAGATGCCAAATTGTTTGATGGAAATTAAAATTATCAACCTGCAGAGGGCTGAATTCAAAGACACCCCAAAAGTCAAAATGAGAATATGATGTGGCAGGCTCGTCCATTCTGCCAAAATTTTGTTGGCAAAATATTACTCGCCCACATGCTCGTATGCATCCTGATAGGACATGCTCCTAATGAGATGATGGATGGTTTCTTAGGGGATCTCCTCCCAGATCTGGACCAGGGCATCACTGAGCTCCTGGACAGTCTGAGGTGCAACCTGGCGACATCGGATGATGCGAAACATAATGTCCCAGAGGTGTTCTATTGGATTCTGTCAGGTGAGTGTGGGGGACAGTCAATGGTATCAATTCTTTCATCCTCCAGGAACTGCCTGAATACTCTCACCACATGAGGCCGGGTATTGTTGTGCACCAGGAGGAACCCAGGACCCACTGCACCAGTACAGAATCTGACAGTGGGCCCAAGGATTTCATCCCGATACCTAATGACAGTCAGGGTGCCGTTGCCTAGCCTGTAGAAGTCTGTGCCTCCCCAGACCATCGCTGACCCAACACCAAACCAGTCATGCCGAACGATGTTACAGGCAGCACAATGTTCTCCACGGCTTCTCCAGCCCTTTCATGTCTGTCATGTGTGCTCAAGGTGAAACTGCTCTCATCTGTAAAAAATACAGGGTGCCAGTGGTGGACCTGCCAATTATGGTATTCTTTGGCAAATGCCAATCAGGTTCCACGGTGCTGGGCAGTGAACACAGGGCCCACTAGAGGATGTTGGGCCCTCAAGCCACCCTCATGAAGTCAGTTTCTGATTGGTCAGAGACATTCACACCAGTGGTCTCCTGGAGGTCATGCTGTAGGGCTCTGGTAGTGCTCAGCCTGTTCCTCCTTCTGGCAATGGCACGTATTGGACTACCTGTGCAACCTCTGTAGGTTCCAGGTATCACCTCATGCTATGAGTAATGACACTGACCCTATCCAAATGCAAAACTAGTGAAAACAGTCAGACAAGATGGGGAGGGAAAAAATGTCAGTGGCCTCCACCTGTAAAACCATTTCTGTTTGGGGGGTTGATTCATTGATTCATTGTTACCTGTTGTTAATTTAATTAACACCAAAGCAGCTGAAATTAATTAATAACAGACACAGACAAAGTATACAACGAGCATGCTTACTTTTGCTTCTCTGTGTGAGCACCATCTTCCACACGGTACCCAGCAGCATTTGCAGCTGCCTGTAGCTCAGCTTCACTCCACTCCCCAGAGTGTCTCGGACAAACGTCCTCAGTGATGTCAGCCAGTCTCCGTCTGTCTCTCGGCCAACACCCTGCTTCTGGCTAAGGGACACCATCACCTGGCAAAGTGTGATGTTGAGGGCAAGAGGATCCACAGTCAGACCAGGAAGGGTTGCCATCTGTTTACTCCTGAAGAGAGAAGAGCGAGATGAAGGCAATCTTAGCTAGTTTGAATTTCATACACGGTAAGTATGATCCTGGCATTTTATAAACCTTGCGTTGCAAACTGCAAAAAAGGGACACTTACAAACAAGCCGACAGTGGATCATATAGAAAACAAAGTAATGTAGTAGGATAACAGAGTGCAATAAACTGTCAGTTTATTATTTTAACCTGAGGTCTGAATATAGTGATAGAATAACAGGAAAAAGTCTGCCAGAGTTTACGCAAGTATGAGTTTGCCCAGTTCCAGTTCCAGTTATCACAATCCAGATAAATGGTAAATGAACTGGTACTCATCCAGCGTTCTTCTACTCAAAGCACTTTTATTTCTTCTTACTACAAGTCTAACTTACCCAGTCACAAACATCTATGCCTATGCACTTTCTAACATTCACACACTCACACTCCGATGGATTGATCGAGGCCTTCCTAAGGATACTTTGGATCGATCCACTGACCTTTCGACTGGTAGACGATCCACTCTACCACCTGAGTCACAGACTCCCTGGGAACTCTAGCGTCCTCCCACAGTCCAAAGAAATGCATGTTAAGTTAATAGGTTATTCTAAATTGGCTACGGGTGTGAATACCAACAGCTGTCTAGCTCTCTGTGTTAGCCCTGGAAAAGGCTGCCGACCTGTTCAGGATGTACCCCACCTCTCACCCAATGACAACTAGGACTCACCCCACAATCCTGAACTGGGCATAAAGAAAATAAATCAATACATATTTGATAAAAAAAAGAAAGAAAGAAAAATGCCAACACTGAAATTTCTTACCTTTTGAGATCAACTTTCTTTTTATGTTTGGGTGTGTCCCGAGTGCCATAGGGAAAGTTTCTAATGAAGTGCTGCTTAAAATCTCCCAGGTATTCTTTACGGAACCATGCATCCTAAAGAAAGAACAAATGTCTGTCAGGTTTATGAAACTTTTAGATTGTAAACAAAACAAAAAACACAAACAAAAAACATGTGCATGTCACATCTCACCAATGCATCCTGGTTCTCCCGCTGTGGGGCAAGTTTTCTCAGCAGCTGCAGAATAGACAAGACCTGGAACATTACTGACGTGGCATCTGGAGTAAGCAGGTGGGCTCCCTCTGTGTTATTCCAAGGGCCATCATTGGTGCTGGCCTCTACCCACACTTCCAGCAGCAGAGGCACGAGTGTAGCTGCAAACCTCTGAACAGTCTCAGCTGTGTCTAGACCCTCGCTTACCGCAGCTCCTGAATCTTGCTCAGGTCTGCGCAGCATAAGTATAAAAAAGAAAAAGAAATTCAAACGCACTTAAACTGAACTATTTCTGGATGGCCACTGAAGTCTGCATTATCATACCTGAGTTTAAACGTAGAGCGTTGAGTTGGTTTGGCCCCAGAATGTTCATAAAGTTTAACTCCGATCTTGCCATACATTAGCTCTTCCCAGCTGAGATGAAGAGGTGTAAGCCGGCCCTCTCCACTGGAACCAAAAACTCCTTCATTTGGGACAGACATATCGCTTTCCTCCATTGGTCTTTCCTCAACAACTGCCTGGAGAAAGCGCCCAAGTCTGAAGCACAAGTGGAGTAAACAAGAAGATTGGCATCCAGAATTATCTTAGATTTAAATTTCTTTGTAAAAGCAGCCTCCATACCTCAAAAGCACAGAGAGCCGCCACTGCTGACTCGTCATAGCCCTGTCAGGGTTGATCGACAGTGCCCAGGTCCGTGTCTTGGAGTCTTGAGCTTTTTTGGCTCCTCCGCTGTTCTGTCTGTGAGAGATCATCTCTAGGAAGTTAGTGAGGAGTACTGCAGGCCGCGCTGCTAAAAGAGCAGGGTAGTGCTCCAGGAACACGTCGAGGACATTCATAGAATCCTCCTGGATTCCTGCCTCGATGTGGGTCATGGCACAAGACAAGTGAGCACTGAGGAGGGGGAAAAATGGAGCCACGCGTTCTGCAGGCACACACTGTGCAATGAACCTGCAAGCAGGTTGAGACAATCTGTTATTTAAGATATAAACAAGCAAATTTAAAAAAGGTTATTGCTGTATTTTTGT
The DNA here is from genome assembly GCF_007364275.1 of Archocentrus centrarchus. NCBI lineage: Eukaryota > Metazoa > Chordata > Actinopteri > Cichliformes > Cichlidae > Archocentrus > Archocentrus centrarchus. The sequence continues at coordinate 23,406,551 of NC_044361.1, forward strand.
GTTGTTTCTCTAACCTGAGCACACGTGTAGCTGCCACACGGACATTGTGATCCTTGTCTGTTAAAACAGCTGCCACTTCAGAAAGCAAGCGTGAGAGATGCTGCTCCAACAAAGACGGACTGATGGACAGCAACTCTTTCAAACCCAACAAGGCACTGTGTTTCACATTGGCATTGTAATGGTGCAGCTGAGACAGGAGGTCCTGGGAAAGGAGGAAAAAGAGATGAGATAAAATTTGTTGTTTTTCTTCCTCTCTCAGCTGCTCTTGTTAAGGGTCGCCACAGCGGATCATCTGCCTCCATCTCACTCGATCTCTAGCATCCTCCGTCACACCAACCCTCTGTATGTCCTCCTTCACTACATTCATGAATCTTCTCTGAGGTCTTCCTCTTTTCCTCCTGCCTGGCAGCTCCACTTTCAACATCCTTTATCTAGTATACTCATTATCCTTCCTCTGCATATGTCCAAACCATCACAACTTTGTCTCCAAACTGCTGAACATGAGCTGTCCCTCTGATGTACTCATTTCTAATCTTGACTATTCTAGTCACTCCCAGTGAAAATCTTAACATCTTCAACTCTGCCACCTCCAGCTCTTCTTCCTGTATTTTTGTCAGGTTTTACTACAATCTTGCAAACCTTCCCTTTCACTCTTGCTGTTATCCTTCTATCAAAAATCACCCCTGATGCCCGCACTCTCTTCTGCACTGCCTGTTGGTTTCGGATGGCTGACTCTAGGTATTTAAACTCATCCATCTTTACTTTTCCACCTGTCTCCCTCTCATTCACACACATGTATTCTGTCTTGCTTCTACAGACTCTCATTTTTCTTCTCTCCAGAGCATACCTCCACCTCCCCAGGCTCTCTTCCACCTACTCCCGTCTCTCACTAAGGAAGGAGATAAACTTGTTCCGGTAAATTAAATGAACCTGTAGCAAGCTTTTCAATTTGCTGACATCTTAAATGCACACGTGGAGATCTTACATTAATACCCAGCTGTCTGTGTGTTGTGGGGCCACTCGTTTCTCGCTTCAGCTGCTCAGGTAGAAAGATCCCCTTGGACCGAAAGTTGGTGTTGGTGGCGTTATCAGCTCTGGGCTTCTTCTTTCCCACTTTTAGCTTCACCTTCTGGAAGTCATCCTGCCTCTTCTTCTTTTTGGCCTTCATCTCTGCAGTCTATACTGCTGTCAGTGTAACAACACGTGAAGATAGCGGGGGCTGAATGAATGCACTGATTTTAATAACACGTAAAGCTGTGGGAAATTGAATACGTTTCGGCTACAGCACAGAATTTGTGGCAGGATCGTTAACATTACTATTCGCACTCTTAGCAGTGTACTGTATTAAGTTAGCAAAGCAGCTAGCTTTCTCTGCTAACTCGTTTTACTACAGCAGCATTTAGCGGGAGTTGTTGATTTTACTTACCACGATAAAAGTGCCTGGGATCTAAAGTCAGAGGTTTACACAACATTAAACATTCGCTAGAGTATCCACACGGCTAATGACTACACACATTCATATACAAAGACATAAATTTATTCGGTCTCGTGTGGACGCATTGGGTCCTTTGATTGTGTGTGTACATGTTCACAAAGACTGCTCGTTAGATGCGTGGACTTCAGCTTCAGCTGCTGCGTGGCTTATAATAAATTAAGTCTCTAGGACTCGGTCAAAGCACAAATTTATAGCTGTGCAGCAATATCCAGTTCGGCAACTTGAAATTTAAAAAAAGAAGCCTTCGTGTCGTAGGAAGTTCAATATTTCTTTTCAATTTTGCTCCTGGAAGGTCTTGCGGTAAACACCGGTGTACAAAATAAACGCACTAAAAATAGATACCCTCACAGATGCCTTGGAAAAATTGACTTATTAGTTGATAATAAAAGCGAAACCACAAATAAATGCGAATAATTGTTATTTATTTTCCTCGAAGAGAATCGATTAAGTCTATCAAGCGCGGGCATAGAGTAACATTATAGCGTTTTTCTTTTTAAACTGGCGAACGCAGTAAACTACTATCTTCTACCGAAGCTCAGCTAGCATTAAATTCTCCGTTCATCTTGCGCTCCGGGGAACTCGCGTGTTGTGTTCAAATATCTCGGGTAAGGTTCATAATATAGGACAGTTGATTATGTCCTGTAGATATCTATGATATGTGGCGTTTGGAAATCACTGACATGTTTCACTGTCACATTTTTGGTTGTCAGATAATGTAAAGTACGGATCGGCTTATGGGCCTCCCCCAGCTAACAGAGCTACCCTTTCTTGTTTCACGAAATGAGATGTCTTTACAGCATTTTGTTGTTTTTTTTTAAAATGCGTGCATCGATGGTTTTATGGACGATACTGTAGAAACCTGTCTTTTTGATAATATTTGCCCAAAAAGACATTTTTGAGGCTGTGCACGTCATTGTTGTGGCTGCGTGCAAAAGATAATGGGAGACGAAGGCAAGATATCTTGAGTCCCAGAATTACTGTAAATGCAAGCATAAGATAAATAAGATAAAGACTTAATCTCCATTACAAGATGATCTGAGTTCATTTTTAAATATTGCTTATTCCCCATTATTTATTTATTTTTCTGCCTGCGCTGCACTTTTCCGCAGTACTGTTGCTGTTGCTCTGTGTTGTTGATAAAGTTAATAAAATAGTAGGCAAACAATCTAAGATCGTTTAAAAATCACTAACAGTAGTAAAATTACTATCCTTTGTTTTGTTGTTTGGGGTGGGTAAAGCACGTTTCCCGAAACAAAGTTACAAACCCATGAGCTGGTTGGATTAAGAAGTCCTAACATGAAGAAAATTGTACAAATCGCTTACATTATCTCTACCTTCAAGGATTTTTTTTTTCTTCCAGATATTAAATGAGGTTTTCATGCTGTAGAGCTGGTTTCAGAACAGCGTTGTGTTGGGTGTTTCATGAATTTATCCATTTTGACCCATTTTTAGGTTGAATCATTATGTCTGAAGTTTGTTTGTTCGACTTACGTTCAATGTTTAAATTTATCTCAGTTTTTATAATAAACACAATCAACAAATTTGCACTGAAAGATTATTTTAGTTCTCACATATTTTAGAAGTATTGCATTCTGTCTCACGGCACATATATAGGTTGACCTGAGTACGAGTAATCAACATATTAAGATTTGAGTAGTTATCCAACTCAAGTACTGTGTGTGTTACCTGCACTGAGTTATCAAGGTTTTTTGTTTGTTTGTTTGTTTGCTTTTTCTACATTTTTGGCTTTGCCCATAGTGGAAGACAAAATACCAGACCTTCTGAACACCTGCAAGAGAGCAGGTCAAAGAGTGGAAAGGTACAAAAAAGGGTGGGCTTAGCAGAGCCACAGAAAGCCCAGTGTTCATGTCCATCTTTGACTGTGCTTGAGTTTGTCTATAGCTAAAACTCCACCCTCATCCCCTGGGGGCACTTTTTTTTGTCTATTTTTCATATTTATTTATGTATGTATTTATTTATTTTTGAGTTAAAAAATTTGTTTTTCAGCAATTTGAACCTGGATCTCCAGTGGGTTTTGAGTGGTTTTGATACTATATTAGCAGTAGCTTGACAGATTAACAAGTCAAATTTGGTCTTCAGCTCCAGTTTTTGACAACAGTTGTGAACAATTGGCTGGATTTTTGCTGTGACTGTAATAATAGGGGACATTCGATGGGGATGCTGGCAAAGCTGGGCCTACAATGACATGAAAACAACAAAGGTTATGTTGTTTACTACGTCTATGTCGTGCCTAAGCTGTTGTGGAGCTGAGGTCAAAACTTGAAAAATTTCATAAAATTGTCTTAACATTGATTAAAAAATAAACCTGACATTTTAGTGATTCACCCCACTGATTGGCAGGCAGTTACACTGGGGGGTAATCCACCTGGGCTAATGGGACTGAAAACACAGTAATTAGTGCAGGCCTGTCTTTAACAGGGGTCACGTTGTTTGTCTCGCAGTGAAGAAGCTGAGGAAATGGAAACTCAGGAGCCAGGAAACCAGCCTCCACCTAAAAATGGGCCCCCAAATCCAAAGAGGAATCCAAAGGTAGGTATTGAGCTGTGGCTCTACTTTAATGCCACAGGTGGCCAAATGTACAGTACCAAAACCTCAGAATTAATGAAATGATACTCCTTACCTTTATATGTACAGCTGCTAACAAAGGAAGTGTGGGATTTCCTCTTTTTTTTTTTTTTTTTTTTCCCTTTAATTTTGTTGTGATGCCTGATGGAGCGCTGGGTGGCAGCAGTACTTGGCACGTGGACTGGGTGCCTGCTTTCATGTGCAGTCTAGTTATTGAGGACTTCAGAGGTCTGGGCCTCAAATCTTAGTCCTGTCAACCCTGTTGTGGTTTAAAGGAATTGTTTTTTAACACCGGTTTTCTTAGCTTTGAGGTTCTGAAACTTGCTTCTTTTTTTTTTTTTTTTTTTAAAGTGAGATAAACCGGTACCATGTGGCAGGCCTCACAGTTTTTACTACTGAGTGCTACAGTGTCACACTAAATATATTATGTGGGAGTCATGGATCATTTTGCTGATTCGAATCCCTTTGTTCAGTTAAAATCACAGATTTTTTTTCCGCCTAAGTTGTTACATTACTGCTCAGTTAAAACGGCAGTGAGTGGACACATCGCCGTTTGAATTCCTGTGACATTCAGCTGCTTTAGACTGCCTTTAATCTGTATGTTCTATATGAGCACAGCACATGAGGTTAAAAACTCTGCAGTTTATTATTTGCAACACAGACATCAGATTATAAATGTAATTTTTTTTGCAAGTCAAGTCAAGTCAAGTCAAGTTTATTTATAAAGCACATTTAAAACAACGACGTTGACCAAAGTGCTGTACAAGATCTGTAACCCCAAGGACTATACTAAATAAAAATAAAAATATATAAATAAATAAATAAAATAATAAAATAAAAATAAATAAATAAAAACATTAAGAACAATAAATAACATAAGAAAATTAAAAATTAAAACGTTTAAAACAAGTACCATAAAAATACCATAAAACAATCATCTAAAAGGAGGTAGCACTGCAGCCAAATGCCAAGGAAAAGAAATGTGTTTTTAATAGAGATTTAAATGTGTGTATCGTCTGAGCTGTGCGGATATGGAGAGGTAGATCGTTCCATAGCTTTGGTGCTGCTGCTGCAAAAGCTCGATCACCTCTCTGTTTTAGTCTAGTTTTAGGCCTCTGTAAGAGCAGCTGGTTCGATGACCTCAGAGCTCTTACAGGGGTGTGACAGTGAAGCAGCTCAGACAGATACAAAGGTGCCAGTCCGTTTAAGGCTTTAAAAGTAAGCAATAAAATCTTAAAATCGATTCTAAAACGGACAGGGAGCCAGTGAAGGGATGACAGGACTGGGGTAATGTGTTCATGCTTTTTTAAACCGGTTAAAAGACGAGCTGCCGCATTCTGGACTACCTGCAGGCGGCGCACAGATGATTGATCTATGCCAAAGTACAGAGAATTACAGTAGTCCAGGCGGGAAGTAATAAAAGCATGAATAACTTTTTCCAGGTCCTGCTGTGGGAGATAAGGTTTTACCTTGGCAATGACTCTGAGTTGGTAAAAACTGATTTTGGTAACAGCACTTACTTGCTTCTCCATTTTAAAACTACTATCTAAAATGACACCCAGATTTTTCACAGCATCACGACAGTGAGGAGCCAAATGACTCGGAGTGCCAGAGGAGTAGCTTGAGGGGTCAAATTTACCAAAGCATATGACCTCAGTTTTGCTTTCATTAAGATTTAGGAAATTGTTTCTCATCCAGGACTTGATGTCACTTAGACAGTTCAGCAGGGGTTCCCATGGATCTCTGCTGTTCAGTTTGATGGGCATATACACCTGGATGTCGTCAGCAAAACAGTGGAAACAAATATTATGTTTCCTAAAAATCGACCCTAGAGGCAACATATACAATGAGAAAAGAATTGGGCCCAGAATGGACCCCTGAGGCACTCCACAAGAAAGCTTTGCTGTGGTAGAAAAACAGTTTCCTAGATGGACAGAGAAACTTCTATCAGTAAGATAAGATCTGAACCAAGTCAGAACCGTGCCTTTAATGCCAATTTCATGTTCTAGGCGGGATAGAAGGATCTCGTGGTCCACAGTGTCAAAGGCAGCTGACAGATCTAGAAGTACTAAAACTGCAGGACTACCAGAGTCCACAGTTAAAAGCAGATCGTTAAAAACTCTTAAAAGAGCCGTCTCTGTGCTGTGACGCAATCTAAAACCTGACTGAAACTTTTCCCACATTCCATGTTCACTTAAAAATGCTTGAAGTTGCTTAAAAACAACTTTTTCAAGAACCTTGGATAAAAATGGTAATTTAGAAATTGGTCTGTAATTTGAAAGAACATCAGGGTCAAGGTTCTTCTTCTTGATTAGAGGCTGTACAACTGCATGTTTAAAGGCAGCTGGAACACAACCAGATGCAAGCGCACTGTTAATCAGAGCGAGGATAGTTGGTCCCACTGAATCAAAAGCCTCTTTAAAAAGGCGAGACGGAACACAGTCTGTGGGAGAGTTTACAGGTCTCATATTTTGAATCTCCTCCTTTAGTGTGGAGAGTGTGACTGGCTCAAACTGCTCAAAGACAGCTCTGCTGGGAGGAGGTGCAGATGAGTCTGTTTCAGGCTGAGGTGATGAAGGCCTGAGGGCAGAAATTTTTTCCACAAAAAATTTCTTAAAGTTTTCGCACAGTGCAGGACAGACCTTGGCTTGGTTTACATTACAGCGAGGATCAGCGAGTGAATTAAAAACACTAAAAAGAAAATGAGGCCTGTGACTTCAGAGTACCTTCAGTAAAGTCAGTTCATGTGCACAACTCCTATCTCCATACTGTCTGGTGTTCAGCAGTCACATGCATTGTTACTTAAAATTTAAATTGGCTGCAAAACAGAAAATTGCTGTACTGATTACAACACAAATAATATTTCCAGAAATCCCACTATTAAACTTTTTAAATTCTACTCAGATATTTAGCCTTTATAATCAAGACTCCAGATTTTTTATTTATTTATTTTTTTTTGCTTGTTTCTGGCTGTCTCCTGTGCTTATATTGAAAAAAATTGTATGTTTGGAAACAAGTTTTCTTTATTGGTAGGTTGCCTCAGATGAAGTAGCATCCACCTCAGCAGCTCCCTCTAACAGGAACCACGTCCATATTTTGCACACCTTATATATCCAACTGACATCACTCTTGTCACTGATGGGGGTGTATGTTGAGTTGATTTGTGTTTGCTGTTGTGTCTGTCAAGCTCAGATTCGGGGCTTCCAAACACATCACACTGGCCACAGTGCACAGTGGTAAAAGAGCATGCTCTCTTCTACCAGTTTCATTCTCAAATCACTGAGGTCTTGATCTCAGCCTTCCTTGATGTGGCCACTGCGGCAAGTGTAACAACGCAGTTTCTTCCCTGTAGTAACAATTTGTTGCTGTTCTACATTCTCACTTGGTGAGGATGTAGACATCGTTTATACACATTCCTGTGACTGTCACTGCTTGATGCAGGGGTCACGGAGAATGAGAACGTGATGGTTGTGCTGCGGGCCTGGACGCGGAGTTCAGTCCTCTGCTTAGTGTCATCCTGTCACTAATTTCCTGTGTGTCTCTCTCCTTCTCGTGGGTTTATTCCCTCTGCTGACAGAGAAGGCAGCTGCAGCATTCTGCTGATATAGGTAAGTCCTTTTTACACACAGTGCCACTTCCAGTGTTGAGAGTTGAAGCCTGAGACCTTGGTTTCCCTGCTTCATGTCATGGGTGGTGGCATGCCCACCACCTGGCGAGGGGCTCACGCCCTCAGTGAATTGAGGGCGCGAGTCTTTCGAGGTGCAGTCTACTGTTTTGGTCTTTGGAGATCACTGCAAAAGTATTCACACAAAACATTTTCCAATATCTTGCCACAGGTTTCCTATTTAGAAGTCCAGTTTTCAGCATGATTTTTGGAAGTTTTCTGAATAATCTGTGAATAACAGTCCAACCTGGTCTCTTTAGGATGTTGCTGCATTGAAGAGCAGCACCATTGGTCTTAAAACTGCACGACACATGGCTTATGCTACCATGCATCTGCACTGGTTATTCATGAAGTTTTAATGCACTTGTTTCTTTTAACACTGCTGAATGCATTATCAGTTTTTTAACCAGTTGCCTGTGTTACACTGGCTTGAATGATAATTTGTTGCATTCCACTTTTTTTTTTTTCCCCTTAAGAGTAAACTCTGCCTGAATAGCAAAATATTTTTAAATTTTGTGTTAATCGTTCATCGTGCGTTTGCGAGGGGACTCCTTTATTGGTGCAACACAGAAGTGACCGCTCTGTGGCTGTGCACGGTGAGAACCGGCGCATCACATGATGTGGTGTCCTGCAGCTCAGTTTGGGCCTAAAAGGGGGTTAACTGAGAGCTCCTGTTTTTTTTTTTTTTTTTGTTTGTTTGTTTGTTTGTTTGTTTCCCAAGCTCCCATGAGAAGTTTGGGTTGATCTGTCCGTCTAAACTTTGGAATAAAATCCACAGGCTGTTAAACAGAGCAGGTTATGTAACAGAACACTGCACTTTTTAAACCTTTAATGTTTTCTTTCTGTGGTTGTTATTGACCATAATTATTTCAAGTTTCTTTTTAAACTAGTTTGCAGGACATAACCTTTGTTTATTAGTCATAAATTCATCCTCTAATTGATGCTGACCACTACTGTGTTCTCCCAGTGTTCTCCAAAGGGTCTAATATCCATACCGTGCCCTCGCTCAGCAAAATCTTGAAGGGGGTCACAGAATGTGTCATTGGTAAGCAGCAGAGAAGCTTTTTTCCCCCCCTCACATCTTTCTACTTTATCTCCTGTCCTTCTTGTATAAAGAAGTGAATAATCACTGATCATTGCATCTGCAGGCCTTCAGTATGTGTGGGAGTACCGGAGCCCCAGTAAATCCGTCGCACCGCACTATCAGTGCAAACTGTGCGCCATGGCCAGCTTACAGCATGATATTATTGACCATGTGAAAGGCTGGAAACACTGCTACAGATACATGGTGAGTGTTGTCTGCATTGAAGGTATAATGTTGCAGAATTAATATTTTATTCAGATTTTTTTTTTTTTTAAACACAGAAAAAGACCCACCCTGACAAGATCACCAATGAGGAGGAAGATGCTGTCAAAGACCCTGCTATCAGAAAATCTATTAAGGAAGCCGCTGCCGAAGTGGAAAAGACTGAGGGGAGGGGACAAATCAAGGTGAGTGCTACACCTGTGATATGAGTCCAAAAAAAAAAAAGAAAAACCAAAAGGTTACCTTTACCTTTGTCTTTCCTGTAATGTGGATCTGTTGAATGGATGTATTTGCGTTGCGATTTTGACAGAATTTTATCTTGCTAGCAACAAAATTAGCAAACCCTAAAAGTCTCCCATGTTTACATTTGGTGGGTGAGCTCACTGGGTTGAGCAGGTGACCCAAATGCTGCATGTATTCCCCCGTCTTCTGTCCACTGTCCTAACAATAAAGGCTAAAAAGCCCAAAAATATTTACTTTAAAAAACATACAGCATTTGATGATTATCTGTTCCCATTGTTACTTTTAGGTGATCCTCAGGGAGCCCTTTGACGTTCCTGCTTTCAAAGGACTCCGTAAGTTGCTCTCTTCTGCTCATATTCCCTGTTTTTAATTTCTCAAAACCTAAGATAAATTTTATGTTTTCCCAAATTTTAGCATTGAGTAGGACTAAAGGATTTTCCTTACTTCCCAATAGAGTTGCTCATATCACACATGTCCTTTTATCCTGTCACAGGATCTGCTGTTCCTAAAGTTGCACCTTCACCAGCTCCAGGGATGGGACAAATGGGGCCACCATTTGGTTAGTTCTTTGTGTATTGATGTTAGCACTCTCAAAGTGTACATGAGTGTCTCTCTTGTATTAAAATAACAATATGCAAACTGAAATGTAATAAATCTGTATCTCACAGGTCCCAGGTTCTCTGAACCAAGGTTCCCAGGAGAGTTTCCTCCTGACTATCCAGTGGACGAATTCAGAGAGCCCAACTTTGGAGGCTACTCCTCCAGGCAAGATTTTCCTGACTCTGGTATGGATCAGGGACCTTTCATGGATGGCATGGGTCATGGTCCAGGTGGAAGAGATGGCTATAGAAGGAGTGGACTGCTGGATGAAGGTCCAAACAAAACGTTCCTGGACGAATTCAAGGGCAGTCGGATGGGGAGCAGCTTAATGAACAGGCCAGGTTTAATGGGGGCAGCTCCAGAATCTAGCAGCCTTCCCCATACTTTGCTCTCATACCTGGTAGGTCTGTTGCAGTGGGTTAAAAGTCAGCATATTTTGTTTTGTGAAGTATTCGTATTTCTATTCTGACAGTAACTTGACAAAATGTGTTTTTTTTGTTTTGTTTTTTTTAGGATACTTTCCGGATAGAGAATGAGAGTGATGCCCAGCTGGTGCTGAAGGTGACACAGAAACTAACAGATGTGCTGATGGAGTACCGACTCAGGAGCGTATCATCAGTAAGGCGCTGTTGACAACTTTAAAAAAACAAAACAAAAACACTGTCTTTACCTAAAATAATCGTAAAACCAAACGACCTTTAAACATGATCTGTCCAGCTAAGTTAACTGTTACTCTTGTATTTGTTCTGAGCCCATCATTTCTCACGTCTCTCATTTTTGAACATCTGAGGAAAGTGTGAGCAAAACCAGATTTACGTCTTCAGATGTTTCAGTTGTCCCTTGGTCAGATTAAAACATGTATTTTGTGGCGTCTGTTTCCTCCTCAGGGGCCAAACAGCATGAGCTCCACAGACTTCTCCTCTTCGCCCCCTAGAATGCAAAGCGGTGGCAACCGATACTCGGGTATATCTGCACCATGTCTTCCCCCAGAATTTTTATTATAATGACTTATCCATGAGTCAGATGCCATGATGGACTCCAGAGTGAGGCATCTTTCTTTGCAGTCCCCTTTATAATGGCTTCCCCCTTTTTTTCTTTTTCTTTTTTTTGCAGGTCCATCCAGGTACCCTGACGGCCCATCCAGATATTACAAATAAGAGATGCAACAAGTCTGTCTTCTTGTCTTTCTGTGCCTCATGCACATAAGTTGTTGCTGTCCAGATGTTGATTTCATGTTTTTTTTTTTTTTTTTTTTTTTTATATATACACACACATATATTTACATGCAGTGGGTTTTCCTTCTGTTGCTGCCAGGTAGTCTCCTTATTTTAATATGTCTTCAGAATATGGGAAGATTTATTACTTGGAGGGTTTTACATGTGACTTTTGTTGTATCCTGCACCCGTAACTGATGATTTTAGTTTATTTTTTAGGTTCACAGAGCTATTAAAGGCTTTTAATGATGTGTTCTGTCATTGAATTCAGTTTCCCATCAGAGTGTTTCCTTGTCCTGTGCTGCAGAAAGCAGAAGGCTCCTCCAGGTTTGGAAGTTGTATTTGAGACCTCCCTTTTGCAGTATCAGACACAAATAACTCAAGGGATTTCAGGGTGATACTACAAAATGTGTGTACCCATCCTGGTTCTGTAGCTGAGGTTTGATTTTTCTTTTCATCTTGGGTTGCTGCAGCACGTATGCACTCAGCTGTTTCTGAGAGTTGCCTGGTTGTTTGGTGAATAAATGGATCGACAATGCATTTCAACATTTATTTTAAGCAGTAGAAATGGTTTACAGAGAGGAAGCAATAATTAGAAATCCTGACTGAATTTGGCGACCACAAAATATTGGTGCCAACAAGCAGAATCGCAGTCAAAAACAAACTGGAATGGAAAATAAATATCTCCCTGAGTCTCGCACCTCATCATCCACATTAGAGCCAAATTTAAATCTGTCAGATGTATTTCACCAAGATGTCCTTCATCTGCATCATGTTTATGGGGGTCAGAAGCACTTTTGTCCCCAAGAAGTCTTTCCCATGAATCCTCTGAGCCAGCGCGACGTGTTTCTCTGACTTAAACTGAATCACAGCCTCACCGGTGCCACTGCCTTCACTGTCACACAATAAGATGATGTTGTCCTTCCTTATTTTGTATTTGCTGAAAAGGCTTTTGATTTCAGTTTTCTGCACATCTGCAGGCATGTTTCTTACAAACAGGCACGTCTTAGCGTTAAGGTCCGCGTCCGGTGGCGCCTCAGATTTGTCAACCAGGGCACATTTCCTTGGTTTCTTTCTTGGGTCTTGGGCCTTTAGATGATGCCTGAGACTTTCGAGGCTGGTTTTTCTCATCTTTTCTCTCATCATCTCCTTTGTGATCAATGAGACCTCAATGGTATTGGAGCCCACGTAACAGCCATTAAGTGTCATCGCATAGTCAAAATCTTCAATCCGATTAAATATGAGGAAAGCGGTGTCTGTTCTGTTGCCTTCTTTATTGAGTAGATGCTGTACATTTTTTTGTGGAATATTTGGACAGCTAAATAATAATTTTAATTCAGTCTTGGTCATCTTCTTGGGTAGATTGCTCACCATAACAATGTACTCCACAGCTGGAGTTCGTGACTCACACTCAACTTTTTGCTTTTTTGGTGGTTTAGATGGCAGCTGATTGACAGACTCCCTCTTGGTCCGTAGTGCAGATTTTTGCTTGTGGTTGACACTTTCTTTAAGGGGGTACTGGTGGTGTTCCTGGATCTCCTCACCATCAAAAGCCTTTTCACATTCCTGCAGTGCACTGTTCCATATCTTCTCACAAGCGCCACGAACATCCACGCAGAAGGGGCCGAGTGACTGCTGGTTGAAGTTAAGAGCGGCGCATGCATCCTCCATAGTTGCAAACTTCACAAGACAGCCATGGTTAAGTCCCAACTTCACATTTACTATGGCTTCTTGTACAGTCAGCCCTCTGAAAAAATGGCAGATATCATCTTTTGTAGTTGTGGCTGGCAGACCAAAGAGCCTGACATAGCCTGGCTCTGAATTCAGAGTTTTTTCTGGTGTCCGCACCTCTTCCCCTACAACAGCTGTGCTGTCAGCACTTGGAAAATCACCCGTTGGCTCTGCGTTACTGACATCTCTTTGGTGGGATGACTGAAGACCTTGAAGAACGGTGCAAATCCCAAGAATAAAGGCAGCACTGGGATCAAGAGACTGTGTATTTGAAGTCTGTATATCTGCAGTTCTGAGATAAACATGCTCTGCATTCACAGGCAGTACATCGGAAGTATCAGGATTAATGGGGTATGCAGAGGAAGGTGAAAGATTTGTAGTATTATCATGAGGCCTCACATTTAAGCATGTGAGATTTGCAGCTGCATGTGTTGTAGGTCTCCTGGTACAATGCCGGGAGGCTTTCTTCTTCTTCTTCTGCTTTAAAACAGTTTCTAATCTGTGCTCCAGCTCTTCCATTTTGCTTATGTGCAGGGTCACTTTAGACCCTTTGAGTACATTTCCAGTGCGCCGCATGGCCAGCTGGGCATCTCTTTCTGTGCTGAATGCAATGAAGGCCTCTTGGCGTCTTCCTCCCACTATGCACACTCCACCTTCAGGAATGCGCAAAGAGTCAAAGAAAGCCCGTAAATCTTCAATACCCGCCTGGACATTCAGACCTTCCAGTCGCAGGATTATGGTCATTTTGTCACACCAGATCAAGTGATACCTACGGGGGGAAAAAAGAGCAACGTGAGCACTGCGACAGAGTACGACCACGAAATACACATCCAGAAAAAAAAAACACGTGTCCTACATATGGAAAGCGGAAGAAAAAAAAGAGCGCAGAAAAATAAGTTTTCTTCTTTCCGCCAAATACTCACCACAGCTGCTTACAATATACACTTTTTAAGAGGTGACTTAGCGAGCGTTGTTATTTCTATGATCCCGACTCAACTTTTACTCGTCGTAAAACGCTTAAAATGTTCGTCCCGCCGCTTCCACTTACTCATATAGACTTTAAGATGATTTACCGCCACCTACTGGAGGGGAGTGCGGCCTACTGTAACTCCTGCAAGATCTTCAGGTGTAACACACCGCTGAATATCAACTGTAGTCTTCACGACATTTTCCTCAGCTGTGTTTTGTCCAGTGTCCTGTTTGGTTCAAGTTGTTTCATGTGAGTTACCTTGGCTCTCTCTGTAAGGTTAGTGCATCTCCTAATCTGCTCTCTTCATTTAAACGGTTTCACTTTAGTTCTTATATTTTCAAAATCTTTCTTCATCACAAAACGGCGCAGTCCCCCCCCGCTAAGGTCTATGCAGATGCATATTAACATACTTTGTGAAAGGAAGTGGAAATGCAAAATGCACGAGATGCAGCTGCAGGCTTGTAGATTGTTTCCTGCCAAAAGTCCCCTGTGATGTGTTCTGTAAAAATGACTAAATGACCCAAACAAAAATGTGTTTTCTAAAATCTTACTCTTCTAAAAGGTTTTTCACTCACCCATAAAACACAGCCTTAACTAATGCAGTGGATTTCCTTAGAGTTTCAGCTTGTTTTTACCAGTAACTTCTGCAATAAAGATCTTCAATATGCCTATTTCCAATAAAATTAGTAAAAACAAATATTATTTTAAAAAAATACGCACTGTGGTAACCCAGTGTGAATAAGGGAGCAGCTGAAAATAGCTAATATTTAGAACAATGCGGAAAGGTGAAGCTGCAAAGACTAGAGATAGTGAAGGTAGATGAGTTTAATAAACCATCCAAAGCAACAAACAGGGTGCAAGAGAGGTGAAGAAGAGAGTGCAGGCAGGGTGGAGTAGGTGGTGATGAGTAGGTGATGTGTGACAGAAGGAAAGCAGCAAGGGTGAAAGGGAAGGTTTGCAGCTGAAACCTGGTATGCTGTGTGGTGGTGCCACTAACAAAAAGACAGGAGGTGGACCTGAAGATGTTAAGACTTTTTTGCTGGGAGTGAATGGACAACATTAGAAATTAATAATACATCAGAGTGACAGCACAGGTTGAGTGGTTTTAAGACAAAACTAAAAGAGGCGAGGCATGCGCACACGAGGGATAGTGTGGCTATATTGGACAAAGTGTGTTTAATTTGGAGCTGCCAGGCAGCATGAAAAGAGGAGGACTTCAGCGGAGAAGATTCATGGATGTAGTGAAGGAGGACATGCAGACGGTTGGTGTGATAGAGGAGGATGCTAGGAATAGAGTGAGATGGAGGCAGATGATCCGCTGTGGTGACCACCAAAGGGAGCACCCGAGAGAAGTCATATAAAATAGGTGCCAAAAAACAACAGCTAAACATCGCTTCTTTAATTTAAATAAAATAAATGTACATATAGGTACATGAATAAAGACAAGTTAACACAAGTTAAACTAGCCTACATCTGAAGGAATGCCATTTTATGAATTGAAAATTTAACTAACACAGTGCGCAAATTAATAATAATGCTTTTGCTGGGAAAAAAAATATAGCTTTTTATGAAGATATTTTAGAGGAATTTGATTGTTTGGGTTCAGGTTTTTTTTTTTGTTTGTTTGTTTTGTTTTCCTGTGCGTCGCTACGTCATCACGTCGCACAAAGCACTGTGGGTCAAAAAGGAAGACTGTCGTTTACCATGGCGACCGAGACGCTACTGTTCGTCGTTAGCAGACATAAAGTACCCGTCTCGTTATTTATTTTAATGTACATCGACCTGCTCCGGTGCCAGCCGTTCACGATTCCCTTTAGGGCTCCCTCGGACTGTGGAGCGGAAGAGTTTTTCGATATCTCGAGTGTGTCGTGTGTGATGTGCGGTCCAAATCAGCGGCGGAGCACAACAGGTCGGTTAACCTCACCATCACCGGAATCAAGCAAGCGGCGCTACTCTGAAAATTAAAGTATTTTTCTGCTAATCAGATCAGTTCTGAGTTCAGTCTCAAAGACAAAGAAGCCACAGAGAGCTAGGTAGCTTGGTGCAAAATACATCTCCAATAAACAGCTCAGGAGCTAGCTCACAAAAAAAGATAGGGAAACACACACAGCATAGTGTCTGTTTGATGTTAAGTAAAGTCAGTAGCTTAACATCGTAGACAGCAGGGTTTAAGTAACGGAGCTCAAGTATGCTAACGCTGGTAAAACATGGTCACATGCAAATAATATTATTTGAAACAACCGCACATAGCAGTCAGCTGACACACGAGGTTTCTGCTTAGAGAACACAGGAGGACACTCAGTCTGCTTTCAGAGGCAGTTTGCTTGCTTACAGCTCATTTTTGCTGTGTGCTCAAAGGTGTACTCTCAACTACCATGGACCACTTTGATTATAAAGAAATCATATTGCAAATTAGGCCTTACTTTGTAACCTATAGCTATGAATTTTTGTTATAATCATTCTTCTGCTCCTTCTGTAAGCAGCTCCCTTTAGGGATCACCAAAGCAGATCATCTGCCTCCATCTCACCCCATCCCTTGTATCCCATTCTGTCGCACCAACCCTCTGCATGTCCTCTCTCATCCATGTACCTCCTCTGTGGTCTTCCCCTTTTCCTCTTAGCTTGCAGCTCCATATATAGCATCCTTTGTCCAATATATCCCCTATCCATCCTCTGCACATGTCCAAACCATCTCAACCTTGTCTCGCTAACTTTGTCTCCAAAATTTTAAATTTTAATTAAACTATCCTAATTAAAAGACTGCAATGCACACTTCATTTCTGGATCCCAATTATGAGAAAGCTATGGATGGGGGTGGGCACACTTTAGATTGTGCCTGATAATTTAAAAAACTCTTTGTATCAAAGTAATCTAATGATAGTTTTTGGTACATCAGATGTTACTTGAAATGATGAGCTAGGAACAAAAAGGAGTTATCATAAGGATGAGAGCAATGTGGCCAAGAGAACAAAACAGTGGATTTCCTAGCCTCAGTACTGCTGGCATAAATACGACAAAGAGCTTAGCTAATGCTTTGCTCTGACTTTTATGGGTATGTGATGTATGCAGGTACAGTACTGTGCAAAAGTCTTGATCTGCCTTTCATTTCTTTATATTTTGCTATGCTTGGAAATAGGTGCAGTGATTTACTAAAACAGGTGCAAGCATAAATGGAAATACAGTATATATGGCAAAACAGAGTTTGTACTATTCTAATGTGCTTGAAAAATCAATATTTGGTATGTTCATCTTTGTTCTTAAACATAGCCTGAACTCTCTTAGACAAATTTTCTTATGTTTTTAAGTAGTCTTCAGAAATAGTTCTTCAGGCTTCTTGAAGGACATTCAAAGCTCTTCTTTGGATGTTGGCTGCCTTATCTTCTATTCTCTGTCAAGATGATCCAACATTGCTTCAATCATGTTGGGGTCCAGGCTTTTCAAGTCCAGTCCATGACTGATAGGCACTCCATTGTTTTGTTTTTTCTATTCAGGTATGCTTTTACTGCATTGGCAGTAGGGGTGGGCAATAGAGCCTCAAAATTATGTCATGGTTTTTAAAGTAAATTTGTGATAAAGATATAGATGATATAGAAAAAAGATATAGTGCATTTTATCGGCAATTGCAGCAGCAGCATTTATCAGTTCAAACAGAAAGAAGGGCATTTTCCATACTTCTTTTTCCAGTGTTAGATCCCGCAGGTACAGTTGTGACAGCTTGAATTAATCTCATTCAAAATGAATTACTTATGAGCTGGGTTGAGAAATAAGGGTACGGAAATATCCAATTTTGTCCAAAAATCCTTTTAGGGAAGGAAAGGCTTCGAGTGAGTCGCTTGGCCAAAGCGACCACATCCAATTCCAATCCATTGAAAACTGCCTCCGTGAAGTGGTGGAAAAGGAGAAGTCCAATAGGATGATGTTTCTGTCCTTCTGTTAACTGTCTTTTTTATGATTTCTCACGCTGTAGTCCAGAAGTCCTCTCTGACTTAGTACAAAGTCCAAAAGATAGAAATCCGGCAGCGAAGCCACATCCAACTTCAACAGCTAGGCAGGGAGAATACTCTGCAGAACTGTTCAAAGTCGAATTAGTATCCACAGAGGGTTTGGTCCAGTCCTCTCCGCAGAGCAGTCCTTGTCCGAGGAAAAACTCCTGAAATTCTCATTTGATGCTTCTGCACTTAATCTTTTATAGCCTAAATCTAAGACATATCCTAGTTCTCATACATCATCATGACAGACCATCACCCCACTGCTCTTATCCAATTGGGGTGTTAGACTTAATCACCACGTCATTTCTGTTAACATATGGGTCTTTTAGGTTCTTTCCATTCTGGGTTGTGTTTCAACATGTTTTTAACTTTGCTCTTGCTCGTCTCTAGGCAACAGTTTCAAATTCCTCATTTTACCCTTAGCTCAGTGAGTTCACAATTGCCTTAGTACATTGCTTCAACCCTCATTTCTGTGTTATTTACACTCATTATTCGATTCTAAATCATATAATTCATTCTCTAACAATCTATAAATTTGAATTATGATTGTCCATTCAGTACCAGGCTTAGGCTATCAGGTCATCAAGATCTCAACTCACTTGACACCAGTGCGCTGCTGTCATTGGTGGCAAACTACCAGATTCAAAGTCTAACTCTGTTGTAAGAAGGTGCCAGCAGCAGCAGCATTGTCGTTCAATAATAGTGACAAAGCATAAGTCGAATGTAAGCACAAAAGCAGCCTAGGTAGTGTTTTCTCCAGAAATGTTAATGTATCACACGACTAATACTAACACTTCAGTTTAACAGTAACAAAAGTAAAGACACCCTGTAACTCTTCAGGAGCTGCACACTATTTTCACATAATATAATTTAAAAGTTGAAAAAAATGTTTTCTACCTGGGATGTTGTATCCTGGGTCGAGCTTTTGAACCAGCTGTGTAAAGTTCTGCTTTACTACCATGTAACCGCATCAGTAGTTTCCATCCACCATTTGCTCTTCCTGTCACATGAAGCATAGCTTGTGAGTGCTCCAGCAGTGCTTGGTTGAGTCATTTATTTAGTTTGGGTTACACATCAACAGCTGCTCTTTCTCCATTTCCTGTGCCATCATAGCCTAGTTGTATTTGATTGTGCGTGTGTGTGTGTGCCTGTGTGTGTGAGTGAGTGTGTGTGTGTGTGCCTGGCAGCAGTTCTCTTTACTGTCAGACATGTCGGGGCTTGTCTCTCGTCATGACATTGCTATATCATTGATACCGTGATATGACACTTTTATAATATTTAGCACTTCATACCTGCATTATTGCAGACCATATGATATGGCACAGCCATAATTGGCAGTGTGTTTGCGATCACTGCCAGTGAGATGCTTTCCAGATGGTATTGTATAGTGCATGAAAACCTGATGCTATTTCTCTGTGTTTATAATTCCATCAATTTTGACAAGATCCACTGACATCACTGACTGAAATGCCATTTGAGTGCTTTTTTTTAATGCTTGAATGATTCATATGTCAGTGTTAAGTGGCTTAACAAACAAGAACACTCCTCGAAAAATGGTCAGGTACAAGGACTGGACTGAAAATAAGGAAAACTGTGAAAGACCTTCAGAAAGCCTGGAGAACTATTGCTCAATACCTCTTTAGAAATTACACGACTATCTGGTTCCTTAGAAGCAAAATATAAAGCAATGAGGGGTGGCTCAGGACTTTTGCACATTTCTGTAAATGAATAGGGAAATAGACCACTGTAGCGTATTAATAGACTATGAAAACTGTCTGCTTTGAAGAATCCAGCGTCCTGAACCACTGGTTCTAACTTGTGAGTCATGCAGAGTGATCGTCAGGTTAGAGTTTATCTTTTCACCACAGAGTGTGTTTGCTCCCCTGTATCTGCCCATCACTGCAGCTGCACTATCTGTTGCAAAGCCAACAAACAGTGCACCAAGGTGACATAAGAATTTGGAGATCTCACCTTCATACTGAATTCTGATGTAGACGATATAGTATGTTTTGGGTCATTATCTTGCTGACTGGATCTCCCAGTCAGTTTGGTTGTATCTTTCTTTAAATTGACAGACAAAATATTTCCGTAGACTTCTGAGTTCATACTGCTGCCATCATGTGTATTCTACAAAGATTAATGAGCCCATCCCAGAAGCAGCGGTGCAAGCCCAAGCCTTGACATTACCGCCACTGTTTTTCATAGATGAGCTTGTATGTCTGGGATCATGAGCAGATCCTTTCTTTCTACAAACGTTAGGCTTTCCATCACCTTGCAACGGTTAATTTTTGTCTCATCAGTCCATAAATCTTTGTCCCAGAATTTCTGAGGCTTGTCTCTGTACTTGGCAAATTCCAACCTGGCCTTCATATTCTTCTTGCTCATTAGTGGTTTGCATCATCTGGTGAAGCCTCTGTACTTTTGTTCATAAAGTGTTTTGCAAACAGCAGATTGTGATACCTTCACTCCTGCCTCCTCCTGGAGGTTGTTGCTGGTATCACTAACAGTTGTTTTAGGGTCTTTCTTTACAGCACTTAAAATGATTCTGTCATCAACTACTGTTGTTTTCCTTGTTCTACCCATTTGACATACCGGTATGTTAATAACTTTCAAACAGTTGTACTTTCTATGGCTAATGGTTGTGCCATGGCTCTGATTTATTTCCCATCTTCTCTCAGCTTCACAATTGCTTGTTTTTCACCCATTGACAACTGTCTGGTTTTCATGTTGGTTACTCCTCTAACTATAAATGCACAGTCTGCACCTGAAAGTGAGTGTGAGGGCAGCAAAACACACACGTTGGTCACATGTTTCAATCCTTTTGCTCACGAGAAAATTGAGTGGCTTCAGACAAAAGGTGCAATCTTCTGAACTGTGTATCAGATCCAGATGCAAATACCTGGAAATAAAAGCTGAGATGTTGATCTTTTGTCTCATATTCATCTTTTAATGTCAAACCCAAATGTTTTCAGTCTAGAGCAAAAATAAAGGGATTGGCCTCACTGTTCCAATACTTTTTAGGGGAGTGTATAAAAGAAGTTTAGAACTGCTCTGTGGAGTAACAAAAGGAAAATACATGAAATTGTTTGAATTTAAAAGAAATGATAATGATTGGTCAAACTGTGTCTTTCATGAAATAAGCTAAGCTGAGCTGAGTTTCCGTGCTACATGTCTGAGAAATGCATTTCTCAGCAGGTAATACACAACTGCAAACCCATTTAATGATCAGAAACTTATATGCACACTATAGTGTTCATGGATTAATTATTGAGATACAGCATTGCATGATCAGGCTGCTGAAACTGACCTGTGAGTCTCCAGCTGGAGTGAAATCAAATCAAATTCAGATCAGAATCAGTAACAGATCCTGAGGCCAGCCTTGTGCTCGTTGCTTTCTCTTTCTTCTACACTTTCGTCATCCAGCAGAACCAGACTACAGTTCGTAAACTTGTACTGCCAGACAGTCTTTGGTGCAAGTAGAAAACATCAGAGAAAAGCCGAATAAAAAGAGACGTTTCAGGCTGTCTTCGAGACTTGGAGGACATTCTGGGGAACTTCCTGTTCAGTCTGGTTTAACAAGATATTTGTGTCAACTTGTTTTGCTTCTTCTGTACCCGTACAGTGATTTTTAGGTGTCAGCACTTTTACTATAAAACGAGAAGTACACTGATCAGAAAGTGATGAAAACTGTGACAGCAGCTCACAGCTACCAAGGCATCTTCTGTCTAAATGCAGCCAAATCGGCTGCTGATAAAGGACAATAAGATGATTATGGTAAAAGACCTGCATGCACACAGTACCAGCTTGATTTAGTTTGCCTCTCTAATGCTACACTAAAGAGCAATGCAAGGATGTCTTTTTTGCTTGTACGTTTTGCTGGCTATACTTTTGTTTTTATGCCCCCCTTTACATCCAGTATTTTCATTATTACTAGCAAAGAACAAGAGCCTGAGGTTTGCCATTGCACTAATATTTCTGAGCTCAAAACTAGACAGCATTCCCAGTGTTCTTTCAAAGTTTAAACTGTCTCTCTTCCTCTTTCAGGGCTGAGCTGCATTTGCCAGATTGGCTACAAAACTGTTACCACTGATAAAGCATCCATTTCTTGTGAGAAATGTCTCTCAGACAAACCGGTATGTACAGTTTATTTTTCACTTTTTTTGTTGTATCTTAGATTATGTGAAATCTGACAGCATTCTCTGACATGTTGTCTTTGTTTACAGGCCGTAACAAAAGATGGGTTTGGTTGTATTCGTTGTCCAGGTGGCCTCAGTGTTGAGGGAACGTGCCAGTGTCCACCTGGCGATGTCCTGGGTGAGTGGGTCACTAAGCACTGCAGTATACAGTGGTACAGTGGTTAGTACTGTCATAAAAGGTCCTGGGTTCAAATCTGCCATCCATCTGGGGGCTTTTCTTGTGTGGAGTTTACGTATTCTGCCTGTGCCTGCTTGGGCTCGCTCCAGCTTTATCACACAGCCTAAGCATATGCATGTTAGGTTATAATTAGTGAGTCTAAACTGGTGTGATTGTGAGTGTGAATGGTTGTCTGTTTCTCTGTGTTGGTCCTACAGGGTGTATCCCACCTCTCAATATGGATAAGCGGTTGAAAAAGTGGAGGGAAAAGCTTAGATAATTGCTGCATGAATGGTTGAGTGTGATCTATTTTTGTTTTGGGTCTATTTGCTGCTTTTTCAGTGGAAAGAGAAATCAATGGAACCTTCTTGGAAAAGGCCAGGTGTGAAACGTGTGATGAAGACAGCCCTGCTTTGTCCGTACCAAACAGCAGTGGAGACAGGTACGTATCACATCAGACAAAATCAGCTTATTTGAACCGATTCACATCAGAGATTGTACATCGAATGAAATGGATTATTTCACTGTTCCACTCTCGCATGGAAAGGCAGCATTAAAGATTTTAAAATGTCAAATGTTGATCATTACATCTATGAAGATTACATTTAACTTTCCTACTCTTAAAGACCAAACAGTTGCATTTAGGGTGTTATTAATTAAGGTCAAACTGTGCATGAAGGAAGTCAAATGACTATATAATCCAATAATAATAAATTCATGAAAAATTAAGATAAGGGATGTCTTTGCAACAACTATTTGCATTTTTTTGTATGCACAGACAAATTTCTTACTCCTGCTAGTTCTGTCTATTAAAAAACGCTGCCTTGAGTCCAGATCTTCTTTGTATGGTATGTGAGAAATGGAACAATACCTAAAATTGCCTTTCAGGTGTGAGAGATGTCTGGCTGCCTACGTTAACACCTCCTGTGCATGTAAATCTCCTAATGTCCAGGTAAGTTCAGATATCTGTTGACCCTTTTGTTCTCTTAAACATCTTTAAAGTGAGTGGCTCTGTATATATTTCATCAATGACCTTTTTTTTTTTTTTAATTCAGTCAGGAGGTTTATGTTTCCCTCCTGGCATCCTCTCCACCAGTGTCAATCCCACTGTCACTTACTCTCAGTTGGTGAGTCTCCTCTCTGATTTCTAAGTGAATTTTTGCTGTTTCTTTTTATTCTGATTCGTTTTTCCTGTTTTGTTCCCCTCACAGAAGTTCAGTGTCCAGTCAGCATGGTTCCTGCAAAACCTCTACTCCTCCTCTACAGCTTGCCTTGTAATTCCAAGACCTTCTTAGAAAAATATTTCTTTATCTAAAATCATAGTAAGCAAGTTCAAGTTCAAGTCACAGTCACATACACTATATTGCCAATAGTATTCACTCACCCATCCAAATCATTAAATTCAGGTGTTCCAGTCACTTCCATGGCTATAGGTGTATAAAACCAAGCACCTAAGCATGCAGACTGCTTCTACAAACATTTGTCAAAGAATGGGTCGCTCTCAGGAGCTCAGTGAATTCCCGCGTGGTACCATGATAGGATGCCACCTGTGCAATAAGTCCAGTCCTGAAAGTTCCTCGCTACTAAATATTCCACAGTCAACTGTTAGTGCTATTATAACAAAGTGGAAGCAATTGGGAATGACAGCAACTCAGCCATGAAGTGGTAGGCCACATAAAATCACAGAGCAGGGTCAGTGGATGCTGAGATGCATAGTGCACAGAGATCACCAAGTTTCTGCAGAGTCAATCGCTACAGACCTCCCAACTTCATGTGGCCTTTGGAAGAACAGTATGTTGAGAGCTTCATGGAGTGGGTTTCCATTGCTGAGCAGCTGCATCCAAATCTTACATCAGTGAGCGCAATGCAAAGCATCAGATGCAGTAGTATAAAGCACGCCGCCACTGGACTCTGGAGCAGTGGAGACATGTTCTCTGGAGTGACAAATCACGCTTTTACATCTGGCGATCTGATGGACGAGTCTGGGTTTGGCAGTTGCCAGGAGAACAGCACTCGTCTGACTGCATTGTGCCAAGTTTGGTGGAGGGGGGATTATGGTGTGGGATTGTTTTTCAGGAGTTGGGCTCAACCCCTTAGTTCCAGTGAAAGGAACTCTTAATGCTTCAGCATACCAAGAAATTTTGGACAATTTCATGCTCCCACTTTGTGGGAACAGTTGGATGGCCCCTTCCTGCTCCAATATGACTGCACACCAGTGCACAAAGCAGGTCCATAAAGACATGGAAAAGCGAGTTTGGTGTGGAAGAACTTGACTGGCCTGCACAGAGTCCTGACCTCAACCCAATAGAACAACTTTGGGATGAATAAGACCGGAGACTGCAAGCCTTCTCGTCCAACATCAGTGTCTGACCTCATAAATGTGCTTCTGGAAGAATGGTCAAAAATTCCCATAAACACTCTTAAACCTTGTGGAAAGAAGAGTTGAAGCTGTTATAGTTGCAAAGGGTGGGCTGACATCAAATTAAAACCTATGAATTAATAATGGCATGTCACTCAAGTTCATATGTGTGTGAAGGCAGACGAGTGAATACTTTTGGCAGTATAGTGTATAAATGATGTGCCTATGATGACACAGGAGAATAATTGGGATTTTAGGATGTTTTGTTGGGATTCTTGACAAAAACATTGAAGATTAAATGCATCCACACTTTGCTTGTAATTGATGTCAAAATTAATTTATTGAATAATGAAATCGTTTTTCATTGGCTACTTTAAAAGCAAGCCCTTTGGCTGAAGTGACAATTAAAATAAGTGTATTAGTCCTGTGTTCCCGTATTATTAGGGCATGTTTGGATTTTTCTGAAGCGTTTTGTGTGTAACTAGCAGTGTAAACAAGTTGTGTTCTTACAGGGTTTCTCCAACCTGACGGCGTGTCAGGCTCTCGGAAACATGTGTGTGATGAACATGCACTCCTTCAGCAGTGCATCCACAGATGCCTGTGGACTCTTCAACACCATCTTCAGATCAATGGCCGCTTTGAGCTCAACCCAAGGCATTTCGTACTGGTAATCATGTATAAGTTGTGTAATCTTTGCTTGAACATGAATGAATCCTGTCATAGTTTACCCTGAGTGAACGCTCATGACTCTTCAGGAGAGCTAATCTGCCGTGGCTTTATTATGGGGATGAACCAGGACTTGCCAGTCGAGTGCTTCAAACTGATCCCATTCCGACTAGGTTTAGTTTCAGAGGTAAAAACAAGGTAAGTGACTGACTTTAATCCTCTTCACATTGAAATAAAATAGCAAAGAACTGTGATTGACAATAACAGCACTACATAAACAGTGTCCTGTTCATTTCATGACACCTCAAATTAAGACGTAAAACTAAAAAGCTAAATATTCTTTTAATTCACATTCATTGTGTAACTTTTTTTTTGTCAGAACACAGATGTCAGGCTGCTTGCCGCTGTCTATAGTGTCAGAGGAGGGTTTCTCAGATGGGAGCAAGTAGGAGGACAAAATTTGCAGGTAAAAAGTCAAAAATCACTACACTACTGCAGTACACCTAAAAAGTAGAGATGCTTGATTTACCTGCATAGGTTGTTGTAGAGCCAAAACCTAGAGGTGTCTAACTCCCTTTGCATTACACAACCATCATCATCTAAGGTTTACAAAAAAGGAGAAACTATCCAGTGAGTGACGTGTGTCATGTGTCTTGATGGCATCATTATCATAAAGTATCGTGGTAGTTTTGTTAAGTTACTCTATGATTCCCACCTGTTTTTCAGCCTAACTAAAGTAACTGCAGATTTTCCGTGTTATTTCTATAACATATACAACATAAAAAGATGATAAATGGTTCACACCTTTTGTCTTCTTCCCCTCCTCCTTCTTCCAGCTTTGTCCACAGCCAAAAACCAAACAAGCAGCAGCCTTCAGCTTTGGAACGGCTTACAAAGAAAGTGTGAGTTTCTTTCATTTCATTTAACTCAGAGAAGGAACTCTGGAATAGAAGGAATAGAAACTCTGCAGTGCTGAGTTGTAATATGAGCTGTTTGTGTGCGCGTAGTGTGATCTCTCAGTAGCAGAGCTGTTTGCCACCCATCCCGAGCCATTGTTCTATGATGTTTTCCTGGATCTTGGTGGAGAAAACAGAAAACTTCTCCCCCTGCCCACACTGGTTCAGAACCAGCAATACAATGGACGATTCATCAACCAAGGTGGAGATTCATTCTTTTATACATATCTTTACATTTTATACATAATCTATAGATAAATAGATAGATAGATGTATTGTGTGTCACACTTACATGATCAGGTCATCAAACAAATTTTAATATCAGACAAGGATAGCCTGAGTAAATACAAAAATCCCATTTTTAAATGATGATTTCATTTATTTAGGGGAAAAAAAGCTATCCAAACCTACCTGGCACTGTGTGAGAAAGTAATTGCCCCTAAACCTGATAATTGGTTGTGCCAACTTGGCAGCACGAACTGCAGTCAAGCATTTGCAATTATTGGCAATGAGTCTTTCCCATCTCTGTGGAGGAATTTTGGCCTGCTCTTCTTTGCAGATTTGGCATAAATGGCCTGTTTAAGGTCATGTCAAAGTATCTCAATCAGATTTTAGTCCAGGCTTTGATTAGGTCATTCCAAAATCTTCATGTCTTCTTTTTTTTTTTTGGAGCCATTCAGAGGTGGACTTGCTGGTGTGTTTTGGGTCATT
The DNA here is from genome assembly GCF_007364275.1 of Archocentrus centrarchus. NCBI lineage: Eukaryota > Metazoa > Chordata > Actinopteri > Cichliformes > Cichlidae > Archocentrus > Archocentrus centrarchus. The sequence goes on from NC_044361.1 coordinate 23,433,394, forward strand.
GTTTGGGGTTTTTTTTTTGGCAAATGTGAGACGAGCCTTTGTGTTCTTTTTGATCAGCAGTGGTTTTTGCCTCGGAACTCTCCTATGGATGCCATTTTTGCCCATTTTGTCAGACCAGTTCCATTTAAGTGATTTCTTGATTCAGCAGGTCTGGCAGTGATCAGGCCTGGGTGACGCTAGTGAAATTGAACTCAACTTTCCAAAAGATGTTTAAGCACAGTTAATTCATGACTAACCTGAGGGGACAGTTTTTTTTTCCACATAGGCCCAGGTAGGTTTGAATAACTTTCTTACTTTAACAATGAAATCATAATTTAAAAACTGCATTTTGTATTTACTGTATTTACTTATCTTTGTCTAAAATTAAAATTTGCTCGATGATCTGAAACATGTATGTGTGACAAATGTGCAAAACGATAAGAAATCAGGAAACTGGACTAGTTCTTATATAGCGCTTTTCTACTCTGAGCACTCAAAGTGCTTATACAGCATGTTTACATTTACCCTATTCACACCAGCACTTCCATGATTAACTAAGCTAAGTGCTTTTATTATCTAACATTTACACTCCAACTCTTGCGTCGGAGAGCAACTTGGGGTTAAGTATCTTGCCCAAGGATACATTGGCATGTAGCCTGTAGTAGCCAGGAATTGAACCGCCGCCCTTCCAATCAGTGGGTGACCTGCTCTACCTCCTGAGCTACAGCCACCGGATGAAACTTTGGGTGGTAAATACTCTTTCACAGCATATGTCTATGTTTGTGTTTGCTTTTATGCAGAGAATATGAACAACTGGTACTTGTCTCGACGAATGTTTCTTGTGGACACACTGAGCGGAAGAGAAAAAAGCACAAGTTCTCAGCCTAAAGTTATCCGTGTAGTCAGCAGTGTCAAAATAAGGTAAGCTCCCGCTGTGGAAATAGGGAAACCCTTCTTCTTTATGGCTGCTTTTTGAAGACGTTAAGCTGGTATTGATCAAATATGTGTTTGGTAGGTTCCAGCTGGTTCCACGAACCCAGGAAGGGCAGGTGTTCCCCCCTCTAATGACTGTGACCTACACAGATGTTCCCATCACAGATATCAATACTCAAACTGTGTCTGTGAGTGGGTCACACTCTCACACAAACACACATTTGTTGACGACCTTCCTCAACATAATGCTTCAGTGTAAAATGACACCTAATTCCCTAACTTCAGTTTTTGGTTGGTTTATGCACTGAACTCATTTATGTTTCCAGACAACCTTTGCTGTGGAGTATGAGATGGATCAGAAGGAGGCTCGCTTAAAGACAGATGTGAGTAAAAGTTTGAATGAAATGTTGATGAAATCACCAAGGAGGCGTTCTTGCATGCGACTGATGTTGCAGCGCAAAGTGATGCAGTATCACGTCTGACTTTCTTTGTGTGCTCAGACTGCTCTGGGTGTATTGGGTGGGGTGGCTGTGCTCTACTCCCTGCTGAAGACAATCAGCTGGAAGAGGAGGATCGCATCTTCCTTCATTGATCTGGAGGTACAGTCCCTTTATCATTTAATCTACTTCACGCCATCTGTCGGTGTAGACCTCGGAAGTAATGCCAGTTTCTCCATCCTCCTGCCTCAGACAGTGGGGAAGTTTCTGTTGTTTTATGCTGGTGACCTGGCCAACGTTTTCTTTGCTGTCACTGTGGGAACTGGACTCTACTGGCTTATCTTTTACAAGGTATGTCTCATTCCTTTAAACGGTAGGTCTTTCTTTTCATAGGATTATGTTTTATTCATTTAAAATGCATGTCAGTGTCTCTTTTCTCTAGTTTCTTTCACTTCAGGCTTTTTGCATGGACTTTTAACAGTTTTTCTTTTCTTCTCTGCACTCTTTAGACATTAAAGGCAAGTCTTTTTCCTCCTTTACCTTCCCTTATCAACTCTGTGAATATTGAGATGGAATGATTGCTGGCTGCTTTCAAGGATTCATTTGTGTACATGTCTGTTTAGGCCCAACAGTTTGTGTCAGTCCTGCTACCACTGCCGGCTCAGGAGGAGCAGTTTGTGACGTACATCGGATGCGCCTTTGCTCTAAAGGTTAGACAGCAACTGAGCAGATTTAACAATGATCAGTATCCTTGCTGAAAGCTAGATGGTAGTCTTTAACCAGGAATACTGAAAATATATTATTTTGTGAAATTGTGTCCAGGCTGTCCAGTTTCTCCATAAGCTGGTCCTGCAGGTGACGATTGATATATTTCTCATCGACTGGGAGAGGCCACGAAGTAAAACTAGCAGATCTGTGCAAGGTATCAACATGCTAATCTTTAGCTTCTATTTTAAAGCCCCCATAAGAGGTAAATATCCAGCTGCTTTAAGTAAATTAGCACATTCATGACTGTTTCAGCAAGTGGCGAGTCAAAACGTGACGCCTCTCCGGTCAGCATATGGAGGACTTACTTTGTGGCCAATGAATGGAACGAGATTCAGACCATCCGCAAAATCAACCCGACTTTTCAAGTCATGGCTGTGCTCTTCTTTCTTGAAGTACATCTCACACCATTATGTACCCTCAGTTCTTTTTGCAGCTTTTGTTATATCTCTGATCCTCATTGCTGACATGCAACCATGCTTTATTTAGGTGCTGGGTTTCTCTAACCTGGCCTTGAGGGACCCCTGGTCAAATTTACAGCGCTCCTCCGAGGAATACACCCCCTCGTACAGCCTGACGCTGCGCTACGGTCTGGCAGCCACACTGTGGCTCTGCATTGGACTTCTGCAGGTGAATAACCTCCAGTTACTTTTAACTCTTCTCTCCTTCACATCCATTTTCATCTTTCAGCTCATTCTATCTTTCGTGGGAAATGAGGAAAATGTACAGTACATCCCCCATAAAAGATGTCCTTTAAACCCCACAGGTGATTTTCTTCACTGTGTTTTATGCACACTTTGTGGAGGACAAAATCCGTCAGTTTGTAGATCTCTGCTCCATCAGTAATGTAAGTAACACATGTTACATGAAGCCATGTTTTTCCGTCTTTATTGCTGCACAAACATTTTTTGTTTCTGTTTCTGTGCAGATTTCTGTGCTAATTTTATCACATCGCTGCTTTGGCTACTACATTCATGGGCGTTCAGTTCATGGTCATGCAGATACAAACATGGAAGAAATGAACAACAATCTGAAGAGAGAAGCTGTATGTGCACCAAAAGGCTTTTAATCTACTTCTTGCTAATTATTTCAGCTGGATTATGTGCATGATTTGTTTTGGGGTTTTTTTTTTTCTTTTTTTCAAGGAGTCACTGTGTGGTCAGAGGGGTTTACTCCCCAACACAGAAGTCCAGACCTTTCAGGTGTCTCTCACTCACTCTCTCAGGTCACGGTATGACAACATACAGGAGTCAATCAGAAAGGTATGTCCTGACCACGGTCACGTCTGCACCTCTTCTACGGATGTTCTGTTTAATGGTACTGTTTGTAATGATGCTCTGCAGACTTAACTACAGCTTTAAAACTAAAATCTAGCATTTTATCAAAACGTTTCTGATCCTGTAATAAAAAAGAAGAGTATTTGGGCTGAGTTACCAGTTTAGTAGATAGCTTTCCAGCACTAATGTAACTGATCACATAAAGCAGAGCTGTTTCCAGCAGTGGAAAGCTGCTTTGATGTTTGCTCCCATTTCTGTTTGGAACGCTTTTCTTTGCACCACCCTCACTGCACAGCTTTGTGGTAGAAATTGGTATTACGCATAGACAGTATGAGAGATGGCTAAAGCTCCTGGGTCTGAAAAGTGAAGCCAACACAGAAGTGCCTAAAAACTTGGATTCTTTTTAAAGGCCACCAGGGGGTGATGGCTGTGGTTGTAAAAAATAAAATAAAATAAAAGAAAGTGTATGGCAGTGGTTCCCAAAGTCAAGGGTGTTGTGGCCCACCTAAAAACCAGAAAATACCATGGGGCACCCCATTAATTCACTTTTTATATAAATAAATACATTTATATAAATATGTAACTATGCATACTTGTGAGTAATAATAACAATAAAAAAAACTGTGATAGATTTTTACCACGGTCTGTGAAGCTGGATTTAACAAATAAGTATTCAAAGTTTTTAGAGCATGTGTAGCACCATCTTGTGTGAGTACAGAGTATGACATTATTGGGTTGGTTGGTTGCTGCTAATAGACTTACATTAGTTTATTTTAATTCAGTGGAAAACAGGAACACTAAAACAAAACCTTTGCACTGCCCCTGGCTGCAACAATGAATTTTATGTTGAAAAAAACAAGGATATACTGTCCACTCTCACTCTCTGTCTCTTTATCAGTAAGGGGTTCTTCATTGTTGGCTAGCTGCACTGAAACAGGAGACTCCAACTGTAATGTTCGAGTTTGTAGAGCACTTTATAAATGAGGACTGTGTGGAGGAGAGCCTGTTTGAGTCCGGTGCACTGGTGGTTCACTGGACCTACAAGCTGGAGTCAGACACTGATTTTTCCTTGTTGGGGCAGATGTACAGAGCCAGTGGTGCAATCAGCTGGCAGAGCACATGCCCACAAGATGCGCTCTGTACTGGTACAAGATGGCGCTCCACATGCCCTAAAAACTTTAACTATAAACGCTTATTTCTTAAATCCAGCTTCACAGAGTTAAATCTATGACAGTTTTTTAGAGCAGGGTGTAAATTAGCCTTTACACATGTAGGATTTCGTGTCCACTTTACGTCTGTTTTATAACTTGGAGTCATTCTAAGTTTCAGAAAGGATTATCTAGAACAGGATCATTGGGAATGACCTGCGATTGACAATTTCAAAACACCAAGATGGCAACAGGACTTTACAAAGCAGTGGGTGATGTCACAGTAGCTATGCCCGTGTTTTATACTGTCTATGGTATTACATTAAAGTACAGCCTGGCTCTATTTTAACCTCAGTTGATATCTCTGCAATACAGCACATAAACATTTTGGACATGAAGTCAAAGCAGTGACTTTCTTCACTTTTTGTTCATTTTCTAAGTTTAATTTACATGTAACCTTTAAAAGATTTGATTGTCTCCTGTCCTCCAGAGGAACCGGCCATCGCGGCTCACAGACGCATCCCTGCCCAGCTCGCTTGAGCCACACTTCAGAGCTTACCGCAACATGAACCACTTCCTGGGATCTGTTATAGATCACGTTAGTACAAATTCACAAGAATATCAAACTGAAAGCAGCATAGTTTGAGTTGATGTGATTCAAATAGAAAAGTTTGCTTATTTCTCTCTTATGTTGTATTGTTTGAGAAAGGCCTACCCTGACATGGACTACCTAGTGAAGGACAAGCTGATGTTTGAGAGTGTCATAGGAATGGAGTTCCTTGAACCCACTGAGAAAAGCATCTTTTACAATGGTAATGATCTCGGCCAGAGTACATTTCAGTTTGTTTGTCTGCACCTACGTGTGTGTACATGATGTCTGTTTGTATTTCTCGTGGCAGACGAGGCACACACCTTCAGTAATGTGCTGTATTACGGAAACGAGGCCACACTGCTGATCTTTGACACCTTGTTCTTCTGTGTCGTCGACCTCGGATCCCAGAGCTTTGTGCTCGCTGCCGTGCTTACATACGTGCAGCAAGTGGTCAGTATTTGGTGGACATACAGCACGTTCTTTCCACTGCTTAAAAGGTACATGCAGTAATAAATGTCTCGCTCTTCACAGATATTTCGCTTGTTACGTAACAGTTTGGGACAAAAGAACCTCGTCAACAAGACTATGGTGGATGAGAGATTTCTAATATAAACCTTTTGCTAAATAGTTGATATTACTGTATGTTAGCTGCATTTCTTTTACATGTTTACTATTCACAGATTGTGCATCTTTTTTTGTACTTTTCCTTTCTTATAAATTGTTTTCTCTGCTGATTTGGATGTAAATGTTTAAAAATTTTGACAGATTTTGTTGCTTTTTTAATTCATTAAATTTTTTTATGATACAAAACCCATCTTGTTCTGAGATTTGTTTTTAGCTAAAGAATAGTAGCATATCCAATATCATATTACTGTAAGAAACAACCATCTGCCATGTAAACGGTTAAAATGTAACATTTTTTTGCAAATCCTCACAGTAACCCAAAATAATAGTCAGTTGTATCTGTACACTTATTACAGTGAGCACAAGTATTACATGACAGCACTGGATTTTATATGTTTTAAATATGTTCATAGATTTGATAAATCAGACCATTTATACCAGAGAGCATAAAAATATCTTTTTTATAGAACTCCAAATAGAATCAGTATTGACATTGTATTAGAGGAAACTTTGACTGAGTGTAAAACAGAAAAACACTGCAGTATGAAAATGTTATAATTTATTTTCTGTCTGGCCTTGCTTTCTTGGCTTTGTACCATTTAATGCAGACTGTAAGTATTTAGAATGTATTTTACAATGTGCTGTACAGAGGTATCAAGGAAAACCAGCATGTGCAAGGTCAAAATGAGACCAGCCCGTCTGCCACCAACAGCCATGGCACCTTGCACGTTGCTTAAATCACCTTTCTCCCTTATTCTGATACTCGGTTTGAACTTCAGCAGTTCGTCTTGTCTACATTCCTAAATGCACTGAGTTGCTACCATATGATTGACTCTGTGTTAAGGCTCAGCTCAACAGGTGTACCTAACAAAGTGGCCAGCAAGTGTAGTTTTTTCTGTTTTGTTTTTTGCAGTTCATTATAACTTTAGTTCTTTAAGACTGTGTTGTTCTTTAGTTGACAAATCATTAAAAAATATAAGCAGACAGCTTTTCTTGGGTCAGTGGCAGAGTTGATCCTATCTTGCAGCAGGGCTTTAAAAAGCACATCCACTTTGTGCATGTGGCCATGAGTGAACGTAATCACGTCTGTCAGCCCTCAGCCAATCAGGGTTCACGTCAGCGTGCGGCGCTCCCGAATAGATACAGACCGGAGGGGTCGGTGTTAAGCTATGAGCTCAAATAACTTCTTTACATCCGCTGGTTGAGGTAAGTTTGAATTTTGCTGCGTTTACACTTTTTCCCTCTCATAGATTAAGATGCAGTGAAGTCCGGAGGGTTTTTATCTGGTATAGGCACACTGTCCAATTTGGTGGGTGTAACCTGGACACCACTAGCTGCCGTTAGCATGAATTTGGCTGCTTTTCCCGTTTGAGCGCTTCTGTTACTATGTGTTACTGTCATGTCGTAGCTCTGAGACTGCTCTCGCTTGTTTCCCGTGTCAAGCTGCTACGATACTCGCTGATCGATTTGTAGAGCTGCTTCGCAATTTGCAAGGAAAGGCTAGTAATGTCAAAAAACATGGCAACTTTGTTGCAGAGATCCGAGCTGGGACGGCCCCTCATGGTTTTATGTGCCTCACACACAGTTTGAGCTCTTTTATTTATTATTTTTTTCTGCTTTTTTTGGCAGCCCAGTTTCTCCATATGGGGGCAGCTGTCACTGTGATGGGCCGATTTTTACCTGAGCTATCCATCACCTTTGTTGCTGCATCTTATCCGCACACTTAAACGGGGTTTTCACTTTTTTTTTTTTTTTTGGATGGGGGGTGGTGGGTCCTTCAGCTACATCTCAGACAGGAAAACGTATTTATTTATTCTTTATTTATTATTTTATGAGCTGGTAATTTTATTTTTAAAGTTCTGGGGCTTTTTTACTTTCGTAAGAGTCAAGTTTGTTAGAATAATGGAAAGAAAACGCCCATAGTACACATTTAAGTGTTTATTTTATTACACTTTGATTGTTGGAAGTCTATGCATACTGCTTTATTTGCATATCAGGATATACAGCTTTTGAAATGTTTAAAATATCTATTTTCAGAATCAGCTGAGGCAGTTTCATGGTCATATCTGTTAGTTGACTGGTTTCTTTTTTCACCCTGTTCTTGTGACTCGTCTTACATTATGAAATGAGGGCAGATTGTATGAAGAGTTGCAGTGAGGACCCAGTTCTCTAGGTCATCCTGACCAGTCAGAGCATTACTCAAGAACTAAATGTCAGGGGGACGTTACTGTCAGAGCTATTTTTAACAGTGACTGACCTATAGTTGGAGAAAAGTGCAGAGTACAACTCACGCCAGATGTCTGCTCCAGTGGTGCTATCTCTAATCCTGATTTTTCTCAATATCCCAGGACAGAAAGAGTTAACGCTCGTCAAACTGTAAAAACAAACAAAAAAAAAAAAAATCAGCTACTGTCATTGTATTTCTAAATGAGGCTCTATACTGCCGCTATCCGAGATTATGACATAATAACTTGGGTATAAAAATATTTTCTAGGGTTGACATTCTTACTCTGAATGCACTTTGAAGACACATTAATAGTTGAATGAGAGCATTTTTGTTCAGAAATATACACCCGCTCATCAGCTTTTTAGATACACTTTGCTAGTACCACATTAGACCTCCATTCTTTCGAGCATATATTCAACAAGGTGCTGAAAATGTTCCTCAGACATTTGGCTCCATATTAACATGATAGCATCACACAGTTGCTGCAGATCTGTCAGCTGCACATCCATGATGTGAATCTCCTGTTCCACCACATCAAAAAATGCCGTGCTCTATTTAGATTGAGATCTGGTGACACTGGAGCCCATTTGAGTGCAGTGAACTCTGTGACGTTCAAGAAACCAGTTTGAGATGATTTGAGCTTTGTGACATGATGTGTTATATTGCTGGAAGCAGCTATCAGAAGAAGGGTACATTGTGGTCATAAAGGCATGGATATGGTCAATAACAATACTCAGGTAGGCTGTGGTGTTTAAACAATGTTCAATTAGTAATATGGGGCCCACATTATTACGCCACCAGCAGCATTAATTGATACAAAGCAGGAAGAGCCTGTGTGAACTGTATCCTCAGTTTCCTGTTCTTAGCTGACACAAATGGTTCCTGGTGTGGTTTTCTGCTGCTTTAGCCCGTCTGCTTCAAGGTCCGATGTTCTGTGCATTCAGAGATGCTTTTGCACACCATGGCTGTTGGTTGTTTGATTTACTGTTGCCTTGCTATTGGCTCAAATCATTCTCTCCATTCTCCTTTGACCTCTGGCATCAACAAGACAATTCCACCCGAGAGCTGCCGCTCACTGGATATTTTCTTTTCTGATTCATTTGCTGTAAAACCTAAAGATGGCTGTGTGGTGAAAACCCCAGCAGAACAGCACCAGCTTTTTTCCTCATTCTGATGCTCAGTTTGAACTTCAGTAAGTCATCGTAGTCATGTCTACATGCCTAAATGCACTGACTTACTGTCATGTGATTGACTGATTAAATATTTGCATTAATGAGCAGTTGAACAGGTGTACCTAATAAGTGACCAGTGAGTGTAAATCCTAACTTCATAAGATAATCAGTTTTATGTGGTGTGTGTGTGTGTGTGTGTGTGTGTGTGTGTGTGTGTGTGTGTGTGTGTGTGTGTGTGTGTGTGTGTGTGTGTTGGTTTTTTTTGGTTGTTTTTTTAGAACCAGATGTTTGTATTTTTACTAAAGCTTAACTGTACATAACTCATACTTTCCTTTACTGCCACTGATATTTACATAGAACTATTCAGTTTCACAGCATGGGAGTGAAATTTAATTAGGTTTAGCGTTAAGCTCAATAAAGTTTCCAGAAGAGTTAACAAACAGTTAATCAACAGCCCAACTTTAAACCAGTGAACTGATAAAATCTAAATTGCCCACAGGCAAAATATGTAAGTGGCCACTGCAAAGGTCAGGTTTCAAAGAAGACAAATATCAAGGATTTGTCCGGATATTAACTTTCAAATATTGCTGTATCACGTCGGCAGTTACTGTGGAACACTATTTTTATGTTACTCAAACACAAAGTTTGCCACCAGCTGCAAATCCCTCTTTGTTTGCACGTTGTTTGCTTAATGGTGCATGCAGAGAACACTCTGCCCTTTGCTGATGAATGCAACTTAAAGGACATCCATCTGTTGCTCTCTGACCTCTGTACCTTTTCAATAGGTGTGCATACATCTGCAGTGCAGAGTGTGTGTGTGTGTGTGTGTGCGCGCCTGCCTGCAGGACACGGTCAGCCATGCCTGTGACATCTCAGCTACTCAGGGCTTTGCCTCGCTCCAAGGCCTTTGCCTCCACTCTGTTACCATGCCAACAACACCAGTCCCAGTTGGGGCCCGTAACTCACCGGCCTGCCTCAAGACAGCCATCCCACATGTGGCAAAGGCGCCAGCCATCGAGAAGTTACCAGACATCCTTAGTTCTCCACAGCTACGTCCTGACCCCTCCGCAGGTCAACTCCATTCTTAAAGCCAACGAGTACAGCTTTAAGGTTTGTGTGGTCATGTATGATGTATCTCGCCGTCTATACTTGCCTTTGCTGTAGTTTATCGTTCATGTTGTGATCCCAGGTGCCAGAGTTTGATGGGAAAAATGTGTCTTCAGTGATGGGTTTCGAAAGTAATCAGCTGCCAGCCAATGCTCCGATAGAAGATCGTCGCAGCGCAGCCACGTGCCTGCAGACGCGAGGGATGCTGCTCGGTGTGTTTGATGGCCATGCTGGCTGCGCCTGTGCACAGGTAAACCGGCTCTGAGACTCTCAGCCTGCATCCCATTTTAACTGGTTATCTTCCTTTTCTCTAGAAGCGTATGGGAAATTATGTTTCTCGAATTGGATAAGTGATGCTTTTATAGAGGATGTTCATTAGTCTTCAGGATGTCAATTTTTAAATATTGTGATCTTACGAATCACCAACACGTTCAACAACAACACTCAAACCTTACTGCTTTTTCTTTCTCATTTTTCATGACAAGCCCCCAATTTCCTTATCAAAATTTGTCCATATAGTAGGTCATTTAGCTCATGCTGGATTTCATATTTAAAAGGGAAAACTCACACATTTCAAATTCAATTTAAAAACCTCATAATTGTGGATAATTTGTGGTTATTTTTCCTCAGTGATATTTGTTGTCACTAGCTCTGAGACTGTTGTCCTGCATGCCATTTTAACTCGTTAACTTCCTTTTCTCTAGAAGTATAGCTCGGAATGATTTTTTTTTTTTTTTTATCCCACATCATGTCACTGTGCAAATCCAAACTGCTAAATTACTGGGCTTATATTAATTTAAGAGCATAGCTAATATGTTCTTTTCTAAATCAGATATTTGGTAAAGTAGCTATGTCCTAAAATACTTGAGTAGAAGAAATTTCTTTGTTGCAATTTGCAAACTTACAGTGTGTAAATATTTCATCATGTGCAAATATTTTAAAGGTTTCACAACTGTGAGTACACAATGCAGGATTCCATGTTATTTCCGCCATTGTACGCCTTAATGCAGTGGCACTATTTCCTTATGCAAATTGAAACTCCCTTCTCTGCAGGCACTGAGTGAGAGGTTGTTCTACTACATAGCAGTGTCACTGCTGCCCCACGAAACTCTGTGTGAGCTTGAGGCAGCAGTTGAGGCTGGCAGGGCCCTCAGTCCCATCCTGCAGTGGCACAAACACCCCAATGACTACTTCAGCAGGGAGGCTCAGAGGCTCTACTTCAACAGCCTCCGAACCTACTGGCAGGAATTAATTGATCTAACAAGGTGAGGAATGCAAAACAGAGTATATAGAGCTATGTCCAAAGGCCACTGTGTCAAAAAAAACAGACAACCCCCCAGGAGCTTGTATTTAAATGAGAGCAGTTTGTTTCTCAAACTTGGGAACAGCCTCTGCTGGCTCAAATCAGTGTTTGCCTCACAAACATGTGCTCATGGCATGTACACATGGACACCTAATTAGGAATACCTATTAAACAGCTCATTAAGCCAAATGTCTAATCAGTCAGTGACATGGCAGCAACTTGTTGTATTTCAGCATGTATGAGATGGTCAAGCCAAACTGATGAAATTCAAACTGGGCATCAGAATGGAGAAGCGAGGTGAGTTTAAGTGTCTTTGAACGTGGCGTGGTTGTTGGTATCAGACAGGCACCAACAGAAACTGCTGATCTGCTGGGATTTTCCCATACAGTACTACCACCTGTAGGGTTTACAGGCAATGGTTTGAAAAAGAGAAAATATCCAGAGAGCAGCCTTGTTGATGTCAGAGGTCAGAAGAGATTAGCCAGAGTGCTTCAGGAACACAGCTAACCACTCTTTACAACCAGGGTATGCAGCAAAGCATCTCTGAATGCACAACATGTCAAACCTTGAAGCAGATGGGCTATAGCAGCAGAGGACTACACCAGGTGTCACTACCGTCAGCTAAGAACAGGAAACTGAGGCTACACCAACATTGGACAGTAAAAGATTGTAAAAATGTCAGCTCATCTGAGTTATGATTTCTGCTGTGATATTCGGATTGTAAAGTCAGAATTTGGTGTAAACAAAATTGAAAACATGGATCCATCCTGCCTTGTATCAATGATTCCAGCTGTTGCTGGTGGTGTAATGATAATGGACAATGTCACAAAGCTGGCTTCCGCAGTCACCAGATCTCAATCCAATAGAGCACCTTTGGGATGTGGTGGAACAGGATATTCACATCATGGCTGGGCAGCTGACAAATCTGCAGCAACTGTGTGATGCTATCATGTTAATATGAAACTAAATCTCTCAGAAATGTTTCCAGCACCTTGTTGAATCTGTGCCATGAAGAATTAAAGCGGTTCTGGAGGGAAAAGGGGGTCCCAGTATTAGCAAGGTGCACCTAATAGTGTCCAGTTAATGTACGATGTTTATAAATGCATTATTTATCTTTTGTTGTTTCCAGTCAAAAGCACTAACAGGGCTTTAACTGTTTTGATTCAGACGAGTATAATTTTTCTCTCGAGTGTTTTGGCCCTGGCAAAAGATTTCTTATTTTATCATCTTTACCTGGTAGCAACATACTCACACCAACAGAGGTGTGGATATATTGTTTTGCCAGTAGTATTACTTTCGGTCTCCAGTCTCGGCCTGTGGCTTCTGCTTTATTTGATTCACACATTTAGTTTTCCTTGTTTTTAGCCCAGGTGAGGTTCCAGACAGGCGCGAAGCATTGCTGAATGCATTCAAGAGGCTCGACAATGACATTTCACTAGAGGCTCAGGTAAGAATTTTAAAAATCCAAGTTATGCCTCGCGAACATGCTAATATTTTATTTTAAAACAATGTGATTAGGCTATGTTCCAAGTTTTCAGTTTTGCAACAAATTTGTAAAACTTGGGAGTCCTGAATCAACTCTCAAATCAGAGTCCGAGTATCAGTGACTCATTTTGATCATTAATGTATTTTCTGCCTTTTTTTTTTTTTTTTTAAATGTACCAGATTTAATTTTGGATGTTTGATACTAATGCAAGTTTGTTATGAAACCTGCAGTGATTAATCTGCCAACTGGGTGCAGTTACAGCCCAAGGCCCTCTACAGTGTTGCATGAGAAACCTTCCCATAGCATGCCTACATGTACTGTAAACTGATATTGTTAAGAATTAGATGTCCAGGCACAAATTCAAAATATCACAGATACGCAAGCCTGAATCAAATTGTGCCAAGAATTGAGTTCAGTTTGACACATTAAGAGAGATATTGAATAACATTACTGCTCAGTAGCAATGCCAAAAAATGTGTGTGTCCAAATTTAAACTTTTATGGCTCAAAGGGGAGATCAGGTGTCAGTGCCTCCCCATCTAATATGCACCATCTTTTCCTGCTTTATGTTGCTCTGCAGGTTGGAGACCCAAATGCTTTTTTGCACTACTGGGTTCTGAGAGTGGCCTTTTCTGGAGCAACAGCTTGTGTGGCTCACATCGACGGACCAGACCTGTATGAACAATAAATATATAATAGTCTGTTTTAACAACACTACAGCTATAAAATAATTGTTCTGTAAAATTGTCTGTTCTTGTTTCTGAAGCTTTATAGCCAATGCAGGAGACGCTCGTGCAGTTTTGGGGGTGCAGGAGGAGGATGGCTCGTTTAGCGCTCACACACTTTCGAATGACCACAACTCACAGAACGAGAACGAGGTGGCTCGGATACGGAGCGAACACCCTCAGTCAGAGAGGAAAACAGTCATACGTCAGGTATTTCACCTGCTAATCTACTCAATGTGGTTGTTTGTTTGTTTGTTTGTTTTGTTTTTTTTAAACAACATTGATTAAAACCTCCTTCCCCGTCTTCATTCTATCCTCATCATCAGGACCGGCTGCTCGGCCTGCTCATGCCTTTCCGTGCGTTCGGAGACGTGAAGTTCAAGTGGAGCATTGAGCTGCAGAAGCGCGTCTTGGAGTCTGGACCTGATCAGCTTCATGAAAACGAGCACACCAAGTTCATCCCCCCAAACTATCACACCCCTCCTTACTTGACCGCTGAGCCTGAGATCACGTATCACAAACTGAGACCACAGGATCGCTTCCTGGTGAGAGGCGGCGTCGCTGCTGTTTCATACAAAATACAAACAATGTGTTTTCCATCAGGATATTTTTAGCCCGCTAATCTTTATTGAATTACACTTTTGTTTCAGTGTTTTCACAGGTGTCCCAAAAATATACTGCCCTTTAACATGTTAAAGCTCTTACATCTACAGTCATGACTAGCTATGGAGCATTGTCCCCATTCTTAATAAAGATTATACACTCTGGTTAATGAGCCCAGCATTAAACCTGTGATTAAATTGGAGATCTGGAACCTGGAAATTTATTATAAAATGAAATGCATTATGGATTTGGAGTCTTTTTTTTTTTTTTTTTATCAATAGGCTGGCTAAAAACAGCCATCACTGACAGATTTTGTGAGTCACATCTAATTAACTCTGAGAACTGAATAATGTGCTCTGAATCCTGATGTTTGTACCATTGTTCTCCTCAAAGTAGGCGTCTATCCTCCAGATGTACCTTTTTCTTTTCTTTTTTTTCCAGCTTCTTTTTTGCATTTAAAAAGAGAGAGTGGGCTGTTTCAAAGAAAATATCAGTTTCTAAGAGAGGAATTATCTCAGCTTCAGGGTCCACAACTACATTGCTCTGTGACCTTTTCAAACAAAGGCTGTATTTGTGAAGAAATAATTAGGTTTAGATGACTTATTCCCAGTGCCAATATTTCCTCAAATGAATAAATGTTAGCTACAGTTCCCATGACAACTTCAGTGAAAACACTTCAATGTTTTGTGGCCTACAGTTGTGGTCAGGCTTTTAATGATTTCTTTGAACTATTCTTTTTCCAGTGTGGAATGATTGTACAGCATACATCTTTAGTGACTTTAAAAAACAAGAATTTATTTTGGATTTTCTCTAATCCAGACTAAATTTTCTTAGGTTTGAAAGCCTCGCCTTTGCTCCTCCAAACATACCTCTTGTCATTGTGACCAACAAGCTTTGTGTCATCTCAAAGCGTTTGTCCAGAAGGCTCGTCCATGTGGTCAGCTGCTAATTTCAGTCAAGCTTGAAGCTTGATGATTTTGGAGCAGGGGCTTCTTTCTCGGTCAGCACTTTCTCAGGTCATCGTGATGTAAAACACACTTCACATTGGACAGTGATGCTAGTGTTCCAGCAGTTTCCAGTTTAAGGCAAATTTGAGCCTTTGTGGTTCCTGGGTTGTTTCTGAACATCCCAACTAATTTTCTCTCATCTGAGGGTGACAGTTGGGCTCTACTTCTGGACCTTGGCAAAATGGTGATGCGTCCAAATAACTTGTAGTGTTGGTCAATCCAATGAGAGCGATCAAACAAATCCCTTTTTTTTTTTTTTTTTTTTTTTTTTTTTTTTTATTATTATTATCCTGGCAAAGAGAAACTTCCAGTTGTAGTCAATCATGATCATTAGCGAGAAGTTAACAGGCCTTGGTCTTGTCATGACATTGTAGAATCATCAGCACCACTTATTAAGATTTAAGCGAGTGTTTGTAAATAATGTATGTATACTTTTGACCCTGTGTGGCTTATAGAAAATCCAAAATATATTCAAACTTGTACACCCAATTATTGTTTTTTATTTGTTTGTTTGTTTTTCTTTTTTTTCCAAACCATTAAAGATATATGCTGTACAAAAGCCCAAAATTGCCATTGCTTTTAAGCCCGTGATGACTGTATGACTTTTTTTTTCTATTGGCAGGTGATTGGCTCTGATGGCCTCTGGGAGACCCTCCACAGGCAGGAAGTGATTCGTATCGTCGGGGAGTATTTAACAGGGGTCCATCAGCATCAGCCGCTCAAAGTCGGAGGATACAGGGTCACCTTGGGACAAATGCAGGGGCTGCTCGAGGAGCGAAAGGCTCGCGTGTCTTCGGCGTTTGAGGATCAGAATTCTGCCACGCACCTGATGCGCCACGCGGTGGGAAACAACGAGTTTGGCACAGTGGACCACGAGAGGCTGTCAAAGATGCTGTCGCTGCCCGAGGAGCTGGCTCGCATGTACCGTGACGACATCACCATCATCATCACACAGTTCAACCCTCATGTGATTGGAGCACAGAGACAGGAAGGCCAGTCGTGAGCTGTTCAAAAGCCATGTCACACTGACCAGTACACACACTTCTGTCACTGTAGATCTTTATCTAAAGCACACTGATGACAAAAAGGCCATATTCAGAAAGTATCTGTCCAACTGTTAAATATCATTGTTTTAACACTATGTAAAGAATTTATATGTTTGTATGCAGTGCTGCAGTTTCTTATGAAGATGTCGGCTAAAAACTGGATGAAATATCTCATACCATGTTATTTATGCTACCACTGTTGCCATTTTCATATACACTTCTCTCTGTGATTAGACGCTGTCGTAAACTGACTTTCGTGCCAAAACCTTCAACCTCTTCTGCTTAAGAGCTCAGCAGGTTTGAAAATCTAGAAACTTCCAAAGTGGGCGAAGGGCAGTGGCTTAAAAAGCAAAGAGGCCTTTAGTGACAGCGCTGACTCTGCCTGTTGTTCCGATATAGATTTTAACTGGGCCGTGCCACTGTTGGAGCATGTTCTTTTTCTCTGCTGTGTCCAGCATGCAATCATATTCACTTTCTAGCTTGTTTCTGAGAAACTGTTGTTACAACCAGGGTTGTTGCATCTATTTGTTTTTAACTTGTGAGAATGTATGAGATATTCTTAGTGACTCTAAAGACAGATGCTTTGTTCTGAGTTTACAGTGAGATCTCCACTTATTGTGAGTGTTAAGTTGTTCATATTTACGTCCGTATCTAATGTTGAGGTAAATATTCAAGAACGGGAGCTAAAAGATGACTCTGAAACCTCCTGTGGCTCAAAGTAAAATAGAGGGCTCACAGTTTTAAGTGAGAGAAACGTCATTCTGTTACACAGAAAAACTCGTGAGGGAGGGGTTGTGGTTTGAGTGATCGCTGCTTATGTTTTAAACAAACAGTAACTTTGGAAGAGAAGTCGTCTCTTCATCTTAAAGGTCACAAGCTGGAGAGGTTGGGAACCGCTGACATGAGTGATTGTTTTCACTTCAAATCACGGGTACTGTAGCACGGCGCAAAAGCACCTCACAAACACTTGGACTGCGCACATCTACAAGTACGCATTTACCCAGCTTTAACTGTGCTACGTTTTCATTTTAAGTAGTGCTAATGAATTGACTTACTCTCCATATTTAACACTATTTTATTACCCTGATAGCAGTGGATTTAAGTCAGAGTTCCTGTTGATGACCTTCTTGAGTTTGTTGTACTTTTCTGAAAATTGAAAGGTGAAAGGACTACATTGATAACAGGTCATTTATAGTGCAACAGGCTGTTACACACGGGAAGTGATGAGAATAAAAGCAGCAAACCAACCCTCCTCTAACTATCTAGTTACTTCTAAATCAGGACTGTGATTGTTGAAAGAGCAGAATGTACATTTAAAAGAAGCTGTTTGAATAGTAAATATTTATTCAGCTTTTGCAGTATGCGACACATCATTACTGTTGTATGTATAACTTTTAACTTATGTGGGTTGAGTTTTGTATATGGAATGCTTTAATAAAATACTGAATATACAAATCCTGGTACTGTTTGGCTTGTTTTGGGTTATACAAGAGGGCCACCGGGTTGGTACAATGCTTCAGCCAGGAATGCCACAACCCTGAAGAGTCTGACCTTCAAATGCCTGGGATGTCAGTGTGTTGTCACTATACACACCACACAAGGTGGGTTAAATATTACATGTTGCAGTGACGCTGTGAGAAGTAGTGACGCAACATGGTCCTGGAAGTTATCGGGAAGGATGGATGCTGACGGTGTTTGCTGCCACTAGGTGGTGATGCTGCAGCACCAAATAGACCCAGTGTCATATGGAGGAGGTTAAACTACAGCACAAACCTTTCAATGCCCTACCAAGTGGGCATTGGTACAACAGCTGTGTGCCACAAGTCACCAAATACACTCACCGCCGCTACATTAGATACACATGCTCAACTGTTTTGCTGGTTAGATATTTTAATTTACAATCACATGACTGCAACTCAAATTATTTATGCACGTAGACATGATCAAGATTACAAGATGACCTGCTGAAGTTCAAACTGAGAATGAGAGAAGAGAGGTGATTTAAGTGACTTTGAACATGGTGTGGTTGTTGGTGCCAGACGGGCTGGGCCGAGTGTTTCAGAAACTCCTGATCTGCTGAGATTTTCCTACACAAACATTTTTAGGGTTTCACCCAGAGAACTGCTGCTGTAAATTCCTTGTTGACTGTAGAGATCAGAGAAGAAGGGGCAGACTGCTTCAAGGCAGGCAACAGTAACTCAAATAACCAGTAGTTACAACCAGGGTATGCAGAAGAGCGTCTTTGAACACGTGTCAAACCTTGAAGCAGATGAGCTACCGCAGTCACCAGATTTCAGTCCAATAGAGCACCTTGTTGAATCTGTGCCATGACAAAAATGGGTTCCAACCCAGTACAGATGCACCAATGTAGGTATGTATGTATATATTTTTATACATTCTGTTTTTTGTATATTTTACACATTGTTTATTTTCTGTATATCTCTTGATCATATTGATTATACTAGATTATAATATTTTTGTAATATTTTTATTTTCATTTTAGAGAGTTTGATTTTCTGTTACATGGCACTGAACAGGAGTGGCCCTCCAATCTCATTGTACATCCTGTATAATGACAATAAAGGCATTCTATTCTATTCTATTCTATTCTATTCAGTACTAGCAAGGTGTACCAATGAAGTGAAAAAGACTTCCCATGCAGCATTCAAACACAAAAAGCAATGATTGAAATTGAGATCTATTTGATTCTGCCTCTTTTACTTTTTCTGCTGCTTTCATATTGAAAATCTCAAAATCTTGAACCAAGATTTCAGCAACAATTTTTTTGTCCTGTCTCCCTCCCCTCACCCCTGACCCTGGTTCTACGCGAGGTTTCTTCATGTTAAAAGGGAGTTTTTCCTTCCCACTGTCACCATGTGCTTGCTCAAAGGGAGTCTAATTGTTGGAGTTTCTTTCTAATATTTTAAGATCCTTACCTTACAATATATAGCACCATGAGGCGCTGTTGTTGTGAATTGGTGCTATATAAATAAAACTGAATTGAATTGCTGTATCACAAAGTGTCACAGAGAGAAGAATGCTTTACTGTAAGCATTTTATTTCATTATCACACTGACACACTGTAGGTGGCTGGAAGAACTGGTGTGTTATGCTGACAGCTTACTGGAAATAAACACCTCTGCATCGTACAGTAGTTTAGTCAGTTACACACGTAGCTTCCGCTGCCGCAAGGACATTATTTCCAGATTAGTGTGTGAACGATGACTGAGGGCTTTTGTCTTACCGAAATTATAACAGAAATCACCACTCACAATATAACTGACTCACCAGAGAGCAGGATTACAACAAAGGCAAGCAATTAAATCAATCCTAGACAGTGCTAAGAGCAGCAACAGCTTCAGTTCTAATCTTTTATGCATTTGTTGTCATGGAGTTAGATTAGAAATGAATGAAATTGTGCTGATTTTAGATAACGTCACTCCTCAGTTTACAGATGCCGTATCTTTGGAAAGAAGGAATACACAGGATGAAGCAGGCGAACTTCTGCTTGGTTCTTATAAAGAGTCATAAGATTAATTTAGGCCTATGCAGTAAATGTGCAATGCAAACTAGTGTGAAATAAGCTGATCTTAGTGGGGAAACATCAATATAGTTCTTCTATATTAGGGGAAAAAAAGCCCCTCTAGTAAAGTAGGGACATAAATGTGTGTGTATATGTTGTGGAAAGTGTTGCTGGGATACAGGCAAGGAGAGAGTGCAGACATAAACACTGAAGAGGGTCCACGTTAAGTTCATCATCATGAGGATGAAGCTCATCCCACTCCTCTGTTTGAATTTTGGGAGCTGTAACAGGCTGTTCGATGACTCATCCTGAACACAAACACACACACACACACACACGCACACGCACACAAGAGTAACACGCAAACATGGCACATGGATTGGAGGGAAGCGTGTTCATGGGGCAGCACATGTGGTAACCACCTCCAACTCTCACATGTAAGCATTTTTGTTTGTTTGTTTAGACCTCTTTGTGTTGCATAAAAGCTAAAAAAAAAAAAAAATAAATCATGCCATGCTCCTTTCAGCACCATCAACAATCTGTGTCCTGTCTCCCACTGACAAAGAGATGAGTCAGAGCATCGCTCTCTGCAGCAGCAGCATCGTGGCCCTGACTGCTCAGTGGCAGACAAGCAGGAAGGAGGAGGGGGATGCAACAGTAAAAGCAGAATAATCCCAAACCACAGGCTTCCTGAAAAAAGAGATACTGTACAGGACATGTACTAAACCTTACGTCACCCATCACATACTGCACCACATCTGCCCTGATGTGTGAAATGAAAAACGATGATGTGAAAACCAAAGTGGTCCCCAGTTTTTGCTGTTTATTGAGAAACAGAGCAGCAAATGCACTTTACAAAACAACAACAAAACAACAACAACAAAAAACAAATGATCTGTTTGAGATGTTTAAACATTTTCCAGCTGTTACAAGACATTCATCAGTTAGCTGCTACAGTCAAACTAAACAGAGTAACACACCAAGCTCTGGGCCCCAAAAAAAAAAAAAATAATTAAATGGTGGGAGATGATAAAACTGCTAATGGAACAGCCAGTCTGGCAGTGAAATCATAATATATTTGTTCAATTTGTTATATAAATGAGTGATTAGCATGGGGCCACCTAACAGATTAATTAAGCATGCACAGCATTTGTTAATAACATTCATCTCTCTCTTGTAAATAAAATAAAAATAAGCTAATGTAAATCTGCAAGGATTCATTTGGGTTTCAGGTTTGGAGAATTTTATGAGGGAGTTTTAGGAGTCTGTGTACTTGTGCTATCTTATTTATTAGACAGGTAAAAATTGAAATCAAAATAACCTTGAGTCGTCCCTGTAGTCTGGTCTGGTTTAAGGGTTTATGAGGGTTTAAACAGGAAGACCTGTTTAAGGCTTGGGGTGGAGGCTTTTCATCTTATCTGTATTGAGGATTTAAATGTTGGACACATTGTTGATCCCTTGGAGACTAATTTGTGATTTGTGATACTGGCACATATAAATAAAAGCGACTCGGAAACCATCTGTGTTGTGTCTACATCATGGCGTTCCTCTCCTCCTCTCCAGCCTGAGCTTGTCTTTGGCTCTTTTTGCTGATGCGTTTGATCACTACAATGAAGACAATAACTGCAACAGGAGGAGACATAAAATAGAAGTCAGTTACTGCAACACAAAACTTCACAATGACATTGTTGGACAGTCTAATAGTTTGTGTGAGACTTGGCCTCATCAGATAATGGATTTATTTTGGGGTTTGTCAGAATTACCGCAGAATCCCATAATGCCAACCAGTATCCCAATGGTGGGTCCCATTCCCAATCCAAATGCCTTTCCTTCTGGTGCGATGTAGCAGTACCCCAGCTCTGTGCAGTTACATACTTTCACTGGGAGAGAGACAGGATGTAGAGTAAGTTATGGTGGGACTGCTGATTACACTTAAATATCATCACCTTTCGTTGTGATATGAGCAAACATTTGCTTATTAACCCATCCAGCAGTGTGGGGACATCACCTGATGAATACCAGATCAACCTTTCCTTGCTTTTATTTTTGGTTTCTACCACCTCATATCTAGCAGCAGGGAGGTCTATGGTGGACTGGAAGTTTTAGTGGCCACAGCATTAATCCGGGCACTAATAGTTATGGTAAAAATAAAACACACCCACTTTAAATTCTAAGTTTGAAGATTTTACACATCAGGACATAATAAAAAATAATCTGCAGGTCTTGACATTAGACATGCAGATTAGCTACAGCCACAGGCCTCAGTTAGGATGTTAAATGACAGTTCATGGCAATACAATCAGAAAAAGACTGAACAAATATGGCTTGTTTGAAGGAACATTCAATTCAATTTTATTCATTTAGCACCAAATTACAACTATCACTTCAAGGCACTTTATATTGTAGATAAAGACCCTACAATAATTACCCAACAGTCAAAACAACCCCCTATGAGCAAGCACATGGTGCCAGTGGGAAGGAAAAACTCCCTTTTAACAGGAAGAAACCTCCACAGAACCGGGCTCAGGGAGGGGCAGTCATCTGCCACAAGTGGTTGGGGCTGAGGGGTAAAAGATGGGACAAAACACATACTGTGGAAGAGAGCCAGAGATCAATAATAACTAATTATTAAATGCAGAGTGGAGTAAAAGAGTAAAAAAAAGAGGTGAATTAAAAGAAACACTCAGTGCATCATGGGAACCCCCCAGCAGCCTAGGCCTATAGCAGCATAACTAAGGGATGGTTCAGGGTCACCTGATCCAAACTATAAGCTAACTATAAGCCTAATCTTAAAAATAGAGAGGGTGCCTGTCTCCCGAATCCAAACTGAGAGCTGGTTCCACAGAAGAGGGGCCATTTATCTACAAACTTATATCCCACATACATTTTTGTGCTTGACATTTTACATAGTTCTTACCCATTCCTTACTTGATAGCAAATATTACATCAGGAAAACATGTTGTAAACATCCTTGCAGAAATCTTTTGCTAAAAACCTGATATAAATCTAATTATGTGTCACGAAATGACACACCATTGATACATTGTACATTATTTTACTGTACTTTCTTGCATAAAAAATATTTGTAAATGTAAAAATGAAAAAAAAAAGAAAAAAAGTTATCCCACCAGCACTCACCCTAAACCCACAAAAACAAAAGGCAAACCCTTATGAAAATTAACCACGGTTTTACTATGGTTAAATAACCATGGTTTAACATGGTTTCCTGTTTTTCATAGTTGTCATGGTTTTTTGAGTACCATGGGAGCCATGGTTTATTACTATGGTTTTATCATAGTTTGGTTACAGCTAAACCCTAGTATAACCTTGGAATAAACCATGGTTCTTACCATGGTTTTTATTTTACTATGATTTTTACCATGGTTTTTCCAAAGCATGTTTTTTTTTTAACCACGGTCTTTCCAAACCATGATTTTACCATGGTTTTTACAAGCTATATTTTTCTTAATTAAATCTATAGCTCCATTAATCTGTTTCACAAAACTGTAGTGCAATAATGCATACATCAAACAATGAATACTTCATACTTCATACTTCCATCTAGCTACCAAAAAGGCCACATAAGAATAATCAAAAACAGGAAGTAGGATTTTTAATTACATTTAATTACATGGTAAACCATGGTTATTTAACCATAGTAAAACCATGGTTAATTTTCATAAGGGTCCCATTGTACTCTTAAGTATCCTAGGAATCACAAGTAAGCCAGCAGTCTGAGAGTGAAGCGCTACTGTACTATGAGGTCTTTAAGATAAGATGGGGCCTGATTATCAAGACCTAATATGTGAGAAGAAGGACTTTAAATTCTATTCTGGATTTAACAGGGAGGCAATGAAGAGAATCTAATATGCAAGAACATGGAAGCACAAGATTTCTCAAATAATGTCCTTTGGATTGATGAGCCTGAAGTGGAGATGTTTGACCATAATGCACAGCACCAAACCAAACACAGCATTTCAGCACGAACACCTCAAACCAACTGTTAAACATGCTGGTGTGTTTTGCAGGCACAGGACCTGAGCACCTTGCAGTCACTGAGTCGAGCACGAACTCCTCTGTATACCAAAGTATTCCAGAGTCAAATGCGATGCCATCTGTCTGACAGTTAAAGCTTGGCTGAAATGATGTCATGCAACAGGACAATGATCCCAAGCATGGCGGCAAATCTACAATAGAACTGCTGAAAAAGCAAAGAATCAAAGTGTTGCAGTGGCCCAGTCAAAGTCCAGACCTCAACCTGACTGAAAAGCTGTTGTGGTTTAAGAGAGCTTTGCATAAATGAATGTCCACAATCCTCAATGAACTGAAGTAACGCTATAAAGAAGAATGCACCTCTACAACGATATGACAGATTGATAAGGTCATAAAGAAAAATATCACTTGACGTTATTGTTGCTAAAGGTGGTTTTACAAGGTGTTGTATCAATGGATGTGCTTAGTTTTTCACATACTTTGTCTGCATTTTGACATAGATTGTGTTAAATAATAACATGGTGTAATATGTCATGTGGAGCTTGTATTTACCTAATTTTAAGACCTGATAAGAACTAGATATTTTTTTAAATGTCACGATGAATAAAACCTTAGTTTGACAGAAGGTGTAAATTCTTTTATCTTGACATTATATAACATTGCCAGATGTAACCTTTAGACATTTGACTCACCCTCAAACTTCTGTGGGACTCCCACACCTGCATTGTCTTTAATGACAATGGCGAGTGAGAAGGTTTTATCTTCAGTTGGTGGTTTCTTCAGTTTCAGTTCAGCTGTTGTAGCTGCATGACACACAAAGAACAACCAGGACAATGTAGCAAGCTGAAAGCAGAGATGCACATCTTTACATAGTTTGATGTTATGCTTCTACTTTACAGATATTGGTGTACCATCAATTTGGTCCAGCTCCCAGTTAGGTGATTTCCCAGTTTTGGTGGCAAAGGTGAACGTGAATGGCTGGGAGAAAGGGTTGCTGTCTGGGTCCTGGGCCATTATGAGAACAGGTTTGACATTCTTCGTGCAAATGAAGGCCTGGGTCCTAATCAGTTTGGGGGTGTTGTCGTTCACATCCAACAACCTTACATGCAGGTCACGCTCAGCAGAATTCTTCGGGTTCTCTTTCAGAGGGAATATCAGAAAGCATGGGAAAAGTGGTCTCACTCAAGACTCGTTTGTTTATGAAGGTGAGCAGCAGTCAGTATGTCATGGTCAAAGGCCTCAAATACACAAATAACTACAGTAGCATCTAATGCTTCTGAAAGGTACTGAGAGAGTTTGCAAGCAGATACTTCTTATGATGTTTCTTTAAGGAAAAAAAAAAACATTCTAGCCAATGTGTCTCACATTGTGTGGCCTATAAAGAAATGAACTCAAGAGTAGTGTCTCATCTCACCCTTTTCAAAGGCGGTGACAGTGACTTTGAACGTCTCTACTTTCTCCCTGTCCAGGTTTTCTTTGGTCTTGATTACTCCTGTAGCAGGGTCGATCTCCAGCCAGCCTTCAGTGTCACCGTCCAGCTTAAAACTGCACACAGACACAGTGGCGCAATCATCAATCATCACTCTGGCCCAGTCGATGACAAAGCACACACTCAGCTGGTGGCCAGGGGAAACATCGGTAGTCAAAACGAATCAATGGTCTGCTTTGTGTACACATTATAGTCCCAGCACAGGAAAATTCAAACTAGCAGTCAGTACTCTGTGATCAACCAGGTAAACAATGCCGAAGCTTTAATGCTGTGCATGTGGTGTGTTTATATTCAGCCTACTATCATACATTACATCTTGTAAGAGCGTGGACACAGCATCCAGCCACTTCATCTATCAGGCTAAGAGAGAGATTGTGATCAGTTAAGGAAAAACTGTTTTTAAAAGCAGTGCTCAGCTGCTTCAACTCTGCAAAAGGTTTCCCAAACTAGAAGATTTTTGGTACAGATTCACTCCATCTTAAAGCCCAGAAACATTGCAAGAAAAAGACCAAAGTTTTGACTTAAAATAATTACACATATTGACCCCTAGCTTAAGGTAGGGTAGCTCATTAGCCTCAGCTGGATCTTCCTGTTCTTCATTGTATATATCTGCTGTATTATGTAACAGCTTTCATTAAATCCTTGTACAGTTAGCACTCTTAAAGCACTCAGGACCCAGACACTGAGCAGTCTCCAGTGTGTGCTTACCCGATCTCTTTGCCCTCTGGGTCCTTTGCCTCCACGGTGAGCAGCACTGATCCTTTGGTGAAGTTTTCATGTACGGTCAAATCCAGGATGTCCAAACTGAACTCTGGGACCTCATCTACATCAGCAACCAACACAGTAAAAAAGGTGGTAGACTCACTGCCGTACTCGAGACCTTTCATGAGTGGTTCTGGGTTACGAGCATCAATCTGGAGCCTGTAGGTGGAAGAGGACTCAAAGTCCAGAGGCTGTTAGGAAGGAGGGAAAAAAAGAAGAAGTGTTTTTTAGAAAAAGGAGCAAAGAGAAGAGAAGCAGAGAAGATGCTCATTATAGTATAATGTATATGTGAAACTAGTTAGTAAAGCCCAATCAGCAGGTATTAAACCAACAATGGGTTCCTGACTTTAAAACCCAAATAAGGAATTCAGAGCAGGTATATTTATATGGACATACAGGTTTAGGGGCAAACAAGAACCATTTACAACTGTTATAAAATGGCCCTGCAGGAGACTGATGACCTATGACAGCTGGGATAGGCTCCAGCCCCACCGTGACCCTGAACTGGATAACTGGAAGAAAATGGATGGATGGATGGATAAAAAGATAAAGGACAAAACTCTGTTTCTGCTGCATACATAATGACCTGTAGCTGATCTGCTCTTAAACCTGAGGGTACAGTCCAGATAATTAATTAACACCCAGTTATTTAAAAAAAAAAAAATCTATTTAGGTCATAATTTAAGGAAAAAAATCCAATGTCCTCAAAGTGATGTTTAACAGCATTTCTCTGCAGTATGTGATCATGAAGGTGAAATATAGTATCTGTAAGTTTTTAGCTGCAACTTCAAGAGATTTTTTTGTATTATACTGCATTTTATAGACAGCATTAGATTCATGAGTGTAAACCTTGAGAACGAATTATTTTCAATATGAATTTATGACAGTTAGTGGCAGCATTATAAGTGAGCATATAATATAAATACAAATACACACAAACAAACAAAAAATTCCATCCTGAAGGGTTTAATCTTTTTAAAAGGGACCTGACATGTTGAAGCAGGTGGATTTAAAGATCAAAGTCTGCAAAAAATCAAATGTGCATATTTATGTGGGAGAGAGAACGGAGATACTCCACCTTAGCAAGAACCACATGACCAACACCTTTGCCGTCAGTTTCCACAGCAAAGACGTCTCCACCAGTGATGGTAAACTCGATCATCGAGCTGCCGGTGTCTGGGTCATCATTATCTGTTGCTTTGATGGTCAGAACTGTGTGTCCCAGAGGAGTATCCTCTGCCAGAGTTGCATTGCCATACTGCATACAAACACAGAAACACACACAGTAATCAGTAACATCAGTAATATGAGCCAAACAGCGTGAGGAGCGAGAACCGGGCGTCGAATGCGTCTTATACTTACATCATTCACCTCAAACACAGGCAGTTGGTTGTTGACGTCAATGACCTTGATGACGACCTTACAATTTGTGCTGAAATCTGTGAGCGAAAAACTGTAAGTACTTCTGAACTTAAAAATATTAACTAAATTCAGCCTACAGGTGTGCTTTCATACAGTATATTACCTGGGTCACTGACTCTGACATTGAGGTTGTAGACCGCCTGTTCTCTTCGCCGAAGCAAGCGCAATGCACGAATTGTTCCAGAAGCGTCGTCGATGGAGAAGGTATCGGATGCGATGGTTGGACTTTGGGATATGATGGTGTAAGTCAGAATAGAATTCAGTGTCTCTTCTTGATCGCTGTCATGGACCATCAGCCGTCCTACCAGGCTGCCTGGAATAACAAGAACCAGTGAAAACCCTCACGTCTATTGTGAAACTTTTTTTTTTTTTTTTTTTTTTTTTACAAATTTTCTTACAAGTTAAAAATATTCATGAAATTAAAAGGGCTCCGGTGGCTGAATAAGCCACCACATGTAGCATGCTGCAAACCTTGAAGGAGTGATCTTACCTACAGGCTCATCCTCCTGTATCTCAAATACAGTTTCCTCCTCGCACACTGGTGCGTTGTCATTCACATCCTCCACCAAAACGTGAATCTCCATGGGTGGATCCACCTCTTGGTCATTTTTATCCTTTGCCATCACCACCAGGGTGTACTGAAAACAGATCCAACAGAAGTTCAAGAATAACTCATAGAAGTTGGTCTTTATTTCTGCATAACTTATTGATCAAATGGGTCATCTACCATGTTCTTCTCTTCTCTGTCCAGCTGCTCTGTCAACAGTATTTCTCCATTTGCTGTGATCAAGAAGGGGAATTTCAGCATTCGCTCCTTCTGCACCAATTCGTAGATGGCATCAGGCTCATTAGACTGGACCTGGATGTAGAGAGAGACAAGAAGAACCCAGGGTAGGATGGTCAATTGCTGAATACAGGGGAGGTGTAGTGAGCAGTATGTATATATGAATCCCAGCAAACCTTTGCAATGACTAGAGGATATGTTTCATCTAAGTTCTCTTTAATACGAATGGGTCCAGGGTTCTTCCACAGGTTTTGCTGCACAGCAATCTGGACTCTGGTGTTTCCACTCAGCGCATTCTCTGAAGCTCCTTCCAGGTCTTCCACGCGCACAAACAGGGTGTAGTCTGGGTCTTCCAGAGGGTCCACATTCCGCCTCCTCATCTCTGACACCACAGGGGGAGAATAAGGATTTCAATTAGAGACATTTCACAGGGAACAACAAGTTTTTCTGCAGGGTAAAAATGACTAAAACATTTCAGTTAATCTCTAATTTTGAAAAGCTGAGTCACATGGACGCAGCTAAACCGCTCTCCCCGGCTGAACTCATCAACCCAGCACTAATCGCTGACAGTAGTTTCTTCATTACAGTCTGTTTATCTACATTACCACCATCCATCAGTCCAGTCCAGTTATGTTATCAGTAGATTCGACCAGACAGTGTTAATAGTCCAGCTCCACTGATGACTCCTCTGGAAACAAACCTGCTTTCTGCACACAGGTGAAGAACGGGTTGTGTTCATATGGGATCTCCTGCACTGAACAGTAGTCATCAAACCTCCTCTTCAGGGATTCAACGCTCCGATCTTCTCCTATGCCATACTGGATGCCCCCTCTTGCCTCTAGCAGCTTTTGCCCTGTTAAAAAACACACGCTCATCAAACACCAGCAAGCATGCTCACACACATTGCAGACACATTTCTAAGAGGAAAAACAGACTCATTTAAGTGCTTACACAAACTCAGAGTAATCATGATGAGCGTCACGTGACACATTTAGGCAACCTGCCTTCAATCAGCATTAATCTTGAGTACACAAGATGATCTGAGTAATCTGGATTTATAGTGGCGCTATACTGCCAGGCAGAGACAGCAGCCACAGATTACAGACTTTCCCATGGATGCCGCACGTAGCTCTGTGCATCTGTGTCTGTGTGCTACCTTGCTCTGTGGTGGAGATCTCTCCAGTGTCGGGGCTGATCTGAAACAGCTGGGTGTTTTGTGTGCTGGGGATCTCGGCAATCAGGCTGTATCTCAGAACAGAATTTGGAGTCTCAGGGTCATCCCGATCCAATGCAAACACTCGGGTAAATGGGACACCTACAGCCACACAGAAAACTGATGTTAAATTCAGTGTACAGAGAGAAATACCGCTTAACCCAAAGGAATCTTTTAAAAGGTTGTCTTACAAAACTACAGTGGTGCTTTTGCATGCTTTATCCTATGAGAAACACTTTAGTTGTACTTTGTTTTAACAAACACACCACCTGGTTTCAAGGGTAGGCAAGTTTCCTGCATTAAAAGCAAACATTGTTTTGCCTTCATTTATTACAATGGAAAAATTATTTTGCAAGAAAGATATTTTACAGTGTATCTGATGTTTTTTTCCTAATTGATGCATCATAGGAAGAGTTAATGTCCTAAACAGGAAAGCTCACTGCCAAACACCAACATTTTAAATCTATTTTCTATTTTGAACTGAAACTGAAATACGTGCTCATTGTTGTTTGTACGCAAGCAAGATTACATAAAATCTAACATCCCGAATTTCATGAGACTTGATAGAGAGGTGAAACAAGTGCAAAGGAAGGACAAGCTAAATTGTGTTGCAGAAAAGATCACTTAAAATTGGGAAATAAGGCTCTGAAGGATGCACTCGCCAAGTGACCTTCTAGTCTTCTAGTTCCCTTTTATTTCCCCTCCCATTATGCCATTTTAGAGCAAAAAGAAATACCTTAAATAAGCAAAATATGCTCATTGCGTATGAATAGCATGATTTGCAGGTGATGGGGCAAAACAGGCAAAAATAACTATATTCCTTTAATCACATGCACTCTTCGGCACAAAGGGTTCCTTTATCCTTTCTTTTTCCTTTTTTAAGTGCCAACTTAAACAAGATGAAATCAGTAGGGAGCAGCTCTTATTACTGCCTGTGATGAATGGGATGTAAGGCCACCTGCTGTTTCACAAGTACTCAAAAAAGAGAGGAAGCATAAAAATATGCAAAGGAGAAATGTCACAACAGGTAGAAGTGTGCACAACCTGCTGGGCTGTTCTCTCGGACCACAGCGGTGTAGAAACTCTGGTTGAAGAATGGTGCATTGTTGTTGACATCCAAAACATTTATGGTCACATAAATCGGGCCATCCACCACTTCATCATCTGCCAGCGCCTCCACCTGGATCCAGTTGCACACACAAACATGAGTTTTTATACACAAAAGTACACACAAGCATGTGCTGTGTGGCTAATGTGATGTGAGCACAGTTTTCTGTATTTTTTCAATAAAGACAGAGAGACTGTGTTACCTTAAGAATGTAGTGCTCATCTCGAGACCAGTCCAGAGGACTTTTCAAGTAAAGCCACCCATCTTTTGAAATACTGATGTCTTGCCCACCTTCTCCACTCAGGCTGAAATTATTAACATCTGGATGGTTCACCTGAAACTAGGGAGTGAAAAAAGGGGAGGAAAGGAGAACGATCAGGACACTTTGACCACAATAACAGGTTAATTCACAGCTGTTTAAGACTTTCATTTGATCTCAGACAAAAGGGAAACGTAACAGTCACGTGCCTTTAGTAAAAAGGGCAAACACCAACCAACCCTTAAATGCTCACATACTTGACAGTTAATCTGAGTAAGACTGCAAGTTTTATAAAAAATAAAATAAAATAAATTCTGGCTGTTAGTAAATATTAGTAAATAAATGTAAAAATTTGAATCTGGTGATTCACTTTATTATACATTTGATTGAGCGCCGAGTGTCTAAAGCATCAGGCTTTGCAGGCCTGATTATAGACTCAAAGCAGCCCAAAAAAAGGGAACTTTTCCAATGAAACTATCAGCGTATTCTTGTTCTAAGAACTAAAAATGTATTCCTTATGGAAATTTGCCAAAATAAAAACCAAAAACGTATTCCATTCAGCAGCCTCTCTTTTCACAGAACAGTGCAAAACTGGCTCTAACTGGCTCAGCAAAACGGCATGTATTTGACCTCTAGACACCTCACAGGTCCTCAGATTGCAGCTCTATTAAACGGTGCCTGCAAAAATCTGATCCCCGCATCAACAGTCAAAAGCCGATGCCAGGATGCTGACCTTTTTTAGCGAGTTGAAAAGAAAAAGCCATGTCTGGGACTGGCTGCTCGGTGAAGACAATCTTGTCCAACAACCAGACTATGACCTCAAATACAGCTCTAAATTATATATGACTATCATAGTGGAAGCAGACAGCTGATAATGGAGTGGCCAGCATGTTCAGTGGCCCTCAAACCTGCTGAGCTGCTGTGTGAACAGCTTGATCAATACCAATACCAATAAATCCAATCAAATTTGTGGGAGGCGGATCAGGAAGACTGGCCTTAAATGTCTCCGGAATTATCAAAAAAAAACCAAAAACCCCAAAACAAAAAAACAACTAAAATGTCAAAGATCTGCAAAGCTGCGGCTGCTGCAATTAGACGACTGTTTGATGAAAGCGAAGTTCAAAACAACATGCGAAACTTTTACACACCAATGTAAATGTGAAGGATTGTGAAATGGCTGATAGAGGAGCAATAACAAAGCAACAAAGATCTGATACCTTAGTTTATATTCAGTTTTTCTTTTACTATTTGTTATCTTACAATCTTGATTAAGATAACTTCTCAGGGGTATGTTCTGGTGCAGTGACACTTATGTGATTAAGTTGTGATAAATGGAGCGCACGGCACATGTGCAGTTCGTCTACCTCGAAACTGGACAGGACGCCAGTGCACCAGTGCTACCATGTGTGTATTACCTGATACAAGGGATAGGGCACTGGAGTCGCCTCTGGCACATCCAGCACTGTGTTCTCAAAGGGGCCCTTCTTCTCCTCCAGATCCTCCCCACCAGCCTATCATAGCACAGAAACAGAGGTTAAAGGTCATCAATTACATCACAGGCTAAGGGAAAATTAAACCTCTCACACTCATACCTAAATTTGCCATTTTAGCTTTAAAACAGTCAAGCATTGAGGGCTTAGTATTTACAGCCCAGTTATTTATTGAACCAAAATGACTTGACAGTGGAGGAATTTTTATATTCGACCACAGGATGAGAGAGCAAAGTCTACCGACAAAGGGCCCAGACTCAATTTAGTAACACTTTCTGTAAGTGTTTTAAAATGAGTTACCAAGGGCTGTGTTACACACTCTTTGTTAACCTTGCTGATAGTTGTGAGCATTTTCTTTTTTGCGCTTCCTTTGTAGCATTAATCAACACTGACTATTTAACAGATCTTTTAACAGGTTCATGTATTTGAATATGTATCGGAGAACAGCAGCAGCAGTTGGCCGGCGCTATGTACTCACAATGCTGAACAGCAATGGGAGCAACAACAGATGCACCATGGGTGTCATTATCACAGCCTGTGAAGGAAGAGGAAGAGAAGGCGGAGGAGGAGATATGGGGGATAGAAAAAAAATTGTTTAAGGTTACACAAAGGGTTACAGTTTTTGCAAAATATTCACTGTGCTCTGCTGTTAAATTGCAAAAACACTAAAGAACTGATGCAGTGTATTATTACCAAGTCCACCGAGAAACCTTTAAACCCGCTCAACTTTTTCCTCCATTCAGCACAATGTGTCATTGAGGTTCAAAAACCACAGACTCACAAAGAAAGTGTGTCCTCTGTCCTTGAATCCGCGCATGCACTGCATCGCTCTGTGTGCATACTTTGTGCTCAAGTGATTACACATATTACTCCACCTTCACAAGCAGGTGAACCACCCACCTGAGTGCACTGAGCAAAATGAAAGCCAGTGCCTTTTAATGCGGCGTTCATTTCCGAGTCTGTTTCTCCTATAAAGGGTGTGTATAATATGACACCCAAACTTCACTGCAGTGACTTAGATTTTGCTGCATCTTGCCTTTAAACATCAGTCCCCCCCCCCCCCCCCCCCCCCCCCCCCAAAATATGCTACATTAAATGCACTGAATGATCACTTTCTGTATCAAACATTTCAGTGATGCTTTCAATCTAGAGTTCATATCATCCAAATTGTAAGCCCGGTACCCTAAAAGACTGGTTTACTAAAGAAATAATGTAACATTCACTTCTGAAAACTAAACAAAATTGTGTATTTTTTCTATTTAGGTCTGTACTTAAGTTGTAAATCAGGAATATGTTGATTAAATAACACATTTACAGATCCTGGAGTTGTAAAGTGCAAGCGAAACAGAAGGGTGAAGTCAACTGCTCGAGTGAAGGTGACATTGAGTCATGGCGAATGACCTTTTTGTAGCACAGGACACTTTTCAAGTCACCACCCTGATCTTATTTATCAGGTGTACTTGAAGTTGCCTGAAAATGTTCTGCACTTTACTAATATATCGATCTCTGTGTAGTTAACCTGCTGCTCAGCAGACTGACAAGTACTTCAGCAGTATTACCAATTTATAAATGTCTACCTAAAACAACTTAACAGGCATCCAGAGAAGAAATTGTAATTGTATTGTACATTTGATACTGGATTAAACTAAAGCTGGGATAAATAGACAAACATAGATTCAAAGCTACAGGCCTTTCTCTCTTTATCCTTTTAGGTCAATGACTGGTTGACCTCTGTCTGGATAAATTCAGCTGGTATAAACCAAATTTAGCTTCCCATTCACTTACCTTTTCTCATATGCTGGGAACAATCCAGGAAGAAGGAGAGTATAAAGGTAGTAAAATATGCCAACACCTTATCTAAGGCCCTGCCAAAGTCAAGTTAAGATCACGGCACTTCAGTGATAAACTGAATGCATTTGAAACCTTCATTGCACAGTCTATAAAAGCCAACACAAGCATTCTTGTTTGTTTCTGATGACACACTCCAAAGACATTCTCTTAAATCTCGACAAACCCCAAACTTGGGAGGCAAGAGAGCGAAGTGGCTTACCTTAGAGGAGAGATCAAGTGAGACACTTGTCAGACTGATCTGAGCAGCCCCATCCTGTTCTGGTCAAACGTTAACCAGCTCCTAACCACCAATGTTTTATTGGATCTAATGATTGTCTAATCACCCTGCCCTCCTGTCCAGGTGGCCAATGGGGAAATAGCAGACAAACGCGACAAAGACAGGAAGACCAGAACAATTATATATACAATTCAATAAAACACCTATTCATTAGTGTAAGTTGGTGGTTTTACTGAAACACTCAGATGCTTGCAGATTTGTGGCATATTGATCTGTGTGGGTTAAAATAAACTCTTTAAAGGAACATCTCAGCAAACGATTTGTAAATTTTAGACAGCATGTGTGTGAATTCCAGACAGAAATAGAAAAAAAGTAAATAAAAAGAACAAAAGGGGGGAAAAGAGTGGAAAGTTCCCTAATTTCTTTGCTGCTCATTGTTTAAGTTTCTGATTACCTCTCAGACTTTGCCCTATGCACCTCTGCTATGCTTTCCTTGCAAATTTTCCATTAGCATCAAGTGCCTGATAAGGAGCTGCATGTAGAAGAAAAGACCGACAGATTGCACTGACAATCCACTGCCTCACAAGAATCCAAAAATTTGAGGTCACCCAGACGATGCAGGAGGTCAAGATACACATGAAGCTGTAAAAAAACAAAAACAAAAAACCAGACATGTCTTAAAATGTTCTAAAGAAGATTTTTCGTCTTCATCTTTATGACCCAACATATGTCAGTTGGAATTATCACCTGTATGTCCTGATGCATAAAGCTGTCATCCTGAGCTGAGAGGTTTACAGGCTTTGGAGAGCTGCTTGGAAACAAGGCAGAAAATTGTGTGACTCTGTAGGAAAACAGGCTGTGAGTGAGTCACTGTTTCACAGGCCCCACTATTTAACCAGAACCTATGACTGGAGTGTTGATGGTTCAGCGAATGAAGCCATGATTTTAGATGGAAGTGACTGTTATGTAAAGCATGGCTCCATACGTGCACACGGCCCAATATTCCGGCCAACACCATCTGCCCGACGCTCTCTGAACTGAACGCAAACACGCGCACATACACACTTCCTCTGAATGTTACCTTGGCAACACATTTTTCTTCATTTTACCGCCTTCCCAAAAAAACTGAGTTTGGGATCTGGGCTTGTTAGGTGCCGCACTGGGAGCCAAATCACCATGCCCGACAAGATGCACAGGGGACTAACTTTATTTAGTTCAGCTTTAATGTCACCCCCTGACTCATCCTGTATCAGCACAGTTGCGTTGCTCTGAAACCCTATTTGTGCAAATGTCTCTCTTTTGTGTCAAAGCTGAGTCACCCATTATCATTTCTCATCAGTGATGTGATGATGGCAGACAAAAGAGTTATTTTTTCCTTCCAAACACTGTTATGTCACTTTATTTCATCAAGCAGCACTTAAAACAACAGAAAAGTAGCAACAAAAAAAACCCAAAAAACATTATCAATCTGGTTTTTATGTTCAACAAGTACAAAATACAACACATATAAATAAAGTAACTGTTAAAAGATCATCATACACATTATCAAAGACATTAAGTGCCCAAAGTAGCTTACAAATCAAAGCACTTAGGGATCAACAGTCAAAATTTGGCAAGATTCGGAGCAAAGTGATCAGGAAAAAGAGAAGAAAGGAGAGAAAAAGCTATTAAAATGTATTTGTTCAAAACACAAATAAAAGAAAAATCACTTCCTTTTCTCTATTTCCATCAGCTGGTCTCTAACCTCTTAAACATTTCTGCTACACGGACTCGACCGCTCTAACATCACATCATCGTCTGACTGTCCATTTCAAAGGCAGACAATTTAAGCCCAGTTCACTCAGTCAACTCTGGACTGCAACATGTTTCTAACACCGTCCTTTACACCAGCCTGGCTGTGTGGAGGGTGGATGTGAACACAGTGAGGACTGCGTGTGAACCATCCAACTTTTTTTAGCCACCTCAGAAGAGGGCTTATCCTCCACCTTGTAACTTGTTCACCTGCTCAAAGATTTGATGAAGATTTGGCTTCATCTGTCAGGCTCCTACAGCACAGAGAGATCGTGGCAGGACTTGGATTTTAGCCAGAACGCCACACTGGGGTTGTTCTTTGCCACCACCTTGTCAAGGAAACGTTTGGCCTTCATAGGGAGGCTCTCGCGGCGTGTAGCACAGCTTCTGTGCCTGCGGCGTTTGTTGGCTTCTTTGGAGTCCCGTCGTAGACGCAGCTGTCGCACTATACCGTAGAAAGCCTCCCAGACATTGTGCTGCATGGCGGCTGAGGTCTCAATGAACTTGCAGTCAAACACAGCGGCGCAAGCACGACCCTCTGAAACAGGGAGGAGAACATCTCAGACACTTCAGCTGCTTATCAAATGAAGAGTGTATTCACAGAAACAGACAGAGACTGGGCCTCCTTACCACTCACTGACACCTCTCTGCGCCTCACCAGGTCACACTTGTTCCCCACGAGGATGATTGGTGTGTGGTGGGCAGGGCGGAAGCGACGCAGGGTTATCCGGAGCTCAGAAGCTCTCAGGAAGGAAGCTCGGTCAGTTATAGAGTACAGCAACAGGTAGGCATCCCCAGTCTGCATGTAGCGCTCATACACACATTCGTTGTCAGTCTACAAAGCACACACACACACATGCAGAGGGTTCAGTATGGTCACATACAAGCTGGTGAGGTCTCTCCTGTGATTCTTTTTTTTTTTTTTAATCTCACCTCAGTATCCCATGTGTCAAGCAGAGTTATAGTGGCGGGCTCTCCATCCACTTCAATTTCCTTTTCAGACAGTTCATCTAAATTTAAACAGGAATCAAACACTTAGATTTTAGTGAAACCAGATCAAAATGTCAAACACAGCGTTATTATTAACTGCAATATTAAGATATTATTATTATTATAGAAAGTACAAAAGTATAACAACTTTCTCAACACACTTTTAATGATCTTTCTCTCACCTCCACACAGCTCGCAGTCATCGCTGTCCATGCTGTCCGCTGCACCAGCGAAGATGCTGGCGAAAGCCGTCTTACCGACCCCGCTGGCCCCCAGCAGCACCACGCGGTACGGTCTCTCGGGTTCCGCGGGCTCCCCGGCGGAGTCGGTGGAGATGACCGAGTCCGAGGAGGACCAGCTCCCTCTGCTCCCGTCTGACTCCCCGGCGGAGCTGGCGCAGGATTTGGAGCGGGAGATGCAAGTGGGGACCCTCGCCAGGAGGCTGTCCGAGAGCAGGTGGCTGCCGGAGTCGCAGATGCTCCACCGGTGGAGCTCGCTCTGCAAGCGGAGGCTGTGACGGCGCACACTGGACAACATGGTGCCCGTGACAAAATTAAGATGGACTGGATTATAGACAGCGGTGGGATTAAACGCTTTTTCAAAGCACCGTTCTAACCCCCTTTTCACCGCAGGAAAACAGCCTTCTTACTTCTTAAAGGACCTTTTTAATAACTTTTTATCCACTTCAGATGAATCAAAAATGTCTTGTTTTTCAGAGATTATCTGAATTAAAAAGGTGCCCAAACTTAGTCTCAAATTATTAGAAGCCCCCCCCGCCCTTTGATTTCTACAGCAGTAACTCAGTACCTACAACCTCAAAATGCTGTTTAAAACTGTTTCTGCGACAGACCGACTTCAGACTTGAATCCCGAACTAAAAGCAAAGTTTAATTCGTGCATCGCAAAAACATTTGCTGGGTAAATCCCGGAGCGACATTTACAGCTGGTACCTTCTTGATGTGTCTGCAGCCTCATCACTCAGTAATCTCCAGCTGAGTGAAGTCTCTTAATGCTCTGATGGGGTTTCCCTGCAGTTTAAATAGGCGGGGGGTGGGG
The DNA here is from genome assembly GCF_007364275.1 of Archocentrus centrarchus. NCBI lineage: Eukaryota > Metazoa > Chordata > Actinopteri > Cichliformes > Cichlidae > Archocentrus > Archocentrus centrarchus. Next base: position 23,471,771 of record NC_044361.1, read on the forward strand.
GGGGGGGGGGGGGGGGGGAGTCACACAAGTGGAGCATGAGAGAATGGATTCAAAGCTTTGATGTGCTGGGTACGCACTGTTTTGGTTCATGCGCACACAGTGAGGCAACGTGCTGCTGCTCAGATATTAAAATGACTGTGCACCGGTGACATAGGTAAAATTACATAACATAAAGCTACATTATGTTTATGTCATGTCAAATTAATAGAGTGATTTGTTCCTATAGTGAAACTTTACTGGTATTATTTAATATAATATAGCATTTGACCAAATGTTGGGGGTGATGCCAATACTGATATCAACCTACAGGATTATATTCTTTGTGTTTAAATAGCCTATGTCAGAATTACACTCACTGGCCACTTTGTTAGGTCCACCTGTTCAACTGCTCCTTAATGCAAAAATCAGCCAATCATATGGCAGCAACTCATTGGCTTTAGGAATGCAGACATGGTCAAGGTGACCTGTTGAAGTTTGTGGTGAGCATCAGGATGGGGAGAAACATGATTTAAATGACTTTGAATGTAGCATGGTTGTTGGTGCTGGTCTGAGTACTGAAGAAACTGCTGATCTCCTGGGATTTTCCCAGACCAGAATGGTCTGAAAAAGAGAAAATATCCAGTAAGCAGCAGTTCTCTGGGTCAAAATGCCTTGTTAATGAAAGAGGTCAGAGGAGAATGACCAGTAACAGTAAATCAACTCAAACAACCACTCGTTACAACCAAGGTATGCAGAAGAGCATCTGTACGTGTCAAACCTTGAAGCAGATGGGCTGGGTGCCACTCCTGTCAGCTAAGAACAGGAAAGGCTAAAGTTCACGCAGGCTCACCAAAACTAGACAACAGACGACTGAAAAAGCTGTTGTCTGGTCTGATGAGTCTCAATTTCTCTTTTGACATTCAGCATCATTAAGATAGCAGGATCAGAATTTGGTAAACATCATGAAAGCATGGATCCAGCCTGCCTTGTATCAACTGTTCAGGCCGATGGTGATGTAAAGGTGCGGGGGATATTTCCTTTATGACAGCGTACTCGTCTTCTGATGGCTGCTTCCAGCAGGATAACACATCATGTCACAAAGCTCAAATCGTCTCAGACTGGTTTCTTGAACATGACAGTGAGTTAGCTGTACTCAAATGGCCTCCACAGTCACCAGATCTCAATCCAATAGAGCACCTTTGGCTCAAATGGCTCTTGTGGCTGACACATTTGCTTGACAAGTGAAAGGCTGCTGGTTTGATTCCAAGAGGCACAAATTCCCCTTGGGGTTATGTTAGGAAGGGCATCCGGAGTCAAACTCTGCCAAATCAAACATGCGGAGCTACTCACTGTGGCAAGGGAGCAGCTGAAAGTCGCTTTTTACAGTAATTGTGTTAAAAAAAAAACAAAATTATGAACCAAGTGCCAGAATAAATAAGTAAGAGCAGCAGAAATGTAAACTAATCAGCTGACTAAAACTGACTAAACTTTTCTTTGACATTTAACTTCCTACCTTTCGTTTGCTTTAAACATCTTAAAATGAAAGCTTTATTTGTTTAACACTGCAATTCCATCGCAAGCAAAATTTCCACCCATTTTAAATAAAAACAACCATATCTACACCTCAACGGTAGTATAAACACATACTTCAGTTTCATAGTGTTGCTACCATAATATGACCAAATGAAATTTCTGCTATGAAAAAGACAGTTGATACAAATGTCTGGCCATGAAATCCATTGTGATGCTTCTCACTTGTGCACCTTCAAGTCCTTTTTTTTTTAATTTATTTTTTTTTTTAAATCAGTCGTGTAAGATGAAGGTCAGAAAAAAAGACTGCATATGTTCTAATAATTAGTTTTATAAGCTTAACATTTAGAATTTAAATAATATACATTTATCTGCAGATCATTACGAGCTTCCACCCAGGGACTACAGATGAAATGGAGCTTTTTACCTATAAATTGCACAATATTGTACAGTTTTTTTCCCCCACTAAATACATAAATAAATAATGCATTCAGTGCATTCTGGATCTAGTTTATATAAATTTGGGTGTGTTGTGTAAGCCCATGCAAGGAGGTCACGGTTGTGTGCACAATAAGAGCTATGATGAATAGAGCGTATTCAGACTGCTTTGGTCTGATTGAATGTACTTGAAGAAAAAAGATGGAGGGGGGGCAGAGTGTGATAAAGAGGTGGGGACCTTTACTTCATACTGTAAATATGCCACTGCATAGGAGATCTTCTCCTATGCAAATATAATATCCAGATATTCTCAATGTTTTCCTTCTTTGTGTGGTTAATAAAGCATTTTTACTTCAGACTAACAGCATGTCCTTCACCTTGAAAAGCCAGTCCTTTTATATTCTGTTTTTTTTTTCCTCACTCTGCAGACAACATACTGTGAGCTGACATGTTAACACCAGCCGTCTCACATAAAGGGTTTTTCTCTGTATGCATTTTTGTGTTGCAATGTTCAGCAGCAATGGGAACAACCACAAGTATTATTCTTTCCACCTACACTTCTACCATCTGAAAGAAACAGGCGCGTGTCAAGAGTACAAAAAGCTTGCAAGAATATGGTACTATTATCCCAACAGTAACAGTAAGTAGAAAAGAAGCCAGAGCCTTCAGCTTTCAGGCCACACTCCTGTGGAACCAGCTCCCAGTTTGGATTCAGGAGTCAGACATCCTCTCTATTTTAAGATTAGTTATCAAACTTTCCTTTTTCATAAAGCTTACAGTTAGGGCTGTAACTTAGTTATACGCCGAGCCTTAGGCAGCTGGGGGGCTTCCCATGATGTACTGAGCATTTCTTCACTCACTTCTTTTCACTTTCTGTATTATTTGTACACTGATACATTTAATCAGAACTACTGAGCTCTGGCTCTCTCTCTCTCTTCCCTCACCCCCAATCAGTCCCAGTGAATGGCTGCCCCTCCCTCGTTGCGTTGGAGGTTTCTTCCTGTTAAAAGGGAGCTTTTCTTTCCCACCGTCAACAAGTGCTTGCTCACAGGTCGTCTGATTGTAGTGGTTTTCTTTCTAATATTGTAGCGTCTCTACCCTACAGTATAAGCACCTTGAGGCAACTGTTGCTGTGAATTGTTGCTATATAAACAAAATAAAATTGAACTGAAGAGGAATGAATGAATGAGCCAGTAATTACCATTGTTTCATGTATCAGTGTTGAGAGAGTTCTTTGAGCGTAAAGGATCCACACCTCTGCTGCTGCCTGGCCAACCTGGGATTATGATTAACAGTCATGTCTCATATCAACATGAACCAATAAAGAGAGCGCATGTTATTCCCAAATCCTAGTTTTTTCAATCTTGACCATTAACTTGACATAAAGCTCCTAAATATCACATATTAAGAAGTAGCATAAAGATGCTATTTTAACCTACTCATCTACCTGCTTGGATTAACCAGGTTTCAAAAGCTGTGCAATTTTTTTTAAAAATACTTAACTAAATCCAATTAATTCATTAAATTTCAGGAACATGTCCAAGACAAACAGATTTGCTCCATCTAACTTGCACTGATACTAAAGTGAAGGAAGTTGCATCAGAGGCTGACCAAGCTCTGAAGGTAAAGACACAAGGAGTGGCCGCAACCTGATAACAGGTTTTACTGAGTTTTATATCACAGAATCAACACACCTTGGCTACACATATTTATTAGCTGCAATTCTGCAGCGGCTGGGTTAAGAAATTGATATCTATTGACCTGACACTCTCATTATCATCTTATAGTTTTTGTTCTTGATAGAGAATCTCCTTCCTGTCAGAAACATCTAAATAAAAGTTTAAAGAGGCTTGTCCTGCAGGCCTGAGATCTACTGGCAGCAGCATTTTGGCAACAGATTGGAAAAAAACTGTTGGTATTTTATGAATGGCCTCTCTAACAACGTACACAAATGTCCAGAGAGACTGCATTCAACTCGTAAACATGAGATTGTCATTAGCCAAAGCACTTTGTGAGTGAGGGATCCAGCGACTGAGGGTTATTACAGTAATTGTGGGATTATGCCCCCCCCCCCGACTGTTGTTTTTCCGGACTTTCAGGACTAACGGGCTGTGCTCTCATCTGCGGGACCTGCTGCTCTGTATTATAGCGCTGATCTGATCTGCTTGACAGATGACTGGGAGACATTAAATCCTTGTTAAGTGCTGGAGCGGCACCAGGGTCAGGAGGAGGGGATTGACTGAAGGGTTACACTTTGGCTGGCTGCAGATTGGCAGGATGATGTTGATGGCCACAGAGTGAGAAGTGACCTATTTTTTTTTTCTTTCGCTTAATAGAAAACAGAGTTTGATGAAGGTCCTGCCCATACATGGAAGATGCCCAGTACAACCCCAGTTTAATCCCAGTCTGATCTGATGGTTACGTTTGTGTAAAATAGACTTTCGTTGTGTTTAATGAACTCCAGCAAAAATTTGAAATGAATTTAAGGAGGGCCGCTACACTTTGGCCAATGTCTTTTGGAGGAAGAATAGTAATGATAATTGGTCATGTACCTGCACTTCAAGGTAGATAAACCTTGAAGCGCAAAATAAAGTGCAGAAATGAGAAGTCTGGAAAATCAAAGTTGAAATAAAATGTGAAGGCTGTTGGAATGTTAGCCAACTGACTACCTATACAGTAAATATCCCTTTCATGCATAGTGGTCACTACAGTGGATGGCTATTCAAAGCTGTTCTCTTGTATCTGCCTGTGTTTTGTTGTTATAGTTGCATATCAGTCAACACAGTGGATGCTTGTGATCATCCCATACACTGCTACCGATTGGCCAGTCATGGGGAGTTGCTATTTTTATTTTTATTTGTTATTTGAATGTAATTAACAGAATCAGGATTAGTAATATTAGCAGTAGTGACAGTCGATCTGAGGATGCAATATCATTTTCTGTTACTGGTGTGTTAAATACACATTACTCTGGTTAAAAAGTCAAATGCATGGTGTCCAGCTGAGTGGACATATTTGTAACTCCATGAAAAATAGATTTATAAACAAAAATTTAATTGCATTTTTTTTTCTTGCCTAAAGAGAAATAAAAACATTCAGAAAAAAAAAAATCTTGACTAAGGTTCTCATAATTCATGCATGAAAGGGTTAAAGACATAAAAGAAAGGAGTAGTAACTGTAAACTAAAGTTTTTTGGGAATTTGTGCTAAAGTTGAACTGAGTTTTGTTGTGAATCTAAATGTGTAAGTTGGTTATATCTAATAATATTATTTTGCTTCATCCTGCATTAACCTGTACAAGTCAGGCAGTACATATGCACTTACTGATTGATGTGATGTGTGTGAACTCTTTCCTCAGTGCAATAAAAGTCATTAAAACGCCTACACTCTCATTTGCACTGACTTACCAACTCATCACAGAGCACTTCTAAGTAATGACTACTTTTATTATCTATGATTAATGCATTAATTAGCTGGTCTAAATTATCAGAAAAAAAAAAGCCTAACATCATGACTCAAGGCAACTTGGGGCACCTGAAATAGAAGGGATGCATAAATGTTCATCCACTTTCTTCTACTTTTCGAATTCGGGGTCGCAGCAGGGCTGGAGCCTGTTCCAGCTGTCATAGGGCAAGAGGTGGGGTACACCCAGGACAGGTCACCAGTCTGTTGCAGGGATAACAGAGAGAAACAGACGACCATTCACAGTCACAATCACACCTGATGCAAACATGCCAACTCCACAGAGAAAGGCCACAGGTAGGATTCAATCACAGGATCTTCTTGCTTATCCCCGCACCACTGCGCTGCCCACAAAAAGTGTCTTGTAGTGTAATTTAATTTAATTTAATCCAGTTTGCTGTGATGTAGAACAAGAAAACTTCAGAGTTGGGGAACATTTAAATCTGTGTTTAAGCTGTTAAGTAGCAAAATAAAAAGAAACTAGACAGAGGGAGCACAATCTTTATCAATGGGATACCCAAGCTTTACACGTATTACAAACCAATTTAACATATATTCATTTTCTAACTTTTTTGCCTATGTACTTGTTACTATAATACATTATAAAACTAGAAGCACTGAGCACAAACCTCCGCCAAGGCCATAGGGTCACTGACGCTGTAATACGTGTATCTAAATACTGTTAAGTAATCTTTCATCTTTCCCAGACAACAATAACCCCCTATCCCACAATAGTGAAGAATCCTTAAAAAAATTCCTGGATCCAGATCGTGATCCGGATCACCGCCACCGAAGTCCGTTCATAACTTTTAGAGTAATCCTGCTGACAAACAAACAAACAGACAGACAAACAAACCAACGTGACCGAAAACATAACCTCCTTGGCGGAGGTAATAATAAAGTTGAGATACAAGGTTTTAAATGACAATTTTCTAGATTTTATGCCCTCTGTTCCTAAACCTCTAAACTATAGAGAGAGCAGTACCAGAACAATAACAAAAGAAGCAACACAGAATTTCAGAGAATAAGTAGGGTAATCAATACTGTCCATTGGATTCCAGCTAACTGATGGTGAACATTTGTTTCAGAGGGCAGCCAGTTTTTCAACGTGAGATGTTCATTAATCATTTCCACTGTACTGCTAGCTAGCAACTAGATAAATCTGCTAAAGCATAAGTGTGTCCATAGTGGTGCCACCAATCTTAGAGTTTACATTCTGAATCCTGAATGGACAGTAAGAAGCACAGATGGCATCTAGTGCCAGTGCTGATGCACAAGCATCTGAATATTTCTAAACCCACATGCAGCTTTAGCATCAGTGACTCTCTGACTATTAATGAATGAAATTCAGGAACTGCAACCTCAGTGAGGGTTAACGCCAGAGGTTTGGCTTTCCAGCAGTGGCAGCATATTTAGCTCTTCCCCACAGGTTCTGGGATCACAAGGACTAAATGTCCAGTCTGTCTCCATCAAAACAACTGTGTCCCTTTCTCCCCCTCCAGCAGCGGGAAAGCCATTCACCCAATCCAAACACCAGGTCTTTAAATCGTCTAGCTGAAACTCAGCTTAAAAGAGGGATTGGAAATTCAGCCAGCGGCGGCCAGTAAGAGCTTTACACAGAGAGACAGACAAATTCCACCTCATACACCCACCAGCACATGGCCTCAAAGACCTGATTTGGATCAATATCCTGTTTGGAAGAGTGACACTCGCCAGTCCGGCACGTGTCCAGTAACAGTAGCATTGCTGAGAAGCGACGCAAAATGTGATTGCTCTGAACCAAAAACAGCATCTTAAATCAGCAAAGGAGAGCTAAGGCAGGAGCTGTAGTAAGTTGCTTGGTGACAGTTGCTAAGTCACCACTGGTTTCTGTCTCAGGTCTTTTTAAGGTCTGGACCCAGGGACTTTCAACTGCGGTGAACATGTTGTCCTTAGTTTACAATGTCAACAGCTTTCAGACAAATTACTCTGAAATTTAATGGTGGCTAAACTAAGCTGGTGAATATCACACATATTAGAAGAAAATTAATCAGGGCAGCAGAAACAATCATTCAGGAACAAGAGAGATAAAGTCAGGAAGTAAAACAACAAGAGACATTTTAATCATCATGGCTGATGGCTCATGGAAATCAGTAGAAAATCTGTATTTCAAATTCTTAAAATATTTCATTTCATATTTAATTAGAAATTACTATTCAAGCAGTGTAAATACTGTGTATTTCTGGGTCTAATTCAGTACGTGCAGCCTCAATCATGGAGAAGACTGCTGACTTGAGAATTGTCCATATTAAGATAACTGACAACCTCCACAAGGAGGGTAAGTCAGAGAAGGCCATTGCTGAAAAAGCTGGCTGTTCACAGATTGTGGCATCGAAGCATGTTAATGGAAAGTTCACTGGAAGGGAAAAGTGTGGTAGGAAAAGATGCATAAGTAACAGGAGTAACTGTGGCCTTGAGAGGATTGTCAATAAAAATTCAAGAACTGGAGAGGGCTTCACTAAGAGCTGACTGAGCCTGATGAGACAGCCCATCATGCATCAACATCTTTAAGGAAGGACCTACAGCTGTCATATTTCTAATATCAACCCACTCCTGAAACAGAGAGTGTCAGAAGCAGAACTGGACTGTTGCTCAATGGTCCAAAGTCCTCTTTCCATTTAATTTGGAAATCAAGGTGCTAGAGTATGAAGGAAGAGTGGAAAGGTGCAGAACCCAAGATGTTAGCCAACTTGCCTGACCTGAACCCCACGGAGAACCTACAGGGAAGATGAGAAAAACCCAAACCAAAAATACAGATGAGCTGAAGGCTGCTATCAAAGCAACCTGAGCTTCAGTGCCACCTAAGCAGTCCCATACGCTGATCATGTCTATACTACACCACATTGATGCAGTAATTTGTGGTGAAGGAGCTCCAAACAAGTACTGACTTTATAAATGAACATAGTTTGTAGAAGTTGGATATTTCGGTAAATCTGGTTTTTTTGTTGTTTTTTTTTTATTGACCTCAGGAAAAATTTTAACAATATGAACTACTGGCATTCTGATTTTCACTTTACATTAAATGAATATAGAATATATGACAGTTTGCTTTTTTAAATGAAAGTACAGAACAAGAGACCTGTTGGCCTACAGAGCTCCGCTGTCAAATGTTTTACTTGTACAATATTTGATATATTGGAATGGAAACTAATTTGGCTGTAGGTCAACCATCATTGAGCAGATACGTGCTTTTTTATTTTTTATAAACTTTGAAAATTTGTAAAAAATAAAAATAAAAAATAAATAAAATAAAAATAAAGAAGTAAAAAACTTGAAAATCTGTTTGCAGCATTCTGAAGACCTTTGACCAGTGAATGCTGATACTAAGTTTCAGAAGAATTGGCCAACAAAATAAGGGCGGAGTAGTGAATGAAGTTAAACATCATGTACAGTATTTCTTGAAAATTTTAAATTAAAAAAAAAAAAAAGTCAAAAATCAGAAATTCATCTACAGTATTTTGAATAGATTTGCCCAATCAATAGTTGTACCAAGAAAGATTCAGACAATAAAGTAGTGATTGAAATTAAACATGAATGTACTGTTTATCTTCAAAATTTCAAAAATTAAGTTAAAAATTAAATAAAATAAAATAAAAATCGAAAACCCGTCTTTTTTCATTACATTCTATTTTTTTGAGGAGCACTAATATACTAAGACAATTGTTTATAATACGGCATGATACTGTATCTGTGTACATCTTGGCTCCTTATCTACAACCTGGATGTCCCTAAACCAATCACAGCCAGGTACCTGAACATTATGGTTAGCATACATTCAGTTACACAAACAACTAAATAAGCTGCAGTCTTGAACAGCATTTAGTCACCATATTCTAGTGTTGATATGCTTCACTGAATTCCTACAGAGCATCTGTATGTATTACTAAAAATATCAACATTTGGCAATAGTGTACATTACCAATAATTGTATTGCAGGAGGCAGCGACACAATACTTTATAATATGAAAGTTTTTTCTCATGCCTAACCCTGAATGGGTCACAAATTGGAAAAGTTACTGTGGTCATGAGGTCTGTCATTTTTAAGAAAAAAGGTGAGGGAAAGACCATTGGTTTATAGCTCCAGAAACACTCATATTTTCCTGTTTCCTTATATAAAATCCACTTTGGCCTCTGAGATTTTCATATCCAAAACCGACGAGCTTCCGGAGGGCCTACATTTGATACCAAAATGACATAATTAATATACTGCCCAACATGCAATGTTCATATGAGGCTGAATCCTGGCATAGGAAATGCTCTAGCTGTTTCAGTTTCCATTGTGTCCACAGAATAACAGCAGGTGTGTGCGTAATCGTCCAACTGTCATATGCATAACAGAAAAGTTTATCATCCCAGAGACCCATTTATTATACAACAAAGTTGCTTAACAATCACGCACTGTGGTGATCCTTGAATAAATGATAATTGCACTGTTTGCGCAAAGGCATACATTGTATTGGGGCTCAGTCAATCTGACAGACACAGACAGAAATCGTATGTGAATTCTGGGCGTGCACGCACACACACACACACACACACACACACACACAGAAATTACATGCTGTAACTCCCACACAGCAGCTTTGTGTGAAGAGCATGAACAGACCAGTGTTATCCAAAATAATAGACTGAACAGATCGCAGTATGGCCCACATCTAAAATCCAGCAGATTCCCTCGACAGTAACGTGTGTGGTCATTACATAACAAATTCTGATATTAAAGCATGACATCGGAGGCCAGAGATGCTTTGCCCTTCCCCTGAGGTGGGGGGTGGGGTCATCCCCAGATGGCATACTCACTATGCGAACTGCTGTAAACAAATTCTTTTGAATGGAAAACACATTCTCTCCATTCACTGGGCACACCACAAAAACATAAATCCTACCACAGTAAATATTCCTCTCTTGCACAGCTGTATCCATAGTACATAAACCTGTATTTTATATGAAGCTCATTCTCCAGCAAGAATTTTTCAATCGCTTACTAATGTTCAACATTTGTGAATCATTTATGTTTATTTTATATGATTTCACTGTGAATTATTTAGCATAAATAAAGAAAAGATGAAAACTTTAGGACAAGACAGAATCTCATGAACACTAATTTTAAAACTCGTGGAAACCGAAAGCCAGCAGTTTAACATGCAGCAGTGGCGAAGCGTTATTCATACTTCATTATAAAAGGCTGAGAAAGTCCAGAGCACATGAAGACTTTCACGTAGAAAGCTGTATGAGTGTAAGGCCCACTACAAAGGGTTGAGTCTGTTGTTTACTGGGTTGCGTGACAGATGGTGGTCTGGAAGGCAAAAGTGATGTTGTTTCGTGCGTGATCGAGGTAGGGGTCAGAGAAGGTGTGTGTTTCACCAGAGAAATGTCTCCACTGCATGAGCTCGGACATGCTGAGATGCTTCTGTGCCGCCCCCTTACGGTCACCTAGACGACCGAGCTGGCAGGGCCTCTCGGAAACCGGTGCCTCCTCCTTCTCTGTGATGGCTGAAAACGAAGACAAGGATGTAATGAACCACGATTTTCAGTCTTTTCACGCTCTGCTATCAATGTGTTCAGCCTACCGTTGAGTGTACCCTCCATGCTGCAGCTACAGTTCAGCAGGTCATGAGTTAGACAGGGCGTGTCCGTCAGGCTGAAAAGATCTTGCAGTTCACTGGTGGAGAAACTTGTGTGCTCTGCGCCTTTCCCCATGTCAACCACAGTTCCAGAAAGCCCCTGTTTGGACACCTGTCGCTGAAATATACGCTCCTCAATGGTGCCTGCGAGGAAGTAACACAGACTCAGACATAAAACTTTAAATCATTGCTGATATGGTGGATTTTTTTTGTTTGTTCATTATTTGTATCTATGCATTCTTGCCTGCAGTAAGAAGACGGTAGATGTGCACAGTCTTCTTCTGTCCATCTCTCCACACCCGAGCCATGGCCTGGACACAGAAGAGAAAGAAAAGCTGCAGTGGAGGATAACGCACATGTATTCAGTGCCATCTGGTGGATTTGGATGTACTGTACACGAAGGCGCCTTCACACTTGTTCAATTTATTTTGTTGGCACCAAGCAGCAACCTCTGGAACTTAAACATTGGGCCAGCAGTGAAGCGCCAAACGCTGCCATTTCTGGATTGGCTGCTTAAGGCAAGCTCCAAAAGTGAATCAATTCTCATAAATTTCCATATTAAAAATGCCTAATTTCAGAGATAAAATGAACACATTCATTAAGTGATGAAGAAAAAAAAAACCAACAACTGTACAGAGGGGATGATTATTTTAATAACTCCCTTATTTGAACTTTATTAAGGATATGGCTGCTTTAGGTGACATGCCAAAGCTGACACAGGCTTCACCTCATCTAATTTGAGTTAATGAACTGAACCTCCCAGTTCTGTTTGTGGTGTTGGTGTCTTGGAGCATTTAATGCAATTATCTGACAATTAATATGGTAGTTAAATGTACTGGAAAACCATCCAAGAATTTGTTTTCCAGTTTTGGTGAGTGAAATTCTTGTATATTATAAGTGTGTTACTTAGTGGGTGTCTGTGTTTGTGCGATACATCCATACAGTCTTGTTAGTGTTAGGTGATAACTTAGCACTCTCCCCTCTGGTTCAAAAATGGTAACATTTGGCTCAAAAAAGAAACAAGAAACCCCACGGCAGTGGGCAAATTAAAAATCAATGCTTCAAAACAGAACTTCACAAACCAAAGCATGCTGTCAGTGTCATGGTTGCTCTGTCCATCTTTTATATACAGTCCATGATGAATAACAATTAAAAAACAAAACAAAAACAACAAAAATGTTAGATTTTTTACTACCAAGAACCATGAGTATGAAGTCACACTGATAGACTTACAGAAAGTCATACATCTTCTTGTTTTACCTCCATATAACAAACAGCCAACACAAGAGTCCCATCAGCAGCTTTCACACTGGACTGAAGAAACTAAACCAAACTGGTTAAAGTACCAGACCTTTTTTAAAAAAGGTAGGTATGAAAATACCCTGATATCATGTGCGTGTGTAAGACAGAAGAGACTATAACCAACAGCAGCTAGGTCAAAGTCGAGTTTTTGAAATTTTGAACCTTTTAGACTACTATTGTGTGCATTTTACCTGAATGTCATTGGCAGGGTTCCAGTCAATGTCGTATAGCACCAGGTGGGAAGCACCGATTAGATTAAGCCCGACCCCACCTGCTTTAGAGCTCAGCAGAAACAGGAAGCTCTGAGAATAGGGACTGTTGAAACTGTCGACCAGTCGCTGCCTCTGGTTTGTGGGGGTATGTCCATCCAGTCGACAGAAGGTGTAGCCCATGTGTACACACAGGTCCTGGAGCAAGTCTAGTGTCTGAGTGTAGTTTGATACTACGACCACCCTGCGGATGTACACGTACTGTGAGATGTGACGCTTCACACATACAGTAAAAAAAATAAGCTCACGATGATGCAAACACTCAATTGTGGCTCAGCCTCACACAGACACACACCTGTCTGAAGGGCTGAGCTGCCTAATGGCATTGAGCAGGTCTGAAAGAACCAGCAGTTTTCCAGAGTCAGCAATGTTGAATCCTCCTGAAGAATAGGATTCTGGGAAGAGATCTGCCAGGCCGTCATATAATGAACTCTCCACAGAGCCAGCATCTGTCCTCTCCTGCCAACAGAATAACCCACGCTCACAGTTAGGACTGGGATTCATTCATACTTACAGTTTCCACTATGATGACACGTTTCTGTCCCCCAGCCAGCTCACAAAAGAGCATAACCTTGACTGTGCCGTGGAGCAGACCGGGATGGTTGCAGAGCTTTTTCAGTGCAGTGATGCAGGCCAAATGTGTGTGGGTTTGAGTGGAGTTCTGAAGGCAGGCCCTGAAGACTCTGTGGCAGAGGAGGTGCTTGTACAGTTCTCGCTGCAGAGGGGATGGCTCGCAGAACAACGTCCAGTCGAGGCGAGGAGGCAGGTAGCGGTTGATGATTTCCTGCGTTCGTCTCAAGATGAACATGTCAGTCAGACGAGAGAGCTCAGCTGCTCGCTCATCTCCCAAAACTCTTTCCTCCTGTTGGCAGAGGCAGATATAAGTTAAGGTTCGACACCAGAAAAAAAAAACGCTTTTATAACGACTACACAGGAACACGAAAGCAGAAAGAAAGAAATCACCTCTGTGCAGGAGGGCTGTCTGGAGCGTAGTATTGGCTCCTCATATACTTTTCTATAAGCAGTTGATGACCCCAGAATCCCTGGGTTAACAAACTCAATGATTGCATAGAACTCCTGCAGGTCGTTCTGTACTGGAGTACCTTCAAACCAAAAACACAACCTAATATAAACTCTCTGCAAGTAGTTGTAGCTGCCATTCAGAAACTGCTTAAAGATTTCAGTGTACCTGTAAGTATGACTCTGCGATTACACGTGAGGCTGCTGAGGGCTGAGGATGTTTTGATGCTGCTGTTCTTTAATCTGTGACCTTCATCACAGATTACAAGACCAAAATCAACTTTCTGTACCTGAAAACGGAAGGAAAATACAAAATAAAAGCACAATCATCAGAAAATTTCTTTGCAAAATTCACACTTGACTGTGAGACACCAGGTGAACATACCTGCTCCAGGCAGCGCAGCAGCATTTCATAGCTTATCACAAGAACGCTGTGCAGCGGGGACAAAACGAACTGCTCTATCCTGTGGTCCTAAACACATTTAAATTAAAAAAATTAATTACTTAATAAATGCTAGATTAAAGAAGTTAATTGAGCTGGTACTTGTTCTTGTTTTACACGAAAAGACATTAAGGAAAGACGCAGGTCAAAGTGGAATAAGATAATAAAGAAGAATCAAATAAGAAAGAAGAATTAATACGAAAATCCTGAAAATGCAGGCTTTAAATTATTTATGCTTTTTTTGTTTTGCTTTAACTTGGGATAGAAAGCTCATCCAAGGGTTGGATTCTACATTACAGCTATCTGTCAATCTGTGGGTTCAGTGTGACTTTTAAGTGGTTTTTGGCACTTAACACGTTACTTGTTGCTGTGTGCACTGACATAGAGAACAGATAATATGATATACATATGCACTAAAGCAGAATGAGTTTCCATTTAAGGAAATACCCCTGGCTTTACAAATAAAATCGCCTCTTTTCATGATAAACTGAACTTGAGGTCCTCAGAAACCTCTGTTCATATTCTACCATCCTGTTGTGTCATCCTTGTGAATATAAAGGAAGAAGAACCTGATCCACAGTGAAAACGCTGATCCTCTCACGACCCAGCCACTTGTTAAACTCTGCTGCCCAGTTCTGTACGAGGCTGCCAGGCGTAACCACAAGGACACGCTTAGCAACTGGCCTCCCACCATAAGGTCCCTGCTTCAGCAACGTCCAAGACAGCGCCACACTCTGGAGCGTCTTTCCCAGACCCATTTCATCAGCCAGGATAGCACCGTAGTGACCCACAGCTCTGAAGCACACACAAATATGATCCTTTAAGCAGACCAAGAAAGGCTGCAGGTACACATTAAGAGGTTCTTTACGCAGCAATTGATGACAACTGAACAGCACTGTCACCTCATGCCCATGACACACTCATAGAGGAAGAGCAGGCCATCTCTCTGGTGAGGTCGCAGGTGTGTGGTCAGGTGTGGGTCAAGTACAACATCGACCACAGGAAGTCCTGACTTGTTATTTAACCACTGGTGGTTGGCAGAGGGGCGAGGCATCACCAGTGCGTCTAAAAAAATATGAAATATTACCAAAATATAATAGAAAGCAAAAATATGTCTTATATCTAGATAAATTAGCAAAAACAAAAAAAGAGTATTAAATTAGTGGATCATCATACTCCAATTTTATCTGCATACCTGGAGCTAGGGGGTCATGGCGAGGTCTGCGGGCTTGTTCCCCCTCTGGTTTTGTTTCTGGGTGGCCCCCTCTGCCCACCATTGTTGGGGGGCAAAAAGGTTTGAATGCCAAGCGGCAAGAGGGTGGCGGAGCAGACTTTGAGTTTAACTCCATTCCCTCTGTTTGGACCTCCTGGAAACAACGCCCCCTGGCAAAGTCCTCAGCAGAGATGACCCCCATCACCTCCACCTCTTTCCCACCAATCATGAGAGTCTCTCCCTCAGACAGCGAGGACAGCTCTGACACTTTGTAGCCACTACCTACAGTTCACACATGCACACTTGTCAGGCTCAAGAAGAAAGCATCTAGTAATGGTCTACTTAGCTCTTTAGCATATTTTAATGTTTTAGAAGTAAGCTTCAGTTCAATATGCAAATTATGAAGTTTCTTTAAATTTTGAGTATTTGATTATTTTCCAGAAAGTTTCCTGACTCCAAACAGGCTGTTGAGGGTGACTATGCGCATAACCACAATTAGTATGCATGTAACCTACTTTAACCTATTTTTAACCATTTGAAAAACAAACAAAATAATTTAAGCTTGAGTAAATTAAATGTCACTTAAAACATACATTTTAATCACAGTCCTTTTCCTTTCATGGAAGGCCAAAAACTCTTTGTGCACAGGTCTTGATTCACCCCTAATTTCTTTATATATTACTACAAAATGGGAAATAGTTGCAGTTAGTTGCTTCTTCTTTTGTCCTCCACTTGTCCAGCTTCCTCAGATTTTTGTAAGGACACACTGCACACCATACTGAGATATGCCAAGTTTTTAGCTATAGCTCTTTGGGAAGCACCTTGTTGGTGCAAAAATGCTTTTTTATGCCTGTCAAACCGTGTTATCTTTGGCATTTTTTATAGAGTCAACTAAAGAAATGGGAACAAATGGCGTGTTTTGCAACAGATTGCTGGTAACAAAGTACCTCAAATTGTTTCTTTGCTAAGTTGTCTATTATGTGTAGACAGAACACAGGTTCAGCCCTTGAGTTAGGTGCCTTTTTTATGCCTGAATGATTCATAGGTTAGCATAAAGTGGCTTAATAAACAAAGAATCATTCTGTTGCCAAATAGTCAGGCACAGGGGCTGCACTGAAAATGAGTGAAAAAGCAGCCAATGTCCAAAGAAAGATCTTCAGGAAGCCTGGAGAAATATTGCTCAAGACCACTTTAAAAAATTCCAAGAAAATCTGAGCCCTTGGAAGCAAAATACAAAGAAATGAGGGGTGGCTCAAGACAGTACTATATTAATTACTTAGGACTGTCAGTTGTCATTTTAAATACAAACTGCAGATAGAATTAAATTCTGATTCACAGAGGTGTCTGCCTCACCCTTTCCGATATCCTTCCCCTCCATGTCTTTAAGAGTGACTGTGCGTCCTCTTGTCACCAGGACTGCGTCTCCCTCCCAGCGCTTATGTTTCTTCTTGCTGGCCTTACACCACACCACACTGAAGTAACGCGCCCCGTCCTGACTGCAGCCAGAGTCTGAGCCTGCAGGAGGCTGAGGGGTTTGGGGAGACCCAGGAGGACCATCATTCACTCCTGTAACACAAAGACATAAAACAAAGTGAAATCCACCAGATATATACAGAGGTTAATCAGCAGAGGTCACTGTTGCATCAAGCTTTTAACCAGAAAAACATCTACACGCTATTGGTGCCTCAACCTACCATGGAAACAAAATACAACATGTACATGACATGCACAAGGCTGAAACTGTTAGCACCATGAAAACAGCGAATGTCAGCTGATGTGGTTGCCACATGACTTTTTATTAACCTCTAGAACAAGGATTAAAGATCTACAAAAGTGGAACATCTGACTTGCAATAAACACGTGGCCAGAGGAAAAATGAACCTTTTTTTTTTTTTTTTTTTTAATAGAAACACATGAACATACAGACCAACAGTAAATGAAACGGACAACACTCGTATAACAACAGTACAATACAATCAATGTTGAACTCACAATAAATAGCAGTAACATCAAAAACTATTACCACCCCTCCCTTCTTTTGTTCACACAACATGCCATCAGTTCAGAGATCACCAAGAGGGGATTACTAAAACATTTTTGACTCATTTTCAGCTTTATTCTGTGAAGTTGCCATTATGAGAATAACACATTAAGGCCTTCAAAAGTTTACCTTGTGCTTCAGTCCTGGTATCTCTGAAATTTGCTACTATAGTGCTCTCATGTGGTGACGTAAATGGTTTTCTTATGAAGTCTACAAAATGAAAAAAAAAAAAAAAACAGCTATAAAAACTGTTTTGATACCCAAAACCCATCCCCACTCTACAGATGACAGAATAGGTGGAAATTCTCTTTAAAAAGAATGAGCAAAACAACACTCCCACTGACATGAACTCTTAACCTTCATATTTTTTCAACAATCTCAGACAATAAAGATCATTAACACCTTGCTGACGCTCCTGTAATTAGAGACTGGTGGCAGATGTAGACAGGAGCAGCACCAGTGAGGTACATTATCAGTCAATACTACAAATATTCCCTTCCAAAATTTGGAACTGTATCCATTTTGGCCTGTCACAGTGTTACCGATATGAGCTTGTCGCCACTTCTGTTGAGTACTCAAGAGAACGATGATGCTTTTTAAACACTGACGAGCACAAAGAAAGACGGATGGCAACAGAAGCTGGCATTATCCTGCAGGAAGTAAACACATTATCCACGTCTGTACGAGGCACTATGTTTCCAAAAGAAATTCAAGTTCTGAAACTGAGCTAAAAAAAATCCCAAAACAGAAGATTTTTGTTCCAAACTCCTCAGAGCCTCTCCCTTTCTCACAGTAACCACTGACGTGCGTGTTGATACTTGTTATAGAGGAATCGGCAGTCCGTGTCTCAGTCGGGCTGCCTTCAGTTTCTCTACTTTGATCTTGGCTCGCAGCAGTTCTTCCTCCAGTTCCTGCTTCCTCTTCAACCCCTCTCTCTTCTCCTCCAGGTACAGGGCAACCTTCTTGTGATTGGCCAACACCAGTTCGTGCTCCTCTTTGGCCAGGTGCAGAGGTCGAAACCTGTCCGGCTCGTGGTGAGGGTAGATGTCGTTGGGGTAGAGCTCATGCCGTAAGGGCAGCGGCGAGGTGGAGAGAGGAATGTTAACAGAAGAAGGAGCTGGAGATAAGGATGCTTCATAATCCTGGATGCTGCCCAAGTCCTGCTCTCCCTCTCGCTCCTGGCTTCCTTCCAGCTGAGGTCCTGTGTGTGT
Organism: Archocentrus centrarchus; assembly: GCF_007364275.1. Classification (NCBI taxonomy): domain Eukaryota; kingdom Metazoa; phylum Chordata; class Actinopteri; order Cichliformes; family Cichlidae; genus Archocentrus; species Archocentrus centrarchus. Next base: position 23,490,340 of record NC_044361.1, read on the forward strand.
TGGGAGGATGGGAAGGTCTGGCGGTGGTTTTACATCCTCTTCAGCATCCAGCTGGACCACCTCATGGGGGATACTTGGGACAGCTGCGGAGTAATCCTGAAGTCCAGCCAGAGAGGAGCTGCTGCCAGGATGTTCGATGGGAGAGTTGTGCTTGCTGTATATTAATCTACAAATGGGAAAACAGGATAAAAAAAACAAAAAAGACAAAAAAAAACAAAAACAAGTGAGCCTGGAGTGCTTAAGCAGCATCTAATGGGTGTCTACATCTTGTTTATATGAAGTGTGGTGAAAGCTTTGCAGGTGATAAATCAATCAAAGGATTAGGTGAGTGATCAGAGTAAATTAGAGTGAGTGAAAAGAAATTAAAGGATTTGGCAACAAGTCTTGCTGGTTACAACCTTGCATGTGTGTGTGTTTCTGATGCCACGCATATGGCATTAATGGGATTCAGATTTCTAATTGTAATGACTACCTTATTCTAAATACTTATTTAATGTTTTTGTTGTTCTCTGTGTACTCTCTTAATGTGGCATCAGGATATTCATCATCATCTTCATTTGTCTTTTTGTAGTGCTGAGAACTTGAGCTAAATAATTATTTGGGAGCCAAGTTTGTGATAGAATTACGATATGAAACCAGACTTGTGTATTTTACTGATGAGCAACCAGTAAACGATGGCAGGTCATACAGTATTCTCCTCCTGAGCCTGACAGTGTACAGCGAGTGAGTAATCTGATTGGGTTTGGGAACATGAACAGCAGCTCCTCCTCTCCCTCTTGTATGTCTGTGCTCCCTAAACTCTCATATGACTTGTGTTATCGTTTCCTTTATCCTTTATGTGTGTGTCTATTCTCGTAAGTGCAACTGTACCTGCGCAGCGCCTGGTCCTTTTCGTGTATGGGCACATGGTGAAACAGGTGAGGGATCATCTCCATAATTCTCCTGGTTGGCTCGGAGATGCTCGCTCTGTACTCTGGCTGGGCGTGTCTCCGCTGCATCACTTCCTGCTTGGCTGACTCCTTCAGTCTCTTGTAGAGGGTCCGGAGGCCCTGAGCTGTGCGATGGGGTCTGTCCCCTCCCAAGGCGTTGTACTGTTCGGCAACAGTGTCCCAGCACTTGTTCTTGTCCACGATGACCGCGTGCTTATTGGTGTGCTCCTCCAGGATGCGGATGTGAGGCCGGACCAGCTTCAACAGGTCCAGCTTCTCAGAGAGGGTGAAGTTTGAGGAGCGGGCCTTACCCACCATACTGGACAAAAACACAGAGCTGGATGCCATCTCGTAGCATAGCGGGCTCACGCAGACCAAGTCTGGTCTATGGCTGTCACCCTTCAGTAGTGTGGCTCCTCACTCTTCCCACCTGTCTTTTTTCAGCCCCTGCTGCTCTCTTCTCTTGGTCCACGGTGACACACTAACACTGGTCTAACTCCCATACATGTCACATTTCCCCCTTCGTCTTCTTCCTCTCCAAATCAAACATAGGCTATGTCTAACAAGTGCATGGATTCTCACACCACTCCTGGACTCCCTCTCAGCTACGTTGCACAACAAAAACAGGCTGTGCAGCACACAATAAGAATCAGGCTTAACTAGGCCAGCCTCGTTTAGGCCCCCGCCTACCGCGGAGGGCTTTGGATGAATTCCTCCCAGCTTAGGCTGACGTAGCTAAGCCGCTTAAGCCCAGCCCGACCTACTTACAGCTCGGTCTCTCTAAACCCCAAACCAAGCACAGCACAGAGCACAGCAGAGACACACTGTCTCTACAGTATGACAAAGGGAGTGCTGCAGAGGGACTGTGCCCTCCACACATGTGGCACAACAGTTTGCAAACAGTACACTGTAGGCTGTTAAAGTATCACATGTCTAATTTCCTAAAGTGAGTGATGCTTTGAATCAGCGCCGGCTTAACTAACTGGGTGGGGGGAGGGGTTTGTGAGCGCGCTGCGCACGCCCGTGGAAGCTGCGCTTCTGGCCGTGGTTCAGTGTAGTGAATGCAGACCAGAAATGCCAGCTCCGCGGTGCAAGCGGCGGCTCCATTGATTAAAATACGGCTGCGGGGCGCGCGCAAAAACAGCGCCAGAGCCAGCGTAGAAAAGCGCGCGCGAGCGCCCTGCGCGTTCTCGGGAAGGAAAACAGAGGCACTAGTTGCTCTTGAAGGAGGAGGTGACGCGAGCGGCGGTGGCTCACTGATCCTAAGCACGGTCCCAATCTGGCCGGCGCTGCCCCGCTAATTTACATAATGCTGGACCTGCCGTCAACAGCCTCCGCCCGCCCGGTTTAACATCCATTCTGTGTGTGTGCGTTATTATTAGACTGTGGGGACGATTACTGGTTATTTATATAAATGTTTGCTGCTTGATGATATCTCCCTGTTGCAGCCACTGCACGGGGTTTGCTCAAGTTACGGTTTGCAGTATAACAATGAATTTGCTGCATGTAGGGCACATCATCAGGAATGATCGCTATTGCGGTGATGATGATGATGATGATGCGCAGCGCCAGTATTATAAACTGCATGCAGTGGCCAATACTGGCAAATTCTCTTGTAGAGCCTACCGTGCCCCACTTTACACAGCAAAAATGAAAAAGTTTCAGATCTTGATTGATGCATTCAAGATGGGCAACTGCAAGCCTAATGTCTGTGACTAGTCAGGTGCCTACCTTTAATGTTGTGTGTCAATTAATTGATTATAAAAATGTAGTCATAATGGCTTCATCAGCATATTAATGTTGTTTGTTGAAATACTGGAACAATTTCCTGTTTGCGTTCTAATCACTGCCCGTCTTTGTGTTGTCTTTACTATTTCTCATTTTGTACTGATATGGACTAGTGTCTGAAAATGTTCTCATTTCACCACAACTAAATGTGACAGCAGTATCAGGACAGCTGTTGTGTGGCTGTAATTACAAAGTGGAGTGCGCCTCAAGTGAAGATACAGCAAAGTTTTGCGTTGAAGGTGATAACATTTACATCGTCTCCATCCTGCCTCCAAAAAGGCAGCAGAATCATCAGGAAGTAAGTTTATAATTTACACATTAATATGCACGATGCTTTTTGCCTAAGAAAAAAGGATTTATAAACCATAATGACTAGAAAGTGGAAGGGACAGACAGGACTGAGCATCAGCATTCCTGACATGTACCTCCAATCATCACAGTGCACCTACACACTTTAATGTTTCACAAACACTAGTTATAAAACATTATTATGTATAATCTGCATTAATGTATCAAAAATTAAAAACCTTTTGCAAAGCGAGAACTATACAGTGAGATTTGTGTATGCTGTTAAAAATACCAGATTTAAAAAAAAAAGAGCTTATCTGAGGATAAATATTTGTAGGCTCATAGCCCTGTATGATAAAACAAGTATAACAGCGGTTGTTAATTAACAACATAACATGCCATTAACACTGAAGTGTGCGAGTGTTGTATATTTCTATGTCCCGCTGTGATATTTAATCTTTGCTTCTCCTCCAACTTTTCATAGCGTTGATGTGGGGTCATCTATGACTCCAGAAGTGGGTGTGTTTTTGTTTGTTTGTTTTTAAAGATTGTAGGCTTTGATTTTATTGTTTATCCTTCTAATCACTACACAGAAATGTTTTGCAATGAACCAAGACTAGCATACCCTGCATATATTTACTGCTGCAGAAGCCTTAAGGCTAACCCTCTTTAATTAATGACATTAGGTTAAAGAAACTGTACAGGTATGATAAACACAAATAGAGTGTTCAGGTATATTCAGGTATAACATATAAGGGAGCCCATAGCTTGGTCACTTGAGGGTTAATGAAATAGAAACAAGTGTTTCAGTAGAACTTTAAAGTCTAAACTACCCAGATCTAATGAGGCATCAGGTATACTGCATGGTGAGGCTTACATTGTCTTTGTAACATACGGGCTTAATTGGTTTAGCTTTTAAACTCACCTGGATTTAACTCGGCACTAGTTAGAAGTCTTGTTTTGATTTAGGAGTTATCCAGCTTACATAACAGCCTGTAACAGCCACATGATTTTGTTCCAGGTTTTTCTCATTTTCACAATGTCTTTTCTCTTCATCTCCTCAAGGAGAGGAGAGGGCTTGCTGAATTAGCTTTGAGCAAGGCCGCACAGGTGTATTCCTCACAGAAGTCTTAACCAGTGAAAAGAGTGTGAGTCACAGCTGGAATATTTAATTTGTTGTACAATTCTACCTAAAATTCTGATAAACTATTAAAACACTAGTAACCCTACTAACTCAGTGATCACACTGTCTATCCTTCATTATTTGTGGACAATGTTGTGCCTGTCTGACTAAGATCAAGAATAGAGTGGCATACAGATGATGCAGCTGTTTCACATGACACTGCTTTAAAATGATGGCTCCAAATCAAGGCTGTCTCATTTTGTTAAAGGCCCGTTGCCTCGACTCCTTTCTTCTTGAGTCTCGTCCTCACATCCTATGCTCATGTTTCAGGTCGGAGGGACTAAGAAGTACAGAGAGGAGGCAAGGAAAAGAGAAGGCGGCACAAACAGAGAAAAAAGAAGAGGAGTATGTTTCTTACCTGCTGCTTTACAGTCTTCAGCAAAGTCTCCTGATCCAGGGTTTTGATGCTCTGCCTCTTCCTCATTTTCCTTACTCTCAGTTGCACTGAGAACACGAGCCAGAGCCTTTGACGAGGCTGGGGCAGCTTTGGGCTGGATGTTACCTTCCGTTTTATTACTTGCAGCTGGTGCTGCAAGACTTCTCTGGAGCTGCAAGATAAGATAAAGAGGAAAGAGAATTCATAATATGAGGAAGTGTAGGGAAAAATAAAGGAGAAAACTAAAATCAAGATCATAAATACTGAGGATTTCAAGACTGTAGGAAAAAAAACTTACTTTATCCAGCACATTGCCTAAACCAAGGTTAGGGGTCAGAGGCTTGGATTCAGCCACGGAAAATGAAGTAGAGGCTCCAGGTGGCACAAATCGAGGCTTTTTCACTGCGTTACCCAAAAGCTGGCTGGGAGCTCCTGAGCGCCGCATTCTTCTATGTCCTAAAGACACAAAGAAATGGTTATAAACATAATAACGGTCATTATTTGGTTTTTCTAAGCACATTATTGCACCAGTTTAATCAGTGACTCAGAAAAACTATATTCTGAAATCTAAATTGTCAACCTGCTTCACAAATGAATTCAGTATAGTGAAATGTATTTGTTACACCATGGGTTGCAATGTGCCTGTGCAGGTTCTCAGTCATCAGGTCATAGTGTTCTCTGGAGTTTGAAAAAAGGCGACTGGACTTCTTTTTGTTTCTTGAAGACGTTTCACAATGTCTTTTCTCTTCATCTGTCATCTCTTCACCTCTGACCCGAAAGGTTTCTTCAGTTCTCAAACCAAATGGTGGAGAGACCCATGTATTTAAACCCCAGTGGGCGTAGTCCCCTGGAGGTGGTTATGACCCTCTGTTGTTCATGTGCATAATCACATGCGCCAAGGTGTGAAAGGAGGATCGGTGGTTTCAGATTAAACCAATTTGGGACTTCGCTCCATTGTTTGACCTATTGAGGTCACTGGAACAAAAGTGTGAATGGGGGTTGAGACGTCTAGGAAGGGAGGCTTTCGGATGAGAGGTGAAACGTCTTCAAGAAACAAAAAATGAGTCCAGTTGCCTTTTTTTCAAGCTCCAGAGACATGGGGTGCAATCTCCTGTTTTTCAGTGTCTCATCCGGTAATACTTTTGCATTTGACCTTCGCACTGGTCAACACTGGTAGCTTTAGACCAGGGGTTTTCAAGCTGTCTGTGGCCATCACACTAAAGAGTAAGCCCAAATTTCACAGGACATCTATATTCATCATATGTAGAAAATAGCCTTTTATGTCATCTGGAGTGGCATTAATGACAATTATGGTTGTTTGGTCAGATGAAGGCACTTCTGAGGATGATACCTACATACAGTATTTTTCCCTGAAATAATACCCTTCCTTCCAAACAATCAAACTTACATTTTTGCTACCTATGGTTCAGATCCATTTTTTTTTTCTTCCTTACAGAAGGCAAAGTTTCCCTCAGAAGAGCCCTTTGGCTTCCAAAGCACCATGTTAACATTAGCAAATGATGCACTCAGGCCAAGTTTGGTTTTGAAGCTATATGAGGGGTAGTTTCCTCCTGACAGTTTTTCTTTTCTTTAAGTGGTTTTCTGTGATTTTTTTTTTTTTTTACACAAATTATCAGTTTTACGTCTTCGCAATATATCAGGACATTTGATGTGCACTAATGTAGGAAAATTCAGAAATTAATTTTTAATGCAGTTTACAACAAAGCATAATGCTTTATGCCATTTTCCTCTCTAATACATGATCACCACTTATTACAGATGGTTTAGTATTTTGTGCGTGGTTTCATATCACGAAAAAGTCATTTTAAAAACTCTCATTAATTCTAATAAGTTTAAAAACTTCATCGGACACATGTGCGAAAAGCCGTCTTGTTAGGTCACCACAAAAGCAACTCCAATACAGTTTTTTCCTTTTTCCCCTTTTCCTTTTATGTCACCCGGTTCTGGTAGCTGACGGACCTTTGACCATATTTGCATATAAAAATAAAAATCTGCATTGGATAAACTGGGAGACATATCAAGACTAATATAACCTACTCAGTCCTCAGTACTCAGCCAACTATCTATCTGAAGGCTTTCCAGCCTGCTTACATTGAAATAACAGAAAATATCAGGATGATTTCTAGACGGAGACGTCAACCTGTTACACAGCCAGCTATAGCTAACACGCTAGCATAACAAAGAAGATAGCACGGTTGGAAGTCTATATTACACTTTATTATCAAGTTAGATAACGTGCCAACGTGTTATACATACCCAGAGGCGCTAAAAGCTAGGTGAAAACACCTGACATCACAAACTTTAAATCGATTATGACAGAAACCTTCTTCTTTTTCCTCTTCAGTAACTAGCATCGGTTCAGTTTCTCCCGCTGAACAGTTTGAAGAATCTGATTGGTTGAACTACTGCGAACGGGCGTGTCTAAAACAAAAGGGTGCGTTTGGTTCACCTGTCAGTACAGTTCACCCGTCAGTGGAGTTTATATGCCGCATGAATTTCAGCAACCGGTCGATGGATGAATTGTGAATCGAGCTCACCTCGTACCTCTTTTAAAGCTGACCTCGCTTCACCGCTTTATAAAAAAAAAAAAAACTTCACTTCTTGATTAAAGCGTGAAAAGAGGAAGGTTATTCGGAAATATGAAAATTGGTGGCGAAGTTTATCTTAATACTTTGTTTTACCAGTACAGCTACCACAGTATACTCCACTCACATGCAGTGGCAAGGGTATAAACTTATTAAGCCAATGCCTAGTGACTTTAATGTGTAAAAATGATGATTAAGTACTTTATTTTAGGGCAATGGAAAATTGTATATATTCTCTACTTCTTTTATTATATAAGAATATAATGCTTATGCTGTGGCTGGCATGAAAATTAAACTATTGCTGGATCCTGAATGCATCAGAAATAATCTGTATTGTAGTATGTACTGATTTTATTTTATTTTATTTTATTGCATATATGTCACACATGTTTCAGATCATGAAACACATTTTTTAATATTAGACAAAGGTAACTGGATCATTTTGAATTGTTATTTGTGTGAATATTTGTGTGCGATTATAAATCTGAGAGGATATAATGATGAGTCCAGGCATTTGGGGTGCTCTTTGATTTTTGTGATCATGCATTCTTGTGCCATCTGATGTTGAGTCTGTAATCCAATCATGGAGGGAGAGAGTGTAATCCATCTTAATCCCACATTCAGAGAGAGAGAGAGAGAGAGAGAGAGAGACCTGGGTTAGGGTGGGTCATTAAGAGAGAGAAACAGTTGAAGGGCAGCAGTAATCTCTCAATGCTGCACAACAACATAGCTTTAATGGCTAGACGGTAACACTGGTGCAGAATTTGTCTGTCAGATTCAGTATTTAGTGTTTGTTTTACTGTAATTCTGTCTCTCTCTCTCTCTCTCTCATCCGATCTGGTCCCGTCTGACAGCTGCCCACCTGAAACCTTGTTGTCAGGGTTACCTCTCTGCAGAGACGCACACCCAAAGGTAGGGGATGGCTTTAGTAGAGAGGAGACCCTCACCTTGATGGAGTTAAGAGAGAGGATGGAACAGATATAGGAGGGTAGGATACCCGTGCAAGAACAAGTGGAGTCAAAACCTGCAGAAAGAAGGAAGAAGGAGTTGGTTGAAGTGGAAGTTAGCACCTCAGGTAGGATTATTACTGACAGAAAAGAAACAAATGAGAGAACACCGTGGCAACACTGGACAAGAGTTTCCTTCCCAGCTTGTGTTGTAAAAGCTGTATAACCTTTGTTCTTTTTTTTTTTTAGGATGGGCTATGATCTGGAGAGGTTTGTAGGCTATGTCAACGAGGGTCTATTGTGCTGTGTATGTCGAGACGTGTTGGAGCGCCCCCTCCAGGCACCCTGTGAACATGCCTACTGCAGCTCCTGCATCAGCACCTGGCTGGTCCATCACCACTCCTGTCCTGAGGACAGACTACCACTGGATGTGGGCAGCCTCAAACCACTATACAGGTCAGGCTCTATCTCCTGCATCTGTGTCTCTTCCTTCCCTTTCTTGTAATCATGTAGTCTTTTTCACAGATAAGTTTTCTATTAGTCAGTAAGTCAACGGCATTATAAAAGTCTGTGTATGTTTTATTGCAGGTATATGCGCAATGATCTGAACAGCCTGCAGATCCGTTGTGTGAATGCAGCGCAGGGGTGTGAGGTGGTCTGCTCCCTGGAGAGCCTCCACACACACGAGGATGAGTGCGAGTTTGCCTTCATATCCTGCACTAACACAGGTACATGACAACATCATCCTGGACAAAAGACTGCTCATGTAATGTGTTGTTTTATTACTCTTTATGGCAGTAAAAGTTATCCTCATTGATGAGTGCGCTACAATGGTAATGTGACACCTCTGTGTGGGTGGACAACAGGTGGCCCTTTTGTTATCTTGGCTACCCCAGAAACAGGTGCACCTTTGGGATCGAAAGCTCACACAAACCTCACACAGCGAGCACTGCGTGTGGGTCAACTTTCTTTCATTATTTAATGAGCGATTTAAAAGTCTCTATAGTATGTTATTGCAAGTGTGCGCTTTTGTGCTTACAGTGTGTCTGTGACCTGTCTTTGGCAGGTGGAGAGTACATATGTTACCACTGTGGTAGGTCGAATCACAGAGTGTGTGCATGCATTGTGCAGTTGAAGTCACTAAAATTACCTGAAATTTCTGCTGTTGTGCGATTGCTGTGATCTGTGACTACGTTATAGATTTAATAATCTTACTTTTAGTTACACAAAGAAGAAAGCGGACTTTTAAGGATTTTGTGTCACTAGAATATCACTTTGTTCATGCAGTTGATATTTTGATGTAAAAATCATGCCTGAAATCAAATTTTATCTTTGTAAAAATGTTTTAAAAACCTGTCTTATGCACTGAGAATATGGTGGCTTTATGTGAGGCCTTTGCATCCCTGTGACTCTTCCCTCTCAGGCTGTCCTGTGCAGGTTGAGCGGCGGTGCTTGGAGGCTCACCTGTCAGAATGTAGCTTCCGCAGCAGGGAGTGTCCCAATGGCTGTGGCCACACGCTACTCTCCATTGACCAGTCACAGCATAACTGTGTAGCGGAGCTGCGTACAGAGCTGGAGATGCTCAGGTAAGTTCTTCTGTGCTCTCTACCCTGAAATCAGAGGTAACACTACCATCATAACTGGGTCTCATTAAATGTTTGCTGTAGGGCGGAGATGCTGTGCAAAGTGGAGGAGGTGAGACGGGAGATGGAGTCTCGTCTAGACTCGCAGAGGAGACACATGGTGCAGAAAGAGTCTCATCTGAAGAACGAGGTGGAGGAGCTCAAGGTGAACTGGCCTTGAAATACATTTATTGAGAAGGTTTAAATTGCATTTATAATATAAAAAATGAATGCAGTCCTTTGTGAACCATTTAAAGCCAGTTGGAGAATAATTGCTGAAGGTTTGAAAGTGAAATGTTTTCCCATTCTTGCTTAATGGTTCAGAGCCTCTACTCTCATAGCTTTCATTTTGGGTTGACAGTTCTGGGCTGCATAACGGTCACCTCAGCAACCAAACCTTTTTGCTCTGCAGCCATGTTGTTGTAATACATGCAGAACGGAGTTTTTTTATTGTCCTACTAAAAAAAAATCTGAACTCATTCTTAAATGAGTTCAGACCTGCGAAAGGTGGCAGTGTTTATGGATTTTAACAGGTTCTAAAATGAGGTAAATACAATCTCAGATGAACTACACAACATTACACTATGTCATTATTTTGCAGAAGCAGTGTGTGAAAAAGTAAACACACTCTTACTGCTTCCATAGGGTTTAAGAGTGTAAGTAGCAGCCAGATGCTGCTGAGTTGGCAGTTTGATAGTCTGCAGCATTCAGGTGTGTGTTAGGACAGTGCCGAGGAAGAAAGGCATCAGTAATGCTGCCCAACAATGTGGGAAGCCATTTCCAGACAATTTAAAGTCCATCATTAGGAAGATTATTCACAAATGGAACACATTCAAGACCACTGCTAATCTTCCAAAGAGTGGATGTCCCAGCAGTTGACAATGGACTCCTCTGTATATCAGAGTATTCTAAAGCTTGGCCCAAACTGGGTCATGCAACAGGACAATGATCCCAGGCACAGCAGCAAATCTACAACAGAATGGCTGAAAAAGGAAAGAATCAGGTGCTGCGATGGCCCAAAGTCCAGATCTCCAGACCAAATGTACTTTTCTTTTTCTGAATACCTATCAAAACAACATTAATGGGATCAGAAATTGACTGTTTAAAGCAAACAATCCACAGGATTTTTACTTTATTAAATCCTCAAGTAAATTTTAGTTGGGCTGCTTTTAAGGGCCTGATTCACTGTCAGTCACACAGAAAAGTAACGTATATGTTGATGCATGCCATGTCTTCTCTGTGCAGGGCCAGTTATCCCGTGTGATGTGTGACATGCGTGCCCTGCTAGGCGCAGAGCGTTTGAGGAGACAAGAGTTGGCAGAAGCAGAGCTGGAGAAGAGAGAACTGCTGGAGCTCCTCAGAGACCTGCAGCCCACCAGGAGCCAGAATCCTGCTGAACAGGCAGCCAGGGACCAGCATCAGGGAGAGCAACAGACATCAGGCAGGGAACTCCACACTGAGCCAACAAGACATCAACAGAGAGAGGCTTCTTTCCACACCTCGAGTCTATCATTGCATTCAGCTCAGGCTTCACATGGATCAGGTCCACCCCCATCACCACAGCTGGGTGAGGGAGGGCGCAAGGGTGGCACCCGGAGCCTGACCTTGGACTGCATCAAAAAGAAGAGCCGGGAGGTGACAGTGATCTGAAAACGCTACAACATATGAAATCTTTTTTTTTTTTTTTATTATTATTTGGCAACAAATTTAGGGTTTTGGTAAAACGTGTTACAAAATCAAGAATGTGTTATGCTGTGTTTTGTGCTTAAGAGGCATGTCTTTGTGTATCCCATGCTCAGCTGGAATAACAAACTGTTGTAATGAGTGATATGCTGATATGAAAAAAGCACGCTAAGTGACTCCAGAAGAAAAGGTAGCAAAGATTTCATTGTTATATAGAACAGTTTGTAATTGTCTCCATGAAGACATAATCTTTGATGTTGGATCTGTCGCTGTTACACTTGGTCAAACCATCACAATCAATACCTCAATCATTTAAAAATGGTCACCTTGAATCATCCCGAATCTCTCCAGACATTCTTAAATTATGACCTTCATTGTTATTGTTTGGTTGTATCAAGGTATCGATTTGAAGCACTTGCAGTTTACCTATTGTAAAGTATAACATGGAGAATGAGTGGGTTGAAGAGGCAGCTCATCTGTGTAAACTAAAAACTAATGAGAGGCCACTGTCTGCATTGGCTTACGCTTTCATTCGATTTAGCATGTTTAATTTCCAAGTGGAGGCCAGATTACTCATATTCCCCTTGCTCATTTCTCGCACAGCAAGTTTCATTTGAGGTATGCAAGTTAAATTTAATATAATACACAGAAAAGCCATTACACAGCCAGTTATTTTTCTAGTTACAATAGCAATAACAAAGCAATAGTTCTGTAAAATTTTGCCTGTATTCAAGAACTGAACGCTCTGATGAGGGCTTCCTACAGAAACTTGGAAATTTGCGATGTGTTACCTGTTAATAATTTTTGGAATACAACTGGTAGATTTTAGATTTACACTGTAGTAATCTCTATACATGATCTCTATACTTTTGGTACCAGAAGCTCTCGTTTCTGCTTCGTTGACTTTGGCTGCATGCATGTGAACAGTTAGCCTTTCACTAGCCATTTTTATTCATCTTCATTTGTAAACAATGGAAATCTTCAGGCATATAATGGTAACAACAGAAGCCTTTAAAAATCAGCTGTTGCCCCAGAAACAATGTCATTTTGTTTTTTTTTTAAAAAAAAACACTCTTTCATCATTTGGTATTTCCTTAAAAACACACAAAGGAGGCATTTTGCTATCACCTTTATTATCTGAATACAACTAATAACAAAACATAAAACAAGTCTGTACATCATTTGTGACAACATGATACCACCACATTTCTATGGAGACAGCATATATATTATCCTGATTGGCCCGTTTGTTGCTGTAAGAGGCTGCAGTCAATGTCCAGGTGGATTTACCTGGTGAAGGAGCGAACATGTCTGCCTCTCCCACCTCCGCTCCCTCCTCCACCGCTGAACTTGCTCCCCTGAGATCCTCGTCCCCCTCCACCCGCCTCCCCCGACACCTCCTCCGGCACTGCCGCCTCCTCCTCCGCTAATCCATGACAGCCCGGTGCCTCCTCTGCCGCGTGGAGTTCGATCCCGCAGAGCCAGCCGATACGCACCTGTGTGGAACGAGCGAATCAAACTTTTTTTTCCCCTTTCTATAGCACCTTTGACGCAGGTCAGTGCAGTTCAAAGTGCTTCACAGATGAGTGAAACATTGATAATGAGGCAAAGAAAATGCAATAAAGCAGAACAATAAAGATAGATGCAAAGAACACAAAGATTAAAAAAGATAAAGTGGTATAAAATGCAAGAATAATAAAATTTACAACTTAAGCACACTAAGAGTAAGCAAAGAAAATAAATTAATATCAGTTCAGAAATGTGTATGTGTGTCTCGTTCATACTTGCTGGGGATTGTCGAGAAGGCAGAGGCCCTCGTGTGAAGTTGCTCTGGCCTCCCCGGGGTTCACTATACGTCCCTCTGTGAGTAACAGCTGGAACCTGGGCGCTCCACGATGAACCACGGCCTCCTTCTCTTCGAGTGTAGTTTCCTACAGAACCAAAAGGGCGGGATTTGTCACCCTCTGCTGGGCAATTTAATGTTCTTAGCTGCAGTGTGTTCAAACATGCATGCATAAAACATCTGACACCTCCCAAAAAAAAAACATTTATTTGCTTTTATTGTGTCCAAGCTTTTAGCTGCACCTCTCTCGCAATCAAATTAATGTCAAAATGAGCTCTTTCCTGAGAAAACTGACCACAAGATTCCAGGTTTAAATGAAACAGTATTTCCAGAGGTGATGAAGATCTCCTGTATACTACATGTAAAAATGAGGCAACTATGAGACAGTAGCCTGACCTGATTCTCCTGACACTGTTGGGAGTTTACGTATGGAAACAGCTTTAGTTTCATACCTCTATTTCCATAAGGAATAAGGAATGTGTTTCTAAAAGCACTTGATCATCACAAGGTAAATTTCAGGGATATCAATCTGTCCAGTTAGGAAGAATGAATCCATTTCACCTGGTTTGGTGCAAATCAAAGTGACAACAGGTGCACTGGAGAAGCAACAAAAAATCTGCAATTAATGAATGGTTTTAGAGGTGGTGGCCACAGACTTCCTGGCTGATTTTTCTCTGGTGTTGCTTTTTGCTAGTGTCCTTATCACTGCATGGAAGCATGAGACAACATCTGGGCATGCTCCGATCAGATGGTGGATGGTGTCCTGGGGGATCTTCTCCCAGACATGGATCAGGGCATCAGTGAGCTCCTGGACAGTCTGTGGAGCTATTTGATGGTGTCAGAGGCACGATACATAATGTCCCAGAAGTTCTCAATTGGACTCAGACCTGGGCAACATGAAGGCCAGTCAACATTATCAATGCCGGAACTGTCTACACACTGTGGCCACATGAGGGTGAGCATTGTGCTGCACCAGGAGGAACCCAGGACACACTGCACCAGTATAGGGTCTGATAAACAGTGAGGGTACAACTGGCTAACATGCAATACCATCACTGACCTACTGCCAAACTGGTCATGTTGGATGATGCTGAAGGCAGCTTAACATCCACCGCGGTGTCTCCAGATTCTTTTACATCTATCACACGTGCTCAGTGTGAACCTGCTCTCATCCATAAAGAGAACGGGGTGCCAATTGCGGACCTGTTGTTCTGATGTCCGCTAGCAAATGCCAGTTCAGCTGCATGGTGTTGTGCTGTGGGCACAGGTCTCACTAAAGGAGGTCGGGCCCTCATGCCACCCTCATGAAGTCTGTTTTAACAGTTTTGTCACTTTTTGGGCTCTGGAAGTGCTCCTCCTGAGGGAGATCCAGCAAACCTTCTTGGAATGGCACGTACGGATGTGCCATCCTAAAGGAGAGAGAATTGGATTGTGGCTACCACCTGCAAAAGTATGAACTTTTTTTTTTTTTTTTTCGGGGGGGGGGGTGGGGTGTCTTCTGGCATCTCCAGTGTACCTCTCACTTTCATTTGCACCACAGCAGATGAAATGGATTCTCATTCGCTTATGCCTCCTAACTGGACAGACAAGTACAAGTGAGGCTACAAGTACTGTATCTACACAAACCAAAATGATCAATAATACAAATTATGATCATTTCAAAAAGGTTTATGCTTATCTGAGTTTGCATACCTGACAGCAGTACACCTTTAGGTTGTGGTGGAGTGAAAAAGCGAGTCTGGCTGTGGAAGGTAGCTCTGCCTCTGTTGCCAGTGAACAGCCCTCTGGTAGGGGGTTTGGGGGCGCTTTTTGGAGGCCGTTTAGGAGGCAATAGCCCTAGAGGGGTCGTAATGTCTTTAAACTCTGCTGCAACAAAGTCATCCACGTGCATGCTGGGAGGACGGGAAGTATTCTGTTTGCGTAGGCGGAAGATATCATGCGGTCGGGAGACATTCTGTCCAAATCCTCCTCGACCTCCACGGCCGCGAGGAGCAGCCATGATGTGAGCTCTCTTCGCAGGCTCAACATAGTCAGATTTACCACTGTAGAAACAAGCACAAGATGACACCTCTTACTTAATTTTAAACTAGATTCTGAAGGAGTAAAACTTAATAAACAAATCACAATGAAGCTGTACCTTGATGTAATGAACGTCTCGTGTTTGTGTTTGCCCAGCCGAAAACCTTTAGGAGGCTTGGTGTGACCAGGAGAGGACGGCTCAGACAGAAAGGAGCGCTCCAGCTCCGCCTTCAGGTCCAGTTCTGGACAACACTCCTGAGCCAGACCCACCAAATCCACCTTCACCTGTCACAAAGACAAAAAGATGATCTGCTGCTTGTTGTGTTTCTAAATCCCTTACCAGACAGCGAAGCAAAGAACCTCAAATTTGGGGAAAAAAAAAGAAAAAAGAAGTACCAAACAGAAAATACTTTTAAGAGGACTCTAAGAGGTTTGGCCAATCCATGAGGTGTCTGCACAGACTCCAACATATAAAAGACAAGATCCACCCCAGCCACCGCCTGTTCACCCTTCTGCTGTTTGGCAAGTGATACAGAAGTAGAAGTGCACAAGTACCAACTATTGTGCCAGACTTCAGAGTAATTTCTTTCCTTAGAGGCTCAGACTATTCAACTCTCCCTCTGCACTTCAAAATACACATTTTTCTTAGTAGTAATTAGTCTGCAATTCTGAAGTACAACCATGCTGCCCAATGAATTAAATACTTTATTTTCAGATTTTCCACACAAATGCAGACCATGATGCTTGCTTTAAGGCTAGTACAGTAAAACTGCCTGTCAGTAGTGGAACAGGATGGTTGAAAAGGAGCATCCCTAACTGGTGGTTTACTTGAGAAATTCTACACTGACAAAGATTAAATGAAAAAGAAAAAAAAATCTTACGAAAACATAAAAACAATGAATAAAATAAAAGCTTAAGAACTGTAATAAATATTCAGAAAAATGATTAGCCATAACTGAGCAGGCCTAACATAAACTCTTGGAAATGTGCTCTCTCACACACACACACACACACACACACACACACACACACACACACACGCACGCACGCACGCACGCACACAGACGCACACAGACGCACACAGACGCACACACCTACACTTACCATATCAAGGTCTGTTTCAATGTCATCAGTCTGGAATGGAGAGAACCACAGAGCCTTCAGCTGCTCGTCCAGAGCTTCAGACAGAATGAAAACCGTCCTACAAACAAAAACACCCAAGGCGATGATTAGTTTACCCTTTCCATTAATTTTTCATGTGGCTCATGTGTAAGTGGTTGTTTTTATGAATATCTGATTCAATCATTCTGTCGCTGCAAACTGCCATCGTCCCTCGCTCCAGCTGTATAAGCTTCAGAATCCAAACGATACGGAGGAAAATGAATCAGTATTAATAGTCATCCGGAGGACGAACCTGTGATTAAACTGGGCCCCGAGTGTTTCTGGTGATGGCAGAGTGGGCTCGGTATCAGCTGCAGGCGGCGCATCTGAGGCCGCCTGCAACGTCTGCTTCAGAA
Source organism: Archocentrus centrarchus (assembly GCF_007364275.1). Taxonomy (NCBI): domain Eukaryota; kingdom Metazoa; phylum Chordata; class Actinopteri; order Cichliformes; family Cichlidae; genus Archocentrus; species Archocentrus centrarchus. The sequence goes on from NC_044361.1 coordinate 23,507,141, forward strand.
CAATCACGTTCTCCAACATAGTCTCCAGGGACTCGTCTTCTTTACATAGTTTCTAAAAGGCACACACGCAAGCAACGTAAGTTTAACGTCAAGGCAGCACTGAGCCTTATTTTGAGCCACAATGTACAGGCGTTCATGGTTTATACCGTTATCTGTTTTTCTAAAGCAGGTAGTGGATGGGACTCGGACTCCTCCCACTGGAGCAGCGTTTTCATTTCAGAGCCCGACAGCAATCGCGGAGGAACAAAAGCAGATTCCTCGCTGGACCCCTGGCCCTCTTCAGCACACTGGATTAAAACAAGGACAGATACAGAATGAAGAGACAAGTTGGAAAAAGTTTGAGAAAAGCAGTAATTACTAGAAGGAAAAGCAAGACCAGAAAAAAAAATGCAATGAAAAAGCTTTTCCTTTATGCAGAGTCAGTTATGTCTGTGAGGTGAGGAATTATTAATAGAGCTTTTTAAGGCTGCTGCAGAATGAAACTCTTTTAAAAAGGGAAATTAAATTACTAACATGAACCCATAAGGACAAGGAGAAATGCTTTCAAAGCAGCGACGTCATTACTGTAGTTTCTTTTGAAGCGTCTTTTGTCCAAATATTTTTAACCATCTGTTACTTATAATCATTATATTTCTTACACTTCTAATTACACACCAACAGGCTCTGATCAGCTCCTCTTTATGACTTCTTCTGTCTCCAAAATGCTTTTATTCTCAAACAGAGAATAAAACATTTTGTGTGTCTTTGGAAAACCTATCACCTAATGCTGAACCTTTCTTCTGTTTTGGTTGTCAATATATACTGCTTTATTTATCATGCTGTGATTTGTGTTCTGTACGTGTTTTTTTGGGATGCCCTTGAAAATGTGGTGGCACACTTCAAGCTGTTTACCCTGTTCATGAATTTTAATGAACATCTAAGCTGTTCTTACCATTGGTTCTGTGTTGAGGATCTGCCTGAGAAAGTCGAGCAGAGCTGAAAGCAGATCTGCAGAGTCCTTGTTGAAGGACAACACCAGTCTCTTCAACAGCGAGCACAGCCCAGCACCGTGTTTCTTCAGAGCACTGAAACAGAGGTGATCAAGGTCTCATTTCTAACAGAAACGCACAGTCTGTTCTCGCAAGATGACATGGTGGTAATGGTGGGGAAGCAGTAAACCAAACAAACAAGAAGAGAAGATTTTTGTTTACACTTTGAGGTGGTAGAGTCCGTATTCGTGCTCTGTGAGGAATGTCAAAGTCCTGATGCAGGTAAGGAGGAGAGGCATGCTGCTCTCTGCGTTTCCCAAGACCTCCAACAGGGAACTGCACACTGATGACATCATCTCTCGCCCCGGAAGTGCGTTGGCCAGCTGCTCTGCCTCTGACACGCAGCTTTCACCAGGTGGAGACACCACGAGGGAAATGTCCTAATGAAGACAAAAGATTATTGTTTTTAGGTTTTTTTTTTCCCCTTTAAGGATTTTTTTTTTACTTGATGATGTTTTGCCACCTTTACCTGGTCACACAGTGACTGTAATATTGTTCCCACTAGTACACTACATTGCTGCTGATGTATGGAGTGATCCACTGGAGGAACCAACAGAGACAACAGCAAGGGGAACACGTCGGCCAGCTGTTCATCTCCAGAAACTGACCCTGACAGCAGATGCAGTGTTGCACTCTTACAGGCTCTCTGAGACACCAGGGCATCCATCAAAGAAAGGAGACGCAAGACTTGGCCCCAGCAGACACTTTTCCCCTCAGCCCTGCAGGCAGTAGATTACATATATTTAAATATAATTTACAGTAAAAACACAGAAACTATGCTGGTGTGTGTGTTTGTGTGTCCATTGCTCACGGCTGCAGCTCCTCCAGTAGCAGCTCCAGCAAGGTCTTCATGATGAGTGTTGCGGTGGGGGAAGACAGGTCTGCTAGCTGAACACACACTCTCCTGAGTATGGCCAGGAGAGGAGGGCAGCTGGTGGTGCACACACACCTGAATGCCTCGGAAAACACTTTCCACTGTGCGCGAATGTGCATGCTCCACAGCTTCCTTGTGTTTAAGGCTACAGCCACATCTTGGACTGATATCACCTGTGGAGCCAAAGGCCTTTTAATATTAATGTGCATATGAAGACAAGAATGGTCAGAGGGGTCAAAGAAAGTGCAGAATAAAATGTGATACCTGAGTGCTATGCATTGGCAGTGGAAGAGGCAGGAGCTCAGACAGCAGCGTCAGACCAGAGAAAAGACCTTCAGGAGCTTTTAGCAGTGAGCTCAAAACCTCCTTTAGCATCAGAGACCAAGTGTTGCTGGCCAGAGTCTCTTCTGTATGGGTCACCTACAGCAGGCACACACACACACACACACACACACACACACACACACACACACACACACACACACACACAGTCTCAGAAAAAAAACCCTACTGAAGCCACAATCAATATCAAAACTGTTGTCTGATGCCAAACACACCTCTTCATTAACACCCTGTGTAAAGGTGAGCAGGACATCAACGATGAGCACTTGCACTCGGGTCTCCTCCCCGTCGAGACGCCCAGAAGCAGGAATGGAGCACACTATCATGTGAAGCGTCACCAACACGTTGGCCACGCGAGTGTCCCTGAACTGGAAAGCGCCGCCACGCAGCAGCTCTGTGAGCATGGTGCGCAGCAATCTGAGCGTGCTGATACATATACTGAGGATCATGCCGCGCTGCGGCGTCGGGCCCATGTGTCCGTGCACACGCCACGGCTGCAGTAACACACTGCATAGCTTCTGCAGGACACGCACGCACGTATCCAGACCCTCTCCAGAGAACAGCTGGACTCCTGCAAGGCTCCACTTTAGATCCCTCTGCTGGCCTGCGGAGTGGAGGAAGAGCTGCTGAGAAACTATCTAATCTTATATCTTCACATGAAGTGAAGACAGTGTGAAGACTATGAAAAAAAAGAATAAAAATAAAGTCACATTTGGGGTCCTTACCTTCTACAGCAGGAGGTGGGCAGGCAATGTGACAGAGGACCCTCAGAGCAGTGACCAGCCCAGTACCCTCAGCAGTTAACACATTTTCCACATTCTGCAGTCAGACATATAAAGCACTTTTTTGCATATAGCTTTGAGAAAAATATGTCACAGAACAGGTCAGACTTGTCAGTGAAACATTCCAAGAATATGCTTGTATGATATATTAACTGTTAACTTAAAAAAAAACATTTAGCATTTTTCTGTGGGGTTCAGAAATGCAGGTCAGCTTACCAGCTGGCGTAGATGTTTATAAGCAGTGGAAACATTGTAGGATTTCCTCTGACAATAACAGTTGGTTCTATAAACATCAACTTAACTAAGAGGTGAAGGTGGGATGAACCTTGATTCCCCCTCACTGAACGAGTTAACAGACTGCCTGAATTTGATTTTAAGTTCAAGATACTCCATGATTACAATAGGAAAATTCATTCTTTGTATTTAAATCAATCTATTAGTATCAGTGGTCAGGCAGAGTCTTGGGTAAAGGCAATTTCAAGGCGAATTATCCTATTGTATTACTAATAATAGGAGAAATGTGTGGTCATGGAGAAAACCAGCTGAGGGATGGGGACAACCTGCTAACTCTACATAGAGAGCCCCTGCCCTGGTCCCAGGACTATCCTCTGAGCCATCGCAGACAAATTCTTTGGCAGCTGCCTGAAAACTTCCACCTACAAAGATTTATTATGACTATCAGCAGGAGATATGAAAGCTCACTGAGCTATAACTGTTACTCCACTTCGAAGAGTGTATATTGAGTGAGAGAACTGTACCTGTTTGATAAAGTCGATTAGGGTGGGAATGCTACCAATCTCAAAGCGAAGCTTCTCCAGAGGCTCCAACCATTTACTGAGCTCTGAAAAATATAAACGCATACACAAAAACTTTTTTATATACAGTACCAGACAAAAGTTTGGACACACCTACCAATTCATGTGGATGGGTGAGTGGGTCCAAACTGATGACCGGTACTGTCTGGACACTGTGTAAGATGTAAATGAACAGATTGCAATGATTTGTAAATCTCATAAACCCATATTTTATTCACAATAGAACACAGAAAAAATACCCCATTTTTAAACTGAGAAAATGTACCATTTCAAGAAAAATATTTGCCCATTTTGAATTCAATGGCAGCAACATGTCTCAAAAAAGTTGGAACATGTTTACCACTGTGTAGCATCCCCTCTTTTATAAACATCTGGTAACCGAGGAGTCATCTACAATCTTGTCTGATATAGGATTCTAGCTCCTCAACAGTCACGAGTCTGCATTTGTGGTTTCATGGGATGGGACAGGAACATTATTCTGAAATTCCTTCACAATTTGTAAATGGAGTTTTTTTGTAGGCTGGTGAACCTCTGCCCATCTTTAGTTGTGAGAAACTCTGCCTCTCTAAGATGCTCTTTTTATACCCAGTCATGTTACTGACCTGTTGCCAACTAACTTAACTAGTTACAAAATGTTCCTCCAGCTGTTTCTTTTTAGTAATACTTACTTTTCCAGTGTTTTGTTGCCCCTGGCCCAACATTTTTTGAGACATGCTGCTGCCATCAAATTCAAAATGAGCTAAGATTTTTCATGAAACAGTAAAAAGTCTCAGTTTGAACATTTGATGGGATTTCTGTTATACTGTGAATAAAATATGAGTTTATGAGAATTGCAAATGATTGCATTCTGTTTTTATTTACATTTATACAGCATACCAACATTTTTTTAGAATTGGGGTTGTGTGACAGTTACCCTGTAACTTGGCATTGGTGTCGTCCGCCTTGGCTAAAGACAGCAGCGGAGCCGCATATTGTTCCATCATCCGCAGCTCATTAGAATTCTGCACCACCAGTAAGACCATCATACAGGCATAGTTATACGTCACTGCTTTGCGGGCCTTTCCCTCACTAATAGAGAAAGAGAGACAAAAAAATTAATTTATACTGAAATCAAAAGAGAGAACAAGAAAGAGGTCAAGAATAAAAAGTTGCAGGAATTAATAAGTGTACCCCTGTCCGTCCTTGCTGTGGTGCTGGAGCAGTGTGACCAGACAGGAAAGGTTGTTATCCAGGCTGAAAACATGGGCTACAGCACTGCGACCAGTCTGCGTGAAGGTCATCAGGTACAGCGCATGGAGCGTGCCCAGTACCTCTGCATTGTCACCTTCTTCTAGGCCTGCACCACCATCTCCTCCTGTGGCCACGTGGCTCATGAGTTCTGACACGCCTTGCAGAGCATGAAGGGCCTGCATCAGCCACACGCCAAAGCCCTCTTCACCAAACCCTGGCCCCGTAAGACCTCCCTCGCCACCAGTAAACAGGCTCTCCTCTGCCTCAGATTCTGCCATCGATGCTAGGAGACGCAGCAGCAGGTTGGTGGGCGTGGGCTGGGCAAGAAGGAAGAGCAGACCTGACTGGGTGAGCGACAGGAAGCGCAGGAGCTCTCTGACGGCTTGGGTAACACCTAGATGGCCGGCTGCAGCAGCTGCTGACAGCACCACTGTTGTGCTCTCCAGAAAATGGCATGCATGCATATACCTGAAAGAGGACAAGGGCAAAAATATTTATTCAATCAGTGACTCAAAACTATATTTAAACGTATGCCTGAACTTCTACACTGTGATGCTTGAAGTCATGTGTGTCTGAATGTGTACCTATACAGTGATGGGTAGGGGTTGTCCCTCTCCTGTGGTCCTGTAATTCTAGCAGTAGTGGGGAAGGCTTTCCCAGGGGGCTGCACCATGCAGTGAGGGGCCGTTTCTAGCAGGTGATGTAGCTCTTCCAAAGCACCTGCTAGCCTATCGAGCTCAGCCTCACTCAGAGCAGAGGAGCTTAGCGAAGGCTCCTCTTCCATAGGGCTCTCAGCATCCTCCATCTCCTCCTGGGAATGTTGGCCAGTCAGGATTACCATGAAACCATTTTTGGTCACTGAAACGTGTTTGAAAGCATGGGTATGGTGTGCTGTTACCTGCTGTGGCTCACTCAATGCTGCTGCTGCATGCTGTAGGTCGACTAGTACTTCATACATGTGGCTTTTCTGTAATATGGCATTTCCAGCTGTTATGACCCTCACTGTTTCCTCTCGCAGAAACAGCTGGACTAGACGCTATGAAGCAGAGAAAGGATAGATGGTCAGTCAGGTGGATTATTTCAGACACAATCACTTTAATTTAGATGCACTGGATTTAAAGCTGGTTCATTATGTAAATTATTTTCTAGAAACCAGCAAGAAAATCTGTATATGATTAAAAAGAAAAAGGGTAGATAAAGACTGGATATTGCTAACCTGGTAGCCACTCTTCTCTGAATTTCCTGCATGTAGGAAGGCCTCTACCCCTGCCGGAGCACTGGTCAGAGCATCCAAAGCTCTTAGGATACTCAGCTTCAGCGTGGAGGAGACATGGTCTGTATGGAGCAGCTCCAGCAGCACATTCAGGGCACCTTCACGCAGCAGCATTGTGAGGCCCTGAGGACACTCTGCCAGGTATGAAGCTAGCTTAGCACCAGCCTTTAGCTGTCTGAGGTTAAGTGCAATGGGCTGTGTGAGAGCAATCTCCATACTCAGAGCTCGGAGAGCCCACTGGACTAAAACTCTAACAGGGTCCTCTTCCTCTCCCCTTTTAACTAAATAAGCCAACCCTTTGGCCAGAAGTCCAGGAGCCTCTTCCAGAGCAGTGACCCAGCGTGCATCTCTGTCATCACCAATACTAGCTAGAAGTTCTTTCAGTTGAGCCACAGCCTCAGCTTCCTCTCCACCTGCTTGTCCTTCTGCTCCATCAGCCTCCTTGGGCTCCTCCACAGTGGCCTTGGCCTTCTCGAACTGGGTATCAAAGCGGGTCTTGTATGGAGGCGCGAAGTAGAGCAGGGCTCTGAGTTCTCGTTCGTATGGATCATACTGGACCGGTGGAACGGACGCAAGATCCTCAGGAGTGTAGTCCATGTCAAAGTTTTGCAACTTGAAGCTACCATTATCCAGATCGTCCTCATCGCTGGAAATCTGTTCATAACCGTCATTATCTAGCAGAACAGGGAAAAGAGCCAAATGTGAGGAAGTTTATCTACTGTAAACACATGAAAATGCATAAAGTTTCATAAAAACGTGTATGAAACTGAGTGAGAATGAGGAGGCCAGCAGAAACTATATATAGTCCCTTTTTCACACACAGCTGCATACACTCACAAACCTGGCACCACCTGGCAGCATCACTCCAAACATGCAGGGTTAGTTTTGCATGCATGATGTAAGTACAGCACACACTCAGCCATGGCTGTGAGGACGCGTCAGGAAGACATCCGCATGTTAGCTTATGAAGTTTAACCATAAGCCTTCAGAGCAGCCCTTTGCAGGCGAGCTGAGAGTCTGCAGCATCCAGCAGTTTAAGATGGATGCAGCATGCCAGAGCACACACTTTCTCACTCTCCGTCCCAAATGGACCCTGCTCCCGTGGACCCCCACCCCCGAGACATCTGGCAACCACGGGTAGTGACTTTCTACTATCAAACGGTTTCTGGAGAAGTGTCCATTTGGGTTTGCAGAGAATCCTACTCTTGCATAAGAACTCCCCTACCTTCCTCCATCGCCTCTTCCTCGTCCTCACCCTCATCTTCCTCCTCCTCTTCTTCCTCCTCCTCTTCAGGCGCGCTCCCCTCAGTCCGAGTATCTTCTTCCTCCTCCTGCTCCTCCTCTTCCTCCTCCTCATCAGCTTCTTCCTCTTGTTCAGCATCTGAGTATGTTTCATCGGCCGGCAGCGATCTTTCAGGTGACACATTCTCAAGGTAGTCGTCACGGCCCTCGGTCGGCTCATCTTTGGCCTCGCCTACTGTAGATTTTACATTGCAAAGTTCAGCCAAAAGAGAGAGAGAGAGAGGCGCGCACACACACACACACACACACACACACACACACACTTTTTTGATGCTCATGTTACAGAATATGCGCTTCAAAAAGGATTCAACGCCCCATGTTCCCCATTTTGCCAAAATAAACGCAAATACTGGGCAACTGAGAAAAGCAGAAATACAAATACAAAAACTTTGCTTATAGAACTGTAGTAAATGGGTTACAATGTGCAAAACAAAATGATGGTTATTTATCTTAATGGAAGGAAAAATTGAGTGCAACTCTATACAGAATGTGTTTTATATGAGCCCAAAGAAAGTAAAAGATGATCAATGCAGACATTTCTCCAAGTTTAACTTTTAAACTTAATCAAGAACAACCCCTCAAACGAGATGTTTGATATGAGACTGTGTTTCTTCTTCTTTTTTTTAAATGGATAATCTCAAACTGCTTTAAGGATCTTTGTTTATAGGATTTCCACTGTTCTTTTGTTCTTAATGGATGTTTTAAATTCTTTCTAATTATGTGAAGCACATTCTAAACTTGCTGAATAAGTCCTATATAAAAAACAGTTTATTATGATTTATTACTCTCTCGTCAGCAAAAGCAACATCCAGAGCAACTGAAATAAAGAGATATATTATAGTTCATACCCGTCATTTGAACCTGCTCCTCATCATCATCGTCTGGTGGTGGAGGACCCGGTGGAGTGCGAGGCCCTCTGGGTGCTGGTCTTGGTGGGCTGCCATTATACTGGTCATCCTTTTCCCACTCTTAAAAACACAAATAATGACAGCAATCAACTTAAAATGAAGAATATATGGGAGAAGAAGAGATCTACAGGTTTACAGGACAACACAGTCTTTTTACAATTCATTTGTATTATTTCAAATACATTTTTATTTATTATTAGAAACTATTTGCTTAGAAAAAAAGATCTTAGTTAAGGTTAATGATGGTGGCAAGTTTTTAAGTTAATACTGCCCACCTTGTTTAAGGATCCTCTTGAGCCCGCTGGGCTGTTGAGGCGTTGGTGGTGGTGGAGGGGGAGGAGGTGAGTCTTGGTCGTGTCCATGTGGGCGTTCCGCTGTCCCATACACCGCCACAGTCAGACTCGTGTACCAGCCACGCAGCACTAGACCATCTGTGTTGACCTGCATGAACAAATCCATTTAGTTATTCACAAATCAACAGGGGAGAGGAAAAAGATTATTTTAAAAAGTCCACTCATCTGAGAATGATCATTTACCTTTCCGTTGGGTCTGAACACAATGGACTTGTTTCATCATATTCCAAACTGAGGGCAGAAGCACGACAGAGCAGATTAAAACAAGAGTGTTAATATAAACCAGCGCTTAACTATCCATGAACTCAAGCATGTTTGTTCTTCGGTAAAGGCCGTTACACACCGGACGCGCTGCGAAAAAAACGACGCGAAATTCTGAATCTTTCGGATACGAACTTGTCGTGTTGCTTTTTTGCGAATAAATCGTCCTCATAAAACTGTGTAAAAAAAATGCAGTTGACATCAAGCGACGATGTAATGAGGTCCTGATGTTTCTGAACGAGAGAGAAGGAAGAAACAGAGAATTCTGGGTTCATCCAAACTATCATGAGAAAGCAGCAGCAGGGAGAGTTTCATGGTTTGATCCTGGAGTTGAAGCTGTGTGCAATTATATTTAGGTCAAAAGTCACGCATGAGAAAAAAATCCGTGCAAATAATTTAATTTTGCGAGTGCAGGTATTCATTCCTTGTGAGTAAATTCATTTGCGTGGATTGTGTTTTTTCTCGTGCGTGACTTTCAACCTAAATATAATTCCATAAAGCTTAATCATGACCGCTTTCACACATATTTCAGGATATCAGTGGGCAGTTTGAGCTCTTGTGGCAGAGATGGGATCACATTCGTGGAGGCAGAGAAAGAATTTCAGAGGGCCGACTGACCCGGAGCAGTCTAGCTGTGTGCCTGAGGTAAAATTGTATTATTTTACTGTTCCCATATCACTGTATATTCAGTGTATCGGTGCGCATTTTGAGCTATGAGCTCACATGTTGCTAAAAAAAAAAAAAAAAAGAATTTGAGCCGAAAAAATAAATGCCCCAAATTTGTCCTCTGAAATGACGCAGTCGCTGTCAACAGCTGCACAAAACATTTGCACGTATTTTACGCATCTGGTGTGTAAAGGACTTAACTCTTTGTTTATTTTTAGAACATAGCACATGAGTTTAAACTAACGCATAGTTACTGTGCAGGTATGTCTAAAACACACAACCTCATCATGCCCTATATCCCATTCTTCTCTTATTTCCGCAACATTTCTAATAAAGGGCATGATTCCACATGTTAAGACAGTCTAAGTAGTTGGTTTCTAATGCGCCATGGTCAAATGATTTGATTTCAACTCATAACTCTGCCTCTTCAGACACCTATAAACTATAAAATTATAATTATCTGGTTGAACTGGTCACAATATACTGATATATGAAAGTTATTTTAAGTAGACACAGTAGTGCTTTAAGGGTTTTACAAGTCAAACAGGTTGGTCTTAATCAGGCTTCATTTAAAATTGATCCCTTATCTAAGAAATTTTATCCATAAACACATCTATTAATACATTTGTAAGATGCTGTAAAAGTAACCGCACAGGTTTTAAAAAAAACACCAATCACCTCCCAGCTTTCCCAGCAGGGATAATGACTTGGGTGTGTTATGTTTGCACTGTTCTTTCTTTTTTTTTTTTTTTTTTTTAAATAACTCTTACACAATGCCCACTTTCAAGTATAAGTTTATGCTCTGGTGCTACTGCATACTCTTCAGTTATTACAAGGTTAGAATAAAAGTGCTTGACTCAAACATTCCACTAATCACCTATTTCACTGAGACCTTGACATTTTTGAGCTACAGTGTGAGTCGGGTTAGGTTGGGTTTCTGGAGAGACCAGTTAGCCAAGCATAAGAACAAAGAGATCTGGGTGGGTGCACGGCAAGCCTATGAAAACAAGTCTCAGATGCTACTGTGACTGGTTCTACAAGTGAGATAAACCTCTGAGATTCAACCTGTAAATACAGATAGAGAATGAGAAGCAGTATAAAGCAACAAAACAGGAGAGGGGAAAATAATTCTCACCTGCCAAGTCTGTGGAAGGTGGGGCTATTGAGTTTGGTGACATTATTGAAGAACAGCTCCAACTGGAAGGCATGAGGAGAAGTTTCTCTGGAAATGGAAACAATCAGACACTCAGGACTTTTTGCTCATGTATTCAGAGGACCTTACAATTATGAGTGAAGCAGCATTATCAGGATGTGGGATGTAATATTAAACACTCAAGGGCTAGTTGATACAAATTTCTGCCTACATTCTACCCTTGAAAAGTTTAAAGCTGCCAAAGTTAAAGGTGGGATTGCATCTTATGAGGGTTGGGAGAATATTACAAAAGCAACCTCCACTGTCAGCAATGGTCTCAATAAAGAAATGAAACGAAGTGATTTAAACCTTTATGACTTTGAACATAAAACTGAAACACTGTAGTGATGATAAAAGTGTTTTTATGGCAGAACTTTGAGCCAGACGTTACTTATACATCATTGGTTTTATTGATTTCCCAAAAATAAAGGACTTTATCATAATATCAACACTGCCGCAGTGCATAGCGATACTAGAGGACCTGTGCATTCTTGTCTATTCATTCTACTAAATTACATCACTCAGCAGGCTCAGGGGGAATCAGGACCTGCTTAACAAGGGAGCTCTGGTGTCAAATGCACTCAATACTTTATTCACACAAGCCTCTCCATTTCCTCCAGACACACACATAGCAAAAAAACAAAAAACAAAAAAAAACACAACTCTACAGGCAATATATCATCAGCAATAACACTCAAGCACTTCTGCAACTAAAGACAAACCACTTCAACTTGTGCTTTTCCTATATAATTCTGATTTCAAAGGTGATACCAGTGATCTACACCAAACTCAAATCTGCATAACAGACTTATTAGGAGCACATTTGAATATGGACCCAGGGAAACCACAGCACTGTAAACTCTCAGAATGGCATGAGATACAACAAAAGTTCAACAAAGACAGCAAAAACCATACCCAATTTAAATTAAGCTGCTATCTCCTTCAATGCAGATAATTTGTGCAGCAATGCACCACTGCTGCTACTTTTTGTCTGTGCCACCAGAAGTCCTGTTCTGTTCTGACGGCTTGCAGGAGCTCACTTGCGATACGTGTTGGATCTCAGATCATCACAAATTTCTGATTCGGGATGAAGCTGAATTTGCAAGGAGTATGGCCGATGGCGAGTAAAGACTGTGTTGTAAGAACTTCCGTTTTTCCATTGCACTGTGAGCATGGACACCACGGCAGGTATTATTTTCAGGTGCTGTTTGTCGAATGTTTCTCCCTCAGACACTTGCAATTACAATATGACCCTAGAGGCCAAATTCATGCACTTTTCTACCCTACCTCACCACTCAAAGCGCTTTAGCCAATGCCTTTAAGCACTTTGTAATGGTCAAGCACTCACTCACAAACCAAATGATGTATCAGAGGTAATTTGGGTGGAGTAAGGCAGAAGTTAAGGTTTCTTGTACAACTCTAAGGTGAAATGGTCAAATAACTTTTGCAAAAGCTCAGGGCGTGTATTACTGTACTAGGAGACTACCTTGAAGAGGATGTTAGTCACACTGAAATCACGTGTGGTCTTTGCTTTTTAAAGGTGAAGTCTCAGTTTGTGATAAGCCAATAGTACGATATCCATACTGGCAGTGCTTAGATTAGAATGCTTTGTTTAGTCTTGGTGTTGCCAGTAAGTTGTTGACTGTATGCATGAGTGTTTGAGAGTGCATGGCGTATCTTACCCAAATGCTCTGCTGTCAGGTAGGTTACTGTGAGCTTTGATTCCTGGAGGAATGACCCGCACCTCTGTGATCAGCACCCCGCAGGGAAACCGCACAACGTCTACATTTGTTAACTGAAATAAAGCAGACATGATCATTGATACAAACATTTGTGAAATGCAACAATTATAACCCCCAGCAGCTACAGCACTCACTTTTACTGCCTGCTTCGGGGTAAATATGCTCACTGACGCTTTAAATTTAGCATTAGCCGCCCAGCTAATCACCAAGAAAACTGTGCAAGGACGCAGAAGTACGGCCAGCTGTGTGAGCTGTTAATGTATGAAGCTTAAACTCACAATCAACCAAACGTGTTTGGCGCAATCAGGTAGCTGGGCCGCGATCGCTCCTTAAAACCAGAATAAAGACATCACACTGCTGCTAAAGCTAACAGCGTTAGCTCGGAAGTTAAGTATGCTTCCTCAAAACTCCTTACTGCACTCGATATGAGCTTTTAATGTAGGCGGCCCCTGCAGTAAACACATGAGGTTGTGTTTAAGTATCAGAAACACTACCCTCTGCACTCTGATGCTTAAACGTATCCAGAAAAGTAGCTCCGTTAAAGGGTCCCCCGCCATCGTTGAACTGCTGTCGGCCGAGACAAGGGTAAACTTCCGGATGAAGGTCAATACTTCCGGAGCAAGACCCCCCAAATCAGATTATTATTATTATTATTGTAGTAGTAGTAGTAGTAGTAGTAGTAGTAGTAGTTTTGCTGTTGGTTATACTGTGAGAAATGTTTATATTTGGCAAATTTTAATTTATTTGTGTTAGTTAAAATGGAAGAAAGAGAAGAAAGAAAGGTTGGAAAAGGGTTTCTGGGCTTTTTTTTAGTGATCTTAAACAATATTTCATCTTTTTTAATAACAGAATTTTTTTATCAGTTAATATCTCAATTGAAATGAAATATAATAAATCATAATTACTTCTCCACTTTTTCTGTATTATTATTTATGGGGGGGGTTTATTGCTTCATTTTTAACACGGATTTCACCTCCCTTTTTTCTGTATTTCATCACAACATACACATTTTCTTAGACAAATTTTCTCTGGTTTCCTTATTTATTATAATTATTATTATCGTTTGTTTTTAATTCCCTTAAAATTAAAAAAAAGAAGAGTAGAAGTCAAATTATTATTGACATGTAAACATTTGCTATCACTGCTAATTGTTTATTAAACTATATGACAGGCCTGTGCGCTTTCTAGCCCGTAGTTATTGTTGTTGTTATAAACTTTAAAGGGTTAATAATGACCTGTTATTACTTTTTTGTCCTGCGTGAGCTGCCACGTACTAAACTTTGAACCACCTGAAATCGGGAGGGGCCAGGTAAGGGTCACGTGGTCACACAGGTAGTGTCGCTACAAAAGCGGTGAGTGTTCAGCCATTGCTTCGCGATGGTGACTTCGGGAGGTTTCACATAAGATCTCACACGCGACGAAACTTTGGATTTACGGAGCTCACCTTTACGCTCAGGTGTCAAAATCAAGGTGTTTCTACCTCCCGGGTCCCACGCGCGTCTCACATCTCGCTTATTTTAGTCCCCTCTAGTTTATTTTACTATTAGATTAGTTTTTGTTTGTTTTTGTTTTTTTACTCATGACGGCGCAGGTAGACTACCTGGCGGTGGTTTTCACCGCCACATCTGGCGCGAGCGGAGAGCTCCTGGGATCTGACGAGAAGGAGCTCGTGCAGTTGGTATGGCAGCTCGTGGATGTCAAAAACAAAAAGGTAAAAATTCACTTGTAGACCACCTGTTATTATTGGCTAATTATCGTTACTCCAAGGCAGGAAATGTGCTGTTAAAGGAGTGGACAGGTGGACTACGAATAGCGATACATAATGTTAAGACATCTATTAACAGAAAAAGGTGTGCCAGGTGGATTCGTGTGGGATTTATCCTTACACACACCTGTTCAAAAAAAAAATAAAAATTATTCTCTTTAACTGCAGAACAAGTACCTTCTCCCGCTGGTGTAAGGCATTTAAAACTTATGCCTAGTTGCTTTTCACGGTGATAATATCTATGTAGCAAAGACATATTTCACACACATTTTATTAGATTGTCCTACAGCCTTTGAGTTTCTGTCTCGGCTGCTGTTTCAAGGCTGACTTGTTTTTTTTTTTTGTTTGTTTGTTTTTTGCTGCTGTTTTTTGTTTTTCCCCTTTTCTGAACCAGTTGGGCAAGGTGAACGAGCTGCTCATAAAGCCTGACCTCTCAGACCTGATAGAAGAAAAAGAGGAGGAGGATGTGTTGGAAGAGAGTGTGGAAGAGGAGAATGGATCTGGAGCTGACTGTGTATACAAAGCAGCGAGCATTGATAAAGCTTTAAACATGGTAATATGTTCAGAGTTGTCAGAAATCCATTACTAGCCCTCTAGTAATTAGTAATTACAGGTACAGTGCAGGTGAAAGTGCTTGTTGTAGGCAAATTAAAGTTTATACTTCTAAATTTTTTTACAGTTTCATCTACAACTGACAAACGAGGTGAACAGCGCGGGCGCGGGCACGTCGGTGTGTTTGTGTACAGACGGGCAACTCCACATCCGCCAAGTGATTCACCCCGAGGCCGCGAGCAAGGTGAGCGAGCTGGTGGGGGAACGCCTCGCAGCCAGGGCGGATGTTCGCTCGCTGCTGCGGGAGCCTTATTAGCGCTCTCAGAGGGATGTGCTGTGTCAGCGCTGTTGCTGAACTTAATATTACGCTGAAAGTTGATCGACAGGAGAAGCCACTGTAATGACACACGCCCATGCGCATACCACACTCTTGTATAAAAGACAGCCACACAATGAGCCTGATGAAATTTCTCCCACATGTCTTCAAACGAGAGAGAGACTCAAAAATTAGGCATGCTCTTGTGGCCTGTGCAAACATGAGTATGAGAGCAAAAAAAAAAAAAAAAAAAAAAAAAGCAGCAGCTGTTGACGGCAAGTTGTTCACAGCCTCTCGTTCGATTTCTTCCTTCTCTAGAACATCCTGGTCCCAGACTGTTTCTACTCTTTCTTTGACCTTCGGAAGGAGTTCAAGAAGCACTTCCCCTCTTCTGACCTCAAGGCTTTGAATGTCCTCATCATGGCAGAGTGTATCCTTTATCACGTCACCTGTTTACATTAGCATTTCATGTCCTGTTTACTCTGAGGAAGTCACGAATTTTGGTTGATTGATTCAGTTAAGTGGTTCTTGCTGTGTATTACTCTCAAAAATCCACAACACACATTAAGAGTTTATAGACCTCAGTTGTTGGCTGTAGAGATAAAGGTTTTAAAATGCAAATAAGGAAAGAATGGCAGCACCTTAATAATCCCTCACTGTAATAATGTGTGTTTAGCCAACAGTGACACCGCGCGCGCGCACACACACACACCACTCACTCACTCACTCACTCACTCATACACTCATAAACACATAGGTACAGGAAATCTAACACGTGAGTGTATCTCTCACCCCGTCTTCTGTTCTTTTTTCACTTTTTTCATTTTTCACACAGCTGTCTATTTGTCATGATTGAAGAAAGGTCAGAATCAGTTTAAAAAGATTTATTTATAACAAGCAGCAGAAATTATTTGGGAGCCAGTGAGTGACTCAGAAGAGGAAACTGGCTACCAATACACAGCTGAAGGCTGTTGGAGTGAAGAGAGAGATGAAACTTCTGGTTTGTGTAAATTGGGTTGAAAGGCCTTACTTAAGAGAGTGCAGGTGCGAATCGTGGAGGGGGTTTACAGGAGGGCTGGCAGGAAATACGCACTCCTTACAGGCAGGTGGGTTTTGCTGGAAGCTCCTTGGGAATGAAGATCAGTTGGAAACCAAAATTGCTTGGCAAATTCAGAGCAGGAAATTAGAAGGCAGATGGAGAACTGAGGTTAGCAAATGCAGGTAACTAGAAATCAAAGTTAACAAAGATGGTGTGATTACCACCGCGGTTGGTGTAATGATCTGGGGGAGAGCTGCAGTTCCTTGAGCTGCTAAGTACTCCAGCTTGATGAGGAGATTGGGTGTAGAAGGACGCGCAGAGAGAGTGCCCCACCCAAAGGTGGACCCAGCCCACAACTCAACTCCTAAACTGAAAATGACTTGGGAAATGAGTGATAGAGAAGAAAAAGGGAACAAAACCCAAAGCCTGCCTGGACCATGACATATATACATGAGTTTTACACTTTTTCAGTCAAGTCCCTTGTTTCCTTAACCACCTCCTCAGCTCTTAGTATACCTGTTGATGTGCCCACCATGTGGGACCCCTCTGCCACACCGGATCCATCAGTCCCTTTGCCTGCAGAAGTAGCCATACAGCAGGTCCAGCTTATGGCCAGCATGGCCCTGGCACTGCTTTCTGAGCCATTTTGTAAGTACCATATATGCATAAAAACACTAAACATCACCGAGTAGTTAGCTTGACACGTCAGGTGAATCATATGAAATTCCAGGTGAAAAAAAAAAAGGTTACTTCAAGCAAGACCCTGCTGGAAACTAAATAGAAAATTTTATTTATTATTTATCTATTTTGATGGCCACTGAAATGTTTGGTAACAAACAAACAAAAACACTTAACAAATTTGATGATCCAAGATTCGCACTGACATTTTTGAGTATGAGGTGTTGACAAGCACACAATTAAGCTAACAATTAGCAAATACATTGCTAAGAAATATAAGTGCTTGTTGCAGGAAACTCAGTAGACATATCTAAGATTTAACATTGTTATACTGTTACTGTGATTTCAAATTTTGAAAACGTAACTTTGTCGCTCTCCTGTTGCAGGCCACATGTTTTCTAACCCCGAGAGAGTTAGTGAGAAGTTTGAGAGCGGCACTTGGTGAGTAACATTTGTTAAAGATAAACATTGGTTTGTTGTTCTCTGCCTCTGAACCAACTCCACTCCCCTGTACTAATATCTGTGTGTGTGTGTGTGTGTGTGTGTGTTGTGGTGTGTGGTGTGTGTGTGTGTGTGTGTGTGTGTGTGTGTGTGTGTGTTTGTGTGTGTGTAGCAGTAAAATGGAGAAAGTGTGCGACAACACAGTGATCCGAGCCAGAGGATTGCCTTGGCAGTCTTCTGACCAGGATATTGCACGATTTTTCAGAGGTCTCAACATTGCCAAGTACGTTGCCGATATATTTAAATGGACTTTAATTCTACACTGTTTTGCATACATTTTCATCATTGATGATACTCAGAAAGCTGCTGCTGACAGATGTTTTCAGAGAGGCTTTAACCCCTTCGTGTGCTGTGCTTTTTAGAGGAGGGGTTGCACTGTGTCTGAATGCTCAAGGGAGGAGGAATGGAGAAGCTCTGGTTCGTTTTGTGAGTGAGGACACAGAGACCTGGCGTTGCAGAGACACAAACACCACATGGGCAACAGATACATCGAGGTAACGGGTCCTGGACCCAGCTAGTAGAATCAGCCACATTACCAAAATTATTGTCCCCATCACTAATATTGTTCCCTTCTAATGGCAGGTTTATAAAGCAACAGGAGAAGACTTCCTCAAGATAGCAGGAGGTGGGAAGTTAACACATCTGTTAGCTTAAGTGCAGCTGCCTGGCATACGTGTAGTAAAATTAGGTTTGATTTGCTTGTTGTTGGTTGAAAAAGATGACTAAATTAGGTATTTGAGATCTTTGATGGTGCTAGTCCAGAGAATTTCATATTTTAACAATACATAAACAGCTTGTATATGAGTTTACTTTCATGTATTTAAGTTGATTTATTTTGCGAGCTGAAAATCTTTCAGCACCTTTATAAATATCTCCAGATCCATTAAGTTTTTTTTTTAATTTCAGCCCACTGGTAAACTTAAAAGGAAAGTTATAATTAGCAGTTATGACTCAGTAGTACAGTTGTGTATTAATGGCCACATGGCCTTTAAAGAAGGGCAACAAGTTTGTCAACAAGGCACAACTCATCACTGAGTCATTTGACCTGAATATTAAGAAGTTTGCTCAGATAATGAAGGCTTCTCAGAAAGCAGAAGTGACCCTATTACTTAATGCTAAAGTTTATTATCATATAGCTGTAAGGTTTGGACTATTACTCAAAATAACAGAGGCGTAAAAGTCAGATTTAACGTCACTCTCATCAGTTACAGACAGTGAGCCAAGCAACACCGGACCAAAGCACTTAAAAAGATCACAATCTGCTGCTCACTGGAGAAGATATAACCTGTTTACTTGGTTGTACTTGAATAGGTGTGTCTTTGTGATTATATGTGTGTCAGGTACATCCAATGAGGTAGCAATGTTCCTGTCCCGCGAGGACCAGATCATAGTGAGGATGCGAGGTCTGCCTTTCACCGCCACGCACGAGCAGGTGCTCACCTTCTTCTCGCCAGAGGATGGTCTCAAAGAGATGTGTCCAGTCAGCGGCGGAAGGGACGGCATCCTGTTTGTACGCTACCCAGATGGACGTCCAACTGGTGACGCTTTTGTTTTATTTGCATGTGAAGAACATGCTCAGTGCGCCCTGAGGAAACACAAGGAAATCCTGGGGAAAAGATACATCGAGCTATTTAAGAGTACAGCAGCAGAAGTACAGCAGGTACGTTAAGGTGTTTCTTTGCTTTGCTTTGCAGTGTGTAGTAGTGTACACTGGTTTTTTAGAGGAGAAAAAGTAGAGGAGATAAAAACAGCAAAGAGTGACAGTGTCAGGGCGTGTTTCTTATCTTCTCAGTCAGTTGTAGGCATTATTGGAGCAGAGCTTATGGGTGGGGAACAGTAAAACAAGGTGGACTGTGAGTGCATGGTTTTCCTATGCATGGTTATTCAACCTGCTCTTTTATCTTTCATACGGTCCATTGCTTTTTGTGTCTCTCCTGCTCCTCTCCATGACTCCTGTCATGGAGAGGAGCAGATTCATTTTCTATCTTCTGGATCGATAAGCAGACAGTCCACATACATATCTATGCAAAGGCCTTCCGTGTGTGTGTGTGTGTGTGTGTGTGTGTGTGTGTGTGTGTGTGTGTGTGTGTGTGTGTGTGTGTGTTGTGTGTGTGTTGTGCATGTGATTCTCAGAAGTTTTATTGGTACTCTCCAGAAATGCAAACACGCTGGTGTCCTGTTGGCAACAAGCCCGCTCCTGTCTGACGTTGCATCATATTTAAACACCAGTTGGATTTGGCTTTGTTGTGCATAAGATGTTTGGTAAGAGGTGGCTTTTGAGTCGTGGTTAGTGAATTTTACCTGTCAATGAGAAAGGAGGAAGGGTTTCCTAAAGCAGCCCTGCCTACTTGACAAATTTTGCTCTAGGCAGGGTATTAATTTCAAACTGTGTCTTAGGTGCTAAACAGGTACTCATCAGCCCCCCCTGATCCCTGTGGCCCCTGCCCCTCTGGTGTCTGTGCTGCCCACAAATGTCTTCTTTCTGCCCCCACCTGGTGGAGTAAGGGACTGCCTGCGGCTTAGAGGGCTGCCTTATACAGCGAGCATAGAGGACATCCTCACCTTCCTGGGCGAGTTTACACACGACATCAGACCGCATGGAGTGCACATGGTCCTCAACCAGCAGGTACATGCAGTAACCACACTGACACACCCATTGACTCGCATGGTTTCTAACACAATTCGTTAGGTGTTGCAGAGTCATTTCTGATTCATCTCTGCTTTCAGGGTCGTCCGTCAGGTGACTGCTTCATCCAGATGACTTCAGCAGAGCGGGTGCTTCTGGCCTCACAGCGGCTTCACAAGCATGTGATGTCCAGCCAGCGTGGGGCAAACAGCCGTTACGTGGAGGTGTTTCCCTGCAGCGCCGAGGAGATGGGCCTCGTGTTGATGGGAGGCTCACTCTCACACACGCATACACACACACACACCCGGAGCAGGAGTGGGACAGGGCTCAGCCCGCCGCCATGTAAGTCAAGACGTAGTGCTGCTGGGAGCTGGGTTGCTTCGGGACTGCAGGGTAGGTGGGCTCCTGCCATGGGCAGGGTTGCTGGGTTTTTCTCCAATCTCGAACTGTGGAGGACGAGGAAATCTGGTCTAACCAGGAGGATTCAAAACTGTGTGTTTGAGAGTTTGTGTCGGTGTATGAGTGTGATACCTCTTTGTAATGTAGTGTGATCAAATGACCCATCTGCATGACCTAATAATCCTCATGGGGTAACCATCTTTTTCATTTTTTTGCCTGTGTTCACACATTAAGATGAAAATGCCTGTAGTTTGTGTTCAGTGGCATGTTTTGTTGATCTTGTAAATTCCACTCTCTTACACTGCTTAAGTAATTCATAAAGATCTGAAAGGGTTGGAAAAGTGTAAGCAAAACAGCTTGATTCCCAACTTTCTTATAATACACAAAAAATGGCTTACAACTCTCTAATCTTATCAGATGGGTAGAGGTGGTTGTGGGATGAACCCTCAGTGGCCTGGCACACCTCTGGTGTGGTGCGTCTCCTGTGCAAAAGCTGTGGGCAGAGCTGAATGCTGGTGCGTAGATGGGCTTTAATCTCCGTGTGTGTAGTTCTTCACCATAAATGTGCACTCTTAGTTGTCAAAAAGAGACGCAATTAATGGTTATGAACCATTTAAAATGCAGGCGTTCGCATGAGTGAAAGAGACACAACTCAGGGATTCAAGGCTAGACGTGTGGGCTTTAATGAGGTCATGCTAAGACAAGATGAAATGTCTGTGATTGAAATGTACACAGAGACAGCGGGTATAGGCAGAATTGTTCTGCAGGGAGGATGAGGTGTTCAGGCAACACTGTCCTTTGCTTTTTGACAGCATCTCTGTGCTCTGACAGCATTGTATAGTCTCATTTTGCTAATATTTGATATGTAGAAGTCTTATGGATGAATGCACAGTAGATGTTGCTAAATACTTAAAACTGTCGAGATCATTAAAGATCATAACATGCTCAGAAATTACAGAGGTGATAGTGAGTACATAATAAGGAAACAGACGGGGGGTTTCTCACCCAGTTACAGCCCATCTGTTGTTGCAGCCGTGCTCCAGTCAAGTGTACAATGCACTGAAGCTTTCACTCTTTAACATGTGCACACATACAAATGTGTGTAGGTGCTGAGTAATGTTATGGAGTCCGGGGCGAATGATTGTAGGTTTGCATGAGCACCTCTTTAGAAACAATCATGCCATCAATATTCTATTCACGTGGGTTGCTGTTTGTCTGGTTGAAAATCCTTTCACTATCCTCTCCTCTCCTCTCCTCTCCTCGTCCTCTCCTCTCTCCTCTCCTCTCCTCTCCTCTCCTCTCCTCTCCTCTCCTCTCCTCTCCTCTCCTCCCTCTCCTCTCCTCTCTAGGTTTATCTCCACCATCCTACTCCTTCACAACCTGCTCCAGCTGTCCTTCCTCCAGAGGCTGCTGCTGCTGCTCTCTACCCTCCCATTGGGCAGGTGCTGCTGACTCCTCGTGCCCTGCCACCAGGACATGCCTACTACCCTCCCTCAGCTCAGCTGTATATGAACTACACAGCCTACTACCCAAGGTAAACAGAGGTAGTTGGGGATTAAAAAAAAAGATTATTCTACAAGTCCTCATCTTGAGTGAATGAGAGGTGGATTGGAGGAAGGTGCAAGTGGAAAACTCACTTTGTCTCAGTTACTGCTGAAATATTAATTTGATTACAACTTTTGTGTGAAAAGTTTTAATCTGTCTGATTAGGTCATTGAAGTTATAATTTAACAGTGTGCTGGAATCCTCACAGTTTTCAAATTTTTGTTATAGGTTTAGATAGATTTTCAACATTCTTGTTTATCCGCTCTTGATATAATTTTGAGAGATATTAGCTAGATGATCCTACTGGGAGACTTCAACACTCACGTGGACAATGACAGTGAGATATGGAAGGGTGTGATTGAGAGGAATGGCCTGCTTGATCTGAACCTGAATGGTGTTTGTTATTGGACTTCTGGGCAAACCACAGTTTGCCATGTTCAAACATAAGGATGTCCATAAGTGCACGTGGCACCAGGACACCCTAGGTGATGATCGATGTTCTAATCGTAACATCAGATCTGCGGCTGTATGTTTCAAGACACTCGAGTGAAGTGCGGAACTGAGCTGTCAACTGATCGCCATTTGGTGGTGAGTTGGATCAGGTGGCAGGGGAGGATGCTGGACAGACCCGGTGCACCTAAGTGTATTGTGAGGGTGCGCTGGGAATGCTTGGCAGAGGCCCCAGTCCGTGAGATCTTCAAATCCCACCTCCTGCAGAACTTCAACAGCCTTTGAACATGGACCATGTTCCATTGTTGAGGCTGCTGCTCAGAGCTGTGGCTGCAAGTTGGTTGGTGCCTGTTGTGGTGGTAATCCTTGAACCAGATGGTGGTCACTGGAGGTGAAGGGAGCCATCAAGTTGAAGAAGGAGTCCTGTTGGACTTGGTTAGCCTGTGGGACTCCAGAGGCAGCTGACGGGTACTGGCAGGCCAAGTGGAACACGGCTTGCACGGTGGCCAAAGCACAAACTCTGGTGTGGGAGGACTTCGGTGAGGCCATGGAAAAAGATTTTCATTTGGCCTTGAAGCGATTCTGGCAAACCGTCAGGCGACTCAGGAGGGGAAAGCTGTGTTCTGCTCACATGATCTATAGTGTGGGTGGGGCGCTGCTGACTTCAACTGAGGCTATAGTCAGGCGGTGGAAGGAATACTTCGAGGACCTACTTAATCCCACTGACACTGTAATGGAAGCAGAGTCCTGGGATGAGGGGGACGACTCGCCCATCACAGGGAGTGAGGTCACTGAGGTGGTTAAACAGCTCCTTGGTGGCAGGGCCCCTGGGTTGGAAGAGGTTCGCCCTGAGTTCCTGAAGGCTCTGGATGTTGTCAGGCTGTCTTGTTTGACACGCCTCTGCAACATCGCATAGAAATCTGGGGTAGAACCACTGGATTGGCAGACCGGGGTGGCGGTCCCATCTTTAAGAAGGGAGACCGGAGCGTGTGCTCCAACTATCAGCGATCACACTCCTCAGCCTCTTCAGTAAGGTCTATGCCAGGGTGCTGGAAAGGAGGGTCCATCCGTTAGTCAAACCTCGGATTCCAGAGGAACAATGTGGCTTTCTTCCTGGTTGTGGAATGCTGGACCAGCTCTTCATCCTCTCAAGGATATTTGAGTGTGTGTGGGAGTTTGCCTATCCAGTCTACATGTGTTTTGTGGACTTGGAGAAGGCATTCAACCATGTCCCTTGGGTTATCCTATGGGGGTGCTGTGGGAGTATGGGGTGTCTGGCCCATTGTTGCTGGCCATTCAGTCCCCTGTACAACCGCAGCGAGAGTTCAGTCCGTATTGCTGGCAATAAGTCAGACTCATTTCTGTGGGTGTTGGACTTTGTCAGGGCTGTCCTTTGTCACCGATTCTTTTCATAATTTTTATCAACAGAATTTCTAGGCATAGCCAAATGGCAGAAGGTTTCCGCCTTTGTGGCCTCAGAATCTCATCTTCTTTTTCCGGATGATACGGTCCTGTTGGCTTCATGAGGTGGTGGCCTCCAGCTCGCAGTGGAAAGGTTTGCAGCCGAGTATGAAGTGGCTGGTATGAGAATTAGCACCTCTAAATCTGAGAACATGGTCCTCAGCTGGAAAAGCTGGAGTGCCCTCTCTGACTCAGGGACGAGTTCCTGCTCCAAGTGGAGGAGTTCAAGTATCTTGGGGTCTTGTTCACGAGTGAAGGGACAAGGGAGTGGGAGATTGATAGATGGATTGGGGGCGCGTCTGCAGTGATGCAGACGCTGCACCGGTATGTCATGGTAAAGAGGGAGCTGAGTGTGAAAGCGGAGCTGTCGATTTACCGGTCAATCTACGTCCCTACTCTCGCCTATGGTAATGAGCTTTTGGTAGCGACCAGAAGAATGAGATCGCGAATACAAGCAGCAGAAATGAGCTTCCTCCAAAGGGTGGCTGGCTTTTGGTCGGTACCCAGAGCTTTACACGGTTAATTGACAGCTTTGCTTTCACGTTCAGCTCTCTACACCACACCAGACCGGTACAGTGTCTGCATCACAGCAGTGTGTCTGTCAATCTCCCACTCATTCATTAACAGGACCTCGAGATACTTAAGCTCCTCCACTTTTGGCAGCAACTTGTCTCCAACCTGAAGTCGGCCCTACGATGCCTCATGCAGGTGTAAATAAACACACATTTATTTTAAATATCAATGATGCTTTGTGAGAACTTACTGTTGTGCTTCTCCCATTAAATGTTGCGTGAAATCTTCATGTCATTCACTTTACATATTAATCTTCCTTTCCCACATTAAATGAACCACTCCCTAAATTTTTATAACGAGATTTATGAGTCAACGACTTTCTAGTTTCTAAACCAAGGCTGTCAGGCAGTGTTTACATGTGGGATGTTTACTACTGGGTGAAGCTGCTCTCACACATAAACTCTCAGGTCCAGGCATTGTAGTTGCCATTTCTCACATGTAGTACACAACAAGGGGGGGGGTCACTACTGGAAGTTGTCCATTTGGGTTAAGGAGCTGGCTGTGCAGAGATGCTGGACACTTATTTACTTCCCTTATGCATACAGATACACACACTTTAAACTACAAAGCTGGCAGGTTAAGGACTGTTGAATATTGGATTTGAGTGGTTCATATATTTATATTGTCTCACACAGCTCTACAAAAGTTCATGGAGGCACTGCATGTGTGTCAACAGGGTGTGAACAAGAAACCTGGTATTGTTCTGTATGCTTGATTGATCTTGAGTGCATTTCAAGATAATTTTACGCTCACTGAAATAGATTAAATGTTGGGTATATTGGTGGGTGGTTTATTTATTTTACTGTTAAATATATCATTTTTACAGCAAAAAACAAAAGAAAAACCCCTAAAACCTATCTTAGGTATTATTTGGTGTGCAATAACTACAAAGATACTTTTGTGAAAAATTTTTTTTTTCACCTATTAAAAAAAGTTTACTCTGGTGGGAAAAAGGGGAGCACTTTGTGTTTGGCTGAATCATGTCCTGCCAAGGAGAAAGGCTGGGACAAGGGTAGTTAATAACTGAAGTGTGTGTTATCAAAGTACTTAGTAAACATGCACATGCATTGACCTCTGTTTCTCCCTGGTGAGACATCAGTGACTGAGAGAGCAGCTCACTAAAAGACAACACCCAAAGTTACTCCCAGTCTTGTTTTTCCTGAATCCAACTGTATGCGTTGTCTTTTCTAAGAATAATATATGTTGTATGCTGGTTTTGTATTTAGGATAACAGTCTCTCTGCTTTTTTTTTTTTTCTGTTTTTCCAGTCCACCTGGCTCACCTAACACCTTAGGTTTCTTCCCCTCCCCCTCCTCCATCGCCTCCCCCGGAGGGCTGGTGCGTATGCCTGGTCTGACCTACAACGGCAATGGAGTCAAAGAGCTCATAAATGCAGTGCAGGGTTACCAGGTAAGAGGCGGTGTCCTTCAAATGCACTGGGCACTTAACATTTTATTGATGTAGTTCTTATAACGCAGATATTCTGTACCTTCAGCCCTCTCATACTTCACTGTAGGATCCAAAGTGCTGTATTCAAATCTCCTTGTATTATGGGTGTGTATTGTCAGGCATCCACTGTGTTTGCCCAGAGGCTATCAAACTAGTTTATCCTGTCTCCTCTCCCTGTTCTGTCACACTTGGACTGCTACTTGCTTCAACTTGAACTGGAGGATCTCAGATCTTATTTAAACCCAAAAGAGAGTGAAGAATCTGAAGATAAATTATTATATAATGAGGACTAGTTCATGCTAAATATGGAGACAGATGGGCTTTGTTGTGTCCCTTGTTGTTTTATCTCAGTGCTGGATTTTAAAGGCCCGCATGACCTTAGGCTAGTGTCTATGGCTACATGTGTCTCAGCCCCCGTCTCTGTCATTCCTCCCCCTTCCTCATGCCACAGTATGCTCCCGAGGATGCTTTCATGCACGCCCACGGGCCCGTGCACGCTCACGACCCGACCAGGACATTGCTTACGCAACCCAAAGAATGGGTGTGTATTTAAGGTGTCCTGAGGCAGGGTGGCAGGTAAGGATTGGCTAAGGGATCAGTCAGGGGGATTTAATTTAGACAAGGTGTTGTAGCTGTGGTTTGGCTGGTCACCAGGGCTTACAGGGCTCAACACAACATTTTCTGTGTAAATGGTGAATTTTCAGGTATCTTGATTTGATTGGGTTGAATGTTAGAGGAAATCTCTTGGTTTTTAGTTAATTAATGGCTTTGAATCATTTTGACAGGGCATCTACTTAACCTTTTATTTTTTTCTCTCTCCTCTCATAAAGTCTTTAATGAATGTACTGATCATCATATAACTGACTGACCGTCCACTGAACCCCCTTCCCTCTGATTGCACAGGCATGGTAATTGCTCTGCATGCCGAGACAGCGTGATAGTCTAATAACAGGCACAAGAAAGTCCTCAGTGGTGTCACTGTCACCACAGAAACACAACAGCATTAGTTTAAATTGTTATTACTAGTTAACTAAATATTATAAATCCTCATTCTACCCAAAGGAGCTCATTATTAGCTGTCTTATGTTGTGGAATTAAAGATTAATTTGGTAAAATACCTGTTTGGGACTGTAAGGGTCATCATATAAGGACCAGTTTGGTTTGAGTAATAACAGCAGCTCTTCATCAGTGGACTTTTAGAGAATCGACACTAACAAATCACCTGTTATCGACTCCTGAAACTGAAATGTTTAGCAGCTGTTAGCTTATCTATGCAAAGATATTATGGGTAACTAAAACTAGGGGTGAAAATATATTTTCGTTAAGCAAAAATACCCCCCCCCCCCCCAAAAAAAGACAAATAATTACACACGCTAAAACAAATACAGAAACTAGAAGAAGAAGAAGAAGAAACAGCCTTTATTGTCCCACAGAGGGGAAATTTGGGTGTAACAGCAGCCGCAGTTATTATAAATATAAATAAAAATATAATAATTTACACTATTAAGAAAAGAATATATATATATATATATATATAAAATCAACAACAAGATTAACCTTAATACTACTAATAATAACACTATATACAATGTACATGATGTGCCTGTGTGTTGAACCTTAACAGGCCAGACTATTTACAGTATATTATATATTATTAATAAAAACAAAATAAAAATAAAAACAAAAACAAAATCTAAACTGAAACAACCGAATTGACTGAATTAAAAATAAAAATGCAAGATGAAATAAAACTAATGAAATAATGTGCAATATACTAACGTTGTATTCTTACTTTGCCCTGATGATAAATAAATAATAACAACCTCTCAAATAATATCCTGCTGAGGTTTGAAACCGACCTGTAAACTGCAAGGCCGGAAAGGTCGACATGCAACAGTAACTAAGGGGGAGGGGCTTAGTCAACGGTCAGATGGTTCTGTCTCAGTGTAGTAGTGCAATAGATGGGTAATAACAACTGTAGCCTTCAGGTGGTTGAGAAGGTGATGGGTAACATCTGGTGCAGGTGCTCTTTTTTGTTGTTGTCGTTGTCTGGGGATAAAATTCTTCTGTGTGTTTTTTCCGTTTCCTCTCCTCACCCGTCTTCTTCTCTCCGCAGAATCCTGCAGAGTCCGTTTCTCTCCTGAGCAGCAGTCTGATTGGTCAGTCCCAGCTCAAGTGAGGCTGCTCTTATGTCACTCCCTACTCTCATGACCAAGCCAGGAGGGCAGTATTTGGATCTGACCCTGCTGTAGGGTCACATGTATGCAGAGGTCATGTGATAATTTGGTATAATGTCAAAGACTTGTTAATTTTTTTTTTAAATAGCTTTTTAGATGTGTTATTTATATCTTTAGGAACAGAAATTAATGTATTTTATACCAAATTCTCTGTGGCCTTAGCCAACAATAGCATTCTTGTCTTATATTGCACAGTGTGTATTTGAAAAGCTTATAGAGATTTTTTTTAACCTGTTATATTGTAATCATTACGTATATATTTGCTATCCAACTAGAGAAGAATGACTTAGTAGCAATCGAGCTAAATCTTTAGCTTTTCTGTGAAGAGTGAAAGTGTTGTGAATGTGAACGTGATGAGAATGAGTATTATGCATGACTGTGTTGATATTTTATTACATAATCTGTTAATGCAGTACATTGTATATGTTTATATACATTTGATACAGTACACAGTGATTGTATTGGAAGCTTTAGTGCATGAAGAAGTTAGTAGTGAAACTTTAAGTTGTTTACATAATGCCAAATATCAATGCACTGCTAATCAATAAGGACTACTAATGAAAATAATAGCAGTATCTTTGATAGCTTACATGTTACACTGTGAGTTTGTCAAATAGCCTGGACCTTGTACGAGGCCTCAACTTACAAAAAATGTGACATCTCACGCTTCATTAGCCCCCTTATTTCCTCCTACATGTGCCTGACGTGGGTGTTATTTCCCATGTTACGTTATGCAAATGTTGCCTTGCCGTGCTTTTGGATTCAGCAGAAAAGAAGACAGTCCCACTTCTCAGTAATCTAACTACAGGTTTGCATTCTTCAAGAGGACGCAAGTCACAAGCTCTCACCTTACTGTGTGAAGAGTCAGGGAGCCGGAGCCAGTTTATGACCACTTTTGTGACATATTTTATCAGTCCATCACACTTTCCTTGTCTTCTTTCCACCATTTACGCTGGAGCTCGGAGAATGTAATTGAACAAACAGGTTGCTCTAAGAAATCTAGTCATCATACTTCTTTTAAACCTG
This sequence comes from Archocentrus centrarchus, assembly GCF_007364275.1. Taxonomy (NCBI): domain Eukaryota; kingdom Metazoa; phylum Chordata; class Actinopteri; order Cichliformes; family Cichlidae; genus Archocentrus; species Archocentrus centrarchus. The sequence goes on from NC_044361.1 coordinate 23,536,526, forward strand.
CTCATGTGTAGATTTTTTTTTTTTTTCAGGAAAGTCGAAAAGGAAAGGGAATGAAGGACATGTCAGATATGTTTCATGTGAATTTAAATACAGTTTATGCCCAAGAAAGTTGATGGTTGGGCTTCATGTTTCTGTACGCATGTCCCACAGCAGGATGCCCTACTGCAGGCATGCTGGAAAAAAAAAAAATCAATAAACATAACATGTCAAATTTCTCAGCCTCCAGCTGTTTGGTTTCACCGTTTACCTTCTGATTGTTTCACTTTGCCATGTAGTTATTGTCCTGTCTGTATCTCGTCCTGTCTGTGAGGGTTTTTAAAGTGCAGGAGTGCAAATATGCAGGTGGAGCCGTCTCGTGACAGAATGTGGCTCAAGGCCAAACTGTGGGAACTCCCTCTCACTGTCCACAGCAATTATCTCTGTGGTGCTCACATACACATGCTATAGCAATGAAGCTATTGTCATCTAGACACACTGAACACATTATGTGAGAGGATGGCCTTTCTTTGCTGGGTGGAAAAAGTGCAGAAAAGAGATCAGGAAGTGGGAAGAGAGAAGGAAGGCAGACAAAACCATGTCAGACCCCCCTCAGGGCAGAGTTCCATTGTGTAATACAATCTTCTGCACCCCACCCAAATGATCCTTTTTAAAAACACTCACTTGTTATCCCCCTCACAAAAAAAAAACCCTCTGTCCAAAACAGCAGCAAACAGGTTATGTCTTAGATTTAAAGAATCAGAGAATAAATAAAATCTTTGATTAAGAAAATAATCCAAGGTTTATTAGGAACTGACTATTATCAGGAAAAGAGGAAGTTCATATATTTTTCATTATGCATTTCCTATTTGATAAAGAGAGGATTGAGTTACTTAACATTCAGCAGGAAATGTTCTTTAATTTTTCCATGTCTCAGACTTGTATCTTATTTCATCCTATTCTTGCAAGATTTACTTAAAAAAAAAAAAAAAAAAAAAAAGATTAAGTTACACCAACTGAAAAAAATCATGTCACTGTGTCAAGGCTTTATTTTCTACTTGCTAACAGGATCAGTATGATATGTGTTTGTGAAGGCGCACAAGGTGTATAACAGGTGCAAGCTTCCTGTTGTAAATGTTAATTTATTAGCTCTTGGTTAAAAATCAATTCCCAGTAAACCAGAACATCCCATTTGTTATGTTTAGCATAACTGCGGTAATTGCTCACTCGCCTCCTAATCTGCAGCTTCTTTTAAACGCAGGTTGAGTTGAGAAATTATGAAGGATGATGTTGCAGTTGTTTTCAAGCCAGCGGGAGGGCCAAATACAGCAGTCTCCATAGTGTCCCCCAGAGTGTGTGTGTGTGTGTGTGTTTGATTTGAAGCATTTCTTCGCACACTCCAGCCTCTTTCTGCTGTGCTGCGTCTCACCTTGAAGATTAATTATCTTAACACAGAGTGCTTCACAAAACAGAGGTACAATTAATAGGCTGACTCACTGCCCTGACAGATACCGCTCTAACATCCTGAATCTTTTGTTCCCTCACAGGGAGGGTGAAAATTACATACTTAACAAAACGGCAGGCAGGGTGAGGCCGAGCCACATTCCCATGTCAGAGAAAAGAAAAGGAAAAAAACAAAACAAAAAAACCCCAACAAAGATGCTGCTGCAGAGTTGTCAAATTGATGATGTGGCCTTTATTAAGATCCAGCCCTGGGTAGGAAAACTCAATCAGCAACTTACAGTACAGGAACAGATCATGTGCCGCCTCAGATGTGATTGTGACAAAAAAAGAAAAGAAAAAGGGCTCAAGTATAGTTGTTGTTTTTGCTTACTAATACATTATTTTCAAGGGTATGACCTCTGAGACCAGATTTGCTTTTGACCTGCATGTTGAAAAAAAAAAAAAAAAGCAAAGGGATTTTCATAACCTGTAACACAAGATCAAGCCTGCTTCCCCAGGAGCTTTGGCTCCTCCTGGTGGGCACACTGAGACTGCTAGCTGTACAGTTCTGCAGTACAACCCTGTGTCAACATCATCTGTCAGTTTTCACTTTCAGCTCACTATGTTCAGGGTTTTCTTTAAAACCACCAATGCTGCAGATGTTTTTGGCTGTCTGACATAAGAATTACAGTACTGACGTAATCATCAACATCTGCTCTGTTCTCAAGATATCATGAGTATTTACATTTTGAACAAACTGATTTGAAAGTGAAGTGATTTTTCATTTCAGCAGGGCTTTTTGTGTGGAGATCAAAGCTTCAACAGTCGCTGTCTGAAACACGGTTTAGGCATCAAGACAGGACACAGTGACGACGACGATGATGGTGATGAACTCACATAAACAGAAATCCAAAGCAAATCTGATAATCGTTTAGGGAAACATATTAATCATGCAGGCAGCACCAGGAATACAGTCTGTAGCTTGTCTGTAATGCATGTGTGTGTGTGAATCCACTTGTTTCCATTTCACCTTTTATACAGTTTCAGTTCAGTTATTATAAAGAGCCTTCTTTCTAAAATAGCAAATAAGCAAATATACAACCGCCTTTATGCAAATATATATTTAAAAACTGCTAAATGTGCAATGCAAATATACAAATGTTGACTGACACCAGTGACTTCGGGGTTTCTTAGCTCCCCCTGAAGGGTCAAGGCCTCAGAGCTCTGTCATCAGGAGGGCTCTCAGGATCTTCTCCCTGTCCACCCTAATTTCTTCGGCACTGCAGACACGAAAATACAAGTTCCACATCATAACAAATTTTTTGTTAATTTCTGCAACAAGGTGAAAGTATTTTCATGACAGAGAACAGAAAAAAACATTTTTACAACAATAACTTTGACAGAAAACAACAAAAACTCTGCATTACAAAGGCAAAAAGCAGCAGCTACAGAATAAGAAGTAAGTTGTGTGATATTTCAAGCTGGTTATACATGGATCTTACACTCACCGGACACTTTGTTAGGTACACCTTGCTAGCACTGCTTTTTTCCCTTCAGACCTGCTTTAATTATTTCTGGATTAGATTTAACAAGGTGCTGGAAACATTCCTCAGAGATTTTGGATCATATTAACATGATAGCATCACACAGTCGCTGCAGATTTGTCAGCTGCACATCCATGATGAGAATCTCCTCTTCCTCCATATACCAAAGGCACTCTGTTGGACTGAGATCTGGTGACTGTCGAGGCCATTTGAGTGCAGCGAACTCTTTGTTATGTTAAAGAAAACAGTCATTATTAGAAAGTTATTATTATTAGATTATCTGAGCTTTGTGATATCATCTGTTATCCTGCCTGAAGCAGCCACCAGAAGATGGGTACACTGTGGTCACAAAGGGATGGACATGGTCAGCAACAATACTCACGCAGTCTGTGATCTTTAAACGATGCTCAACTGGTACTAAGGGGTCCAAAGAAAATACCCCCCCCACACACCCACTACACCACCACCAGACTGAACCACATATACAAGGCAGGATGGATCCATGCTTTCATGGCGTTTACACCAAAATCTGTCGAAATCATCTGAATTCTGCAGCAGAAATCAGACTCATCAGATCAGGCAATATTTTTCCAATCTTATGCTGTCCAATTTTGGGGAGCAAACTGTAGCCTCAGTTTTCTGTTCTTAGCTGACAGCAGTGGCAACTGGTGTGGTTTTTGCTGCCGCAGCCCATCTGCTTCAAGGTTTCACATTTGTGCATTCAGAGATACTTTTCTTCAAACCCTGGTTGTGACGAGTGGATATTTGAGTTACTGTTGCCTTCCTATTAGCTGGAAGCAGCCTGGCCATTCTCCTCTGACCTCTGGGATCAACAAGGTATTTTCACCCACAGAGCTGCTGCTCACTGGATATTTTCTCTCTCTCTCTTTTTTGGACCATTCTCTGTAAACGTAGAGATGGTTGTGCAGGAAAATCCCAGTAGATCAGTAATTTCTGAAATACTCAGACCAGCCCGTCTGCCGCCAACAACCATGCTACATTCAAAGACACTTAAATCACCTTCTTCCCCATTTTGATGCTCAGTTTGAACTTGAGCAGGTCGTCTTGACTACGTCTGCCTGGCTAAATGCACTGCGTTGCTGCCACGTGATTGACTGATTAGATATTTTGCGGTTGAACAGGTGTACCTACCAAAATGGCCATTAAGTGTATATCGTTAGATAACATGAACTTCATGTTATCTAAAGGCTGCAGGAAATGGAAAAATTCATTCATTTAGTTTTTTTTGTTTTGTGATCATCTGACCAATGAGCTACACACCTAATCAACACATTTATGTGACTGAAAGGTTAATATCGCCACAAGAAACCATGTGACTGAGCGTAGCCAGAAGCTGCTCCTGTTAGGACCTTTCATTGTGTCTGTAATTCTGCTACTCTCTTACTGTGAACGTAGTTATTACACTTATATTGTTTTTTTTAATTTAATTTGTGTAGATTATAATATTAAGTTACTGTGCATATTAGGTTGCACAATATTAAGGCATAACTGAGTTTGTTATTCAATTCACTCTTTCCTTGCAGCACTTGATAATTTCATGGGTAATATTCAAGTTGATTATTACAGCACCTTATGAAAGATCAATTTAATTCCTGCCTGCTTGAGTTTATGATGGGACTGTTTAGAGTGTAATACGCTCTGAGTAACATGCGTTGGGAAGAAGGAATGAAGCTGGCTTTCCTGCTATGTTGGTGTTTATTATGGAAGCCTTGCCTTTCCAGGATTCCACCCTCATATTCACATACGGGAAAACAAGTCAGAAAATAAGACTTAATTGAGTTTTGACTGAATATGTAGCTCAGCTTTCAAATTTCTCAGTCACGACCTAAACAAATGAGGAGGTATTTCAATTAAATTCTCTTATTTGCTTTGAAACTGCTGGTGTGAATTTTATTGTACTGCATTATGTTTTATAAAGTGGTCATAGATACCCAGCTGCCAAACAAATATAACAAAGTTGAAAGCACAATATTTCCCTCTGAAAGTAGAAAAGTAAAGTAGCATTAAAGTAAAGTGCCCCAAAATCTTACTTAACCTCTTCAGGGGGGGCTTCTTTTCAGGTCCAGGTTATAGGTTTTTATATAACCATAAATGGCACCATTTTTCAAAGGTTGCCAAGCATGGCACATTGCTAAAGAGACCACCTCAAACTCCCCAAGACTAAAATGGATGTATCATTTGTTACGCTCAATTTCTGTTGCATCTGATTTTGTAGAGTTGCAGCTGAGAATTTTTAGAATAGAGTCAATAGCATCAGTGTCAGTAGCTCATTATTTTAACGCTGTTATTACCTCCAGTTGGGTCACTTTGTCTGTTTGTCTTTTATCAGAGATGGCTTACCCAAACTTAGAAAGATGAACTTTTAATCCAGCTGACTGAGATATTTTGGACGGACTCATCACAGCTGTGAGATAAGGCCAAATTGGGCATTTCAAGTCATATCTGCACAAATATTTACAGTTGTGGTCAGAATTTTACATCCGCTCATCACAGGCATGAATGTGATGGTAATTTTGGGCTCATGATGCTACCACCACCAACGCTTGATAGATGGTGCAGGTTTGAAAGCCTCACCTTTACTCCTCCAAACATACCTCTTGTCATTGTGGTCAAATAACTCAATTTTTGTCTCGTCTGACCATAAAACATTTGTCCAGAAGGCGTTTGGCTCGTCCATGTGGGCAGCCATAAAATTCAGTCGAGCTTGAAGGGGTCGATTTTGGAGCAGGGGCTTCTTTCTTGGTCAGCACCCTCTCAGTCCATGGTGATGTAAAACTTGCTTCACTGCGGACAGTGACGCTGGTGGTCCAGCAGTTTCCAATTCATGGCAGGCTTGAGCCTTGGTGGTTCCCGGGTTGCTCCTGAACATCGTAACTGATTTCCTCTCATCTGAGAGTGACAGTTTGGGTCTACTTCCAGACCTGAGTTCCTTGGACTTTCCCATTGTTCTAAGTGTTGGTCAATCCACTGACTGCTGTCAATAAATCCTTTTTATGTTGGCAAAGAGAAACTACCAGTTGTAGTCTATCAAGATCACTAATGAGACATTAATAGGCCTTGTCAAGTTAAAAGACATTGTAGAATCTTCAGCACCATTTAAATGGTGAATGGACTGGTACCTATATAGCACTTTTCTACTAAATTTGAGCATTCAAAGCGCTTTCTACTACAAATCTAATTCACTCAATCACTCATAGTCATATGGTGCTTTTATCTATACCTTTTTACTTAACACTCACACTCACACTCCGATAGATGGAGAAAATCCAAAATAAATTTAAACTTGTGCAGCCAATTCTTGTTTTTTTTAAATCATCAAAGATGTATGCTGTTCAATCCTTCCACCCTGGAAAAAGAGCCATTCAAAGAAATCATTAAAAGCCCCAAATTACCATGACATTCACACTCATGATGAGTATATGTAAACATCTGCCCACAGCTGTAACATATTGAAATAGGAAAAACTGTGAGATATTGTCTTGATGTTTTCAAGATAATATCTCTGGATCCAGACATCCTTCTGAATCCAGGGGCTCAATTCATGCATGGTGTGGAGGGACATTTCAGCATTGGTGGAGGTATGCAGTCTCGGACAGCTCTTGTTTACAGCTTTGACATGGCAGAAGGAAAATTTTCAATATTAGGCAGAGTTTTCCAAATCTCACTCTAGACACTCAAGAAGGTTAAGGAAGCTTTTTGCATGGGAAAATTCTATCTGCAGCTCACTGTTGTTCACTTTGGCCTCACAGTTTTGCAGCAGTTACTGGCTAAAATCAGGGATGTTTTTCATGTGGAAGTGTCAAACAAGAGCCTGAGGCTTCAATACAGCACTTGAGCAAACCAGCACTGTATAAAAGTGTCCAAGAGAGAAGAGTGGAGGTGTGTTACCTGTCGTTATGGGCAGCAAGGTAAGGGACCAGGTGAGGAATGGAGCTACGGTAGTAAGAAGGGGAGAGATGAGGGGAGGGCGAAAGAGAGGGACAGCATGGACTACCCAGCTCCAATGCTGGCATATTATCCCCCTGGAATACACATCCGTGTAGACAGACAGACAGACACACACACACACACACACACACACACACATAATTACAGATAATACAGAGAGGTGTGGAAATAATCCCCCTCATAAGTGGAGCATGGTGTACTAATCAAATACCCATTCTAAACGGTTTTTAAGGTGCATTTGTGCATGTGGGAAGATGTGTGTTACCTGTGGGTAGATAGATGGCTGTATCTGCTTGTCCAGTGAGCTGCTAGACCCTGACTTTGCTGTGCTCTGGGAGGAGATGGCCGCAAGTGCTTCAGGGAGATTATCTTCATCTTCATGGTTACTGATAAGCAACGAACAGAGAGACTAAGTGGCTTACACGACCCGCAGGTTGTTCTGAACAAAATGTCACTGTCAAAGAGCAGAGATAACTGGGCTGCTGCTTCAAGTACTCTGTGGAGTATTCATTTTCCACTCACAGCAGGTGACGCGTACTCACAAGCTGAACTGTCGGACCAGTCGTTTTCTGCGGTTGGTGCTCGGGTTGGATTTGGGCTGCAGCCTCTCTGGCGTTGGGTTGCGGTCTTGCCAGTGGGGTGTCTTTTCTGCTGTCAGACTGGATCCTGCTGAGTCTTGGGAGGAGCTCTGATACCTGGAAATGAGAGCAGTTACTAAGGGGAATAAGTTTTAGTGTTCAGAAAGATGTAAAAAAAAAAAAAACGGATGAGGTACTGGCCTCTCATTGAGGGTCTCAGTTGAGCTCTTCCCTCTGGGTGTTGGTGGGGCTTCTTTCTTTATTGTGGATAGATATGCTGTCAGTCACACTGCCAAGTGCACGGGATGTAGGTCAAATAGCCAAACAAGAGTCATATTTGGTACTCACTCTGAAGGCTGCCTCCATCTGGGCCTTGAGGATGTTACATTTGAGATGGTCGGGGAGCATCGCTGGAGAAGCAGGAGGGTGCAGAGACTTTTCAGACAGTTGCTTCTCTTCTCCCTGCCAGCAGAGCAAGGAGTTGTGAGGAGACTAAATCTCACCGAGTAAACAGCATGTGGGAAACGTGACTGACCTTGTTGTCGATGTTGATGTGCAGCGAAGGCCAGGGAGGAGAATCATTTTCGGACTCCAAAGCCTTGAGCAGAGATTGAGAGATGTCCAACACATCTGCAGGGCAGGGAGGAGCTTGACGTTCTGATTGACATAAATATGAATGTGGGGTGGCTTTTAGGTGTTTGAAGGCTGGCAGGCCAAACAAAGTTTGAGAACCACTAGATATTTGAAACCCATAAACAACTGCACAGAAAGAAAGCGTGCAAACACTAGAAAAGTTAGCAGTAATCAGACATGTTTACCACTGTGGCTCTTCCTGGCTCACTACAGTAAAGGGCAACTGAATTGTGTTTGATGTTCTCAAAGCAAAAATGAGCTGTGAGAGGCTGTAACAGCGAAGCACTGGCTGCATTTTCTGCATCACAAATGAATAAAGATGCAACAAGTGGGAACCTCTGCCCACAGTATGAACCATATGACTTTTATTTTTAGCTTTGAAACACCACAATAACTGTAAGCACAATCGTTAAATCTTTTTTTTTTTTTTTTTTGTTACAAAGTTGAAATCAAACTCTATTGTGTTGTAGCGGAAACATTACACTCAGAGGCTGATATCTTAAAGTCTTGCCATCTCATTGTGTTTTGAGTGAGCTGAACCTTAAAAACAAAACACAGAGCTGACAAACAGGCGGCACTGAGCATGAAAAGAAGCATCAGTGCGGCGTCTAGATATATCACAGATTTGTACAGCTCAGCTTCAGGCTGACAGCACTCACTGTTCTTGGTGTGCGTGTGGCAGAGCGTGTCCTGGCTGTGTGTGTGCCGACGGTGGCGGTGGTGGATCTTGCCAGAATACGAATTCTCGTTCTCCTCGACGCTAAACTGATGATCTGAAGCGGGCCCACTCAGCGGGAAACTGAAGATGACACATGCAGTGAAAACACAAACACCCCACCCCACCCCAAACAAACAAAATGCCACTTAAATATGTAATATTGCAAACAAATCCCTATCATGTAATAAACCCAAGCTCGTGACTTGAGGTTTCGAAGCATTTTCACCAACAAACCCTCCCAATGCAGATGCTGACGTGACCGTGTAACACAATGAAAGAACAGGCTTTTGTCATTTTTGCATTTTACACTCTTTAATTTATTTCAGAAGCAATATGGCAACACTCCTAAAGGCATAATGTGATTCGAGTAAACATCAAAAGTAAAAGGCGACACACTATAACAGCAACACACCGGCCACATCTTCTGTAAACACTTGGTTGATTTAGCAAATCCATAACCTGATGTAACATTAATATAATGTTTATTAAAAAAAAAAAAAAAAAAAACACCACAAATGCAAGGTTTAACTTTGTGTTTCTACTTCACACTGAAAACTATAAACTACACATAAAGCAGCTTAATCCCTAAACCAGCATTCACTAAGTGCAGGACTGGACCCCTTCCACCTGTTCAGAATCACTTTACTCAGCACTCACTTCACTTTAATTCAAAAGTGATTTTAAATAATTTAGATGCCACACGATTTGCTACAAACAAACACGAATGCACTCTTAAAGGCAGATTTGAGCACAGCAACCATAATTACAAAAAGCATCCACAACCAAAGCAAGGCACAAATGTAGCAAACCCCGTCCTATCTTTGTCTCATTTCTGTTCCACTGGTGTCTTTTTGTTTAAGTATGACGCTGAACATCTGAACGGAAAGAGGGCAATAGAAGAACCATGTTCATTGGGCACTGAGAGCCATAATAAAAATAATAAAGTGCAACAAAATTAAAATACATTGTCTTATTTCAACAATTCTGAGCTTGTTTTTTTGGCCTTTAGTTTACATTTATTTTGGCAAACTACTACCATTTACAGCACCTTAAATGACCTTCAAGCATTTCCTATTTGAACATCCATCTGAGAGTATGGAAAACTAAGCATATGGGATTATTTTAAAAAAACAAAACTTCTAAATTTTCAGACATTTTTTAAAAATGTACCAGATTGTTGTATTGTGTTAAAGAGGAGCCATTATGACTTACAGTTCAAAATAATCCTTAAGTATCCTATACTGGGCCTTGGTGCAGCCCCGGAGTTCCTCCTCTGTCTGAGACAAGCTGTTTTGCTCATCTCCCTCTAAGCCCCCCCCATCCACCATAGTAACATATAATACATAACACATATGAAAAAATAAGGACAAACATATTTAATAACAGAAGTGGTGCACTTTTAAATCCTGTGACTGTAGGTTTATTATTATGCAGAAGTCGCACTGTGTCTGTGATGCTATAAACCGTAAAATGAGTAAATTGCAGTGATCAGAGGTGCAGAGGCTCTTTACCTTAATTGCCTTTGTGACCTGTGTAACTGCTGTGTTGATGATGAGATCAAACGGTAATAAATAACTTCAACATTCACCTGCCCCTTTCAATTCACTCTGTGTCTTTGCAGAGCTCTCCCTCCACGTGACCCCTTCAACATTATAAAGCTCCATTCTGCACCATAAGGTCCTTTGGTATGTTTTTAGAAGGTGGACACTGACACACATGAAGTGATGTGACAAATGGATGAAGCCACGACATTTCATGAGGATAACGGAGACAACTCCATCACTAGAGCTTCTCTCTTTGGGGCCCCCAGTCTGTGCCAGTATGAGTTTTGAAACAGATTCCCAGGTTAAGAGGGAGGTCAAAGTTCGGTCATGACCTTATCCCTGTTAACCAAAGCCACGGATCCTTTGGCGATGCTGCTCTTTCGTTCTGGGACGGGGGGAAGAATGGACACTGCATTCTCAGCCTCAAAGGAAGGCCTGATGGAGGAACACACACATGGATGGAGGCAGACAAGACACACAGGAAGACAAACAGACATATGAGGTGTAAGAGTGACATGAAATGTGATGACGTGGAGACTCAGATTCTAAGATCTCATCTTTTGTTTCTTACCTGTGAGGTGGTGTGTGTCTGGAGGGCTGCAGGTAAACTGGGGGAGTGAGCGTGGAATGGGGTGGACACCAGGGCTCGTGGCCAATAGGAATGTTGTGTTGGTACTGGAGGGAAAGAGAGGATTGAAGAGATGCTGAAATTAAGTGGCGCTACAAGGACAAAGCACACCGCTTACTGCTGCATGTGTTAGTTCATGAAAGTGGGTTAATGGAGGTTGCTTACCCGAGGCAGACTCGGATCAGGGCTGGCGTGAGTGCTGCGGAAGAATGAGAAAAAGCACTGATTTCAGGCCTGTATTATAACTGATTTTTAAAGCAAATGCATATACACTACTTTAGTATGTAATGTGCAAGGAAATCCCCTCAAAAGTGTCAGCTTCTCCTGTACAAAGGGCTATTTCTGTGTTAAGATTAGCCAGACCGTTATGTGGATTAAGGTCAAGGTTAGGGGAGCGGGAATGAATGCAATAACTGGAATGTCCTCACAAGTGCAGTAATCTGAACGAGCGCGTGTGCATTATTTATGTTTGTGTCTGTTTTACCTGATATGTGGAGGCTTGGCTGGAGAAATAGCAACTGGCAGAAAGATACAAGGTCAATTAGAGCAGAGAAATACAGAAGCAGCACTGCAGTTTGTGTGTCTGCACTTTTTCAAATGGCCTCTCTAGTCTAACTGTGCTGTGCAGTTCAGACTGTCTGCAGACATGTTATTTCTCCAATGCTGAGCTATTACCGACACTCAAATCTGGGTTCATTTGTATTCCAGGGCTGTATGACAAATCCAAATCCAATACATAAAAGGTGTCTGGACGTCAATACTGACAGTCTCTGGGTAAATACAGTTTGCAGTCTGCACTTGATCATTTATGTGGGATAGAATAAAGTTAGCCGCAGGCTTGTCAACCTTTGAAACCTCTGTAGCTCACAAAAGGTGGAAATTATGGAGGAGTGAAGAGTACAGCAGGTGCTTTTCACAAAGTAAAAAGGTGATGCTTAAGTCTAACAACCTGGAGTTTCAGAGCACCTTCTTTAGAAAAGAACCCGGGCTGCTTTTAAGTCTGTTGGACTTGTCAAATTATCACCTAGCATTGGACATTTTCATCTTTATTAAAAGAACAACTCTTGAAAAAAGGGTCTGCTTTTCCTTTTCTCCGAAAAAAAAAACAACCCAAAATATGTTCAACAGTTATTTTTGCATTCTAAAGTCAAAAATACACTGAACTGAACTTTCATAATAACTCTTCCAGGCATATAAAACACAAATCAGGTGCTGATATTCAGTTGTGTTTTGTATGTGCAGATAAAACTCACCTTTGCCTAGTGACTGTGTGCGGGAGGGGTAGCGCTTGCTCGGCCTTCTCTCAAACGTGCTGGCTCTCCTCAGCCTGCCTCCATGAGTGGCCTGATACTCTGTCTTTCCACTGAGACAAACAGACAGCAGAGTGGAAATGATTATTACTCAAACTACTGACACTAATGTTAAAGTGCAACTGAGCTGCAGTCTGACTGATGGCATGTGGTTCACAAAGAAACAATTGATGCAATTCATTAAAGGAGACTTAGATTCAGTTAGGACCAAATGTTTTTGGACAATGATTCCTTTATTTGTAGTTTTGCCTCTGTACGCCACCACAATGGATGATAACTCAAAAAAAAAAAAAAAAAAAAAAATCAAGATGTAATTAAAAACTCTGAACTTTAATTAAACTGTTTGTTTTTTTTAAAGTAAAATGACATACAGTCACTGTTAAGTTGCACAAGTGCCAGAAATGTAGTTACAAAAGTGTGCTGAGCTGCACGGTGTGGTTCAGACTTGTTTTGTGTGTAGTTTTGCAAAAGACAGCTGCACTGAGGGGAAGTTGAATGGGAGTAGGTGATTTAAATTTAACTGGAAAAAACACAACAAAACAAACAAACAAAAAAAAACAGCTGCAGAATTTAAATATTCATTTCAAATGTAAGATTACAAAACTACAGTAACGATCAATATAAGCATTGTGACATGAAAACCCACATTTCCAATTTGGCTGGATATCTTCCTCGGTTAAAAATGTGGTAAGTAATGATGATTTTTCTTTTGGATAGACCCTTCTGCCTCAGTTGACTGGTGGCCAACAGTGAACAACAGTGACCAGCGTGGCATCCACGTCTGTGTCTCAATCACATCAGAGTTTCTAATAAGCCAAAAATTTGTGCAAATAAAGGACACAACATGCTCATTTTGTTGGCCTACATGGTCACCCTATCTGTACATGTGTATTTAATTTTTTAAAAAGTTACAGCAAATTATTTTAGAGGATGCCTTAGTTATCGTTTGCAAACTCCTGTCTTAATTTTGAGAACGACTGACTCAGAAATGGCTCTCAGTCTGACCAGTGTCACATGGATTTCTTTTAAACGGACATAAACTTTCTAACTTACTTACGCTCTAATTTCTATTATGAAAACTCTTTAATCAATGCAGAGTCAAAGGTGTTATTAGGCTGGGTTAAAATCACACACTGTTAAGGTGTTCCTGTTTTTATTTCCCCCACCTGTTACACAAGTTTTTATCCACAGAGTACTTTCACAGTGCTTTGATTTAATTGCTCCAGCAAATGACAGGAAGTGCCCTTCAAGTGCGAGAATTTGCTTTGACCGCGTCTGATAATAGTCGCAAGAAAACAAACAATATAAAGGGAATATCTCAGTCACCATAGGAACAGATCCGTGTAACCATAGATACCCTGTAACCATAGATACAAAGGCTCTGTTTTATGTGACACATTATTCCCCATATGCTGCTAACTAGTGCTGGCCACAACTACCTGAGTGTGCCAGCTTCTATTATCCTCCTTCAGCAGTCAATTAGACACTGCTCAGAGTGTAAGAAGGAGGCGAGACTCCGCCGCTGCACTCTACCTGAATCTGAAGCGGGACCCGAGTCGTGTGAAGTCACTGCGGCTCGCCTTGCCCGTCGTCGGCTGGCGCAGCCGAAAGAAAGAGTGACTTTCCACGGCACACTTCCACAGGTGTTTGCAGCTCCTGGCGCTGGCCAGCTCAAACATGAACGTGTGCTCCTGCTCCCGACCCTTCACAGTAAGGAAATAATCATAAGCCGTTAGTCGTTTCAGAGATGCCTGCAGGTAGGCACAGCATGCGCTCTTTACAACATGAGGACACAAACCTTATCGTCATCCTCCACCACCACCAGTGTGAGTCGACTCTTTTTGAAGTCCAGGCGAGTGATTTTGGGCCTGCACAACACACCAAGATGCACAAATGAATGACAAACCCAAACGCAGATGAAACACGTTGTTAGTGCCTCAAGTATGAGTGAGAGAGAGGTGATGAGAGCATGCAGTGTCCCACTTTATGGTGAATCCCTCATGCCACATTTTTATTGGCTCTAGGTTACAAAAGCGCACACATACCTCTCAAAAAACATGGTTAAAAAACGAAATAAAAGAAAAAGAGGTGAAACCCAAAGATGATTACCAGAAGAATAGCAGCAGTATAAACAGTTTAAACAGTGTGTCCCACACAACCAAACTCTTTACCCCACATTTAAGTTTTAGGGATCTGATCATCCTAACCTCGTCCTACTATTTTTTTTTTTACCTGCCAAAAATAATAAATAGTGAAAAAATGTCGACAGCATCAAAAAAACCTCCTCGCTGTTTTTCTTTTCATCGTCATTCATTCAAAACATCACTACATATTTTGACACTGGTTGTCTATGAACGACCCACTTCCAATTTTATTATTTTCATACAGTACTGTGCAAAAGTCTTGAGCCACCCCTCATTTCTTTATATTTTGCTTTTTTTTCAAACTTATTTCAGTCCTTGCTCCTGACCATTTTCAGAGTTTTTTTTTTTTATTTGTTAAGCCACTTTACACTGACCTATGAATCATTCAAGCATAAAAATGCCACCTAACTCAAGGGATGAATCAGTGTTCTGTCTACAGATAGCAGACAACACTGGTTCATCCAGAAGAACCAATGTTAAATGGTATTTTGTTACTAGCAGCCTATCACAAAAATAACCAATTATTGCCATTCTTTAGTTGAATCTATGAAAAATGAAAACAATAATACAGTTTGACAGACATAAAATAGTAGTTTTCCCATCAAAAAGATGATTCCCAAAGAGATATTAGCTGAAAACTCACATCTCAGTATGGACTGGAGTGTGTCCTTAAAAAATTTGAAGAAACTGGACAAGTGGAGGACAAAAGAAAAAAAAAAAGAGCAGGTCTAAAAAAAAAAAAAACACTCTCTACAGCAGATCTGAAATTCTTGTCCTTAAGAAATATAAACAAATCCAGCAAAGACCTGACACAGGACCCGAGAGAAACATCTGGCCCTTCAGTTGATTCATCTACTGAAGGGCCAGATTACAAAATAACTGGACTGAAAATCAGTGGCAACAGGTCTGATGGAGTGATGAAGCCAAATGTGAAAATTTTGGTTTAAACAGTCAGTATGTACGGAGGAGGTCAGGAGCGAGGTACAACAGTGCGTGTATACCATGATCTGTAAAACATGGTGGAGGCTCTGTCATGGTTTAAGGCTGCATTTCAGCCAATTGTGTTGGAGATCTTGTCAAAATTGAAACATACCTGGATAGAAAAAACACACAATGAAACACTATCAGCCATGGATTGGTTTCCCCAGAACCCAGCCCACTGAAGCAGTGTGGAATCATCTTGACAAAGCATATAATTGGACAAACTGTTTTTGTCTTACATACTGTATTTACATGTACAGCACCAGGCAAAGGTTTGGACACATTCACCCATTTAGCTGCACATATTTTCAATTTTCCTAGCAAAATATTAATATAAGTGTGGCTCAAGACTTCTGCATAGTAATGTAATCTGTAACTGGATTGTTTTTATCAATAAGTTTACATTTACACAATAAGAATATGAAAAAAAAAACCCACAGCTTTCCAGAGCCTAAGGTAACATCTCACCTTAGGCTCTTATGTCACTGTCTTTTATTGTTCAGTCTAAATCTACTAATCCAAATATACAACGACTGCAGTCAGAGTCAATGTTTTCTCATTCTTACTGTGTTAAAATACACAAAATGTAAATGGTTGGATTTTAGAAATGACTAAACAAGAGCTGCGCTCTTACCAAAAGAAAAGCCCAATTTTGGTGGAGCCCTCAAATACCAGGATGCCAGTTGGAGTGAGACCCAGTGCATAATCTCCTCCATCTCTGCCCTGAAGAGGAACAAGCACACATTTATTTCTGACACACCTGAAGCTTAGTGACACATAAAAACTCATACTTGAGATAATAAAATACACTCACACACCTTGACAAAGTGCATATCTACCCCATAAAGTTCCAGCCACTTGCATTTGTTGAGAAAAGAAATCTCTGCTTGAGAAGGGCTCTTTCCCCTGAGGACATAAAAGCAGACACCATGCTGAGTTTTCACAACAAAAATATCACTCGCTCCATCACCTCAGCTCCAGCACTATGTTTGGCAGAAAAGAAAACTCAAAATCGACACTTCCTGCATGACCTCTACTGGAGATCGGTGTTAGTTCTGAAGGAAGCACTCAGTGAGTAACTGTCTGTCTGCATCCTGATTCAGTCCTTGCGTGTAGGCATGACTCAGTGAACTCAGTCTGTCCTTGCGTGGCTGAGTCGGCCCAGTGAAGCGCAGTGTATGTGTATGTAATCTAATCCGAGATGGGAGCAATCAGTGCACGGTTGGGTTAAATACTGCCTGGAATCAATCAAGACCCTCTGGGGATTAATCCCATAATCCTTCACGCAGACCAGCGATAGCCAGGCCGAGGAGGAGAGCACAGAGGGATGGTGAAATTAGACACCCAGTCAGTGAAAATGTTGGTGCTGAAAGGCTGCAGCAGAATGACTTCCCTTTCTGCTCAGTGCTCAACTTTTTGCCCCACTTGTTCCATCCAAAGAGGACAGAAACCAGCTCAGGTCAACTGGATGCCCTCCAATAAGCTGCTTTGACAAAGCAGAAGTATTGTGGCAACTAGTGCAAATGCCAGTGCAAAAAAGTGTTTACGTGTCCTGGGTTTTAGCGCACGGCAAGGTCCCATTTTAAGATGACTAGAAACGCAGCAGGATTCTCACCTGAGCTTCAGCCACTGGCTGAAGATGTCTGCCTCCATGGCCTCACTCTGTTTGGGAATGAAACGAAACTCCGACACCAGCTCAGGAGAGTGCTCCAAAGGATCGCAGTCTCCCAGCTCACCTGCATACAGATTTCAACAAAGCACAGTTGAAGTACACATGCACAGAAACACACCAGGTGAGCAGCATTTACTACTGTTATTTAATTTAGACATTCTCTTAGACACAGAGCTTTAGTTAATCAATAGAAAGCAACAACACACTCAGATGCTACAGCATTAGCTGGTCTGGTTTGACCAATATAGTGACTATTGTTAGTAAGCTTTGTATAGATACTGGTTCTACTGCCATCACTGAATCAATTAGAGGTGTGACTTTCACACAATTGTATGACTGCATATATATCCATCCCAGATTAAAAAAAAAAAAAAAACATTTACAAGAAAAAATCTCCAAATACTCTGAGTATTCCAAGAAACATTTGTGTGTTTTGTTTTGGTTTTTTTGTAATGGAGCCAACCTCATCGACATGCTACACGTACACTTCGGCGATCAGATGCAACACAACAGCCACCACCTCATCTGAAAACAACAGCATGCAGTTTTCTCCTGAACAGTTTCAACTCATTTATGATTATGATAGATTTGCTGTGATTTTGGGGGCCAAAATCACGAGTGCAAAGTATAGTTTGATTTTCATGAATTCCATCCATTAGACAATTTGTCATGAAATGCATATGTATGTGTCCAAGTGCATCGTTCCTGTTTAAAATAATAATTCAAGTCACAACTTGTACAAGTTTATTTTGTAAACTAACATCTTTTAAAGACAACTAATAGGCAAACTGAATTGATAATCTTAAGAGTTTTAAATAACATTATTAATTTGGAGTGTCTTGTAGCTGCAACACCTCACTTACTGGTTGCACCATCAGACTTTTGCAATATATATATATATATATATATATATATATACATACATATTTTTTACCTAAAACGACCTCAGTATGTCTTTGTACTACTTGTGCTCCTGTTACACTGTGTATAGTCTTGTTTCATCTGTGTGGAATATTTACCAGATTTTACTTAATTAGCTATTAACTGCTGTCCAATTTATTAAAGGCAAGATAACAAACACACTGCAATCAACCTGAATTGATTGCAGTGTGTTGGCGTGCAGTCTCTTTTTAATATAGGGACTCAACTCAACTGGTTGCCAACTGACTGTAATCTGGTGATATTCCCATATAAAAAACAAGGTTGCCGAGTGCCTATGTTAAATCCCCGCTCTGCAGCAACTACATTGCTATTTGTGGAGGAATTTCTGTTTCACTCTGACGTTCTGGTTGGACTTAATGTGAATCTCTGTGTCTCTAGAAAACAACAAATTTGCAACAGACAGCAGCAATTTCCCAGTTAATCGATGTGTTATCGTAAAAAGATTGCACGTAATTGCCGATTTGAAACCATTCAAATGCAAAGTGATAGCAGATTGACTCCATCTTATTGCAGTTTTATCGCCATCCGGATGCACCAAAGTTGCTGTGAAGACAACAACTGCCTGAGAGCAGTTACAGACTAATCCCCCCATCTTCGCAGCAACTATTTGAAAGGCAATAAAATCACAAGTTTATTGCACACTTTTACAATAACTTTGGTCATGCTGCTCCAACAACTGTTGTCCCTAGTGTGACTGTAGCATAAAATATTTGATGTTATTTGCTGGTGTGAAAAAGGTTTGACATTTGAAATTAGAAGTCAGGCTGCTGGAGGGACATATTTAATGCAAAAAGCCACAAATTCTTTCTGACCTTATTGTAATTCTGTTTTCAGAGTTTCTGATGATACATATCAAGGATTTCAAAGTAAACACAAGTGCATTACACAATGGATATTAATGGCTTACCAATCAGTCCAAATCAATTTAACAGGCTACAGAAAGCTTTGAAAAATGGTTACTGTAACACTAATGTGACTCATGAGTGATAACCAGTGAGGTCCTTTGAGAACATAAACCTCTACTTAAGAGTATAAATAAACACACTGAAAGTGAGTTCTCAAAGTCTACTTACTTTGTAAACAATGTGCCGCAAGCTCTACAGCCACATCATACGGACATTTCAACCTAGAGAGAGAAAAAGAGATGCTGATGGTGAGCGTTTTTTAGTGCGAGTGCCACACTACATGATATCAAATCCACTGTCCTGCCCATGGTGTGATGTGTACTTGTTATCATGTGCCGGAGAGACATAAAAGTGGCTGAATGCCCTACACTGTGTGTGTGTGAGGATGTCAAGGAGGAGAGGCGCAACCCTTTTGCTAAAATAAGCAGCCCACTGCTGTTCTTGATCTTGAGCTTTATAATAGAGCTGGACTCTAGGGATCCGTGGCCCAGATAGAGGCAGAAGGAGGGAGATGGGGAGCGCACTGTCTGAAGTGTGTGTTTGTGCAGGCAGGTCTGTGTTTGTGAGTCAAAAACAGATGCCACTGTGCAGAAGTCTCCAAAACTCCAGTGTAGGTGACCTGTGTGTGTGCTGCTACAGGTGAGGGCATTTACTCCAGCTATACTGCTGCTGATGAGATCTGGATGTCCCCATAATTGGAGAGGAGGGACCTACAAATGACCTGTGAGGACATTTTTTGTTCTGGTTTTATTTACTGTCTTAACAATGAGACAATGTCAAGTTTCCACAAATATTCAACTATTCCTTTAAATGTGCAAGAAAACAATACTTTAGTAGGTGCACCTGTTAAACGGCTTGCAACTATCTAATCAGCCAACCACATGTCGTCAACTCAGTGCATTTAGGCATGTAGACAGAAGACCTGCTGAGGTTCAAACTGAGCATCAGAATGGGGAAGAAAGTGATTTTAAGTGACTTTGGTCAGCGGGGAAAGGCTAGACTGCTTTGAGCTAATAGGAAGGCAACAGTAACTCAAATAACCAAGAAGACATGCAGAACAGCATCTTGTATCAACAGTTCAGGTTGGTGAAGGTGCTGTAATAGTGTGGGGGATTGGCATATTTTGGGACCCGAGTACTCTTACTGACCACACCGTACCCATCTTCTTCTTCCACCTGGATAACACACCATGCCACAAACCTCAGATCATCTCAAACTGGATTACTGAACATCAAAATGAGTTCACTGTATTCAAATGCCCTTCACAGTCACCAGATCTCAGTCCAATAGAGCACCTTTGGGATGTGGAGAAACGGGTGATTCTCACCACAGATGTGCAGCTGACAAATCTGCAGCAACTGTGCGATGCTATCATGTTAATATGGCCCAAAATCTCTGGGGAATGTTTCCATCACCTTATTGAATCCATGCCAAGAAGATTTAAGACAGTTCTGCAACTGTACGTGGTCTGCCACTTTGTGGCTGAGTTGCTGTGGTTCCTAACTGCTTCCACTCTGCAACACCATCACTTACAATTTATGTGGAATATCTAGGAGGGAAGAAATTTCACAAACCGACCGGTATCAACAACGGCATCCTGTTACAGTACTACACTCGAGTGAGCTCTTCAGAGTGACCCATTCTTTCACAAATGTTTGTAAAAGCTGGCTGCATGGATAGGTGCTTGATTTTATAAACCTTTGCCAAAGGAACTGAAAACACCTGAATTTAAAGATTAAGAGGTGTGACCCAATACTTTATATAGTGTATAGAGCATATATGCAATGGTGGCCATGCATGTGTGAGTGCATGTGGGTTTATTTTGATTATCTCTGTGCATTAACTGTGATGATGAAACTTACTTGCTAGACAGAATGTCTTGTCGAAGCTGCAACACAAACAGATACCTGTTGGTGTAACAAACCACAAAAGAAACAAGTGAGACTCTCGCTGGGCGACAGCATAAATCAACTGATGCATCACAGACCTCTCCTCATGTCTGACACATAATTTGTTTTAACAAATCTCTGTCCTTGATTTGAATCTCCCCACAGCAGCAAAGTAATTAGCCCCATGTCCCCTCTGGACCTCTACACCAGGCTCCAGAGGAAACTGTGTGTCTTTGTGCATGTGTGTGTTTGTGGATTTTTACCTTGTAAATTCCTCTCGCAGGTTATTTGGCTCTGACGAGTAAAATTTCACCCTGAAGAACAGCCTGTACGGCTGACCATCTGAAAGAAATAATAAAAAAAAAAATATGTGAGTGTGACAGAAAGAGAGGAAGACGGAGAATCATTTAATCAAATCAAATCTTCTCAGAATTGACTTCATACATTTAATCTCCTCGTCTCTTCATCTGCTTCATCCATCACCGTCACAAGGTCCGAAATCTTTTAGCTCACATTTTCCTACAACCTACTTTCCTAATTCTTTCCTGCTTTTCTTCTACATGGATCAGAGTTACTTTCAGGCTACAGACCTTCCACCCTGTGAATAAAGCACCAGCTGACAGGTACAACATCCCCAGCCCACCCGGCCCAAACCATTCATCCCCCCTTTTACAAGCTGATGAGCAAACAAGGGTACGGCTTCTAATGCACATAGTAATCACTGTGTCAACATTTGATAATGCTCCACCTGCTCCCCACTCACCTGCTCCCGCATGCGCATACAGTACACTGCACATTTTCCTACACACACACACGCAAATAGTCCTAATTAGAAAAACACTCTGAGGCGACCGGAGCTTACCTCGGATCTGCTTCTTTATAAGCTTGGACATATCCAGCCAGTGCTGAGAGAGAGAATAGGAAGGTGAGAATGATTTCTATCAGCTTGCTTTGCACACTGATGGACGTGAGAGCTCGTTACTCACTGAAACTTGATCCGTGTCCATGAACTGCAAGCCAAAGTAGTCTGCCTCAAGCAAATCTATGTGAAACATGATCTGGTCAAAAAGGTCCTGGCCTTTGGACTTACTCTAGGAAAACAAAGAAAAACAGGGGGGGAGAAATTATTATTATTTTTTAACCTCCTCATTTCTGTTGTGGTAAGCTATTCTTCTCCAGTGGATGAAACGAGATTTTAAAATTGAGTTAGGGGTGTCACCATTTAGGTGTCAGCCTGTTGACACAGGCTTAAAAGTGAATTAGAAACAGGCCAGGTGTTCACATTGAGAGCAAAATGACTTGTCCTGGATGTGAAAGTGGCTCTGTGTGTGTGTGTGTGTGTGTGTGTGTGTGTGTGTGTGTGTGTGTGTGTGTGTGTGTGTGTGTGTGTGTGTGCTTCCAGGTCGAAATGAGAAGGACAAGCCCCAGAGGGAAAGGCCCTTATTGAGGCCTTTCTCATAAACACACAACCAAAACAAAGAGTCGGTGCACTTAAGCACAAATTGTAAATGTTGTAAGTGTATCAGAGCATTTTACGAGCAACCCAGTATGAAGACCTAACCCCGGTCTGACCCAAATAAAACACTGTGGGTGTGTAGAAAGATGACAGCCTTGTACTTTGGATCCTGATAACCAGCCTAAACTTCCTGGTGGGTGTATGTGAATGTGTGAGGAAATCAGTGGTATTAAAGGATTGGGGACAGAAAGAAATCGCCCCTGCCTATTCTGCAGAACGTGTAGTTTAGAGAGGCTGATTGTGGCCTCTATCAAGAGGACATGCAATCATGAGCCACACAGAGTCACGCGCAATAAGGTGAATATCTCACTCTTCCTGTTGTCTTTAGACTGCGCTCAGTTTCTTACTAGTTGAATTTCAGCCCTGTTCAGTGCACTTGTATCAGTACCCATGGGAAAAACCGAGCACATGAACAAACTTGTTCCAACACACCTGTGACTCAGCCAGCAGCTCGACAAGCCATGTGTCATTTTCAACTGTAATGCCTTGGCAAGAGCTGCGGCTTTGTATTGGAGCTGTAATCTTGCTGCAGGACAAGAGAAAGGCTCTCTATGCCACAATGCAACGGCCGAGTGTTTTGGAGGTGACGCACACACGCGACAGCTTCGCTGACACACGCAACCTTGAAAATGAAAACATCTTATGAGAAGCCACTTACGCACACGAGCCCACACGCTCGCTCATCATCCCACCTACCCCTCGCACAGCTCGTAGCACTCGTCTGTGACAGAGTCCCCATAGTGGTAAATCAGATCAGGGAGTCAGGGAATAGAGAGAAAGGAGGAGATGAAGAGAGGGAGAGACAGAGGGAGGTGGAGGGTGCGCAGGAGGGAACGAGAGGAGACGAATGAGGAGGCAGAGTGTGAAAGAGTAAAATGATGAGCAAGGGAGCAGGTCACAGAGGGAGTGTAAAAGAAGATTGGGAGGGATGACACAGGGAGCGGGGGGGGGGGACAAAGATTGCTTGAGGAAGATTAGATACAAGCAAACAGAGAAAAAAGAAAGTGAAAGGAAGATGTGCAAAAGAGCAAACAGGAGGGGGCAGCTTCAGTTCTGCCTCAGTTAAGAGTTCCCAGCAGTCAGAGTGGGGAAGCAATGTGATGAATCTGATGATCATAACACCATCTGGAGCTGCACCACGCACTGTACAGGAAGAGACATACTCACATATACACACATTGATACAACAGGCAATGAAACTTTGGTAAAAGGTCTGTGCTCCAAACTCCAAACTAATCAGAACACACTGTTTTCAGTCTGAACTTGGGGCACAACTAACAATTATCTTAAACTGTTGCATTTTTTTTAGATTGTGTATTGCAAAGTGCCAAAAACAATGCCCCACATTCCAAGTTGAGGTCTCAGTTTTTCCATTTCCTTAACCTACAGGCTAAATCCAACAGAAGTCAACAGGAGCCAAAAAGAAATTAAAGTGTCTTCTCGTTTATTTGGGCAGTTAATTAAACTGAAAAAAAAATAATCTTGCTGTCCCCCTCATGGATTAATCAACAAGGCTAATTGATTGGGTCCTAATTTGCACTGCCTGCTTGTTAGATAAATACAAAGTAAAAGGTTGTAATAAATACTCAGTTTGCACTTCCTCTAACTACAGCTGGGCTCTAATAAACTTGATGCACCAACACAATCATCTCGGACTGGCACTGAACTGCAAACGGCTCTGACTCCAGGCTAAATAAATCACAGCATATTAAATTTCAGGACAGTGAATCTGCCTCGCATATTTATTTTTTCTTTCAAGGACCCCCAGGAAGATCCACAAAGACCCCACGGGGCCACACCACTGATGTGCGTTCCCACTTGCGCCGTGTTTACAGCGGACAGGCTTCGGCGCACTCACGGGTAATTCCACGTTGACATCCGTGCCGTCCAGCAGCAGGACGCGGCAGGTGATGGTGGTCCTCGCCGTCCCGGCCGCTGGGATGTGAATCGACGATCCCCCGGTGACCACGGTGGGCGCGTGTGCGACCTGCTGCTGGTGGGCCAGGAGCGGGTTGTTCCCAGATAACCCTCCTCCTCCACCACCTCCCCCCCCTTTACTGTCCCGCTCGTCCCTCTCTCTCGTCTGGAAGCGGCTCAGGGAGCGGCGGCTGAACGTCCGGCGCAGAAAGCCCATCATCTTCCCGATCCACGATGAGAAGAGGTCCGTATTGTGTCCGTGAAAACTGCTCCGTACAACAGTCGCTGCAGCCGGGGTCCTGCTACTGCCGCCGCCTCCTCCTTCTCCTCCTCCTCCCCGGGGTGAGGAGTCACTAAGCAGGCACGGAGGAGACTTCAGGGCTGCCGATCAGTCCTCGGGCTGGACGTCGGGAGCAGCGGGGGACTCCAGCCGCATACTAATGAAACTAACACAGGTCGACCACCGAGGAGCCAACCAGTTGATTTTGAACCATTCAGCCCCGTGTGAACGACAGGGCTCACGGAAATACAAGCAGCCCTCCTCCTCTTCCTCCTCCTCCTGTCCTGTCCTCTCCCGTACACCTGCCGCCTGTTTCGCTCGCTGTTGCGCACCGACTCCAAAAGACGGGAGAAATCCCGTCCGACGCTCCGCAGTGGGAACCCCTGAGTCACAAGGGGCCGAGGAGGGAGGAGGAAAGTCTCTACACCTCTGGACCGGACCTGACCCCGGCGGCTGTTGCTGCTTAGTCTCACCGGCCAACCGAAACTAGTCTACCTCGCAGGTAAAAGTCAACCAGCGAAAACTGGACAAACAGCGTGATCTGCGCCTGCGTAAAAAACGCGGCACATAACAAACTTATGTTTCTCCCGACTGGCCGACCCATCAATGCCAGCGAACCAGCGCCGCCTGTCTGCCAGGGACGCGCCTGGGTTGGGAATAAATGAGAGCAGATCATTACTTGGTTCCAAAGGTGGGGTCCACGGTGCTTTGGGGGCTTCTCCAGCGTAATGATGAATGATGATGTTCTTCAGAGTCCCGCCCACAACTTTACAAGTAATTCAATCACAGTTTCAATCAAACTTTTTTAGCGCAGCATTTGCCATACAGTATAATGCGATTCAAAAAGGGTATTACAGACCCACAAGATCCACCAAAATACAGTTACGCATTATGAGACCAATGCACACAAAAAGTACAAATAAAACATTAGATCTATAAACAGCCTCCATCCTGCCGTTATTTAACCTACTTGAATTTTATTTATTTGATTGGACTAATAATCAAATGCATGCTCTGTGAAATATCTGCAAACACCTAGTCCCACAGCTACGATTAAGAAAACTGGAGAAAAATGCTAAATTTTCCCCTTTTTTTGTTTAAGTAACATTGAAATCAAGTCAGCATTATTGCTTGTGGCTATTTTGAAGCATATAATAAATATGAAACAGAAATGAGATATAGATTTAACAAAAAAAACAAACAAACTGATTTCTTATTTATACAAAGAAAACAACAACTTAACTCGTTCTCAGGTTATACATTTATCGAATAAATGTACACGCCCTACTTCTTGAAGTCCTTTTTAGACTTCCTAAAACATGACCTCGTTCTATATTTCCCCTCACTTTGTCACCCTGGAGCTTTTTCTCCTGTAAATATATATAAAAAAAATTAACATCAGACTAAAAATATAACCACTGTGGAAGCATTGTGGTATTGTGCTCATTAATTGGCATATAAACAGCATTATATTGTAGCCCCATGAAAAAAATAGAACCATGGCTGTGAATGACACATCCCATTAAAACATCATCATCATCATCATAAACCAGCAGAGATGCCGCAGTCCTCCCAGCAGTATCACAGTTTGTTAATATTTTGTCATAACCACGCAGTTTGGGCTGATTTGTGAGGCTGAGATAGTTTCACTGATACGATGCCAGCTGAAGCTTTAATAAGAATGCCACTCTTTACCTCAGCTAGCAGCTTCATTCTGCAGGGAAATGTGGAAAAGGCTTGTAAAAACTATAAAGACAAGACTAAGATTTCAAAAAAAAAATGTCAAGATAAAGAGTGCCATTTCTACAGCTATCATGGGAAAGGACAGAGCAGACACATTGGTATAAATCAGTGTTTATTGTGTGTCTTAATAATTTAACAGTGATGAACAGTGATGAATTTGGCGTGTTGCACCACCATGACTTTATCTGCTGTAATGATCTAAGGTCATCCTTGATCTTCATCTCTAGACTCACAGACAGACTACAGATTACAACAATCCCAGTCAGCTTCGGCTTCCCTGTTTGATCCACCGACTGAGAAGCATCAGTCTAAGGCACATGTAGCTTAATAGGCAGAGGCGCCAAACCTGAGTGGCCTCTTGTTCAGAAATTAGCAGCAGCTCACGTCAGTCTTACATCAGTCTCTATGGAGACCACAGCCTCTATAAACTTAATGCACTTTGAGCAAAAAACTAAGGCCGGCTAAGGTGTAAGATTCATACTCTCACACAGATAGGCAGATCACAAACAGCTGTCCTGTGCAGCTAGGTTCACTCTCATTATCTGAGTCTATATAATCCAGTCCTATAAAAGTTTAATCAGTTGGTGTAGCTCTGTAGGTCTCTCTGTGGAAGTTGTCTGCATGAAAAGAGGCAGAAAAGTGTGGTTGTCTGATCCTGGTGCTGATTTGGGTTACGGTGCTGCAGCTCTCTCCTGTTTCTCTTTGTAGACTTGGAGAATGGCTTCACACACAAACTGGAACTGAGACTGCAACACATGAGATGCAAAATAATATTAGTTACTAGAAAACAAAGCAGTTTCTGATACGATCATGCTGGCAAAATACTTCAACTTTCTTAGCGGCACGAAACTCCATGTAGAGAGCGTATTAGCAATTAAAACAGTTACAGTGAGTCTGTCATTTTGAGAAGATGATGGTACCAGGATGAAGAGTCAGAGGAAGGAGACATACGCAAAACAACACGTGTGACATTAGACGGAAAGTCAGGGGTCATCGAAGCCACTAAATGTGTGTATAAACTTTTAAGGCAATGCGTGCAGCATTTTGGAGATGCACCAAATCAGAGGAGTAACCAAGAGAACAATGTCGCTCTGAGTAAAATAACAGTGCTGAGGTGAGACTGATAAAAGCTCCTGAACAGCTACTGAGATGCCTGTTAGTGCAATTGATTTGTCACCTATACATCCGTGTCCTGTTTTCAAAGAACTGCATTATAGGTAAGAGTCTGTCAGGATGGTTAAGAAACCTCAAAGACCAGAAAGATGAGAATTTTCATGGGAAGAAAAAAAACAAAACAAAAACAATAACAGAATAATACCCGCATCATCTCCCAACATTAAAGGACGTCCTCTGACTGTGCATGTTTCCATTACTGATACACAAACATATGAGGAAGTGTTGAGGAAGGAAGTGTTCCATCAGCACAAAAACATCAGAGAGATGAATCCTCAGGGATCGGCTCTCCTTTCCAAAATAAGGGTGATAGTGGTAGCAGCAGAGGCTCAGGAGCAGGCTTTTGACTGGAGGTCTGCCATATTCCCAGCACTGCCTCCAATTGCAGCAATGAGTAACACTTTTCCTCTCCTTCGACAGCTACCACTGAGGTGCCACAGAGCACGGCTTCCAACCCCAGGTTGCGCTAGTGAAACTTCTCATCAGCAGCCATCAGTATAATACAATGGCAGTCACAAGGCTCAGTGAATTAATTAGGGATACAGATGGCAGGAACCAGCAGATGTCCACATCTGTGACAGTGGGCTTATAAAAGGGTAATTCTGGAAACAGTAAGTCACCCTTCTCTTTCTAAAAACTCCCGTGGAGTTTCACAAGGTGCTTTCAGAGAAAACTTTAAAGCACGCAACTCATTTTTTCAGTCTCCAAGAAGCCCTCTAATAAACTGCATTCTTAAAAAATGAAACCAACTTGCTAACCTCGATATTATTAAAATTTGGATGTTTAATATGAAGCTGTCATTTTACTGGTTGACCAACATTCCTACCCTCACTTATGGCAGCCAAGAGCTGTGGATACAAGTGGCAGAAATGTGCTAAATGCCTCTAACTCAGAATGGAGCAGAAATGTGCCAACTGAGGTGTCTCAGATGATCCTGGATATCCCCTGCTTGGTATGGAGTAATGGGTATGTATCAAGACATCGATGGAAACCCAGGACACTCTGGGGAGGAAACCAAAGGTTGGAACTTCCTCCTGTAAGTGCAGGAGACAGTGGCATGGAGAGAGAGGTCTGGGCAGCTTTGATAAGACTGCTGCTCCAGCGACCCGGATAATCGGAAAGTACTGATAGATGGAGAGATGGAGAGATGGATTCGAAGGACGCCGCAGGGCCAGAAGGAGGGATGGAGCAAAGGTGTAAATGCTAAAAGGAAACCGTGTTCAGCATACAGAAGCTGGGCTACAGTTTGCACCATATGTCAAACCTTCAGAAGCTCCTCCAGAACGAGCTGAACAGAGATGAGACTAAAGTACTGTGAGCACCTTTTAGACTGCTCACAATCAAACAGCCAATGGTAACAGAAAGCAGCTAGAAAATCTCTTCAAATACAGATTATCGTAATGCAATAAAAATAAGGAGTTTAATAAAGCAGAGAGCAATCGCTGAGCATAAAGTCTTGTTCTGTCTCTGTACCGTGGTCTGAACCATCATGGCTCGCTGATCTCTCAGTGTTTTGACAATGTCCAGCGGGAACACGGGTTGACCCTGGTCCAACTGAGCCAGCGCTGTTTCCATGGTGATCAGAACACCTGTCCGCCCAATCCCAGCACTGAAAATGTAATTTAAAACAAACACGACATTAAGTTTAGCGGAGATGAAGGTGCGGGGCATGCTGGCAGCGTTCAATTAAAGTGTACCTTGTATATGTGTGTGTGTGTGTGTGTGTGTTACCTGCAGTGTACTATTAGTGGCTCTTCACCTTTCCTCCTCTCCCTGACCGAGCTGATGAACAGCAGGAAGTCTGAAGGGTCGTCTGGTACGCCGTGGTCCGGCCACGCGACATACTGCAGGTGCGTGACTGCACGTTCCTCACCCAGCTAAACACACGTGTACAAAAGGAACACACAAATGACAAACAGATAATGAGAGATGTGAAAATTAAAGCATTGCGTAACCAGTATTTAATATGATGAACATGCAGCCTTTTGGGAAATATCCTCACATTAGACAGCGCAGGGGAGCAGGCTCAAATACTCTGACATTATTCAGTATGAGGAAACAAAAACCACAGAGAGAGCAGTAGAAAAAATAAACAGAGCAAAACAAGCATGCGGCCAATAGGTGACACTGAGATTAGGAAGCAAGGAGGAACACAGAGAGATAAAAACAGGTGGAGAGTAGAGAGGATAGAGGAAAAGACCAGAGCTTTAAAAAAAAAAAAAAGTGAAGGCAGGGAAGAGAATGGCTGAGTTGAGAGTTTATAACGGGCATGTGGCCTGTGACTCCTGTGACTCCATGCGGGGATTAACTCGCTCCGCCAGAGGAACAGATGGGCCCACGCAGCAGTATCTGTGTACGCATGTGTGTGCATTCATACTTCATGCCTCCTTGAGCATTATTTGTTTATTTACCTGCTCACCATGGAAAGTGATGTGAAAGCCTTTAATCTGATAATCTACCATATTACAATTAAACAAACTTCTCACAAGGATCCTCATGTCGGCACAGCTGCCCGTTCCCACCAACACACAAACGGACCGC
The DNA here is from genome assembly GCF_007364275.1 of Archocentrus centrarchus. Classification (NCBI taxonomy): domain Eukaryota; kingdom Metazoa; phylum Chordata; class Actinopteri; order Cichliformes; family Cichlidae; genus Archocentrus; species Archocentrus centrarchus. The sequence goes on from NC_044361.1 coordinate 23,566,572, forward strand.
GTAATTTGTTGATATTCACTAATGCAAATGCCCACCCACGCACACATACAGACCAAACCATCCACATGGAAGGGCCTGTATGTTGGCTGCAGATAAGTTTGGCAGCTCCCTGTGGTGAGCTCCATTATGTGGCATATGGCAGGAACATGGAACATGCTACTGTAACATATACAGAGAACAGCCATGCGTTGGGTGACTGTGGTCATACCGCTCCCATGCTCCATGTGTGTACGTGAAAGCAGGTCGGAACTTTGCTACTAGGGCTGTAGCTAACTTTTATTGATTAATTTGTCAGTCATTATCTGCATTAATTGTTTGCAACCTTGGGGTGAAATATGAGGGAAATGCATAAGTGGAAAAAATGCAGTTCTTTGAATGAATCAGTTTTGAGTAAAATTCTATTTTTTTAATTGTTTTGAATTAACACTTATTAGTAGATATTTGTATCTGTGCCATGCACCTTGCAAATAAAGCTTGCTAGTGGAAGCTGGCACTTGATCATCTCATCTAAATGTGTGACGCAGGCCAAAGACGCAGACCGAGAATCCTGGCTGTGCACAAAATCAGCCATGCAATGATGCAATCAAAAACATCGCCTGGGGATTTTCCAATATTTCCAATGATTGCTATTTTAACTTTACTGTCTGCAAATATCTCTCTAAACTACATTAAAAAAATGTAGTATATTAAACAGTTATTGATGCATTAACTCCAAATAATCCAACCTAAGGGTGTGACCTAGCCAGTCGTCTAGCGAAATTTGCATCCTAAGCCTGTGGCAATAACACCATGTGGATTGTGACTGATCGACGGTTTCTTGTAAACTTAGTGGATTTTTGAAATCAGAAGTTTAATCGTTCACGAATGTGCTGCAAGTGAATATTTATCTATCTGCATCATTAATAAAGCAAAATAATTCAGAGAATATAGACAGTTGGACATTTTCAAGTTAAAAATTAATAGAAAATAGACACGTGAAATCTGGTATTTTCATGTTAGTCTAGAAGTTTTGAAATTATAGAAAACACAAAAAGTAAAAAAAATGAGAATTTGGACTTTAGCCTGGTTTGTGTCACATATGGTCATTTGCGGCTCCAAAAAAGCAAAAATTAACAAGAAGCACTCTGAGAGTGCAAACCTCTGCCAAGGCAGCTCACTCTCTGGGCAGTACCTACTTTTGAGGGAACAGTATTATATTTTGTATATATTCATTTTGTTTTCTTCAATCAGGGTAGCATGACATATGTTTGCTTTAACATGAAGTTAAAGTTACATTTTACATAAACAAAATGTAGGAGTAGGTCATTGATAATAGGTACTGGACGTGAATAACTTAATCTTCCCCATATACCAGTATCATTTCCTAAATGTTGCCAATACAAACAAAAGCAGCAGAATTTTAAGCATTTTTTTAAAGAAAAGATACATTTAATGAACTTTGACCTTATTTGACCTTGAAGAAGAGGTCAGAGGTCCAAGGTGACGTGATATTTAGAATCTCCATTTGTCATTCCCTATATGCCTATATGTTGTAAATACAAACACTGGTAGTAAGAAGCATAACTAGCGCTATACAGCATTATCACTTTGACCTTCAGATCAATCTATTGACCTTGAAGGAGAGGTCGGAGGTCAAATGTAACTTATACCATAAGATAAAGACCTTATAGTATTCTGGAGAAAACCCCAACGCCTTTTGGTGACAGGAAGGAAAAACTTCCTTTTAACAGGAAGAAACCTCCAACAATCCAGGCTGAGAGAGGAGTGGCCATCTGCGGTGACTGAATGGGGTGGGGTGGGAGTGGGGGGGCATGGGTGAAGGGAAAGCGAGAAGAAGAAGAAGAAAGACAAGAGAAAAGAAAAACTATATGACTACCCACTGCAGTGTGTGTTGCTACTGTACCTGTGTGTGTGTCAGGGTAAACTGCCGTGTCACATACGCCAGGTTACACTCTTCAGAGTGGCACTTCACTCGCATGTTCCCGTAATCCTTCGCTTCAGGCGGATGCGGCCAGTACTGGTGGCACTTGGTCTGCAAAGTGTATGACATCACCAATAAATTAGATTACTTCTGACGTGAGTCATCAGTCAGTATAGAGTTTACTACGGTCACTACATCAGCTGCGCTCTGCTCTCAAGAAATCAAAGTCATATTCAGCAGCATGCTATGTTCCACCTGGCAATCTGAGGAACAAAAGCAATTCATCAGGAGCAGGATGTGAACCGAGAGTCAGTGTGTGTGTGTGTGTGTGTGTGTGTGTGTGTGTGTGTGTGTGTGTGATCATCAAGTAGAAAGAAACTCAGGACACTTGATGAATATCAGGAAAATGATCAATTAATGAGAACATCTGGTTACCAAGCAACAGGCAAGCTGAGACAGAGACATGTGCATTCAGCAAGACCTTGATATCTCGCTACCTCTGTGTGGATGTGCCTTCATCCTCAAATTATTTATCTCACTGGCATCCCTCTCACACTTTATATTTAGCTATGTTGTACACCATGAAACACTGTAATTACTCACAACAGTGCAAAATAGATGATTTCTGTGTGCCAACATCACCGCTGAACCTTGTAATTACAGCAATCATGTGTCAAATTAAACATGAAACAGCATGTAATAATACTGCAGTAATCACTATGTTAATGCACCACTGATTATGAGTTTCCCTCTCTATTTGCTCTTTACTCATTTACAACTCTGGCTGGTTACAGGATGAAAGCTCAAAAGTACAGAAGTATGTATACCCGTCCCCTCTCTGTTAGAGTTGTAAGCATGATGATGGTGTGTGCCTGTTGCTCCCATACAGTCTGCCAAAAATGAGTGAAGGTCTGTGGCAATGGACCCTGAGCTGCAATATAACGTAAACATACACCAGACACTGGGGGCGCCACCTGAGAAAAATACAAAGACACACACATACAGAGACACACACACACACATATAATGGATGAGTTTACATTAAAATGTCAGACAGGCACAAAACAAAGCAGCATCCTCTGGGGATGAAAAAGAAGCCAAAGTGGAAGTGCCAAAAACTGCAGTTCCTATAGTGGCCACTTGAGGCTGGCTCCAAAAGTGATTCAGTCCACACAGACTCCCTCTTGAAGATGTTTTGGTCTCTATAGTTAGTTTACTTTGCAACAACTGTACAAAGGGTGAATTTCATAACTCAGCACTCCACTCTTATGTCCAAATACAATGCTGTGCAAAAGTCTTGCGTGTCACCCCTCATTTATTTACATTTTGCTTCTAAGGTGCCAGACATTCTTGTTATTTTATAACAACAGTTCCCCAGGCTTTCTGAGGGTCTTTCAAAGGTTTTCCTTGGACACTGGCTGCTTTTTCACTCATTTTCAGCCCTTGTACCTGACCATTTTCATGGGAATGTTTTTTATTTGTTAAGCCACTCAACACTGACCTATGACTCATTCAAGCATAAAAGGCACCTAACTCAAGGCACCTAACTCAACACTGGTTCATCCCTTGAGTTAGGTGCCTAACTCATCCCTTGAGTTAGGCACCTAACTCAAGGGATGAACCAGTGTTGTGTCTACACATAACAGACTGAGTAAAGAACCAATTTTAAATTCTGTCTTTAGGCACTCTTTTACTAACAGTCTGTTGCAAAAACACATTATTTGTTCCCATTTCTTTAGTTGAATCTATGAAAAATGTCAAAGATTACAGTTTAACAGACATAAAATAGTATTTTTGCACCCAAAGAGCTATTAGATGTAAACTTTACATATGTCAGCATGGAGTCCAAGGTGTCCTTAAAAAAATCTGAGGAAACGGGACAAGTGGAGGACAAAAAAGAAATGGCAGGTCTAAAAATTTATCTGCCGCAGATGAACAGTATCTGAAAGTCTTGTCCTTAAGAAATAGGAAAGAAATCCAGCAAAGACCTGACACAGGATCTGAGAGATGGTCCTTCAGTTGATCCATGTACTGTTCCCCAAAACCTCATCAGACATGGTCTCAGTGGAAGGATGGCTGTCAAGAAGCCATTCTTAAGGAAGGAAAACAGCGAAAAAAGGCTGAGGTATGCCAAATTACACAAGAACTGGACTCAATATCAGTGGCAAGAGGTCTGATGGAGGGATGAATCCAAATTTGAAATTGTTGGTAACTGTTACCTGGAGAACTATTTCTGAATCCTACTTAAATAAATGACAAGAAAGCTGCCTCAGAGAGTTCAGGGTGTGTTAAAGAGTAAACGTGGTCATACTAAATATTGACTTTCAAGCTCCTTAGAGTTGTACCGACTCTGTTTTTGCCTTATATACTGTATTTCCATGTATGTTTGCACATTTCAATAAATCACTGCACGTTTCCCATTTTCCTAACAACACGTAAAGAAATGAGGGGTTTTGGATAGTGCTGCATAGTCACTTCTGTCTCCATGAAACCAACATGTAGACAGACAAAATTTTAAAAATTATAAATGAGACATAACAGTGACTATGTTCATTTTTTATATACAGTCTATAAACAAGACACAGTTTCATATCAGTGATATTCACCGTGATGTGGCTGGCATTGACGTAGTCTTCCTTACCCCGCAGCACCACTCTGGTAGTGTCATCTGAAAGCAGAATAGGACAGCAGTGTGAGAGGGTCATAACAGAGCTGTCGGCGTACCTTGGGCTCGGCCAATTAAATTTCATGAGGAGTCACAGCAGAAAGTTCCAGATCAAGGTTAGAAAGGCAGCACAGAGGTGGAGGTGGGAGGGACTGAGGGTTGGGGAAGCACCAGGCTGTGATGAGAGCAACAGCAGGGTATAAACAAAGAAACAGTCACCATAAGGAGCACTTACAAGGCAAAACATCCCTATATCGATTCTTCTCGATGTTCTCAGGAAGCCGAGCACAGCTCACTGACAAACCGGGCTTCCTCCTGTATAAATTCTAGAAATTACAAGCACGTAAACATACAGAGAAACATACACAAACAGAAACTACATATTCCAGGCCGATCACGGCATCTCTGCTTTAAATCTTCATGGATCGAGTTCAAGTGAAGATTAGGGGCAGCATCTGTTCAACAACAACACTTAAAAGCCCATTATGATCCCTCGTATAACTGAGAGGGACAAAATAAATCCTGCTTTAAAAAAAAAAAAAAGACAAATACACCCACTTGTGATTCATTCATGTGTATAAACATAGTATACATTTAAATACACTCCTTAGCTCCAATTTGCATTTTAAATACCTCAAAATGGAAACAGAGTGAGCCAGTCTGTATCCCCCTCTCTAGATCCCTCATTGATTCCTCCAGTGTGGGGGGCCGCTCCGACGGGCCAGGTGAGCGTGGCTTGTCTTCCTGCGGTTGGATGTTGAGTGTGAGGGTGGGCAGTGAATGCAGCAGGGGTGTAGCCCGGCCAGGACCTGTATTAGAAGGACAGTTCAAGGCTGTAATAAATATTCATAGAAACATGGCAGCGTGCACACTTGAATCACATGCTAGTTCAGCACTTTTCTCTGACAGCTAAACACACACACATACACACACACACGCACACGCACACAAACCTTTACGTCTGATAAGCAAAGTCAGCTGTCTGGTGTGCGACTCTCTGCTGGCTCGTATGAACATGACAACCTGATCGTGTGTGTGTTCAGAAATGTCTCGACCATTGATGAGCACGATCAGGTCTCCCTCCATGAGTTTGGGGTCACTTCGATCTGCCTACAAACAACAGAAACTGGTATCAGTGTAAACCTCAGCCTATGAAGTGATTTAAAAACATTATCACCATCAAACACTTTATCCAGGAGAGAAATATGCCTCCTGGTCACAATTCTATGTGAAACAGCCAATCACATGGCAGTAATTCAGTGCATTATGTATGCAGCTGATAGATCTGCAGCAAATGTGTGACACTATCATGACAATATGGACCAAAATCTCTGAGGAAATTTTCCAGCACCTTGATGAATTTCAGCCATGAAGAATTAAGGCAGTTCTGAAGGAAAAAGGGCATCTAACCCATTAGCAAAGTGTACCTAATAAAGTGTGTGTTCAGTGTTTTGTATAACTTTTTAAACTCCCATCCGTCATAGGGTGAGAGACAGGGTACACCCTGGACAGGTCACCAGTCCATCACAGGGTTTAACAGAGTTACAGACACCCATTCACACTCACATTCACACCTACAGCCAATCAGAATGACAGGTTACCCTAACCTGCATGTCTTTTAACTGCGGGAGGAAGCCGGAGGGCTCAGAAAGAACTCACGCAGGCACATGGAGAACATGCAAACTCCACACAGAAAAGCCCCAGCTGGCTCACGGATTCAAACACAGGACCTTCTTGCTGTGAGGCAGCAGTGCTAACCACCGCTCCACTCTGCCGCACTACTATCATTTAATCAATCGAAGTTATTGAACTAACCATGAAAATTTAATAAATTTCTATTCTAACACTTCGTAAACTACCAATTTTTTCCTCAGTCGCCCAAACCAAAAATATCACGCTTTTTCTATTTTCCTGTCACATTTATACAGTTACAGTAGTTTTGAATGTTCATATTAAACTTGGTTAAAGTTTCAAATACTGTGGTCAGCTTGTGTAAAAGCAGCCATATTTGGTATCCAAAGAATTTAATGCTTGGCACAGATTTCCTTATATTGTCATCTCAGGAGGTGAAATTACAAAGAACTCATCAGCTCCCAGAAAACAAAACATATATGGGAGTGCGTTCTTACCGGTGAGTCGGGTTTAACATGCGATATGGCTAGAGGCATCTTCTGATCAACACCACCCTAGAAGGAGGAGGCATTACAAAATTAAACAGAATAATGGTGACGCAAAAATAAAACATAAAACTGTGAGTAAGAGGCACAGACAGAGGTGTGGCAGAGAGACTTACCTTAACATTAAAGCCAAACTTGCCCTCCTTATCGGGGACAATGCATATTAACATCAAGTCACTGTCTCCGGGAGCACCCTGCATAGACGAGAGCTCATAATCAACACGCACATACATTAAAAAATGCACAAAAACACACAGAGCTTATGCTAAGATAATGGACCTTATTGAATTGGGGTAAACTGTCCTCGTCTGTTATGCTGTCATCGGTTTGCAACGAAGTGTCATCTGTCCCTGGATTATAATCCCCAGAAATGCTGAAAAAGATTAAATAAAGATATATATATTTTTGACACATATTAGGTTCACATTCATTTGCAGGACTGTTTTATTGGACTGGTTAGTAAACTGTTTCTGTTACAAGTGATACTAACTGGTGAGGTGAACTCTGCCCCTCACTGGTCTTGGAGCTGCTCACAGACGCTCGGTATGTGTAGAAGACATCTTCTCCCTCTGACATGTCTTTCAGGTCAGTGGTCAGCTCCATTGAGGATGGGCGAGGTTTACTGATGCCGTGGCGAACTCGAGGACTTCGCCTGCCCCCAAAAATTAGAGAGCAGTCACTTTTTTAAATCACATTACAGGAAACAGCACAAGAGGAATGAAGAAAGGTTTAATATCAAGTGCAGCTGAAAACTTAACGTTGGTGACGGTACCAGTTGGGGGTACTTGGGGGCGATCTGGAAGGCAGACTCTTGGTCTCCAGGTGCTCCGCTGAAAGCGACCTCCTCAGGACCGGGTTCCACACCATCCCCCCGACCACTCGCTGGCACACTGGCTCACTGCAGTTGAAGAGAGAAAAGGCGAATCATTTTAAAATTTCTTTGCATTTGTGAATGAGTACCTCATGGATATGTTAGGCTCACCTCTCAGGTTTAGTGTTGCCCAGGCCCAGGTGCTGTGTTATCAGCTTTCTGTAAGACTGAATTGTAGTGTTTTTTAGCCTGAAGCTCCTGGGAGTGCGGTTAGAAGAAAAGAAGCAGTGATGATCCACACAGGACCGCCACAGGTTCTTACAGGTCTTGGGGCAGGGCAGAAGCAGAGACACCTCGCAGTCCTGGGTTTCTCCCTAGAACATGCACAATTTAGGTTCTACTTTATATACTTTATACTGTAACTACAGCATTCAAGGTCACATCATCCCCGCCCTGCAACTTAAGCTGCTCAGGCTGCAGTTTTAGCTGGCAATAAAAAACCTTCTATTCCCATATTTTATGAATAATTTATTAGCTGTCAAACAGAGAAACACTGAAAAAAAAAGTGCCAAAATTATGGAAATTTAAATCAATGCCATATTTCTGTGCATCTGTGCAAACAATAGAGAATAAAAATAAATCTTAAATCCCCATGTGCCACAGAGAAAATGGATTTGTTAGCCAACTGCTTATCGCAATTAATAGCAAGAGTTTATTCGGGGCAGATTTCTAAATTATTAAGAACAAATACTGAAAGAAGGACTCACGTGTTTATGTTTCAGGTGTATATCAAAGTGTTTCCTCTTAAATGAAATCTTGATGATGTTCCCCCTGCATGGGAATAATATGACTGGACTGGTCAAAAGTTGATGAATTACACAGTACTATGCAAAAGTCTTGAGCCTCCCCTCATTTCAGACCAGATTTTGTACCTGAACATCATCAATAATTATTTGTTAAGCCACTATGTTCGAACATAAGGATGTCCATAAGTGCAAGTGGCACCAGGACACCCTAGGTAGCAGGTCAATGATCGATTTTGTAATCGTATCATCAGCTCTGTGGCCGTATGTTCTGGACAATCAGGTGAAGAGAGGAGCTGAGCTGTCAACTCATTTCCATTTTCCTAACAACATATAAAGAAATAAGGGATGACTCACAACTTTTGCACATTACTGCAGCTATTTGGAAATCACCTTGCTGGTGCAAAAATACCAGGATTCATATTGCAAAATGACAACATAAAAAAATAAGCAAAATCTGTAGCATTAGGCTATAATATTACTCCAAATTAAAAGCTTGATTAAATAAGCTTAGAGGGATCATCACTCACCACGGGAAGAAACTGGAGCAAATCATATTACAGAATATTGCAACACCACTTGAGGCCAAACCCACCATGAGAGGGGTGTTGTTGGTGTCCTGTGACAAAGGAGGATGAGGAAAAAAGACAAAAACAATAAGCTCTAACAATACTGAAGAGGAAGTCAAACTACGACGCAGGATTTTAAAAGTTTAGTCACATTACCGTAGCAGTGTGCAGCTCCACTCCGTACAACTCCAGCGTGCGTGCTGTGTTGAGAAAACACAGCTCTGCCTCGCTCTTTTTAAGCCCCCTGAGAACATGTACAGTCACATATAACAACAGGAACTAACTATACAACAAAGCAGCTGTTTTTTGTTTTTTTTTTTTGTTTTGGTTTTTTTAGTGGTGGCTAAATGTAATGAACTGTCTTAATTACTTGTGTTGTGGATGCAGATCCTCCACTTTAGATAGGAAGTCTTCATCCTGTTCAGGGATGAAGTGGCATTTTGAAAGGTAACCAGGGAGCCAGGACGGGCAGTGATCCCCCATTTCCGCTACAGATGGTGGAAAGAGACACTGAGCATCCATCCACACAGAAAAAACATAACCAGCAGTACACATCCGTGTATCCTGACATCTGGTGTACTGTAAGAGCTGCTAATTGAGAGGATCGAGAGCATCCTCACAGGAATAATTACTCACAAGGTTATTATTGAGTCATTAATCATTTGTTTTTTTTCTAGGAAGAGATCGTGAGACTTACACTGCACAGCATAAGAAGCCAGCACTACAGCTGCGCTCAGCGGGCACTGCAACCTGCAATCATATTCGATGATTACACTAAACATAAGCTGTGCACAAGGGAGGGGGGGGTGCTTGAATTTGATTTTCTGTTACTAACCGTCCTTCTCTAATGTCACTCCTGATCTGGAGGAAGTACAGATGCCTGCAGGAACAGGACAAGAGGAACTTTTAACAACCCACACCTTTGTTCTGTAGCCTACAGAAAACTCTTTGAAGTGGTCTGACCTATTGGTACTGCTAAATATGTCGGCAGACTGCTGGCTACGAGCCTTCAGTTGGCAGACCAGAAGGTCCATTCACACTAAAATATTTTCTGCAGACATTCATTATCTTCACACACCACTGGTTTTGATAGCTCCCTGACTGTTCCAAGTTTTCACTTATCCTGTAAAATCTCTCAGTGATGATCAGATGAGACTGGCAGAGCAAATTTAACACAGAAATGATCCATATCAGTGACTCTGGATCACCTGGTGCCACAGATATTGTTTTGAATGTTTCAGTAACAGCTGAAATTGCAAAAAAAAAATGTCGTTTCTGACATTCACGTTGCCTTTAGGATGAATCCTAAATTTCTGATGAACAGGTGACTTTTTATCCAGCGCATCATGCCAAACACGAGGATGTAAGCATCATCAATGCTTAGCTCTTTAGCTCAAAGTTTAACAGAGCTGCTAGAATGCAACAAGACGCTTCGTCTTGTGCAACCATCATTTGGAGCAGCCACAGCTTCATGTGAAACTAGTTGTTTGGCCAAGGAGTAGGCCCGCAAGATACAAAAAAAAAAGTCTCTGATATTCAATAACACTGTATAATACTGCAATGACAATATAACATGAAATAAGCAAATACTGAAATGTGTATATTAGCTGTACAGTTGAAACAAGGGTTTTCCCTTAGTTTTTAAGGTGCTGATGTTGCAGTAGTGAGGCAGTGGAAAGTTTTCTCATCTTCCCAGCTACGATCGTGCTAAAGCTGCTTTTGGCTACTGCCTTATTCACAAGGGGTCGCCACAGCGTGTAGCTCAGCATGCTTGCTTTGGTAGATTTTTTTTTACACCGGATGCCCTTCCCAACATAAACCTAAAGGGATCTAAATCTCCTCCAAGGACTAAACTGCGGGGCCACTACTAGCTACTATCCTGCTGTTGGAATAAATATAATGTTCTCTGTCTGACAGAGACCATACTTTTTTTGTGTTCCAACAATGATAAAAATACCAACTGGTCGACACAACTTAACGGTAAGCCAGACTCTTAAAAACAAGTCAAAAATGAAAAAGACATCTATAAGTGTCATCTACTAACCTCGTCTGTTCATCCTGCAGAGAGTTGGGATCAGAGATGAAGAATCGTACTCTAAAGTTCAGATAAAAAGGGGATACGAGGCCTGCAGAGAAATACCAATTTGTCAAAAACAGAACACATTTATAGCCACAAGTTCACCTCAGTCTTAAACTGTTCCTCTTTTCTATTTGGTATCTCAGCATTTAAATGAAATTTAAAATGACTAGAAAGATAATTCCAACTGAAGGCAGTTAATTCTCTGCAGGCAAAACAACTGAGATACCTTTTATCTGCTTCTTCAAGGGCTTCTCAGGCTCCAACCATCTCTGAAATAAAGACATTCATTAAGTATAATGGCTAACTGGGGCTAAATAAAACCATTTATGTAAGTATGCCCCGTGGTTATCATCAACTAAACAGCAATCAGCATGAGCAGTACATTACAATCTCAGCTGCAATGTGCAGCAGAGGAACAGTGAGCTCACTGGAGAGTGTGTGTTGGCTGCGATAGAGGCAATGGCTGTGCTGGATTCTCTGATCTGCAAACTGAAGAGCTGCCTCTCCTGCAGGCACAGGTGGTCACATACTAGGTCCAACAGAACCACGCCTTCATCCTGCTTCTGAAAAATGGGAACGACAACAAACGACATTACAACCACCCAAACTTTACAGTAGCTTATTTGTACATGGAAATATCCTGTACAGCAGGGGTTTGCAAACATTTTGCGACCAAAGGACAAGCCAAAATTTAAAGGTGCACCTGTATTCATACCCTAGCACCTGTGACATCTGACATGCCATCAGTTCTTGCCATGTGAAGGCACTACTGTTTAGCTTTGCAGTAAAGCTCCACTAGCTTATAACTTGCCTCCACCGCCTTATAAGGCACTTCAACAAAGTCCAGCAAATGGTCTTGGTTTAGAGCCACCTCTCCTCAGAACAGATGTTTGGTTTTCAAGACTCTGACATTGCCGGTCCAGCTGAACCCATAACCCAGAAAGCAATGACTTTTTCACCCAAACACGGCCCATGTCTGCAGATTTCTTTGGGTCACATTTGACACTGACTAACAGAATTGTCTCAGGGTGCACATGGCTGCCACAACTCAGCCACAGGTCTACCAAATATGGGCCCGATGTCAGATGTGTAATGACATTTGGGTCACATCTGGCACAGCCCATGTCACCACAGCTTATGACACTTAGGCTACACAATACAACCCAGAATGTGTCTGCTATTGCAATAGATTTTTTCCAATTTTTCTTCCTCTTTTTTTTTTTTTTTTTTAAACTATACACCAGTGTGCCTTGGCAGCCCATCAGCAGCACAACATTCAGCTGTCCATTGTTTTATTAATCACTCTGAGGGATAACCCCACACCTCATCTGCATTTCTTTCTCACTTTTTCTTCCCGCTTTCTGTTACCGGAAGCTTATTCGCATCACCAGAGAATCTTGTTTACTGGAAACTGCAGCACAAACTGTGGTTTTGTTTGTTTTTTGTTTTGTTTTTTTGAGGGGAGGGGGGCTGAAATGCCCACAACCATTTCTAATGCTTATGGACACAAAATCCAGGTGATGATCAGTTTAAACTGCCTCTGCCTCGCTTATAAATGCTTCAGTGAAAGTCAGTGAACCTTACCTAAACAGAAGCAGCACAGGAGCCAAATAAAGAGAGTAATGGAGAGTTGAAAATGGAGGCTCTTTATGACCACAGCACTCTCCCTGCTCTCCCATTGTTCACATAAAAATGTTGCAAAGAGCCTGTCCTAGGAGGCAGTATCATGAGTGTCTTCCTGGCGTATGTGTGCCGGTGTGTATGCCGCCATCAGGCTGACATGAGATGCTGATGATGTTAAAGACTCCAAGAGTGGAAATCACTAGAAGGAGATGAGTGTGCCCTTAAAACCAAGGTCGCATTGTTGAGTGGAAGATGTAGATAAGTGGGAACAGGAAAGAATAGTCCGCCACTATATCACACGTGACGCGACAATCATTAACAGAGTGCACAGAGAGAGGAGTACCACATAATCTCCTCAGAAAGGATAGAGTGTGTGCGTGTTTGTGTGTGTGTGTGTCTTACGCACACTGACTCTGAAGGTCTCGATAGTGCCGTCCAGCAGCTGAACCAGGCAGAGCAGGTCCGGTTTTGGCATGTCTGTTACCAGGGTAACTCTGCCTCCCTCTCAAGACAAACGCCCTGCCCTCACCCTGTCACCAAGAGGGGACCTGGAAACACAAAATCACACACAACCACACAAAAGTGTCAGATGTTTCCAGCCTGTTGTCCTTCAGTGAAAGCACCTCCCTCACTGCGTGGTGAGTAATATATGTGCTGGACGGAGCATCAGGCTGCAGTGAGTAATGCACTGTGAATGTGAAGGAGTGACTGTAAGTGTATGTGTGTATGGTTTGTGTAATCCCTTATTATTTGGCCTGGGTCTGAACATGTCCCTTCCCTCTCCCTGCTGCTCTCTCTCTCTCTGCATCTCCCCGCCTTTGGCAGGCAGCTGAATGATAAGAATGTTAAACATTTTCAGAGTTGAACACACCCCATCTACAGCACTACAACTGATCCCAGACCAACCAGAGAAGGAATGCATGAACACAAAAACATGCACAATGAATGCATGCATGCTTGCATGTATGTATGCACTCAAAGTTACAACAACTCTGACAGTATCCACCTGTGTATGTGCATGTACATACTTACATGTGTGCTTTCCTCTATTTCCAGGTGAACGATTACTGGATCTGTCCGGCCTGTTTCTGAAAGAACACACAATGTCTGAGTTAATGTTTGAACACAGTGACACACTCTGAATATATTAGAGCAGAGCTAATGTCAATCTGATGACTGGTTTTCCATAACAACCCCTTCACAGGCAGACCTCTGATGAATTAACAAGTAAATGTTAGATTTAAAGACAGATTCATCATCATCATGTGGAGACTGTGGCTTCACTGTGTGCTTTGCATCTTGCACCTATTACTCATATGCTGTGGCTCAGTCCTACAGATTAGGGAACTGGGGACGTATTTAGCCTATTGTATTATGGTAATAACACATACTTACATTATAACGTTACCTACACAAGTTATAGAAATGTATATTGTGGATAAACTTAGATGATAATGTTAAAGCAACCTAGTTTCTGCTGCTTTACCTAACAAATCACTGAATAAACGGGGCCTGTCTCAGTGTATTAGGCCCACATTTCAGAGCTCCGTCTGTCTCAGCCTGTCGATAATAAACTCTGTCGTGACCCCGCTGTACTTTGAGCCACAGCGCGAACAAGGAACCTGTTGACAGCCTGAAGTTTTTTTTTTCTGCTGCTACACCCAAAAGGAGGAACACACAGCTGTGGCAAACTTTCCTCCAACCACCGCAGTCCTCGCTACAGCTTGGCCAAGTTCATGTTTTCTGGGAAGACAAAGGTTTAACAGACATTTAGGGGGGAAAAAAGCATTTACTACCTCAGTGGTGCCGCTTCAGAGACGGATCATATCCCCCGGAGTGTGCGCGGAAAAAACCTCGGGACGGGGCCCGTCGGAAGAGCCAGGTAAAGTAGGTAAATATCCGGGACAAGTTTCTCATCCCTGCCTGCGCTGACTCCGCGCGGCCCCGCCCCTTTGCTGCGCGCGCCTCCCCGCGTGGGCGCGCGCAACAAAGCAGAGTAAATCAAGTCTGAAGCACACTTAGGTAAAGATAGACTTCAACAATACACTAACATGTATATGTGTATAGTTTTTTGCTATTTTATTTTATTCTATTGAATTTTATTTTTAGTTTTTAGTTTAGTTATTTGTTCTTACTCATCCTTTTCATTTTTTCTCTGTATTGAGCTGCTGTAATGCACAAATTTCCCCGTCGTGGGATCATTAAAGTTTTATCTTATCTTATCTTATCTCAAAGTGTTAAAAACAGGGGAAAAAAGCTCCCTGTAAGTCAAAATCTATGAACTTAGTGTGTGATTTGTAAAACTTTCAGAAAATAGAGAGATATACCCACACCTAAAACCTTCAGTGCTTGCATCGAAATCTCCATCTCAGTGAGAGACCTGGGTACAAAAAACATACAAAAACTGAGACAGGCAGCCACCTAATAAAACCACACAATAAGCATGATCACATATCATACATTTAGAAGTGTTTTTCTTCCCATTCATTTATATAACTCAATGTTAGCTTGAGTTTTAACATTTAATTTATTTAGTTTTATGACAGGGGCACGACTGTAGGTAAATGTGAAGCTTAAAATCATACTGACATGAAATATTCACGCGATTGACAGCTTATAATCGAGACAAGAATGGAGTAGATTAGAAACATTTGGACCATACCTAAAAAGTATATTAGAGATTATTTCAAAAGTTAAAGATTTTTTAAAACATTTTTTTAAGATTATTTTTAAAGATTATTCGTTATTGTGTCACCTGTAAAATGCCATAAAATAGCAAAAATGTTCTTTCAGACCAACTTGCTCCACTTGAAAATGACTGAAAAGACCAACTAATACCCAAAAATGTTGGTGATTTATTACCAGCCTGACAAAAAGTTCAGCACTAAAATGATTTGGCCCCTGTCAGAGATCAGTGAAGCACACTAGCTTCAAACACTGCATTGATGTACAAATACATATATAACTTTTCTGAGAGTAAACTGGTGATATGGGATAAAGCTGTCCAACTTTATGATTTATTCTTGCAAAAAGAAAGGCCTCCAAGGTTCTTCATCAGACTTCATGTGCTTCATAAATTCTTCTGGCTTGTTGTCGCCATCTACAGGACACTTGAACTACTGCTGTTGTCTCCTGTATGTTATAATAATAATACATATAACATTAATACACTTTCAAATAGCTCATATTGACCAAATATAACCCACATGTAGAAAAGTGCCTTTGAGTGTCATGATGTTTGGTGTTTATGTGCACGTTTAAAATACATGAAATTCCCAATTTCCAAAAAGTCCTCTCCCCTCTCTCCTGGACATCTCCATACCTCCACAGGTATGTCAGCTGCATTAACTGCCTTTCTGCTCCTAATCCTCTTAATAGCTGCCCTCACTTCCTCCATACTAATCTTCTGCATGTTCTCCTCAATCTCTCATTTTCTTCATTCATAAGCTCCTAAACGTACTACTTCCACCTTCTCAGCAAACCTTCTCTTCACTTGTTAGTACATTTCCATGTCTATCATTAATCACACTAACCTGCACATCCTTCCCAGCTCAATCTTTCTGTCTAGTCAATCAATTCAAGTCCTTTTCGCTTTCCCTAGTGTCCAGAAATTCCCACTTTAGACAGGGATTTTAAGAATAAATGATGGCATAAAGTCTTGAAATGGCCCTATATACTGATTCTAATTGTTCATTATAGTGTATTAAAAATACTCATAGAATAACTAATAAACACTGGATTAAAGCAGGAAGCTTGAGGCAAGGATGAGATACAACCAGCAGTGACATTACACAAAACAAAGCAACAACACTGCTGACTACAAGTGGCAGCGCCCTCTGACGTTAACCGGCCACCCTTTGTTACTAAATAACTCGCAGTTTTACAGGGTAGCCTTGTCAGCTAAACTAATGAGCTAACTATTACCACACACTCTAGAATCAATAACTTTATTTTGAAAAGTCTATCCAAAATAAAAGTGTGTATGCATATTTCAACCCCTGCTTATTTACACTTTATGGCTTAAACACCTGAGTGAAGAAACACCAATGTTAGAAACTCAGCTACTGCACTCATTAACTTTTTCTTATACTGTACATCACATCACAGATATCAGATGAAATTATTATTTTATATTGGCATAATCAAGCTTGCCATACTATTCAAAGGTATATTTTCTTTCCCAGGGTAGGCCTTCACCAGTAGAAACTGGGAGGCTGCCCAACAGGGAAAACCACTCACAGAAAACACCAGCCAATAAAACACTTTCAGTATCAGTCTCTGTGTGATTATTTTTATATTTTTCCAAAATCCATAAATTACTAATGTGCAAGTTTAATTAAAAAGACTGTCATTGCAAACATTTGTTCCTTTAGATATGGTTTTCATATACTTTGGATTAAAAAACTTGTATATCTGGATTTTGGCTGCAGCTCATAAAACAAAATATTCTTTAATTGTCCCAAAAGTGAAGAAATTACTGTGTTACAGCAGCCAAAGCACCAAACACAACCTATCTCAATAAAATAATAAAATATTACAAATTGGCTCAGAAACATTAAAAAATTACACAAAAGAATGAGCTCAATAAATGTAACTAAATGTAATACAATAATGAGCTTAATAAGTAAGAGTTAATGCCAGCATGAATGCATGAATGTCATGGTAATTTGGGGCTTTTAATGATTTCTTTGAACTGTTGTTTTTTTTAATTTATTTTGGAATTTCGCTGCTCCACACAGAGTCAAAAATATACATACAGGCTCAAGTATATACAAACACTCACTTAAATCTTTTAAGAAGTGGTGCTGAAGGTTCTGTGTGTCATTTAAGGCCTGTTAACTTCTCGTTAGTAATCATGATTGACTACAACTCGTAGTTTCTCTTTGCCTACATAAAAATGTTCTGTTTGACAGCACTCATTGGACTGACCAATGCTCAGAACAATGGGAAAGTTCAAGAAACTCAGTGAAGATCTGAGGAGAACTGTACATTAATACAAGTTGGGACGGTCTCTTGGAACCATTTCTAAACAACTGCATTCCAAGATTATCAGTTCAAACAATTGGATTTAAGTACAAGTTAATCAAATGTGTCACCACTTTTCCAAAATCCGGAAGAAGACCCAAACTGCCACCCTCAGGTGAGAGAAAATTAGTTAGGATGTTCAGGAACAACCCAGGAACCACCAAGGCTCAAATCCGCCATGAACTGGAAACTGCTGGAGCACCAGCATCACTGTCTACTGTGATGCAAGTTTTACATCACCATGGACTGAGAGGATGCCGACCAAGAACGAAGCCCCTACTCCAAAATTGTCCCCTTCAAGCTCGACTGAATTTTGCAACTACCTACAGGGACAAGCCAAATGCCGTCAGGTGAAAGGTTTTATGGTTTGAGTTTGAGCTATCTGGCCACAATGATAAGAGGTATGTTTAGAGGAGTAAAGGTGAGGCTTTCAGATCTAAGAACACTGTACCAACTGTCAAGCATGGTGATGGCAGCATTGGGCTCTGGGGCTGTTTTGCTGCCAGTGGTACTGGTATATTGCGCAGAATGGATGGACTAATAAAGCAAGAGGACTGCCTCCAAATTCTTCAGCTTTACCTCAGCTCAACAGCTAAATGGTAGAAACCTGGACATAAATGGGTGTTCAACAGGAGAATGATCTCAAACACATCAGAACTGTTTTTTTAAATAGATAAAGCAGGCTAGTATTAAACTTCTGGAATGGTCTTCCCAAAACTCTGACCTCAGTCTGTCATGGTCCTGGGCTTTTTGCCCAGTGTTGTGTTGTGTTGTGTTTTTGGTCTTTGAAGTTTTTATTGTTAAATTTCTTCAGTTTGTTTCTTAGTTTGCTCATGGTTTAGTTATTCATCTTTGTATTTCTTCACTTAGTTTATTCTTGGTCCTGCGGCAACTTTGAGTTTGTAATATTGTCCTTAGTTAAAGTGTACATATTATGATTTCTGTGTTCTTTTAATTATATTTTGAAGTTATGCAAGAGCTTCTACTCACTTGCACTTGGGATTTTGACTTTCAGTTTTCCCTGTCTTCCTTATGTTTCCAGTGTCTTGTCTAGTCTGTCACTGTTTGGTGTTACTTCCTGTTTTATTTTGTCAGTCCCTTGTAGTCTGTGTATTGTGTTCACATTTGCTTCCCTTGTCTCGTTAGTTAGATTCAGTTCACCTGTTCTCCCTAGCTGTGTCCTGTTTCCCTTATCACCCCGTGTGCGTATTTTAGTCCTCAGTTGTCCTCAGTTCCTTGTCACGTTGTCTCTCATACACTGTGATGTGTTCTGTTCCTAGTCTAAGTCCCTACTTCCAGTCCTGCTCTGTTTGTGTTCTGTTTGGAGAGTCATCAGCATTAAAGCTGTATTTTCTGTTCACATTTTGACTCCCAAGTACTGCATTTTGTGTGCACAACCTGCTGGCTTCACAGTACTTTATGACACAACCCCATTGAAAATTTGTGGACTGCACCTATAAGCCAGGTCCGTGCCAGGAAACCAAGCAATTTAAATGAAATCTACAAATTCTGCCAAGACGTGTTGTCAAATATCCAGCCAGAATCATGCCTAAATCTT
Source organism: Archocentrus centrarchus (assembly GCF_007364275.1). Classification (NCBI taxonomy): domain Eukaryota; kingdom Metazoa; phylum Chordata; class Actinopteri; order Cichliformes; family Cichlidae; genus Archocentrus; species Archocentrus centrarchus. Next base: position 23,585,804 of record NC_044361.1, read on the forward strand.
GTTGAAGGAAACAAAAAGTGTCTGGTCAAGGTACAACTTGCCAACCAAATATCAGTGGGGGTGTGTGTATATATTTGAGTCTGTATGTATACTTTTGGGCCTGTGTGGATTAGAGAAAATCCAATATAAATTCAAACTTCTGCACCAAATTCTTGTTTTGAAGTCATTAAAGAAGTCATTAAAGTTCAAAGAAATCATTAAAAGCCCAAAATTACCCTGACATTCATGCCCATGATGAGTGGACGTAAACTTCTGACCACTGTACATCTATTTTTATGCCATATTATTTTTGCATTTATATTGTGTCCACTTTAGGTAAATTTGTCATATAGTATGTGGCAGACTGACTTAATTTAACATTAACAGTGTAGTAGTAAAGAGCAAATGTCAGGGAGGAGCTTTGGAGAAAACGGAGGGAAAATGTACTCAGATACACTTTAGGAAACACGGTTACCTGAAAACATGCCTGACTTACTGAAATATACCTGTTTTAACCTGTAATCTGGCTTCATGATCACCTGGCTTCACAGAGAACCTGCTCTGTCCAGGTTGGGCTGACTGTTTTGCAGCCTGTGCTATGGCCTTACACACTTGTAGGGCTGCTTTCAGAGTGCTGAGACGTTTGACCTGTGTTCACTGTGACCTGCTGCATGCTTGCAGATGTAAAACTAGCTCGGACCAGTTCCCATGCCTTCAGTGTGGTGGGACAAGAGGTTTCAGACTGAGGGCAGTCCATCAGACAAGCAGAAACTAGTTCACTTTGGGGTGACAGGGTCTCTGGCACTCCCCTTCTTCCTCCCATCGGGAACCTCCCCTGTTGCTGTCCCAGGATCAACTTTCTGCAACAGTAACCAAGACACCCTGTACCAGCTCAACCCTGAAGCCTACGGCTCCAAATTTAGACACTAGAGACACAGGGACAAACTCGATGTTATTTCAGTATCTGAACTTCATGTCCCATTTAATTCACACCCTCTTATTCTCATTGCTGACACTGCTCTTTTGGTAATTTTCCATCTGGTAACTCTATATTGCAGGACTTATTTAAGTATAATCTCTCATGTGAAGACTTTCCACTTTACAATTTCACCGCTTTCTAATTTCCCTGCCTCATCCATAAGAATTTGTTTACCACAACCTGTGCCAGGCCCATCTGCTTTCTATTTTCATTAATTATATAATTACATATTGATGTCAGTTTAGATCATGTAATTCAGCTGCCAGCAGGAAGACTTGAATTTCACGCAGGTTAAATATGTAAATCATATCTGGAACAACCAGCTACTATAAATTTAAAATGGGGTCAGTCAGATATCACAAGCATAAAACTCTTTAACGATGTAGCAGGCCCTGCCAGATTCTCAGACACATGCAACAGCCACAAGACAGAATGACTGACTTATCACATATTGGAAAGCCGCCATGGCCTTGTGGTATAGTTTGCACGAGCCACTATAGGGTTAAAAGGAAAGTGTGTGCAACAAATCCCCTCTCATAAAAAAATGATATCAATTCTCTGAATGAAATTCCTTCTAGATTGACATAAACAGTCTGTTAACTGCTACTTATTCTAAATATAGTACTATCACACATAATACAGTGCATGTCCCCTTATGAGTGTTGTCACCCATTCAGTGATATGCTGGTGGTATGCAGTCCTCCCTCTAACCACCTGTGACTGGAATTTATTAGGAAGCATCCACACCGTAATAAATGGAACTACAGAAAGAAAGAATGAGGGAAATTAAGAAAGATGTTACATGTGCATTGCTGTGTCAGCCCCAGAGCACAGTTTCCCCTGTGCTGCATTCAAGTGTCACAGTACATTATATGGACTAACATACTGGGCCACCTACAGATTACATTTCCAGCTTCTTGTGGGAAGGCTTTTGACAAGATTTTGGACTATGATTACAGGCATTTTAGCCCATTCATTCAGAGAAGCATTTGTGAGGTCAGACACTGATGTTGGATGAGAGATCCTGGCTTGCATTCTCTGGTCTAGTTCCTTGCTTTGTGCACTGAGGCATAGTCATGCTGGAACAGAAAGGGCCTTCTCCCCAAACTGTTCCCACAAAGTTGGGAGAGTTTGCTTCACTAGAAGTAAGGGGTGCAGATCAACCCCAGAAAAACAACCCCAGAGCATTATTGGATTCAGTGATTAAGAGGTGTGGCCTAATCCTTTTGTCCAGATAGTGTATTTTATACCTGTACAAGCAGGAGTCCCACCTCTCTTTTTTCTTTTAACAAACAATAGGCTGGCCATATGTCAGGATGTCATTTTGTTTATTATAAAAAAATTTCCCCACTCGCTGTGTAGGCAGTCTTTGCTGTTCAAACTCGGGTCCTCTACCAGAGGCCTGGGAGCTTGAGGGTTCTGCTCAGTATCTTAGCCGTTCCAAGGACTGTGCTCATCTGGCCAGAGATCTGGGATGTCGTTCCTGGAATCTGCCGGAGCCACTCTCCCAGTTTGGGGGGGTCAGTGCCCCAAGTCTTTCAACTGCCATGGGGACTGCTGTTACCTTCACCTTCCACACTCTCTCTAGCTCTTCTCTCCTTTGGTATTTCTTGAGCTTCACATGTTCCTTCTTCCTGATGTTGCTATTGCTTGGTGTTGCTACATCTATCACTACAGCTATCTTCCTCTGTTTGTCCACCACTACTACAACTGTCTGGTTGGTTAGCCACCACCAGGTTGTCTGTCTGTGTCTGAAAGTCCCAGAGGATCTTAGCTCGGTCATTTTCAACACTTTTGGGAGGGTATCCCATCTTGACTTCGGGACTTCCAGGTCATACTCAGTACACTACATACTACATACTATTCCAGCCACTTGGTTATGGCGTTCCATGTATGCCCTGCCTGCTAGCATCTTTCACCCTGCTGTTATGTGCTGGATTGTCTCAGGGGCATCTCTGCACAGCCTGCACCTGGGGTCTTGCCTTGTGTGGTAGACCCCAGCCTCTATTGATCTTGTGCTCAGAGCTTGTTCCTGTGCTGCCATGATTAGTGCCTCTACACTGTCTTTCAGTCCAGCTTTGTGCAGCCATTGATAGGATTTTTCTATAACAGCCACTTCCTCTATCTCAGGCAAACCAGGAAGTTTACCGGAACATCACCAGTGCTAACAATTAATCAACAGCTGGCATTTGTGGATATCAGTTTTTTGACTCCTTAATAAGGTGTTTGCATTTAATTTTTCACTAATCAAAATATCAAAAAATTAACTTCTTGCTAGTGGAAATGTCCATTGCATAACTTAATGTAGTTTTGCTAATGTAGTTTTGACTAACTGCTAATGCTAATGTAGTTTTGACTAACTGATGATAAATTAAATAGAATTGGGACTAGTGAAATTTATACTAGTAAAATTATACTCATACAAGTACTATTAGCCTATATGTAAGGTACTGTTGATTTTATAGTCAAAATTTAATTTCAGATATTCAAAAAAGGAATAGACACTATTATAGATATATTCAAAAATAATGTGATAATTAATGTGACGTATGGGAAATGATTCAGTAAATTAGGGTGACCAAATGATGACATAATATGTCGGAAATGCAATCCTCAGTGGTAGACATCTGTAATTGTTTTTTTACTAATAAAAAAAATCATTTATTTATTAATAATTAATAAAGAAACGTGTAACTCGGTTTGGATTTATTGGAACATCTGTAATGTTAAAAAAAAAAGTCAAATTTAAATTTACAAATATATTTTTCACTGGTGACAACTAACTCTATTAGTCAGCCATGCTGTTTAAATGTTAAAGGGGTTTTGTGTACGCTTATGAAACCTAAGCCACTGCAGTAGGAACGACAGTCCAAGATGCTGACGAGGAAAAGCTAAAATGCTGCTGGGCAGGGGCTGGTTATAACTTACGGTCGTTCACACATAGCATAATTGGGATATCTCCGAGGGCACTTGAATGCAGCTTCACTGGTATTCAGCGTGTCCCCTGCGTCACCGCTCCTTAAACTGAGCTGCAGGTCAGGGGCCATTGGAGAGAAGGACTCAGAGAAGGGCAGTCTGTACATGTGCCTACACCGGCACCTACCTGTGCTCGCTTTCTTTGATTTTTTATTTTATTTTTTCAAGTAAAACCAGTTGGTCAGGGTTCTTCCAGATGACCGTGTTTCAAGAAAGACCTATGACCTATGCCAAAATGAGAGGGCTTGTCTCTTTTCTCTCAGGTAAGGAGATCAAATTTAAATGTTTAAAATAAGCCTTACCTCAAGTGTTACCTTAAGTAAGTCAATGTATACTATCCAATATAAAGGTAAAAGTTAACTTAGAAAAATCCTCATCCTACTACCAGCCAAAAAATTTCTCTTTTAAAGAGAACATTTTGTAAAAAAAAAAAAAAAAAAAAAAAATCAAAAATCAAAAAGGAAACTGCAGACATAGCTGTTACACCTCCAAATAATTACAGTGGTTTCATAACTTGAGAACAGTGAGGTGCTGAATTCACACCAACCTTTTGCTGAGTAAATACAGCTGTTGAACTCTTATGTAAAAGGCTGACCCCCCTTAATGTGTTACAGCGCTGCTCAAGGGGAAGAAAGTGGGCTTCAGTGACTTCCTGCACAAATTTGTTTCCAGTCAGCAGCTCTACCAAAAGTAAGTTAGCAACAATCTTTTTTGGGGTCTTTGTCTTTCTTTTTAACAGCTTTTTACTTTGTTTTGAGCCTCATAAAACAAACCCTCTTTTATTGTGTCTGACTTCCCCATGAAGCCTGGACACTGAGAAAATCCTGCAGAGAAAAAGTAAACTAAGGAGAGGCAAGGAGGAGAAATCTGCTTTGGTGAGTTTAGAGGAAAGTTTTTTTTTTGTTTTTTTTTTTAAGCTGAAACTTAAGCTGCCCTCCTGACTGTCCTGTCCCTCTGTGTCTTTTCATCAGAGCTCTGTGAACACAGACGCCTCACAGTAAGTCGTTTTTTTTTTTTTAACTAACAACAGGAAATATTTCTCAACTGAAGAAAGTTTTCACTTGACGTTGCACAGCGGTTCATTCCTTCTTAAAAAACCGATATAAACGAGCTGTTTCTACTTAATGCATCAGTGCTAATTCTTCATTGGTCAGGGATGCACAATCAATTTTGACTTAATAATGTGGCCATATAGTTCAGGAGAGGGTTTTCTATCTGGATCCCAACTCCATTCATGAGCCTCATCAGAGGCAACCTGAAAGTTATTTCTAATTATCCATTTACATTAATTCTTTATGTTTAACTTGCTAATATTCTGCCATACATTATTAACTGTTTAATGCTGTTGTGTTAACCAGGACGAGGCCGTCAGACTTCGACTACCTCAAAGTCATCGGCAAAGGAAGCTTTGGAAAGGTGGAGATTTATGACTCATGCATCACTGCATTAAAAATCCCTCAGCGCCTACCCCCTGACCCCCTCGGTTTATTTATTTATTTTTTTGGTCATTTTTCCAGCATTTTTGAATCCTCCTAACTTTGTACAGTAAGTACAGGAGTTAGCCACGTGAAATTTTCAGCACTGAAAAACACATTTAAGCTCGGTTAAAAACTGCATACACATCAGTTTTTCATCCACTTCCAAGTTGAGCATCAATCAGTTTCAGTAGCAAACCTGCACCAGTTTTATATCTGTGATGTGGGGTAACAGAAACAAACATTGGTAAAACTGGATGTTTCATGTGTTTTCTGACTCACTGAAGAAAGTTCATTTTTGCCAAACTTTCAGGAGTCATATCATCATGTGAGACAGGTAGCTGGCCGAAACAAGTTACAGCATAGGAAAGGTCTCCTTCTTGTCTGCATCTTAATACCAGGCTCCTTTTCTAGCGATGATTCCTTCTGTGTCAGAATCATTTTCTAACCAAGCCATATTTTAAAAACTCACAAATGTAACTTATTGCTCTTAAATGGTCACTTGCAGTTTTTTTTAAACACTGTAATTATTTAAAAACAAAAAACAGTTACATCGACTTATGAACAATCTGGATTGCCTCGTCTCGACAGTTTGTCCCTGTAACATCAATATTTCAGTGTTCACCCCGTCTCTGACACAAACACAGTCCATTTCTCTCAACATTGTACCGCCTGAATTTTTATTATCTTATGAGTCAAAGAGGAGGACAAAGCCAAAATTAAAAAAGAAAAATGAGAGTGACTTACAGTTACTTTTCCATATTGTCTCTAACAGGGCTGTGTTACAGATAAAAAAAAAAATACTTTCAATTTTAGAGGTGCAAGAGTCTAAATAAATGTATCCAGTGTTGTGGTTGGTTGGAGTTTGTAACACCTCAAATGTGTTTTTCTGATGCTGAGGGGGTCAGATGGGAACTTTTTTTTTTTTTTTTCAATTTTGGTTGATTTTATGTGGAATGACCACGTTGTAAGTTGCTGTATTTGAGATGGATGCTGCGAGATTAAATGTGAAAATGCAAACTTTTACAGGTGCTTCTGGCAAGACATAGAAAACAAGGACGATACTATGCTGTGAAAGTGCTCCAGAAACAGATGATTGTCAAGAGGAAAGAGGTAATCTAATCTATCTATCTATCTATCTATCTATCTATCTATCTATCTATCTATCTATCTATCTATCTATCTATCTATCTATCTATCTATCTATCTATCTATCTATCTATCTATCTATCTATCTATCTATCTATCTATCTATCTATCTATCTATCTATCTATCTATCTATCTATCTATCTAAATGTATGTGTTTCCACAGCAGAGGCATGTGATGATTGAGAGGAGTGTACTGCTGAAGGGACTACAGCATCCATTCCTGGTGGGACTCCACTTCTCTTTCCAGACATCAAACACACTCTATTTTGTCCTGGACTATGTCAATGGAGGAGAGGTGTGTGTGTATGCGATTAAGGATTTCAAAAATGTCCTGCATTGAGATGTTTAGTAGTTATGCACACTATACAATATGTCTGTAGAAGTGCAACATGAGCACTGGGGTGTTGCTGATGTGTTGAATTCATCTCTTTGCTTTCAGCTTTTCTACCACCTCCAGAGGGAGGGGTCATTTCCAGAACCCAGAGCTGCTTTCTATGCTGCAGAAATGGCTGCAGCACTGGGCTACCTCCACTCCCTTAACATTGTCTACAGGTATATATATATATATGCGTGTACATACATAGCTTTAGAAAAGCACTCATTTTGCATGTTCTGTTCTGTATGCTTAATTTATTCATGCAGAGAAATCCCAATGAAATATTCCAGTTGAAATTCACCATGTCCTCCAATGCCACATTAAAAAATAAAGAGCAAGAACAAGCAATGTGAAACTAGAGGAAACAAACAACTGCAAGAGGAGTTAATGTGAGATTTTGCAGGAATTACTAGACTAAACCAAAAGTTTTGTCCTTATTTGTTTTTATGTAGAGATGTCAAACCTGAGAACATCCTGCTGGACAGTGATGGCCATGTGGTGCTGACTGACTTTGGGCTTTGTAAAGAAGGTGTGGCCAAAGGTGGGATCATGCACACCTTCTGTGGCACTCCAGAGTACCTCGCTCCAGAGGTGTTACAAGGCCACCCATATAGCCCAGCCGTGGACTGGTGGGGACTCGGCACGGTGCTTTTTGAGATGATTTGTGGACTGGTGAGTTTAGGTGCAATGATCTCTTTCCTTTACATCATCTCACTTTCTTCAGCACCTTAAACTAACTCCCCGTTCTCTTCTCTCAGCCTCCATTTCATAGCCACAGCAAATTAGAAATGTTTCAGAACATCCTTCATGCTCCTCTGCAGCTGCCCAGCAGCGTCTCTGAAGCTGCCCACTCACTGTTGGAGGGCTTATTGGAAAAAGACGTCTCCAAGCGCTTAGGAGAGAGTCAAGACATTGTAAGTGCCCCAGTGAAAGAGAAGAGAAACAGTGACAAAACATAACCACAAAGGGGTTCACTGTTGTTGTGTTTCCAGGTGGAGCTGCAGGAACATCCCTTCTTTGCCTTCATCAACTGGGATGACCTCCTGGCCAGAAAAATCAGACCGCCTTTCATCCCCAAAGTGGTACGAGTGAATCAGAAATGAGCTTATCGCACTGTTGTTTGTAACCGAGTCAACGTGGCTCACTCCTCTTCTCCTCTTCAGGCTGGCCCCTGTGATGTCAGTTACATCGACCCCGCCTTCACGCGACAACCTGTACCCGCCTCTGTGAACGAGAGGTGGCAGGCGGCCGAGTCCTGCGAGGCCTTTCTGGGATTCTCCTACATGAACCCCGCGGAGCGTGTGGCAGCAGAGCCAGTTTCATAACAACGCCAAATCCTCAGCGAGCATGTTTCTTCAAATATTTATTTTTTATGTCATAAATTTTTAAGTGGGTGTCTATTTTTAAGCACTTGAGCAAAAAGATTCTTACACTAACAGTTCAATGTACTGTATGTTTCATTGGATGGTTTGTTTTTTTGGTTATTGCTGTTATTTCAATATCTGGTCATGATGATGGAATAGGCTGGTCACTGTTTCATACATCCTTGCTGCTTTAATGCATCATATGAAACACTTAACAGTTTGAAGTAAATTTATTTATCTGCATTTACAGTATATTAAAATATACAATGTGTACTGCAAAATTCTCATTCTACCATTACATTCACAGCTTAAAAGTGTACTGAAAATACTTTGCTGGCTGCTTTATTGCTGCATTACAGAGCAAAATACAGAAAGCATCTCCATGTGGCATTTAAATAAAAAAAAAACTCAAAAAAACAAAAACAATGGGATGCCAGCCTATTGGCTAAACACTAAAACACAAACTGGGCTCAGCTCTGACTTCATGTGTGGTGTTGTGAAGTCTTTTTTTAGTGCCAAACAGAAAAAAGCCAATCACTGTGGAGAACCTTCCCCCCAAAAAGGAGCATTTGGTCTGATTCTTTCTACCTCACTTCACAAGACTGTGGAACAGTTTGGATACAGGGAGGGTGGCTTTCAGTCTGTCAGTAGATGCTGAAGGAGGCGTAGCTCTGCTCACTTTGGCAGGTAAAGTAGGCAATCAGCTGACCGTTGCAAATCATCAGAAACAAGCCACTCCCTAGGGAACAATGAAGAGTAAAATATTTGGAACAGCTAAGCACATGAGGGTGAGACTGACTGTAACCGATGAGCTGGCAGTGGTGTTTGTCTTACCTAAAGCCAGCCACCACTGCCACACCGTGGGAAACTCCAACATTACTGCAATGTGGAAACAAAATGTGCCATTAAAAAAACACATTTGGTCACTCAGGCATGCACCTGGGTAGATGTGCTGCTACATTACTCCTCACCTAGGCTGGTGATCATTACATGCATTAGTGTGACAGTGAGAGCATAGTCCCAAACCCGCCTCCTCACCACTGCAGCAAATAGAAGGCCACTGCAAAAGTAGGTGAGCTCCAAGGACAGGAGGTTAACTAGAAAAAAAAGGGATAAAATACATTATCTGTACAAAGCTTGCACTCTGTCGATTGTGTTGCACGCATTAAGTGTGCTCACCCAAGTATTTGGAGTTGGATTCAGTGGGTTCGGTCTTAAAGTCAAAAGGAATCAGTCCGTCAAAGTGGTCCAACCTGAAATGAGAGATATGATAAAGTTACAGCAGCCAAAACACTAAACACAATCTATAACTAAATAGCTTAAATAAAGTAGAATAACTCAAGTAGAACACAATATGACAAAAAATAGATCAATAAGTTAAAAAAAAAAATTGCACAAAAGGAGATCAAATTGAAAAATTAAGAATTTAAGCCAAAATGCAAGTAAAACACAATAAGTAAAAAATATAATACAATAAAGTGTTTCTATGGAGTAGAATATCCCAATACATTTAGTAACGCAGAATAAAACAATCAAAATAGCTTATTAAATGTAGTTAAAAGAAAAATAATGCAGTAGTCTAGTTAGTCTAATTATTTCAGGGGTCTCAATTGGGGAATGGGTCCCCTGAGCCAGGTGTTGGGTAGTTTCCCCACTTTATAATCACCATTATCATCAATTTATTATTATTTATTATAATCATCAATATCCTTTCCGTTATCAAGGAAGACAAATCCTTTCAATCCTTGCGTGTGCGTGTACGCATGCGTGCGAGAGACTTTCACCTGAAGGCACCAAAGCAAACACTCCCGATCATGTAGAAAAGCGAGTAAAATATGAGCAGACACAGCAGCAGGTTAAGGAGCACGGTCTGTGGGGGTGGAGACAGATAATGAGGCGTTATTTTACAGATTATTGTCCGTCGACGCCACATATTTTCCACATAACGCAACATGAGACAACACCAACCTGCAGCTGAGCATGCACTCACACAGTATTACAGGCGCAGATCCCCGCAGTGGGAGGGATAAGCAGGTAGGCAGGCAGCCTCTTTTATGGGCTGCAGCCCGACCCGCTGCTGGATTGTAATATATAAGTATATCCCATGCGTGTTTTCCTTAGACACAAAAACAGCCTCTCATACCCGGTTTAATGTACTATTTAACCGAGCATCATTCCCACTTTCGATCCACAGCTCACAGAGACGCCTAAAAACACACCGGACTGCCGAATAACCCCACAACACACGATCTCCCCAGCTTACCTTCGAGTCGACCGCCTTGCCTTTGAATGCCATCTCATGGTTTCTCTTTAATGTTTTATTCCCAAATAACGTGGGCTGCAGCAGGCTGCACGACCTCCGGTTAAATACCCCCCCCCGCCCAGTACAAAGTGGACTCCTTCTGCCATCTAGCGACCGACACGGGACGCGGACCTCTTTCACAGCCCAACTGAACTCATCTCACCCCGTATTGTTTTACTGAAAAAATAAAAAAGACTTTTCTCAGTATGTGCCAGTTATGTTGTCGAGGATATTTATTATATTTTGCACCCCGGGTGGTACCTGTTTCCGGGGACATGCCTCGCATCTGCAGCCTTGCCATTACAGTAGAAAGCCGCTCGGTGTGTGAGGGGGAGATTTAAACCGGCAGGTTAGCTGCTGATATTTTGGTTGGAACATGAGTAATTTTGCACCCAGCATATACTTCCAGTCAATCTGGTGACCACACGAGGCACCTGAGTGGTCACATGCTGGATTAAATTGATTATTTGTCACAGGAATAAAAATAAATAAATAAATAAATAAAGCGTGCACCCAGCAGCCTCGCAGTGTGATGAAACGTGAAGGAATCAGGCAAATTGTGGTCCGACGTTATTTTAGTGCATCAGACGCGAGGCTGCGTTAAGATTTAACTAATCTTAAACTCAGCATGCGCCGATTTCGTGTGCTGGTTTTGACACACCTCAGTACACACTATCCGACAGGATCCGGTGTAGCAGCCCATTGTGCTCGGTATTTTTTATTTGTAATTTTTTTTTTTAATCTTTTTCTTGAAACGTCTCTTTAGGTGATTTTACAAGCCTCAGCATTTATTTTTATAGTTAGCACCGGTATTTGAAGACTGATCAACGCCTGTGCCCTGATTATGTCTGCACCAACGAGCTACTAAGCGATTACAATGTTTGAAAAGTGGGAAGTGATCAGTTTTGCCCACCGGGGAACCAACGGCTCCTCAACGGCTCTGTATGGGGGCACAGCGCTCCCTGCGCTCCGGACATACACAGTAGTACTTCACGGCTTTTTTTAGGCGGTTTGGATCAAAGGGGGTAACCCGAGCCCCAGTCCGGTAGACTATACTCCTTCCAGCAGCGCTGAACCGAGTTTTGGGGCGTGTTGTGAGCGTACACAGGCCCGGTATTGACCACCAATAGTGAACTTAACTTTTCCGAGACCCAAAGTTGTGTCAGGCAGCGCATCTTGCGCGCATGCGCAGCACTCTATCCAGCTCTAAATAAGAGTTAAAACAGAAACGAGGTGAGTTCCACAATTTTTAAACAACACGGGCGTTAATAATCATCTACTGTCGTTGACGAGGACGGCGTTTAAAAAGCGGACGTTCATTTTGTTAATTGGCGATAGTTCCCATTATTTCCACTCTGATTTAAAACGGCGAGAATAAATCGTTTTTTTTCAAGTTTCTATTGCAGAAATTAATCAAGCAACAATGTTAAAGCTCGTAACAGTGTCGCGGCGTTGTTGCGAGTGTGTGTGATATTCTGCGAGCCATTTGCGTTTTGCAAATGCGTTTTCCTATTGTTATTAACCGGGAAACTTATTTATTACAGATCGTCCTTATAGCTGGCTCTGCATCCAGTCTCAATGCTACGGCTAGCCGTCCCTAGCAGCCCTCCGTTCACATGAACAGAGTGGAGCTAGCGACTGTTAGCTTCGTGTCAGCGCTAGCTAGCAACCTGGGGCTGACATTCCGTGACAAGGGGAAAGTGAAGAAAAACGGCCAGAGTGAATGAAAACACCAAGTCAGGAAATTACACAGCAAGCGTTTGCTTTTGTTTAACGCGTAGCGGCTTTGCAGTATTTGTTTAAAATGGTAACTTGAGTAATTAACATAGTTTAAACGTGTTGGTGGCCTCTTCCTATGCTCCGCCATTTTGTATAAGACGAATGCTAATCATGGGCGCTCTTACATACACTTTATTTATGGCTAGAATAAAACTGAGGCGCGGGGTGCAAAGTCAAACTTCACCGAGATCCACGAGCTCTGACTGTTGTTTACTTTTGACACGGTTGTGACCACGGTGCAAGCAGAAAATATAACCTTAATTCAGTGTTGAACATGCGTCAGGACTAAAACGTTATATCGTATTATTAAACGGATAAAGACGCTTTTAAGTTTGGCCAGTGAGTGCAGAAAACAGTGTTCTCCTTACAGTTGATAAACAAATGAGCCCCTCTCTTGCTCCTAACCGGGCAAGCAGTCGGTTTTAAGAGATACTGTTAAAACAAGGAAAAGACGAAGTTGTCTGGTTAACTTAAAGTTGAGACGTCTTTCCTCTTGTTTGTCAATGATCTGGAAGAAGGTTTACCCTAATGAGGTCGTTTGTGCTCGCATTTCTCTGTTAGTTGGCCGGCAAAACATTATTATTATTGACTGTTTAGTCTGAAATCGAAGTGCATGGTGTATCCTGCAAGCCAGCACGCAGTCGCCATCTAGCGGTGATGCTGCGCCAAGCTGTTTACAAGTGCAGGGAGGAATAAAACTGCATTTGAGATTGAAATCAGTTCGTGGATGAAGCCGTAGAGGACCGCCTGCCTTACTGCAGTTATCCTGCACAGTGAAACGATAGGCAGACAAAAACAGAATAGTTAAAGTCAGAGGTGCAGTCTGGGCCTCTTTGTGAGGCCTGAGTGTAATACCGTGCCTTCCATGTGACTCTTCGCAGGTTGGTCATATCAGCGGAGTGGGAATGACTGACACTCCACCCAGTGATGGCCCCTCCCAGGGAGCTGAGTTTGACATGATAGGTGCCCTCGACTGGAAGGATGGTATTGCCACGCTGCCAGGCAGTGATATCAGGGTACAAAAGAGATTATTTTGTTGTTCTTGTGTTCTGGTCCTAGATCTTTCTTGCTTGTGCAAATGTTTGTTTTTAGGGGGAGGAGGCTATCTGCATAGCTGTTACTCAGGCTGTCCCCTGAACTAACTCAGCTCATAATTAGGATCATAGTGGCACACCACCTTGGCTGATAGGCATATCTACCACACCCCCCATCCATCCCTTGTTTTTTTTTTTTGTTTGTTTGTTTTGTTTTTTTCTTTAGTTTCGCATGACAGAGTTTGGAACTCTTGAGATTGTCACAGACCTAGAGGTCAAAGGGCAGGAGGCAGAGCCTAACAGTCAGACCTTGGACCCAGCACCATCTCACACGCCCACACCTCCACCAGAGGGCCAGTCACAGACAGGGACAGTCAAAGCTCCAGCCAATCCAAGCAAGCCAGGATTGTCTCAATCTAAAGGTATGATGGCACATGATTATCATTGTTGTTATAAAGAATTTCACTGTTTGGTTTTTCAAACTCTACGCATGCTATGTTTTGTGCAGTGATAGGCCTCCGTTTCTGCCCTTCTTTCTTCTCTGTCCTTTAGCGCCTGGTCCTGTGCTTTTGTCTTTAGAGGAGGGCCCCAGTATGGAGGGCCCTAGCGTGGAGGTTGGTCCCAGTGTTGAAGTTGGTTCTAGCGCAGACTTGGGCTCAAATGGGGAGCTGTCAAGGTGTCGGGCTTGCGGTGGCCGTGTTCCTGGGGATGCCCTGCTCCAGGGGAAATTCTGTAGCTCAGCTTGCGCTCAGCCCTCCAGTGGCAGGTAAAATTACATACCTCTGTTAGCTCTAGTAATGCTCTCTTTTTTAGTTTGACTTGATATTTTGCTTCATGTGGAATAAATCTTTGTTTTTTGTGAAGATCATCTCCAGGGGAAGCACGGGAGGGTCAGGCAGCAGAAGGTGAGAGACTTGGCAAACGTGTGCGCAAAAAGAGGAAGATTTACATGGACTCTGGTGATGAAGAGGAAGAAAACCAAGAAGAGCCAGAGGTGAGGAATATACCATCAACACCAATGTTCAGCATTCACTTTCAGAGCTACATGCCGTTCAGATGTTCAGTAGTCCTCTCCCGGAACAGGATGATAAATGTTTTGATAGTCCTGTTTAATAACATATTTTTTTCACTCTGCTTTTTTTGTAGGAAAAGGCTAAGACTACCAAAGGCAGGAGAGGAGCCAAAATTGCCAAACTGGGTATGTTGAAGGAAACTCTAAATATTTTTAAAATCTTTTAATGCGCCACATCAGTTTATTGTTGTGTTGTTTATCTGGTGATGCATTTTTATCAGCTTTCAAAACTGTCCTCTGATTTAATTGTCAGATTTTCTAATTAGCATTTACATTATCATCTCATTTGTGAAACCTACAGACACTGTATGTCTAAGAGCGACAGAAGGCAGGAATGAAGAATGAGTTTTTATTAATTTGGTTAAATCCAACCAGTATTATAAACATGATGTTTCATGTGGGGAAGTGAACTTGGATAAAAAGAAAAGTGTCAGACCACCTTGAAAAACTCCATACATGTTTTTATATTCATTGTTTGTCATTGACATTATTATATATTTATTGCAGCACATAATATGTGACTGTTTACCCAACCTTTAGTGGCTGCCCAACCCAATAAGAAACGGGCATGGAGCTGGCCTGCTTACCTTGAAGAGGAGAGAGCTGTTGCTGCTCCAGTTAAACTATTTAAAGAGGTAAATACCCCCGCATACCTGCTATTTGTCCACTGTTTAGTATAAACTCAGTCTTGTTTATTTAACTGTGCTGTGATTTTTTTTTTTCTTTTTTACAGCACCAGACATTTCCACAAAGCAGGAACAGTTTTAAGGTGGGGATGAAGCTGGAGGGGCTTGACCCAGCTCACCCGTCTCTGTTCTGTGTGCTCACTGTTGCAGAGGTATGGATGCTCATGCCTGACTATGGAACACATACAATATATCCATTTTCATAATTGAGATTTTTCACTCATGAGCACCTCCCCTTTTCATTCCAGATCCAAGGTTACAGGGTAAGGCTCCACTTTGATGGATACCCAGAGTGCTATGACTTCTGGGCTAACGCCGATTCGTGGGATCTGAAACCGGCTGGGTGGTGTGAGAAGAATGGACACAAGTTATTGCTGCCTAAAGGTAATCACAAAGCCACCGTCCTTGAATGAATACTACTAATAAACCTGAACTTCAATGTAGGATTTTTTTATTTATTTATTTATTTTTTTAACAAAGTTGGGTCACAGCTCAGCTGACGGCTTGTCATGTTGTAGGTTGTAAGGATGGCGAGTTCAATTGGAGCACGTATGTGAAGAACTGCAGGGGTCAGCTGGCCCCAAAACACCTTTTTAAGAGCCTCAACACAGTGAGTACTAAACAAATCATGTTCAGCTGTATATTCTCAGAAGATGTCAGATGGTTCTATGATTCACTGGCTAAATGCATATTGTCTTTTTTTTTCTTGTTTTTTTTTTTTTTTTTTTTTTAGTCTGTGACTCCATCTGGATTTAGAGCTGGGATGAAACTGGAGGCGGTTGACAGAAAGAACCCTTCATTGATTTGTGTTGCAACAATTGCCGCTGTTGTCGACAACCGCCTGCTCATTCATTTTGACAACTGGGATGACACACATGATTACTGGTAAGAGATTATTGCTCAGAGATGTTCGCCGGTCTGCCTTGAGGGCAGCTGAAGATTTAAATCCATGTGAAACCAGTGCTAATTTAGTCCCTGTCTACTGAAGATGGCGTGC
The DNA here is from genome assembly GCF_007364275.1 of Archocentrus centrarchus. NCBI lineage: Eukaryota > Metazoa > Chordata > Actinopteri > Cichliformes > Cichlidae > Archocentrus > Archocentrus centrarchus. Next base: position 23,601,973 of record NC_044361.1, read on the forward strand.
TACTGTATCTTAAATAAATGGACTGATATAGAAACTACAGTGTTTCCGAAAGTCTGTATTTTTGTAATCTCTTTTATTAGTATTCCTTAGTAAACCCAAAGCTGATGTTACTATGCACCCATTTACTTGTTTTTGTTTTAAGGTGTGATGCCAGCAGTCCATACATCCACCCTGTGGGTTACTGTGAAGAGACTGGGCTAACTCTTACAACTCCAGCTGGTAAGACACAGACCAAGACACATGTGGGTCAGTATAAATTTAATATACTCTAGGACCCAACTAATGTAGCATCTAAGATTATTAGATAAAGACCAATGAAAATGTAGAATCTGCTAATAAAGCTAATGCAACATTGTGCCACCGATGAATTGTTCTGCAGAAGGTAAATATGCTCAAGCTAAGTGCATTAGTGGTAAAATATCACTTCCTGTAGATGACCATGTTGTCACCTATTTTTAATCAGTTGGATATTGTTGTTACGAACTTGTAGAAATAGCTTGGCTTACATGTGATTTGTCAGCAGTGTCCAATGCATGTAACGTCTTCATCTCCTCTCCTTAGAATACAAGGAACCAAAGAGTTTTTCGTGGGAGAAATACCTGGAAGAGACGGGGACACAGGCAGCTCCTGCACGAGCTTTTAAACCGGTACGGTATACGAGTACATAGATGCTTACAGTACTGGGCTCCAGTAGTCTAAATACAGTCATGTGAGTCTCTTTTTTTTTTTTTCTCTCTCTCTTCATTATTCTGCATTTCCAGCGACCACTGCATGGCTTCCAGGTTGGGATGAAAATAGAGGCTGTTGATAAGAGGAATCCCATGCTCATTCGTGTTGGTACAATAGCAGACACAGAAGACCACAGACTAAAGGTGGGAGATGACTTTTCATTGGGACACTTCTTGGTGTTCTCTGTGCTCAGCCTTTGTTTAATTTCCCTTCTTGTAGATCCACTTTGATGGCTGGAGTTCAGATTACGACTACTGGGTGGAAACTGACTGCCCAGATCTGCATCCTGTTGGGTGGTGTCAAAAAACTGGACACCCACTACAATACCCTAACGGTGCGACACATTTTATGACTCTGTCACACACAATGTCCTTGTCTGTCCTGCTCAGTAATGAGGCTGAGGTTGCCAGATTTCTAATTTCGACAGATGAGTCAGCGCAGTTGGTCTCCGACTTCATTTAACTTGAATCTGGCATTGGGAGGAATCTATAATGAATTCAGAATGTTTGTTTACAGAATTTAATTAAGTCTCCCTTTTGTGTGTATTTTTCAGGCTCCAGTGATTTATTGACTACCCCAGGACAAGGGTGTCCTACCCCAGGATGCAACGGTGTTGGGCACATCAGGGGACCTCGCTATGGGACTCACTACACGTTAGTAGCTGAAGCTTTCACAGTCTATTTTTATTGTTATTGTATTATGTATTGCATCTCCATTTTCATTTCAGATGATTTATTCATTTTCCCAATTGCCCTCCCTGTTCACCTCAGGGAATATTTGTCATCATTTCTAAGTCGCTGTATTTTTATTAGCTAGGCTGTTTCGAAGGAAAGGTCGAACTATTGTCATAGCCTTGGCAGCAGCGGCATCTGTTCCACAAAAACTTCACGATGGCCTTAACTCAAGAACAATGTGACCTAGAATGTTCAAATTCACACAATAGATGCATCTACTAAAAATCAAGATCTCGAATCTTGACCTAAAGAAGAAAGGTCAATGGTCAGGTTTTCTAAAAATGTTGTGAGCGCGATAACTCGAGATGGATCTCACCTAGGATGGTCAGATTCACGCCATAGATGCATACTGTTCAAACTAGACACATCAATCGTCACACACTTGTTCACCGACTTATTATAACAGCAGTTTGAGCCCCCTGTTACCAATCCAAAACCCTAACCCGAGCGTTGCACCCAATCAGCAGTGCTCTTGTTAGTCTCTGTGTTACCTTGCTGTCTTGATTTCTATAAAATACTGCAATTTCCATTTTTCTTGGATCCTGTCAGTTGTCAGATAATGTCATCTTGTTTTATTAAGATTTAGTAACTGTGTGATTGCGACAACTAAAAGTGGAGAAGTCTCCGTGTTCTCGAATGTCATTTTTATTTGTGTGGGCTGCCAGCACTCTACAGGTGTTGCTTGTGTGTTTGTCTGTATGTAGGAGTGTGAGGTGAGGTGATATTAACTGCTTTTCCTTTGGCTGTGTTATAACCTCTTATTGGAGTTTTAAAAAAACAAAAAAACAAAGGCTTTGTGTCCCAGTGAAGTTTGTCTGTGTGTGCAGTCAGGTGAGCTGTCCTTACTCAGAGATAAATCTGAACAAAGAGGGTTTGCTGCCAGACCGTCTCAGCGGAGAGCGGCCTCCCGCACTCAGTGGGCCTCATCCTCGTGGGCGACGCCCTGACCCTAACGCAAACAACACGACACAAAGCTCCTCAATGCCAGAGCAGCCCGAAGGAGCGGAAGATGCCCAGAACAGGTTTGCTGTTGAATGCTTTGCTTTCAGTCTACAAAAATGACGCACTTTAAAAGCCTTACTAACACTCATGTTAGGGCATTTGCATACAACTATACATAGTGGTTTGTACCTGAGCAATGATTATCTGTGTTGCTAGGAAACCAGTGACAGCGGAAGCTGAGCATACAGGACGCAACAGTCAGCCAGAGGCACTGGGTGGAGCCAGCGAGCAAAGCCACAATGGAACAAGGCCTAAACGGTACCTGTCGCTCATGATACCCTCAGACTAAGCTGTGCTCAAGATGAATTGTTTGTGTCAAGGAGTAAATTGTTGTTGTTCTCTTTAGGACAGCTCCAGTTCCCAAATACCTGAAAATGCCCTATGTCAAAGAGGAGATTGGTGATAGTAAAGGTACGCAGGGAAAAAAGTGCAAAATGAATTGTGTGTATCACACCCTCGCTTCCTCCCACTGACTGCTGTGTAAACCCCCCCCCACCCCACCTTCCACTTTTCCTCAGCCTCTCCAGACACCATCTCCCTCCAGCAGGCCCTCCATGAGTCTGTGTTCTCCCCCGGCATCTCTTCCTCTCCTCCCCATCGGGTGGCTCTTTGCTGGGACAAACACTGCCAGCTGCTGCCTGAGGTCCTGGGGCTGACTGCCAAGAGAGTGGCCACTTGGAGCGCTGAGGAGGTTAGACATGCTTAAACACTCAGACTGTGTAAACACAAGAAAAGCAGGCAGACAAACTCTGAATCCACTCATCCAACATGAAGGCAGCTAGTTGTTCAGGGAGACTGCAACTGCACATGAATATTCACTAAGGGCTTTTCTGTTTGTCGCGGTGTGCTGGAGCCATCATTCTGCTAGTCAGGTGAACGAGTGAAAGTCAAAGGCATGTAAAGAATCATGATCAGGGTTATAATAGTTTTGGGTTTTACATTATCGTTTAGTTTTAGTTAGTTTTTACTTTTTTTCTTTAATTCAGTTAATTTTAATTAGTTTTCAGTGTGTGTAATATTAAGGACACACATGAACATCAACAGGGAGAAACAGAAAAACATGAACTCCCAAACTCAATAAATTCTACAATAAACTTCCAATAAAGTTCAGCATCAGTGCAGTAGATTAACAACAGCTTCTGTTTTGGAGCTAACTTGGTTAGATGCTCGATTTGTGGCCGACCTCATGTCGCATTTCTGCTTGTGTAGCTGGATTGTGTGTGTTCATTATCTTATGGTCGTGTGCTGGTGTTTTATATCCGGTGCCGGCTGGGACTTCTTTTGGTCCTCGCTCTTTGTGCTCAGTTTTTTGGCTTCAAACATATTTGTTCCTGTTTTTTCACTTTCTTCATTCCCTCGAGTCCTTATTGATTGTTACTGATTGTTATTCTCTCACTGATAAAGTGGCCGGAAATGCACAAGGACGGAACAGGTTCATCACAATGTTGCAGCTGCGTGGCAGCGACGAGTAGTCACATTTCTCCGGAGGTGAACGCCAGATCACGTCGGTTCAGAGCGGTTTCCGTAGCTGCCTTGTGTGCGCTTCTCAGGTGGACTTTGACGTTGGTGTTTTTTCCTCACTGAGATGTGTTCCATACATTTTTCATCATTCACAATAAGACACTCTTCTATCTGTATTATCGGACTCAAAGAAACTCCATACGGGACTCTGCCGCTTTCTCGGCAGACTGCTGCCATTACTTTGTGGACCAGCTCGGTGAGCACGTGTACAGCTGCCTGACGGCGCTCCCAGCTTAAACTCGGAGAGCGGAAAATGATCAGTCCACAAGGCTTTGAAATCAAATGACAAACAAGAAAAGGAAGGTCATTTTATCTACGATTTTAGTTAGTTTTTGAAACTCACAATACAGTTTTAGTTAGTTATCGTTTTTTTCTTTTTAATTTTAGTTTTTATTTATTTCAGTTAACGATTATTTCGTTCGTTTTCGTTAACTATAATAACCCTGATCATGATTAGTAGATTAACATGTATTGATCGACATCCTGTCTTTGTAGCTTTTTGCTGTATGCTTATTTTCTCCATTCTTCAGGTGGCCGGTTTTGTCAAAGGGCTCCCAGGATGTAAAGAACACGCTACTACATTTAAAACAGAGGTAAGCACTTCAGAATCGTTTGTAAAAAGAAATGAGAGTGAAAGTAAAAGTGAGATGGAACATAGACAGACCACCCATTTACGCTTGCTTCTGAAGGAATGACGGGTCTGACGATGTGCTAGCAGACAGTCCGCTCACTTTTATTTTTAAAGTTTAGCTGCTGGTAACCAGCAAGCTCCATCCCTTCCTGTCCCAATTGACAGGCCGATTAGTGACTGTTTCGGCGATTTTCAGTATCAGTCATTTGGCACTGTAGAAAGTCAGAAACTCTTCCAACTCCCCAGTGTGGGTGATGGAAGTTGTTCTGCTTTGTGAGCTGGAGGGCCACTCTAACTACAACAGTTTAAGACACTGGAGTTGGACTCTGTCTGCAGGATGAGGGAAGTCACTGAAGCAGTAGCTGATCAATTGCTCTGATTATTGCCAAAAATTATTTGATAATTCATTTACAAAAGAGTGGGGGAGCCTCTTTTTGCATGTAGATACACTACCATCATAAATGGTATCCAATTCAGTGGAAACACTGCAGCATGCAGTCTGGAGCGCTCAGCAGGTGTCCGCGCCAAAAAAATCAATTAAAAAAACACCCACAAACTTAAAATTGTTTTATGTAGTGGCTCCATGTAAAAGTGAAAAGGAAGGTAGATGGTAGTGAGACCTGCTATGATGTATGGAGCTGCCAGGCAGGAGGAAAAGAGGAAGACCTCAGAGGAAATTCATGGATGTAGTGAAGGAGGGGATTGGTGTGACAGAGGAGGGATAGGGTGAGATGGAGGCAGATGATCCGCTGTGGCGACCCCCCCTAAAGGGAGGAGGAGGAGGAGGAATCATTGCTCCAAGGCTTAGTGATTAATACCTTACATGCAAAATATCCCTAGTTTGAGACCTGGAGGAGACACAGTTCCACCCTAAGGGGGTCACAAACTAGTGTACTTCTAGTACTGGTCACAAGACAGGATAAACGGGAGGGTTGTGTCAGGAAGAGCATCTGATGTAAGATTTGTGACCCCTTAGGAAATAAGGGAGCAGCCAAAAGTACCTTCTTCTACCTGATTTATGTCCACTTTTGTGGAGTCTCGTTTTGCTGGTGTGTGTGTGTGTGTGTGTGTGTGTGTGTGTGTGTGTGTGTGTGTGTGTGTGTGTGTGTGTGTAAACACACATTGAAACGGAGAGCGTCAAAACAGGAGTAAAAAAAAAAGCTCATTTTGGTGGTGGTTTCAGCATCGGTTGGTTTTTACGTTATGTTACAGCCTTTCAGTTTATTTTACATTCCTAGAATGGGATAATGGTTGGGGATGTTCTGACTCACCTACACAACCTTTTTGTAGAGCCTAAGATGTAACCTACCTAAGTGGCTGGCGTCGTTGCTGGCATTAACACTTGTGCATTATGTGTTAATTACTGTGTGGTCATGCACCGGTGTTTTACATGTAGTGCCAGCCATGATAGAAACAAAGAGAATGCTGGGAATTTTTTCCCCTCCTGGGTCCTCGCTCTTTGCTGTGGTCAGTTTTTTTTTTTTTTTTTTTTTTTTTTCTTTTCAAAGACAAACATATTTGTCACTCTAGTTTTTTCAACTTCTTTGTGAATTCCCTCGTATGCATTCCAATAGCTTCTGCAGTCTCCCTCCAGGATTTAGATTGATGATTTGATTATTATTCCTTATATTAAGACGATTATTGTTATTCTCTCACTGATAAATTCAAAAACTGTGGTGAAAAAGTACCCGGAAATGCATAGTAGGAGTCGATGGTGCTGAACAGGCCAATCACAATTGTTGTTGGTTGCATTGACCCAACGCGTAGTTATGTTTCTCTGGAGGTGCATGTCAGGTTGTGCTGTAGGGTTTCAGAGGGGTTTGCGGTTATGACGTAGATTTCTTGCTGAAGCACAAATCTCCCAGTAAGAAGTACACACTTTGAGGCGCCGGTGTCCCACCACTTAAAGCACCTTTAAAATGATGGCTTTGACCAATAACTACTAAATAGTTTTTTTTAATGCTTTATCTGTAGAATAAACAATTTAGAGCTTTTTTATTTTTTCTGAATTATTCTTATTTAACTAAGTAATTAATTGACTTAAGGACTTCAGACAGTACTTAACTGAGGTTCACTCAGTTTAGTTTTCCCAGTACATCAGCCATGTTCAGAATATCAAACGTGTGTGTGTGTGTGTGTGTGTGTGTGTTTTTTTCCCTGCTGATATGAAAGGTTATTCTCTAATCCAGCAGCTGCTCTGGGGACACTTTTGTTTGTCAAGAGCTGATCAGAAAGTTCTCACTCATTTCCTGTGAAGGGAACAAGTGAGAAGTTCTTATTTTGCGTTTGAGAACAAGTGAAGAAAGCACGCATAGCTCGTTCTTTTTGTTTGCATGAACAAAATAATAAGGCAAAAATGAATACAAGTGGCAGCAGTAAACAAACACTGGCTTCATCAGTTCAATATTTATATGTGTGTGTGGTCTCAAGTCTGGCATGAAGCTGGCTTAAAATAGCTGCACATTAAATCATTTTTTTTTTTTTTGTATATCAGTCATGCTTTGCAGTGTTCTCGGACACCTTCTTTTTGCTGACTGCATAATTTTATGCAGTTTCCAGCATTTTCATCTTGCATACATTTTCATAACATTAAAGATGCCCCAAAATATTAGAGTTTCAACAACATTTTCAAGCCACTGTTTTAAGTGCTCGCAAAACAATTCATATGTCCGCTTTAAAATGTAATTCCTTGTAGATAAACAATAGAAATGCCAGTTAAGATTTACATATGGATTGCAGATAAACCCTTAGTGATGACTTGTGCTGTCTCAGTTAAATAGTGAACGTAATTAATGACAAAGAAGTGTGGAAGATGGATCTTTAACTGGAGCCAAACATGAAGCTCATTTTTATAAGGCAATAAAAGTCCTGTCAGCCAGTTCTTTAAAATTTGCTTTTTTTTTTTTGTCTAATGGGTTCAGTTCAGCTGTGTTTATTTAAATGTTCCAGAAAGCAGGTTAAACAAACTAAGATGGGGAAACTCTGAGTTAGTGCAGTAAACTCAGAGTATGTTCACCCTCATCAGATACATGATTCTCCATAGCAACAGGTAAACAATGAGCAGTGCATTTTGATACAGTATGAATGCCTGTCGATGTGGATCATAATATTTATCTTCAAAAGCGTGAGGGGAGAATTTCATTTTAATCAGAATCCTTCAGACATCCAAATGTTCCTTAACAGATAAAGCTGGAATCCTGTTTTACATTTGATCTTTAAATCAAACTATGTGTCAGGTGACTGCGGGGCATAGAAGATGAAGCAGATCAGACGTAGATTACTTATTGATTATTGACATTATTTAGGACCGGAAAGACTGATTTTTAGGTCATTTTCAGTGGAAACTGTGTGGAGGTTCAGATTTAAAAATTTTCCCTTCTAATTGTTGCTCAACTGAATTTTGACGTGTCAACATAAGCGGCGCCGCACAGAGAGAGCCGGCCAATGACGCAGACCGGGAATCGCGGCTGCACAAAAGCAGCCAAACAATGATGTAATCGTGAATAGCTGGACTTTCCAGTGTTTCTGGTGTTTATCCTAATTTCGCTGTGTGAAGTATCTCTCCAAACTGTGTCTGAAAAATGTTTGTCAGTTTCTGGTGCATAAACTGCAAATATACAACACTTTTCCCCCAAATCCTCGTCCAGCAAACCTCACAACTATGAGAGGAGGAGGAAACGTCATTTAGCCCCAATTTTTTTTTTTTCCATTTCCTTTATGTTTTATTCAACATCTGTTGTGTTTCATGTTCTTTTGCAACGTTTTTCTATTTGTTGGTGTTTGCTCAAGTTGCAATGCGTTTGACCGTCTCATTGGTAGTCGTTTCAATCACTCGCCTCAAAGTTGAGAGAAGGTTACTTTGGGACTCGCCCGCTTTGCGCTGTGAATAAGCTTATGAAGACAAAATTAATACTGCACAGAATTGAATTCAGCTTATCGGTGCCGCCCTCCATAACAATCCCCGTTTCTTCTTTGGCCCCTTGGGGAAAATTAATTGCCCAACCCTGCTCTGTGGTCTCCGGTTGCTGTGTTGCTGCCAATCACTTCCTGTGTGGATGCAGCTTTAGCTCTGTCTGCAGCTTTAGCTCTGTCTGGAGCTTAAACTTGCTTTCAGGAACAGGGGCCGGGTGAATGAAGTGGAGCATTTAGAAGACAGAAATTTCCCTCTGAAAGTGGTCAATGCTAAAAAAAAAAAAAAAAAAAGTTTTAAGACAATAAACATGAGACTTTATCAAGTTTACAGAAATACAACTCCAAATGGCCAAAAAAAGGGTGTTAATAAGCAAATGTTCAAACCATTTCTGCTTTACTGAGCGTACAATGAATAGCTTTGTTTTTGTTTGTTCTGTTTTTTTTTGCTGTTTTTTTTTTTTTAAAGTTTAAAGTAACAAGGTCTTTACTTGATTTTTGTCTTTAGCAAATAGATGGCGAAGCCTTCCTGTTACTCACTCAAGCAGACATCGTCAAGATCCTGTCAATCAAGTTAGGACCCGCTCTGAAGATCTACAACTCCATCCTCATGTTGAAGAACGCCGATGAAGAGTAAGACGCGATTCCAGCAGGAATTGCTCCTCAGTTCTCAAGCAAAGACTTTTTGTTTTTTTTTTAATGTCCAGAACAAGTTAAACTTGTTGAGCGCTGCGGCGGTGCAGCTACACGAGAGAAACAAGCGGAAGCCTTCATCTCAAAAACGTCCATCTCTCCTCCCTCCTCCCTCCTCTCTCCATGATGGACGGCACTGGTCAGCCTGAGGGAGAGTTTTTCATCATACCACGAGGAATATTTAACTTATATCGTGTTTGTTTACTGAATCTTTGGGGGGGGAAAGCTGCAAGCACCTTCAAGGTTTCTTAACATTGTACAGATACAAATTGGATTTTGCATCACAGTTCTGTTGCATTTCTGTTTTATATGAGCTGTAATGACATGGTGTTTGTGTTGCAAGTTACTTGAGGAAAATACTTGTTTTTTTTTTGTTTGTTTTTTTTTTTTCTTTTTCTCTTCTAAGCTGCAGAATACAATCGTGAGGCGGTGGAAAGTTTTTAAATGTGAAATACAGTGGAGCAGAAGCACTATGTAGTTCAGCTTTTCTCCTGTAGATGGAGGAAGAGGGCCACTCCATGGACCCAAAGGGCAAGAGTGTTTAGTGTATTTGGAGTTGGCTAAAGCTTAAGTTGAATGGGGTAATGGTTAAAAGTGTGGGTTTGCGTATGAGTGTGTACAAGTGTGTTTGAGAAATAAGGGTGCAATTTCCTACCATCTCGCTTGTGTTTCTTGTTTGGGGGTGGGGGTGGGGGGTATTTTGTGACAAGCAGGGCCAAGGGCTAGCAGTTAAATCGAGGAAACTTGCAGTCTTTTAAGGTGGAACAAACTCTGTTCTAAATATGAATGTTAAACAACAGCTTTCAGTTTTGTTGTTTCTTCTCATACTGTTCTTGGTTTAGATAACCTTTTACAGTGTAAATAATATACAGCTACCAGAGTTTACTCCTGCTTGGTTATGCAAAGGCTTCTCTACAGGAGAGGACATTGTGGCAGTAAACTTTAAAACAAAAAAATAAAAAGAAATGAGCCACAGTTCATAGTTTTTGAGGAAGAGAAACAAAACCCAACAAACTTGGTTAGTGTCCTTGTAAATCTGTGTGTATTTCAGCAAGTTGGAATGTGTACATCAGCAACTGTTTATATGCAAACAGCTTTTATTTATGTATTGTAATTTAAGGGGTTAATGGTACGCCGTTTGGCTCTGAGGTAGTTGTGGCTGTTTGGAAAGTGTGAATGGGTGAAAATAAATGAGATGCACACTGTCTGCTGTCCTCATTTGACCCAGGCCATTTCACTCTCTCCCACTCACTCACAAAAACCCTGCTCTACACTTACCAGACATTTTATTAGGCACACCTTACTGGTCCTGAGTTGGGCCCCTTTTGCTCTCAGAACTTCACAACATAAATTTGTCATGGTGCTGAAAACACAGATTTTGGTCCATATTGACATGATAGCATCACAGAGCTACTGCAGATGGTTGGCTGCTTGTCCATGATGAGAATCTCCCATTCCACCACATCCCAAAGGTGCTCTGCTGGATTTAGATCTGGTCCATTCAAGTACAGTGAACTCAAATTCCCTTCACAGTCATTTCAGTGTTCAAGAAACCAGATAGAGATGATTTGAGCTTTGTGGCATGGTCCAATATCCTGCTGGAAGCAGCATATCAGAAGATGGCTACACTGTGGTCATAAGGGAAGGATGTGGTCAGCAACAAAACTCAGGTAGGGTGTGGTATTTAAATTGTGCTCAACCACCACCAACCTGAACTGTTGATACAAGACAGGATGGATCCATGCTTTCATTTTTTTAAATTTTTTTTATGGCAATTCTGTCCCTATCACCTGAATGCAGCAGCAGAAATAAAGACTCATCAGAACAGGCAACGTTCTTCCGGTCTTGATCAGTTTTTGTGAGTGTAACCTGTGGCTGCAGTTTCCTGTTCTTAGCTGACATCGGTGGCACCTGGTGTGGTCTTTGTGCTGCTGTAGCCCATCTGCTTCAAGGTTCGATGTCTTGTGCATTTAGAAATGCTCTTCTCTAGTCTACAAGGCAAACGGTTCCACTGAGGATGCCATTTCCACCACATTCCACCTCATCCTGTCTCACCTGGAGGATAAAGACAGCTACACCAGAGTCCTCTTCATTGACTTCAGTTTGGCGTTTAATGTTATAATTAAACAGCAACAAGTGGAGAAGCTGAAGTCGCATCCTGAGCCCCCTCCTGTTCAGCTTGTTTACCCATACCTGCACAGCCACCCACACCACCAAGCACCTCGTTGAGTCTGCAGATGACGCGACTGTGGTTGGCCGCATTAAGAGAGCATTATGGCTTGCACTTACACTGCATTTCAAGGTTAAATGACAATTTAGATTTACAGAGACTTTAACCTGTGCTGCAGTCTTGCAGATTGATTTGTTGATGTGTTAGAAGCAGTTTGCTTGCTGTGTTTTTGTGCCGTGCAGTCGTTGACTTCCACTTATTTGTGTATGTTACATAAATTAAACTGCGGCTGTGAAAAATGTTCAATTCATGACAGAAAACCTCTAGTTTATATTCATGTCAAAGTGGCATCATAATTATTAAGTAATTCGCTCCAGACTTTTCAAATCTATGATGGAAAATTAACAGAGTCAGCAAGAGCAGGAACATCAAAGCATCTGTTGCCTGTTTAAGATAATCTTTTTAATAGGAGAGATAAATTTGATCACATTTTCTGTAAAGGAGACCATCATGCTGCAATCAGGTCGCAGTGCCCCCAAACCTTGAACTCACTTGCTGTGTTTTGCCCACATATGGCCCACATGCAAACTTACCCACAAACCAGATTGCTGATTGAACCACATTTGGCCCATCTGCAGCCAGCTAAAAGTCACACAAAACCACTTTTCTGCATATGGCCTGAAGCTCACACATGTAACACAAAAACTGAAAAGGGGAAAAAAAAACCAAAAAAACCTACAGGTACCTTTAATACTTTTGTTTTCATCTGAGCTGTAACGAAGCAGTGCTTGACCTCAGAGTGGATGGAACAAAATGTGTGATGATGTAAAAACATCTGTTGGCCCAGCATATGGGCCCATGTGACTCATGCTGTCTTCGACACAAACTGAACCGTCGCTACCAAAAATGGACCTGATATCGCCCACATCCATAATCCTGTCTAAATAATTTCATGGCTTTAAAAGTTTTGTTTTAATCGGGTTGCTGGAGTATGAAACTGTGTTTAAATACACAAAGACTTGGTGCCAATGAGTTGTTGCTGCTGTTGCTGTTTTACCTTATCTGCAATGCAAGTTGCCACTAACAAGATGAACCAAGAAGGCAAAGTCTAGCTTGAGGGTTTAAAGGTGTTAAATTAGAGTTTTTGATTTGAAATCAGTTTGTTGGGTTGGGATCAGGTGACTGACTTGGCCAGTGAAGAATATCATTTCTTTTTCTTTGAGGGCTGCTGTTGTGGTGCGCTTTGGGTCATTATCCATTTGCACTGTGAAGTCCGTCCAATCAGTTTTGCAGCATTTGGCTCAATCTGAGCAGAGAGTATAGCCCTGTATGCTTCAGAATTCATCCAGCAGTCACATTACCAATAAGCACCAGTGACCCAGTTCCACTGGCAGACAAACCTGCCTATAACATTACCTCCCCCATGTTTGACAGATAATGTGGTATACTTCAGATCATGAGGAGTTTTTCTCCTGCATTTCCATTCATGGAGCTGTCTCTGGATTCCGGACCTTGACAGTGATACTTCTACCTCCTCGAGTGTGTTCTTGACTTGGTTAAATGCTGTGAAGCTGTTTTTCTTAACCATGATAATAATTCTGTCATCATCCACTTTAGTTACCTTCTGTGGTCTTTCGGGCCTTTTGGTGTTGCTGAGCTGGCCAATGCATTCCTTCTTTTTAAGGATGGACCAGATTGTTGAAAGTTTCTGCTCTCTACCTGACAGGTTTATTTTTTAATTTATTTATTTTTTCAGCCTAATGATGGCCTCCCTCATTTGCACTGACTTTTCTTTGTGCCTGATATTTAAAATTACAGTAAAAAGCCATAAAATACAAATACAACACTTTGAATAAACTTCAGATATTATGCCTGTTTCTGTTGCCATGAAATAACAAGGCCTCATCTGCTTGTCAGTCAATTGTCCAGTTACTTTTGAGCCTCTGAAAATGGGGGGGGGGGGGAGGGGGGGGGGGGGGGGGTTAACTTTTTGTTAAACCCCTTAAAATAAAACTGAAAGAAAGTCTGCACTTCAGTCACATCTTGATTGAGTTAAAATCCACCGTGTTGGTGCACAACTACAAAAAGGCAAAACTACAAAAAAAGATCCAACAGATTATCGACGTCAGTGTATGTAGTCAACCTAGAACAAAAACATGATTAAAAATATATGCATGATTTAAATGAAAGTGGAGGGTATGTTTTTATCTTTTTTGTATTTTATGCATAACCATATTTTGTATGAGCAGAAAGGTGACTCCTCTTTGAAAAACTTGATGGGTGGTGGTGATCGCGGAGAATAAATAACCGGGTTTACCGTGGGACTGGCCTGGACCAGCCACAGATTCCCACGACCCCTCCTCTACACACACACACACACACACACACACACACACTGGAACACAGGCTGCATAGGCGCACAAGCAGCGCGGAGACGGAGAGGCAGAGAAGCTTTGCACCACTTTTATCAAGACTGTTATTAACTATCAAAGCTTCATTTCAGGCTCCGCTCCCGCGCTGCACACGCAGTGAATTCATGGATGAGAAAGGTCTTAATCTGAGGAGGAATTGGGTTAAAGTGCGGAATCTTCCGGATCAAAGTGGAGGAGTGGGAGGAATAAACCAGGGTTATTTATTTTGATAATGCCGAGGAGCCAGCTTCTGCTTCGGATTTACGTCCAAAACAAGGCAAGTACCCACTCTTGACTGCACACACACTGCGTTAAAATAGCAGGAAGTGAAGTGGTGTAGTGAGCAACAGTGCTGTCGAGCAAAATGAATTAAAAATATGATGTTAAAGATGGATGCGTAAAAGCAAACTTGAAAGGAAAATTGGCCATCTTCGTTTGGATCCCGCTGTTGGGTCCACTTGCTTCGGCGGGGATTTAAATTATGAGTTCAGCTGGAGTCATTTACGGTAAAAATGTAACTCCAGTTTCTTTTTAGCCGCAGTGAGATCGTGAAGTGAAATCATAAGGTCCTGAACGGGGTCAGTCATTGATGATGGTGAATGAGTGGTTCAGTAACAGTCTGTGGCTCCTCGGAGACACCAGCGGAGCTGCAGAGGGGTTGGCATCTCATTAACTCAGCCACATGTCTTATTAAAGCAGCTATTTCCTGTTGTGTGCAATGCAGGGTAAACTATCTTCTCCCCAACACCTCCAGTGCTCTCCCACTGATGCTGCATTCAACACTTTAATGTTTAATTCTTTTACATTTCTGATGCATCTTTTCTCTCCTCACTTCTCCTCTCGTCTCCTCTCAGTCTGAATCCAGAGGATGACAGCTGCCACTCCAGTCTGCAGCCCCACCTCCTCCCATTCATCTCACTCCTCACCTGTCTGCCCCCCAGAATGCCACAGACGCCTGAGGAAAAGTAAAGCCCTTCAGACCAAACTGCCCCTGAGTTCTGCCCCAGGTTGGTGGCTTCTGCTGGGTGTAATGGTGGTGCTGGTGGGGATGAGCGTAGCAGTGGCAGGCTATGTTTCTGCTGCACCGAAGCCCGTGGGCGGACGCGGGACCACCCATGTGGACAGGATGAAACTGGCCGGTCCTGTGGTCATGGGAGTCGGCCTCTTCATCTTCATCTGTGCCGCCACGCTGCTGTATGAGAACAGGGACCGTGAAGTCCGCAGACGAGAGAAACCTGACGACCTTGAGGATCTGAAGGGAGGAAGCTTTTGCGAAGATTCACAAGAGCAGCCCAGCTTCGGCTGCCAAGAGCAGTGGGAGTGTAAAGATGGAGAGCAGGGATCCTGGGCTGCTCCAGCCCACATTCTCCCCCTCTCAGACCCTCCTCTTCCTCATTTGAACAGACACAGCATCAGCAGCAGACCCTCAGTGCCATCTCATCTGGATACAGGAGGTAAAGATAAAGAGGATGTGGACAGAAAGGAGGAGGAGAGGGAGGGAAGGTCAACCCTGCTGGCCCAAGTTCTGCACCACCAGGAGCCAACTCCTCACCCTCCCTCCCCCTGCCTGTCCATCTCTCACTCCCCCGTCTTCTCAGACTCCTGCAACTCTAGTGAAATCAACTTCAACATACGGACAGACTCTTCTGTGCCGCCTCAACTCTGAATCCCCCCCCCCCCCCCCCCCCCACACACACACTGCTTCCGCTTCTACTGTCTCATGAAATATGCATGATGAGACACACTTAAAAGTTTCACGTGCAGACGCACAGGACTATGCATTCCTCAATAAACAGATGAAATGATTTTTTGGGTCTGTTTTAGTGCCTCCGAATGGCGCAGTTGCTCTGAGTCACTGTCTGTGAAGGGTGTTTTTGTCCTACATTGCTCTCTGACTCACCCACATTTGAAAGATTGGAGCTGTACTGTTTGATGTCAACTCACCATCTTGTTGTCTTTGAACTCAACCGTGCTCAAAAATCCCTAAAGCTACTATTGGATTGACCATATTTGGACGTGAGGAGGTTTGCTGAAAAGTTATTTGGGTGCCATACTGGGAGACGGAGTTGGTCCCTCTCCCCTCTTTCTCCCTCAGATTCTCTGCAGAGGGTTACAGTTCTTTGCTGTAGAGGTTCAGTTAAGAGGATGAGCCAGATTAGGTCTCAAATAAGTCTTTATCTTATCTCATACATAGCGTAATCTACTCTTTATCTGTGGAAATTGTGTCTCAGTATAAACAAGAGAAGCACATAAGGCCACACTCCTCTCACTCGACACCTACAGCCACTCTATAAATACCAGCTGGTGCTCTGAACACATGCAGGATCTTTTTTTTTTTTTTTTTTTTTTTTTTAACTGTAATTCAACATTTTTTTTTAAAAATTCCTTGTGTCAGCTGCTCAATTTTTTTTTTCCTTTTTCTCAGCTGTGGTGAGGCGAGATCTTAAAGACTTTGAATCACAGGCTGTATGGAACGAAAAAGAGCAACAACTTGACACAAAAAAGGCAAAAATCTGGTGAGGCTGTTGTGAGTTATTCCTGACGTGGCTTAACTGAGAAAAACAGTCCTATGAGTCGAGTAATTGAAGCCTCACTCTCCCACCATCGCGACCTTTCATCTCCTCTCTTGTCATCATCCGATTCCCACGCTTTATTCAAATACTCCGTCCTCCGTCTCCATCCTTGGCTCCTGCAAAAGCTGAGAAATGGCAAAAAAAAATAGGGCAAAACAATGCAGAGGGAAATGTTACCAGCTACAAATAAGCCCAAGTGAGAATGTTTGAACAGGGAAAGAGGAAAGGAGGAGGGGGGGGGGGGGGGGGGGGGGGGTGTTCATTTTAATTATCGCCAGCATTTTCTCCTCCAGTCTTTAATTACACTGGGGATCAGTGCGAAGGGTTTTATAGGTGCTCTAGGACTGCTGAGTATTTCCGTGTTTCGGCCCATGCTGGGATCCAGGCGACGACCGAGTCTGAAGTGTACAGTAATTTGCAGCCACACATTTCACTCACTAAAAACAGCACCCATCTGTGTCTCACACACACACACACACACAGACTCACTGGAGGGCTTTTGCGTTGGTACAGTAGGCTGGATGTATATTTCAGCTGCAGGGAAGAGCCGGGGAGACGTGTCTGAATCTTGCAACACGCTGCAAGCAGCCTCCTTCGCACTCATGCCTCTCAGATAAGCAGCTCTGTCTTCGCTCTCACATGTCTGCTACGCGAGAGCTTTGCGGTGTGAGATGATCTGATGTGTTTACATTTGGAGGGAAAGATGATGCACTGTAGAGCTGTAACTTTCAACTTTCATTACCATTTAATCTGCACACTATTATGCTACACTCAACTGCCAGTTCTTTTTTGTTGTTGTTTTGTTGTTTTTTAGGTACACCAAGCACACAACAGTCTCGCAATAAATCCTTCCCCCTGCAAATGTTTTTATTGAGAGGTTTTTATTCGACCGCATTGTGATTTCAGAGGCTGCAGTTTGTGGTGCAGTGGAGTTGTATTGTGTTACACTACACATCAGGTGCTACTTCTGTTTGTCCAAACTGTTTAAATCAGTGAGAGGAGGCTAAATAACAGCAGTGCCTGTGCATAATGCAATAAAGTACCACAAATTACATCTTCTATACTAGTCATAAAGTCGTCAGATGTCTTCAAGATATTACATTTCATATCATATGATCCAAAGAAAAGCAACAAACTTTTAGATTTCAGAAACTGGAGCCACCTCGTACTTGGATTTTTTGCTTTTAAAAAGAAAGTTTGATTATGAGTCATGTAACTGAGCTAATGACGTGAATAATTTGGCTCAAGTCTCTTCATATAAATGTTGCATATACAGAGAGATTAATTTACTATACCAGAGGTAATCATTTCAGCAGATTTATGTGCATGCAAGCACTGCAGCACCACAGAATGTAAGAAATCTTCTCATGTGTATATCTGTATTTCCGTGTGTGCGGCACGTGTTACATAAGTCAGCTGCATAGGTTTTAATGCTGCATTGAGAATATAGCTGAATCAAATCCCCTCCTCTGAGAGGCCAGCGTGTGTGTGTGTGTGTGTGTGTGTGTGTGTGTATTGATTCATATCTGAGCAGACGGACATGAGGCTATAAGCTGCTTAACCCTCCGCTGACTCAGGTTCATGCAATTTCTCTGCTCCTTAAAGCGAGAGAGCAGCTCTGATCAGCGTCTTTCTGTTGGTGAAATGATTTGAGTTACTGAGGATCAATCAGCTGAAGGCGCCGGCTTCAAAAACAAAAGTTTTTGTTTTTCCCACTAAAAAGACGTCACAATTGAAAGGTGGGTTCAGTTCAGCTAAAAAAAAAAATAAATCTTTATCAGTGAGAAACAGAAACATGTTTTCCACCACTGTGGAGGAATCTTAACCTTAGAAACAGAGAGACATGTCATCTACTTGGTTATATTTGTGACACTGATGCTGTATCTTCCGTTTTAAAACTGCTAATAAACAAAATGATATTTTCTGACAGTTTAGGAGTTTAGGAAAGTCCTCTGGTGCAGATTTCAGTGCAAATCTCATTTCCCAGAAACCTCGCTTGTTTGATCATCTGCACCGTTGCAGCAGCTGTGACTGGTGTCACGCAGATAACAGGTGCATTCCTTACTAATCCAATTTCATGACACCTTCCGGCCACTTAAGAAGTCTTGATGGTGGACTTGGTGCAGAAAACATCCCGCTCAGAATGAAAGGCCTGATATTCTGTGTTTTTGCCATTGTGATGCTCACACCTGCTCAAGGTAAGTTGAGTTTATAGCTGCTGTATTTCTAATGCTCTAAACCTTTAGGACTACTTTTACATTTCACTTTAAGGTCCAACAGCTGAGCCTAAAATTCATTTTTAGATGATGGCTAATCAGATCAGATTCTCACTATCTGATATGTTAATATTGCTGGAGTTGTTAAATTCCAAAAGGGAACTATTTTTAATGATTATCATCATCTAATACAGTGGCCCTACAAGATATTTGGGCCATAGCTAAGAATTATTTTCATTACTGATTAATCTGCACTTTATTTTCTTATCAAATCAATGAACTAAGTTGACAAAATATCACAGAAACAGCTTCAGTGTTCCAAAGTGTAAGATGACACTTTCAAACTGATGGAAAAAGGAAATGTATTCAGTCTGCTACAGTTTAAGGCAGGAGAAATCTAAAAAATGTTTGGGAATTTGCTTCATAAAATAGTTGCACCTCGACAATAAATCCTCCCATCATGAAGAGTTTAATGACCAACCTTTGTTAAAACTGCTTTAGAGAAGTGTTGATTCAACCTTATGGTCAATCTGCTATTAAAGACCCAAAGCACTACATGATCCAACAGCATGAGATTCTACTTGAAATCCTCCATCAAGTGGAACATCAAACAAAGACTATTATAACCCGCGATAAGGAGGGATTTATTACAGGGTTGTGCTACGCTGCATTATACAGCCTGTCCCTCATAAACTATCAAATGAGGGTGGTCTTGGGGTACCTGCCTCATAATGAGCCCCACTTTGCTGTATTTTGTTTTGCTCCTTCACCTGAGCTAGCACTAGAATAACAAGATGACAGGGGATAAGGATTGTCTCACCAAAGCTTATCAGATTACTAGAGAAAGAGATTAGTCCTTTTTGCCAACAGCAGCCAATTGAAGTACTAAAGCCAACCATTTGAGAAATTTGTGGTGTTATTCTGAGGGCTTGAGCAGTACATCACAGTAGGAATAACTGAGGGTTTATCCCCCGCCTGCATTGCCAAAGTTTTCCATTAATCCCAGTATCTGTGTGGTTAATAAAAACATGATGCTGCCCTATGACTTGGAGCACTCCCTGAATAATGCACTCAAAGAAACAAATTCCAGCCCGCTGCAGAATAAACAAAACATTTCTGAGATGTTCAAGTGCTCAGCAGTTTGCTGGTCATGAGTTTGGCTTGATGTCCTCTAACAGTGCTGCAGTACTTCACACATCCAGCAACCCTGAATATTAATGTGTCCAAAGGGCTATTACATAAAATCTGAGAAACCCAAAGTTTCATTAACTTTATACTGTCTCTAACTTCTTAGCTGATTATGTTTGGTGTCCAGGTCACCAGGTTTACCAGTGGAGTTATCTGTTTATACTATTTTAAATAAACAATGGTTGATTGGCATGTAGTTAGGGTCTGTGCTCTCTTACTTAACAGAAGTCTTTGCATTTTCCTGTTATTTTTGGCTGTTTTACAAACAGAAGTATATTTAAGTTTGAATAAATTGAAACCAACTTAAAAAAAAAAAGTTTTTTTTTTGTTTTTTAAAAAAAATTAAATCCCGATGATTTGTCAGTGGTGGGAGGCCAAGACCTATTTGGTGCGGACCAAAATCTTTTACATGCAGGAAAAAACACGTTCATGTTTATCAGCTGTCCCCAAAATGAACAAATTTTTTCCCCCTGATTTGTGGTTGAGAAGAATCTTCTTTATCAGCACATTCAGTCAAAATCACCGTGGTCTCTGTTATTCTTTGGGCTCAGGTGATGAAGAGGAGCAGCTAAAGCAGCTCATGGAGTCAGTGGCATTTGAAGTAGAGGAGGAGTATCTGGAGTGCTTCCGTTGTGATTTGGGCTTCTGGGACGTCTGCTACACGACTGAAATCAACTGCAGCCTAGGGGAGCGCTGCTACACAGGCCGGGGGAAGGCAGGTGTGTGTTTTAACAGATATTATAAAACATGAGAAATGATGTGAAGGTTATTGGCTATAAAATACATACTGATCATGGTGAATGAGCTCCCCAGCTAATTCATTAGATGTAAAGACGCTGGGGTGTGCCAAGGCTGAGGAGTGCAACGTTGAGATGAAGGTGGACCTCTTTTCAAACGAAACTTTGTTTGTGATGACCAAACACTGCTGTGACACGCCCTTCTGCAACTCAGCAAGCAAACTTTCCATCTATACACTGATGTATGTCACTGTGGCTTTAACTACCTGGCTCACTGAAGACTCAGCGTATTCATAATACACAAGTATTTATTTATTATTTATTACAGACTGTGTGAAGTGATGCTGAAAGGACTTCAACCACATGCTGAATAGAAATTGCCAGTTTTACTGAACTTTTGTATGAATGAATACAAAGACGTTGGATAATTATAGCATAAAAGATCATTCACTGTATATTATAGCAACCCTGTTTTGTGTTACATTTAATATTCTGAAACATGAATATGGTATTTAAACATAAGAAACTGTGTTATTTTTTTTTTTTTTTTTGCTACAACATTACATTTCAGTGTATCTTGTAATAAAGGTTGTGTTGCTGTGTAATCTGCCCCAGCTTTCTTCCAACGCAAAAACATTTCAGAACAAATGAACGGACTGACCACAGTGGTGCTGAAATGTGTTTGCTGCAAAGGGTGAAGCGTTTAGCTGCGGTTCAGCAGATCTCCAGCAGAGGGCAGGAGCTCTTCTTTCAAAAATCTTTGCAGATCCAAATCTTTGTCCTCCAGTTCCAAGCTGAGGAACTTCTCCACCACAGACCAGCACCTGTTGGCCACACACACTTATTTCTTTAGATACAGCTTTTAACTGTGTGTCACTTTGTGCTGTTAAAGTTTAGTGAACCTCTTTGTCTGCTCATCTGAAGATGCTTTGTCATCGCGTTTGATGGGTCTTCCTGTCCTGTACAGCTCAGACACCTTAACCAACAACAAAAAAAAAAAAAAACAGTCAGTCTGTGAGCCTATTTCTGTATGTGTTAGTGTGTGAGTATGTTTACCTCCACTCCTCTCTGTACAAGGGAAGTTGGCAGGCCTGCCAGTGTAGCAATGTTGGCAGCATAGCTGGACTGGCAGATCCCTTCCTTCAGTTGGTACAGAAACACCAACTCATCTCCGTCCACTGCTGTCTCTAGGGTCTAACACACACATACATACAAATGCTTAGTCATACTTATAAAATGAGGTAAAAACAACTCTAATTGTTCATTTTGAAGTTTCTGCTGTTAACATTCTCCTGTAGCACTTTAGTTTACCGTCATTAAACTTAACTGAACATTAACACAAACGTTTAAGTTTTTATCACTGTCAGAGTTTCTCAGTACCAGGAGAGACAGCAGGGCAGAGGATGGTAGCAGAGCCAGCTGCACCACACTGTGGAAGTTAGTAGCAACCAGGACGTGAGGAACATCACCCAGGGCCTTCCTCAACCAGTAAGAGATCGATGCAGCCAACAAGGACAGTCCATCAACCTGCACAGGAACAATTCAGATTAATATCTTTACTGTCATTGGATTGCTGTCAGGAATAAACAGGACCTTAGTTTTTAATCTGTGGGTGAAAAAGGTCCAACCACCAGATAGCCTCCTTGCTCTTTGATCGAGATATTAGAAAAAGATGTCAACTTAATTGATGCTAATGTTACAATTTGTTTTTACTGGCTTTAATCATGCCACAGTGATGGATATCACACTCACAGGTACATCTGTTCAACTGCTTGTTAATGCAAATCACCCAATCAGATAGTAACAGTTCAATGCATTTAGATGTTTGTTGAGATAACGTGCTGAAGTTCAAATTGAGCATCAGAATGAGGAAAGAAGGTCATTTAAGTGTCTTTGAATGTGGCATGGTCGTCGGTGTCAGACAGGCTGGTCTGAGTATTTCAGAAACTGATGATCTGCTGGGATTTTCCCACACAGCCATCTCTGGAGTTTGCAGAGAATGGTCTAAAATATCCAGTGAGCAGTAGGTCTCTGGGCAAAAATGCCTTGTTGATGTCAGAGGTCATAGAAGAATGGACAGACTTCTTTGAGCTAATATAATGATAGCTGTTTAGTTAGTGTACAGCAAAGTTTTAGAGCTTTTTTGCATTAGAGCAGTGGAGGTGAACTGAAACAGAAAAGTTCTAACTGCACTGCTTAACAATCCACTGAAGCTCATTACAAAGCTCTGTAAGGCTGAGGAGAGCTGCAGATTTGGTTCATTACAGTGACTAATACTTCAAATTATCAAATTGTTTTCACATTGTAATCATAATTTTTTTTTATTACATACACATGTTAACTAGATTAATATGGACATGATCATACACTGGTATTTTCCTCTTGTTCTTGCTGTTAGTTTCTACCTCTCACACTTCTGTTTACCCTTCAGACGAATATAACTAGACCCTCTCATCCCTCTTCAGTGCAACATGGCACACAGATGGATGAAACTCCGCAGCAGGAACTGTTATACGCCTCCCAGTATAAGCAGTAAATACACACACACACACACACACACACACACACACACACACACGCACGCACACGCACACGCACACGCACACACACACACACACACACACACACAGTATATGGAGCATTTAGGACAAGGCAAAGATTGCTACTCTTGCTTATATACTGTATCTCTATCTATCCCAAAGTCCCCAAATTGCCTGTAGAAGGTGCAAAATAACACTTCAAAGTCTGTAGGTCCAAACAGCTGCTGCTATTTTCTTACTAATAGGTGGCACATGTTTGGCTGAACCCAGAGTCTGTTTGTGCTGCAACTCTAAACTTGTGACTGGTTTCAGGTGTGTAACATTAATGACACTGTGTGCCCTTGTTATGTGCATGCATATGTGTTTAATTCACAAAGTGCTGGGACAGTTTGTTCTTACTGTGTTAGTTCCTTTTCCGAATTCATCGATGAGGACTAATGAGTTGCCAGTACTGCTGTTAAGAGCCTGTGCCATCTGGAGAAAAGAGACACAAACTGTTAGACTACACTTTGCTGTTTATTGTTTGTGTGAGAGTGTGTGTGTGTGTCATGGCTGTAGGCAGTAGTTGCTTAAAAAAAAAAATTTTGACAGGTGGAGAGTGGGAGTGGAGCAAGAGGACAGCAGTGCTGGAAGTTCATATATTTCATTTGCACACCTACACACATTGATACACACAGAGAGGGAACTGCTTGTGTGCAGGAAAATTTCTGTATTTGTATGTGTGTGTGTGTGTGTGTGTGTGTAGTACCTGGTTGAGGTCTATCATGAAGGTGCTGAGGCCCACGGACACAGACTCTCTGCTCTGCATGCGGGTAAAGATCCCGTCCACCAGACCGATCTCCGCCTCCTTCGCCGGCACGTCTGAACCAATCAGAGCCATAAACACAATCAGACCCACCTGCCAAAATCAAAACAGAAAGCAGGTTAGGCATCATGTCAGGGCCAAATACCTGAGCTGTCACTTTGTTACTGCAGATATCGAAATACATTTGCTTTTTTTTTGGGGGGGGATTTTTGGCCACAGCGGCTTTTATCAACAGTGGAGAGAGACAGGAAATGGGGGAAAGATACAGGGGAAGACACACAGGCAAATTGGCGACGGGCTGGGACACGAACCCGCACCGCAACGCGGCATATGTATGTGGTCGCCGGCTTCACCACTAAGCCACCCAGGCTCCCCTAAATACATTTTCTGATTAGGTTGTAAATTTCTGGTTCAATGTCTGATTAAATAATTAATAAAGTAAAATAGTATGGAAAGGAAATAGATGCCTATGCTTATGGTACAAATGCCGCTACTGAGAAAACAGATGTTGAAAGCAGATTATGTGCAATAATACAGATTATTTTTGACTCCCAAATATATAGCTTTCATCTTTGAAATAAATCGCTCTCTTTTTTTTTTTTTTTAACTGTTTGTCTCATCAAAGCTCATCACTGTGTGCGGGGCGCCTGGGTGGCTTAGTGGTTAAGCCGGCAACCACATACACACGTTGAGGCGCGGGTTCGCGTCCCGGCCCGGCGCCGATTTGCCCGCGTATCTTTCCCCCATTTCCTGTCTCTCTCCACTGTCACGAAAAGCCACTGTCAAAGAAAAAGGCACGAACAGCCCAAAAACTTCCCAAACATACGCGTTTGAGTTAAAATCAACTGGACTTCTTTTTTAGGTTCTTGACGATGTTTCACCTCTCATCCAAAAGGTATTTAGCCTCTAGTGGGGGAGTCACCTTGGAGGTCATCCCAGAGTCGTTGGCCTATGCTGTCATCATTTGAGTCGTTAGGGTCTTGCGGTGGATCAGTGACTCTTGGGATGACCTCCAAGGTCATGCGGTTAAGACTACCATGACCTGGATGAGAACCTACACAGACACACCTAAACATCAGCGACAACCCAAAGCAGGTAACCAGATAGTCGACTTAAACACAGGCAGGAACACATCGGTACACTTATACTACAGATATGACAATAGTGTCGCTGATGCAGGAGCAAAATGACATAAAAAAATTTGCACATTTATTATTGTGCCTGTTTCTGTAATTATTAGTGTTCTTTGTACTTGTCAGAAACAGACATTCCTACCTGTTTGAGGTAGATGCTCTTTCCAGATGAGTTGGGGCCAGTGATTATTTTGACTCTGCCCTCCGACTCAGAGCTGTGGAAGGAGTTGGCCACAAACACAGGAGAGCACAGCTCCAAAAGCGGGTGCCTGGAAAAAAAAAACCTGTAAATATAAAAATGCACAATCCTGTACTGCAATAGCATTTTCTACCTTGTGTGAGAGTATTTACCTGCCCTGTATGATAGTTATCTTCCTGTTGCTGGCCAGCTTGGGCGAGGTGTAATTGTTCTCCTGTGAGGCGCTGCTCATCGCCATCAGACAGTCCAGCTCAGCAGTGAGATCAAGAACCTATAAAATGTACACATTAAACACCCTAAACATCACGAACAGAGCAGCTCTGCTTACCAAGAACAGAACAGCTGCTACAAACCAACTGACCTACCTACTAGCAGTCTTCACTGTGTCGTAGTTAAGGATAAGGTGTTTATCTAATCGCATTTTGGCAAAAATATTATCATTCTGAACACAGGAAGCCAACAAAGAAGCAGAAGCAGCACTATGTTGCTGTGACCTCTGAGGTTTAAGATATACTGTAAGTATTTCTTTATCAAGGCTTACTAACCTTAACCCAGAGTTTCATTTCTATTAATTAAAATCCCAAATTGCAATATGATTAAAAGTTATTAGGCTTACATTATGACCACAGCTTCAAAAACACATAATTTGTTCTCAATGTTCATTGAACTCTCAAAAATAATGATATTGTTTAGAATAATAGCATTCAGTAGTGCAGCACTCATAAATGAAGAGACAAATATCAGAGCAGTTAAAAAAAATAACCCATAATGGGATCAGGGCCTGTTTCATAATCAAAGTGAACAACTCAATCCAACCAGAGGAAGCATACAGTTAATCACAACAAAACCCACCTACACACATCAAAAGCATCCCTTTGATGCCAACAATCACTTAAACAGAGTGGGAGTCATGCTTTAAACCCTGGAAGCTGCATGTATGCAGTGATGAATACTAACCTTACAGAGGGAATCGCTCCTTTCAAGGACTGTGTTCTGCAACTGTGTCATAACTGCTGTCTCCATGTCTGATAAGAAGAAAGTTTATCATCAAGGTATTGTCTTGAGAATTACACAGTTTTTTCCTCATAAAAATGTCAGAAACACGCCTGTGATGTGACTGTACTGTGGGTGAAAGTAAAAGACCTCTAATGATACAGTGCAAGTCTCCCAGGAGCGCATCGAGCTCCCTGGTTCTCTGGCTGCGGTAGTGGAGTCGGTTCTCTGAAAGAAACTAGCCCACACACAGACATATATATATATATATATATATATATATATATATATATATATATATATATATATATATATATATAGACATATAATACACACCACAAAAGTGCACAGGGAATGTTATCATCAGATAAGATCATAAACACACCATAAAATCGAGTCCCTCTATCTCAAAATCCTCTTCCTTCACCATACTAGGCAGTCGAGGCAAAGACAGCAGGAACCCAATCTGCAAAGAGAATTGAACATATAAATGCTTTATATATATATATATATATAATTTGTTGGAAAGCTAAAAGCTTAAAAAGAACTTGTCTGACAAAGTGAAGTATGTTAAAAGATCTTAACACATTGTGCCACGAACTAAAGAAACTCAAGACCTGAAGAGAAACAAAATCTTTGACATCTATCAGTCTGGAAAGTGTTGCAAACCTATTTCTAAGGTTTTGGGACTCCAGTGAATCATGGTGAAAGCCATTATCCACAAATGGAGAAAACCTGGAGAACCTCACACCAAAAGTCCTCCAAATACTTTTTCACGGCACTGTAAAACTTTAGTTCCAATTGAGAAAACTCTGTGTGCCGGCCAATTTGTAGAATTAAATCTCGGACCAGAGGGATGTAGACGACACAGCAGGACGGGATTCGAGCATCCAGGTGTTCAAGCTCTCTCCTGGCAACATCTGTCAGGAAGTCAGACAGCCCCATCATCTTCCTCTTTTCTGGAATAGGGAGAGTGTAATTGTAAATCTAGTTCAACCACCATGCAAAATTTACACAGGCTTATTACTAAAACAGGCATTTACTCTCATCAATAGCAGGATCCACGTTGGGTTTGACTGTGAAGCGGTTCTCTGCCAAGCTGGCTTCAAAATCCACCTACATCACACATCAGAGGTCTATTAACACCTAACAAAGTCGCTAAATGTGATTAAGACAATAGGTGTGATTTTATGGAGGAACTCACAACTCTGCTGATGTGGGAGGTGATATAGTTGAGATCATCAGAGAACCCTTCACTGATATCACGAAATAGCTGAATGGACTGAGGCAGGTGACGCACTGTGTCCCTGATACACACGGCACTGTACACTGTCTGACAAACACACACTTTGGTCAACATTAAAAGAGCCTGCCACATGGAAATGGTGTGTTTAGCAAAACTGTCCTGTGGCTCCAACCTTGTAGAGACTCTGCCAGTCAGTCACTTTGGTGTGAGAGAGAGTCATCCGCCTCAGAAGAGTCTACAGCACACAGACACAAATGTACACTGCATTTAGGTGGGTGTCATGTCAGTGCTCAGACTCAGTAGGTAAAGGTGTTCACACGTGGAGAAATGGTAGACTTGTTACAGGTATGTTTCTGATGTTGCGTAGCAAGGACTGCAGGGTTCTCAGGATGTCCGAGTTCCGAGGTGATGTGAAGAAATGTATCACTTCCTGCCTTCTGTGTAATACCTTCAGGTCCTGCGTAGGCCGCAGAAACCACTGACTGACAGAAGACAAGATGCCACTCATTTACACTTATAGTAATTTTACTAAATGAGTAGTACAAACAAGCAAACCTCCAAGTAACCAAAGCATGTTGTGTAAATGCAAAATGAGCTGAAAATGTGGTGATTTACCATGCATGTTCAATACTACAGTTACAGCAAGATTACATAAGTGATTAGAGTGCTTAACCCCCCCCCCCCCCCCCCCCCCCCCCCCCCCATGGAGCATAATACTGAAAAAGCTGAGACATTTAAATTGTCTATAAATAAAATCTGCTTTATACAAACTCATATTTTTTTGCTTTGTAGAACTTCAACACTGCAGTTTGTTTATAAAAATACATGACAAGAAACTCAAAATAGTTTTTAGTTGTTGATTTTGCAGTGTTTGTTTTTAACACTAGTTTTAATTAAATAGTTGATGTTCAGGCATTGTGTATAATTTCTTTAGACTTGCTCAGTTTGTCTCTAGCATTACAAATAATATTACATTTATTTCTCTACTCTAAGAGTACACCTGTGGCACAGCAGTTGCACAGCATGCTGCAAGGACATTTTGCTTGGTGTGCTGCAAGTAAAAACTACCTTTATGTTAGTAATAGAAGGTATTCTCTACTGATCAATTTAACACAACTTAATGTGTGTTTGTGACTCAGAGTTAGTTCTCACCGCAGCAGTTTGGAGCCAAACTTGCACCTGCAGCGATTCAGGATCCCTGTGACACACAAAAAAGAACAAATAGTCCATATAAAAACAATTTGATAAGAAAGGGTGATTCTGCCCTTGCTACTATACATACCATAAAGACTGAGTCCCTCTTTTTCACCTGAATGCAGCTTGTAGACTGATGGGTGGAGTTCTGATTTGAAGATCTGCAGTACGCTGGAACAAATACAAAACCTGTCGGTGTCCCGTTTTCTTGTAACTGTGTTGGGAAACCTTTTTATTTTATTGTTATTCCATCTTGTGTTCCTAGCATTGCCACTATTTTCTTCTCTTTGCCCCCTTCGTTTTGTCTGTTTTCCTGGTTTCCACTTCCTGTCTTACTTTGGTAGTTGCTCTTCCTTGGGAGTCACCTGTACCTTAACGTCCTGCCTTTGTCTTCACTCCGATTTCCTGATTGTTTTCACTTGTGTCGTCTTGTCCTGTTTGAGTTCGCTCCCTTGTGATTGTCTGCCCTTCCTGTGTTCTGTCATGCAATCAGCCCTTTGTGTATATTACATTCATCAGACACTTCATTAGGTACAACTCGCTAGTACTGTGTTGGAGCCCCTTTTGCCTTCAGAACTGTCTTAATTCTTCAGCCATGATCCATCACATCTCAAAGATGTGACTGAGCTCTGGTGACAGTTGAGACTATTTGAGTACAGTTCAAGAAACCAGTTTGTGATGATTTGAACACTGTGACATGGTCTGTTATCCTGCAGGAAGCAGCCATCAGGAGATGGGTATACTGTGGTCATAGCTGATACAAAAGAGCCCAAAGTGTGCTCTTCTGACCCCGCTATCCGAATGTTGCAGCAGAAATAGAGATTCATCAGACCAGGCAACATTTTTTCAAACTTCCACTCATGAGCCCGTGTGAACTGTACCTTGTTTCCTGTTCTTAGCTGACAGGAGTGGCATCCAGTCTGGGCTTCCGCTGCTGTAGCCCATCTGCTTCAAGGTTGGATGTGTTGTGCATTCAGAGATGCTCTTCTGCATACCATGGTTGTATCAGTGGTTATTTGAGTTGCTGTTAGCTCAAAGTAGTCTGGTCCTTATCCTCTGATCTCAAGAAGGCATTTTCCCCTAGAGAACTGCTGCTCATGAGATATTTTCTGTTTTTTTGATCAATCTCTGTAAACCCTAGAGATGGTTGTGTGGTAAAATCCCAGTAGATCAGCAGTTTCTGAAATGTCATGTTTAAAGTCACAAATCTTCCCCCAGTCTAATGCTCAGTTTGAAATTCAGCAAGTCTTTCAATCATGTCTACATGCCTAAAAACACAGAGTTGCTGCCATGTGATTGGCTGATTAGATATTTGTTTTAAGCAGTTTAACAAGTATAACTAATGAAGTGGTTGGCAAGTGTGTAGACCCATCTCTCCCTTTGCCCTTTGTCAGGTCATTGTGTTGTGCTGTTTGTCGTTCCTTATGATTCAGTTTTGGATACTTCCCTCTGTGTCCTGTGTTTGGGTCATCTCATTATACCATAAGACAAAACTAGTGATTTACCATATTTTACAAAACTTTGATAAAATATATTCATGAACATTAAGCAGCAACAACAAAAAAACAAGGTTATAACACAAAGCTGAAATTGCAAAAACTGTAAACAAGGTCAGAACAGAAAAAAGGAAAACCTTCTTGTTGAACAACTGAGTTCAAACAAGGAACAATTCATGAACATTTTAGGAGATCAGAATCAGCTTTTAGGGGCCTATGTTGAACAAAGACAATTTATACAGTACTGGAACCCTTACCTGTAGGTGTCTGGGTCAATGTACACCACTCCTTTGCTATAATTAGAAGAAACAGAGAAGCAACATTTTTTATTCATGAATACTTCTGAATGGCATTAGGCTGGTCTGGTTTGCTAGATAGACAGGAGATGTCCTTGTGCTATTAAAACACAGTGGGACAAATTCATGCTACTGCAGCATGTTTGACCAACTAAAAACAGGCCAATGAAAATTCACACCTCACTGAAAAAACTCCTTCAGGGTCCTCATTATGGAAAATGTGTAATCACAGTCCTCTGTGCATGCGTGCGTAAGTGTGTATGAGTGCTACATTTATGCAAGTCTCACAGTGTGTAGGCGTGAAACTGCAGGATGGGTACTCCAACACTGCTGTCTTCCAACTCCACTCCCACTCTCCTCCTGTCCAGACATTTCAGCAGAGCGCCCACTGCCCTTAGCTATCCAACAGATGTACAACCCCACACACACACACACACACACACACACACACACACACACACACACACACACACACACACGCGCGCGCGTGAGGAAATGATCATCTCCGGCAGAACCATGAACTGATGGATAGGATGATACTGTATGCAGACAGCCGTCTCACCATCAGGGAAGAGTCAAAGGAGATACAGGAGGAGAGGTAGGACATTTTGTCTCTCTCAGAAATGCAAGCGGGGAGGAGAGGCAGATGGGCAGAGAGCAGCCTTTGCTTACTGACCTCCAGACCTTCAACATTGACGCAAAGTGACACTGGAAAACTGTGCAATTTCAATGCAAAATTTCTTCTGAACAACTCAGGAAGAGACAAATATTGCAGAAATCTGTTTACCAAAGTCGACGTACGGATACGTGACCACCTCTGGTCTGTAGTGTGGGTTTGAACCTGAGAAGCAATAGAAAGTAGTTTCAAAAAATGTCAAAAACACTAGTTTCACACTGTGCCATGTTGGTGAGCACAGTAAAGGCTACATAAAACATTACACAAACTCAGTAGCTCCAAAATGGTGTGCCAACCAAACATTATTATTAAAACTGCACAAAAGGTAATGAGTTTAACTTGGATTTACTACTCTAAAAGCCATATTGCAGGTTTGTTTGATAAACTCTGCCTCCACTCGAGTGAGCAGAGAGGCTACTAATTCGACAGGGGTCATTTAATCAGGAGGTTCACTTTGCACAGCTTTTGCTGTCAGGACTGAATCGTACTCAGACATGTTGGAACTTATGTCATCATGTGTGCCTGTATTGGTTTAGATTATATTTTTGCAAGAAGAAACTGGATGAACTGCCTCAAGGTGCTTTATATTGTATAGTAAAGACAAATCAATAATTACAGAGAAAACAATCAAAACAACTCCCTATGAGCAAGCATTTGGCAGCAGTGGGAAGGAAAAACTCCCTTTTAACAGGAAGAAATCTCTGGCAGAACCAGGCTCAGGGAGGGGCAGTCATCTGCCATAAAAAGATTGTAAGTAATAAAAATCTGGGGTTTTGGAAACACTGGAAATTTCTGGGTTTTATTCTGTTTACCATGACTTTTTTTGAGAAGCAATTTGGTCAATGCAACTACATCAGAAGAATTCAAAGGGTGTGACTGATAGAAAGCAGGATGACATTTGTGAGTGGGGATCCATTCTTCTCCAGACAATGAAAAAAATGCTATCAAAGGGGCCTTCCTCTGACAGTATATTGAAAAGAACTGAAGGTATTGCAGATGACATGGGGACTGTTTCCCACAGATATGAATAAAGGTCTGGCTTGAAAGTTTGGCATGCTTTTGGGGTGCTTTGGTTAATGGGCTGGTACTTACACAACACTTTTCTCCTCTATTTGAGCACTCAAAGCGCTTTCTTACTACAAGCCTAATTCATCCATTCACACCCACTCAGGGTTTAGTATCTTGTCCAAGGATACTTCGACATGCAGACTGGAGGAACCAGGAACCTTCCGAATGGTAGACAACCTACTCTACCCCTTGAGCCACAGCCACCTTGGATACAGGACGTTTAAAAACTACTGCACTGACTTACCACACAGACTAGTTTTAGTGTGAAACATACCCCAACTTCATTTCCTTGACCCAGAAACTACATGTACCACACTATATCTAAACAAAATTTCCTTCTGTTTCCCTTAATTCATACTAAGATAACATTTGTCTCCCAAAACTCACCTAGTTGCTGCAGGTAGCGGGTCATGCAGTGCTCCTGCTTTGCACTGGTGATGATTACATGGGGACTAATCTCCCGAATGACTGCACAACAGAGAAAAAGAGAGTTTGTAGCAACACAAACGTTAGCTCATCACATAATGTAAGTGACCCTGAGGGTTATACCGTGGGAGCTAAATTTCACATTGTGTGGAGAGTAGCTTATCTGTTCTACATTATCTGCCTCATACAGGTGTATTGTTTACCTCTCGCCAGCAGGTGGAGCTCTTGGTTGTCAGGTGTGTCCACCATGTAGCGTAAAGACGAGTCCTCACTGTCATAGAAGCAGAGGCCCACCTGCCCATGCTGAACCAAAACACTCAGTAAAACCTGAACAAAGCCCCATGCAAACATGTGAGTCTGACTGCTGTAAATAACTGTGAAATGACTTTAAATAAGAGCTCTCCTGGTTAATGTGACAATCTGAGCTTACTGCAGGAGAGTCCTCCTCTTCCTCTTCACCAACACTAATGGCAGAGCCACCAAAAACCACCCCTCCTCCTCCTCCTCTGAGAGCTGCTGCCATGAATAATTAATTCTACAAGAACAAGTCAGATTAAGGTAATTTAGAACTCATTTGGAGTCACCTGATAAATCCAATATTCACTTTTTTGTCTCCCGGGGGAAATATGGAGCTGTTTAACTGCTAAATGAGCCGCTATCATTAACAGCCTGACACTGTCTCCCGCTGTTCGGTGGTGAGCAAAGCTTTCTGCTACTGAAGCTTATGGAAAACCTAAAACCGCAAAACTGCACGTCAGACAGATAAACTTAGCTGATCTCGCTTTAGCGTCCCTTAAAGATGAGAACAACAGCATACAGAAATTGTTATTATTATGATAATAATTGAAGTTATTGCAGCTGCAGTTAGAGCTTTAGGCGAACCGAGGTAAGCTAGCTTGGTTAACTATAACTTACTTCTATTCTTATTTAGAAACCCGCCATATAATTACATTTAATTACTTTTTATAACAATAAACCTTTTATACAACTGATATATTTCGGCTTATAACAAAAAATTAGGCTAATAAAAATGTTTTAGCGTTAACGGTGCTTGTTTTTCAGACTCACCTTCAAGTCCTCAACTTTCCCCCCTCCCGTTGCCATAGCAACAACATCTGTCTGTCTGTTAGGGCTACGCAATTAATCCGTTTTCGTTTCAGTCACACTTTCCTCTTCAAAAATGATTGAAAACAAATTTTCTTCTTTCAGCATATCCCTTTCCCTTCCTTTTACCCCCCTTAAAAAGTCCATGCATAGGACAGTTCACATTTATTTAGTTAGTTTTCTGTTTGGTATGCTATTTGTGTGGTAAGCAGCAGCCAGGTGACTGATTATCTGACCATCAGTAAGTGTGTCCACCTCTAGAAAAACCAACATGTCCTCATATCCAAATGATAATATCAGTCGTTTATTCCAAAATCACCCATCCTGTATGTGGCTTCTCGGGTCACGGCTGTGTGTGCTGTGGCTGTAGCTCAGGAGGTAGAGCAGGTTGCTTACTGATTTGGAAGGTTGGTTTTTCAATCCCTGGCTGCTCCAGTCTGTGTGCCAAAGCATCCTTGGGCAAGATACTAAAGTGCTTGTATAAAGTGCTTTGAGTGCTCAAGTACAGTAGAAAAGGGCTAAATAAAAACCAGTCTATTTAATGTTTAAGCTTTTCCTGTATCATCTAATGCCATTTAGGCCCCACTGACTTTTTGGAAATCTGAGAAAATCCATATTTATTAACGCACTTTCCCGTACAACCGCTAGGGGTCGCCTAATTTTATTTTCAAACCTTGGTATTGATCGTAAAACGTGCCTGTCAGGAGGACAGGCTCATAAAAACAGAATTTTTGCTGATCTTAGAGAAGTTATTGTTGTTGCCCACCAATCTTGGAAGGATTATACAACCATTTCCAAACATCTCCTAGCAAATTCACCCTAAGCTCAGACTGTGCAATACTTTTGTAGAAAACCCAAAAGCTCCAT
This sequence comes from Archocentrus centrarchus, assembly GCF_007364275.1. Classification (NCBI taxonomy): domain Eukaryota; kingdom Metazoa; phylum Chordata; class Actinopteri; order Cichliformes; family Cichlidae; genus Archocentrus; species Archocentrus centrarchus. Next base: position 23,636,530 of record NC_044361.1, read on the forward strand.
CTCAGACTCTACAAGCTGCAGGTAGCACGTTCAGTGTTAATGTTCATGACACTACATCTAGATAAAGACTGAACAATTATGGCTTGTTTGGAAGGGGCAGCAAACAAGCATACTTTAAAAAAAAAAAAAGAACATGGCAACACAGTTTAAGTTTTCAAAGTTGCATGTGAAGAAACAGGACTTCTGGAACAATCTCCTTTGGACAGGACAATGATCCCCAGAACAGCAGCAAAAAAATCAACGTGTTGCAACGGCCGGCCAAAGTCCAGACCTCAAGCTGATTGAAATGCTGTGCTGGGACCTTAAGAGAGCTGTGTAGAAATGAATGCCTGCAAACCTCAATGAACTGAAGCAACTTAAAGAGGAGCGGGCCAAAATTGCTCCACACTGATGTGAGAGACTGATAAAGGGGTAAATAAAATGATTCAAGTTATTCCTGCTAAAAGTTCTACGTACTTTTACTGTGTACTTTTATTAATACCGGAATATAACTTAATTTCTTCACAAGGTTTTGGCCTCTAGCTTGTTGGGAACAACAACATATTTTTTTAATCTTTATTGTATGTGAGCTTTAATTTCTAAACCAAAACCATCGATACCCCAGCTTAACTATCTCCGTGGTTCGTGAAAGGACAGAAAAATTATAACAATCAATAGTGACAACTGTAATTCAAAATGGAAATCATTTATTACATACACAGAAGAACAGACATGCCCCAAACCCCCAAATTTCCTTTTTAAAAATATTATCAAAAGACCATAAACATATACTTTTGTAATAAATAAGATGAATAATAATTACATTTATACATATACTGTAATGTATGCACATATGGTATTTACATCAGTATTTCACAGAAAAAGGAAAGCACTCTAAGTCCTTGGTAAACTGCATTAACTGACCAAAGTGTCCCTCTTTTGGGTCTGTGTGGAAGTTGAGTGACTGGAATCCAGGCAGCGCTGGAGAAAAGGGGGTAGAGGCAATTCGTCCATTTGATTTAGCCTCTTCTGCCCTAAACACTGATGAATTGACAGTCCACATAAAGCCATGAGGGATGGAGGATCTCCTGAGAACATACCAGAAACAACATATTTTAGCACAACACTGTGTTTTATCTTTATATTTCTTTGAGAGTTAAAAAAAAAAAGACACTCACGTGTGGAACCATTCATGTAGCGTAGTCGAATGCAGGCTCCTCCCCTCACGCTGCTCACTGCTGGAAACAGCTCCACCCCTCGAGGGAGGTCCTTAAAAGCTATGCCAAGGAAGATGCCATCAACAACAAACCCCAGAGTCCCAGCATCAGCATCTAGAACCAGCAGTACATGCTCAGGAATCAGGAGAGGTGTTTGTGCTATCTTTGTGTTTGATGAAGAGGAGGATTGTAACTTAAAATCAGCTGCAGCCTCAGCAGGACTCATTTTCCTCCCTTTTCCTGGGTAAAGCTTCAGAGTTTGCCCACCGTGCCAGAGCTGATTGGTTTTGAGCTCCCAACCCCAGGACTGTGAGTCCGCCCCCACCAACACATTGTACCCCGAGGACTGCAGAGGACAGTCGTGCCTCGAGATCCCCACAACGGCGTGAGTTCCTCTGTGTTCGGGCCTCCACACCACCTCCCAGACATGAAGCCCGCTCTTCACTCCTATTTCTGCCCTCACGCCATCGCTGCTAAGTTCAGCGGGTGAGCGAGTCACTTCCTGTTTGCAGGGGGAGAGCTGGAAGTGAAGCGAGCGGTGGATTGTACTCCAGTGTGAATGACTGTCTCCTGGCGAAACTGGAGGGGAGTTCAACGTAACCGCGAGGCGAGAGGAGGTTGGGACGGCCAGTGGGAGGAAAGCTGATGGAGAGGAGGGAGTGCTGTCAGCTATCCTGCTGCAAAACCAACGTGACAAACTCAGACCCATTAGAGCAAACACCAGGGTCACACCTATGTGTCGTCAGAGGAGATCTGTGGAGGAGAAGAAAACAAGTGTTTAGACAATGAAAAAGGTTAATCCGTTTAACAAGTGTTGGATAATATATTTTACTATGTAAAATACTATGTAAAATATGTAAGATTAAACTAATTACATCCTTACTACTTCAATAGTTTTAGAGAGGGTAAATAGCACCTAGGTGCTGCTAATCAAATGTACTTGATTAAATTATCATGAGCAAGTGTGAGCACCACTATGAAAACAGAAGTTTGGCAAGTTTGCTGGTCCATGGCATTTGGGTGTGTGTTAACACTGTCATGGTGAGGAATAGCATAGAATAGAATGCCTTTATTGTCATTATACAGGATGTACAGTGAGATTGGTTAAGGAGGAAGTTAAGGACCCAAACACAGGCTCAGAAGGCAGGCAGGATTAAAGAGAAAGTGAGCCCATTTATTATGGCTGTTTTATTGTGTTTGCAAAAACACAAAGTGCAAAAGGCAAGGCAAAACTCAATCCACAGGAACATCACAAGCTAAAAAAAACTAAAAAACAAAACAAAAAACAGACACCATGATAAGGACTTACACGAGGGTAAAAAGAGGAAGTGGATGCAGCAGGGTAACGAGGGTAACAAGACAATATTATTATCACTGATGCATTAACACTTAAACACCTTTCTGCTTTGCTAACCCAGGGCTGTTTATTAAATTCTGATGATGTGGTATCCATTTTTAAATCACAATTTATGCATTTTTTACTTTTATTGAAAATGTCAACTTTAAAATTAAAACTATCAGCTGGACAGTGAAGTCCAAAGCAGTTTGACATGGAAATGCCTCACATTTTTTCTTAGGTACAGTCCTTGAGTATAGGACTAAGTGCAGAGGTGTAGTATATTTAGAACTCAAAACATTACTCAGTGAGACTCCATCAAGGGCGGGTCTTTGTTTACTGAAAAAATTCATTCCTGAGATTCAGTAACACAGCTGAGATGATTCCAAAAACTGACCTGACAACAGCGATACACAATTAGTATGTGTGATGGGTTTTGAAACAAGGGCAGAAAATGTACTAGATCATATCTGAGCTACAAATAGATAAAAATTATATGAATTTATCTTTGAACTGTACAGATAACACTGTACATTGTACACAGATAACACTGCTGTTGTGATAATTTTAGTGTTTCCCATCATTAAATTGTGGGATTACTGAAGCTGCATGTACGTTCTTTTATTTTAATATTACAGGCTTTGATTTCATTGAAACTTGTTGGAAATTATTCCGTAATTAGACATTTGATTCTCAAAACTTCAATTTTCATTCTTATTTGTTTTTTTTTCCCCTACAAAATACATTATTTAAATCTTACACAGTGTACAAAGAGGGCGTTTGCTCAGATTTTGTTTTTTGGAAGTAACAAGGATGAAAAACGGCCTGACACATGACTTTATTGTAACTTGTCAGTATTAAATCAAAGGCTTACCAGTTCACCTTTAATTCGGTGTTAAATGCTTGCATACTATATTACATAATTCACTCAAACATACCTTAAGTGTCACAGCATATTTTCTGGTAATGCTGAAACAAATGAGACCGGGTGTAATAAATAAGAAAAAAATGGTTATTTGAAAGCCATAGATAAGCAGAATGCTATAAATAAAAGCAATGGCACCATGAAATGCTGCAGTACACCCCTAAGTGATGCTCTCCCCAAACTACGCCTAATCCCACACCTAACTGTATTTACTGGACACCATGTTGTAAGGTGGAGCAGAACAAAATAAGTTAGAAAAATATGAGAAAAACAGAAAGTCTCCACACAGCAAAACAAACAGTGTAGATAGTGATTTCTATCAGTCTTACCAGCTGGTTTGACTCCTTCCCTTGTCGTTATGAGCAGACTGCTTCCACGCATCCTCCGCCTGTGTCCGTATCTGAGCTTATAAGAGGCTCTTATCAAGCATCTCTTGCGTCTTATCGGCGCTCGGTAACGTAACCGCTCCGGTGTTTTGGTGATGCTTCTTGGCGCGACCTCCGGAACGGGAACAGCACAGTCCATCACTGCATTGACAAGGACGAGAGAGCCATGACGCTGTTTTTTTTTTTTTTCACCCCTCATCACTTTCTTCCTTTTTTTTTTTTTTTTAAATTTATTTATTTATTTTAATTTATCTCTCCACTCAGTTTCTCTCGCTTTTTTTTTATCGCGTCCGGTAGTGGATGTAAACGTAAATGGCGAAGCATAAGAAGAGAATCAGACTCGGGCTTTTAACCAATAAGAAGAGAAAAACGAAATAAAACCCAAAGCGACTCATAATTTTAGACAGCGCAGGCGCATTAGGAGACGTAGGACTGGGTACCGAAGCCCTCTGCGCTGTCTTACAGAGGTGACGTATTAGTGCGCACTTTGGTCAGAAGATTGAGAAAAATAAATAAGCCATAATACAGATACATGCTGGATTCAAAGACAACACGGCTGGCAGTAGTTGAGTAAGAACATAAGATAAGATATTTATTTATCATGGAGCTGTGAAATGTCTTTATAACAGCAATTAAATCAGGCCGGAATAAAAATTTAACAGCTTAAATAAGTTGAATATTATGCAACCCTAGAAAATAATATGACAAACGTATAATATTTCAAAATAAAGCAAAAACAATTTAAAATGGATTAGCAGATGTAATAAAACCAGCAGCAAATATCAGATGATGTGAAGTAGCTAAAAGTGTAAAGTATGGACAGTGCATTAAGTGGTGTAGCATGTGTTGAGCTTTGTGAGTGCAGGGTTTCTGCTTTTTTATATTTTTTTCTGGAACACAATACTAAACATACAGAAGCACGTAGTGTGGAGACAAAGACAGAATGAAAGAAAACAGGAGAAAAATGCATTATTGTACATACTTACATATTTCATTAAATTTAGTGTTTGTTTGTGTGCTCTCTGCATGTGTAAGAACGTGTTGTATGGTTGTGTGGGTGTACATTATGTGGATATGTGGGACTCTATTCACTCCAAAAAGCAAGATTACTGTGAGAATAAACATGCAAACAAGTAAATAGATAAATGTGGGTGCAAGGTTGACGATTGATGGACAGATATGTTGCCCTGAGGTCATTGTGATATTTCATATCACAAGTTGTGATATGAAAGCTGTATGTGTGGCACTCTGTTAGAGTAGGTGTTCTGCAGCCTGTCCAGTAAGTGGTGCAGAGGGTGGTCAGGATTGTCCGTGGTGGATAACAGTGTGTTCAATGACCAGCCAATCACAGAGCCAGCCTTCCTGATCAGTTCATTCACTCTGTTGGTACCATCAGCTCCGACACTGCAGACCACAGTAAAGCACTCTGCACCACAACCACAAGTGACTGAAATCTCCAACATTTTGATTACATTGAAGGATCTCATCTTCCTTAGGAAACAGAGCCTACTCATCCCCTCTGTTGGTCTTCCAGTCCACGCTGATGCCATTTAGGACCATCATTAATAAATGTTTATATTATTGATACTTTTTAATACTTTAGGTTTGACTATATTATTATTATTGTCTAAAAAGCCATAAATAATGAAAAACAGCATAGTTTTAGCATAACGAGTGTTTCTTTTTGTTCATCCATCTCTACAACATTGAAGAGATGTTTACCCTGGTGTATTGCCACAATCAGCCAATGAAAATAAAGAATCAGCTGTGAATCTCCAAAAGCAACCTGGTCCTCCCTGATACCTGTAACTCTAAAACTCTGAGGACCTCTGCAGACCACATTATTACCACAGTAATTCAATTCAAGATTATTTATACAGCACCAAATCACAACAACAGTCGCCTCAAGGGGCTTTATAATGTAAGGTAAAGACCTTACAGTATTGCAGTGAAAAAAAACAATCAAGCAACCCGACTATGAGCAAGCACTTTGTAAGGCTGGGAAGAAAAAACTCAACTGGTTTGGGAGGCTGAGGGGAAAGAGAAAAGGGAAAGAGAGCACACGGGAGACAGGACAATAGAGTAAGGCACAGGGAGGGCAAAACTTTAATGACCCAGTAATGGCCCATAGATTCCTGTTGGGAACACACACACAAAAAAATCCATCCCATCTTTTCTTCATCATTTTTTCTTGCAATGAACAAGGTTAGTCTGATCAGTGTATCTAGCATGTTGAGAGCTAAAGCTGTTTTGCCTTTAAGACACTACTGAGGATTTCTTTAACCCATCATATTTATTTTGACCAACCTCAGTGGCCAAAGTAAAAGCATCTTTTTTGACGACAAAAGGTTCAGCCATTAAAATTATATAAATTATCATAAATAATATGCTGCACATCAGCCTGAGTGTAAAAGTCTGATTTCATTCACGTCCATCTGCCCATCTTCTTCCACTTATCCAGTTCAGGGTTGCAGTGGGGCTGGAGCCCAGCTGTTGTAGGGTGAGAGGTAGGGTGCACCCTGGACAGGTCAAAAGGGCATTTAATCCACATAAAACCTCACGTTTTTCTTTTGCTGTCCTTTGTTTCCATCTTCACGTGCTTTCTCATTATTTCAGTCAGACAGCCAGATTAACTTGTTGGGACCATCATCCGGCCTGTACAGTAAAAACAGAAGTCCAACAGAGTCACAGTTTGTTGATTTTAAGATCACAATAATTTTGTGTTAACGTATTAAAAATGTTAAAGTAAAAACTGCAGCTGCTACAGTAACCATGGCAGTTAGATGTGGGAATTATCACTGTTAGAGTGAAATGTAAATAAACTCAGGTAATTACTCAAGCTGCAGTTATATATTTTGTTAATATTTCAGGTTATATTTGTCATGTTTCTCACCTGTAGTCTTCCTCTTGTAGAAAATCACTCCAACAAGTAGAAAGACCAAACCCAGCAGCAGCCCTGCTGCACCAGTAGCAATCTTATTCTTCTCTGCCTCAGTTGTTGGCACTAAATAACACATTTATTACTGTATCAGATTTATGTACTGTGAATTTATTACATCTTATATAATAACAATATCATAAAGCAGGACGGGGTCCAAGAATGAGCTTTCCTCCTTTCACTCTCTTACCCCAGTCATAAAACTTGGGCTGCATGAGGCTGGCGTGCTCCACCATGCAGCTGATGTTCTCTCCAGGTTTGGGTGTAATCTCCAGATAGGAGTGAATCTGGTAGAGCCAGTTCCCGTTGGGCAGCTCCTCGGTAGACGTCACATCAGACCTCGCCTCCTTTCCGTCCCTCAGCCACGTCAGTTTGATGTGTTTGGGATAAAAGTTGTACGCGCTGCAGATGAGCATGGCTGGATGTTTGCTGTCTGCCACCTCAGCTACCCTCAGCCTGACAGTGGGCTCAACTGGTGGAAAGAAAGAACAGGCAGTCACAACTATTTGGTATAAAATGAAATACCATCATTTAATACATTTATCATACACCAATAACACTGAGTTTCTTTAATAATTTAGATTACAGCCTCACAGATTACAGTGTAAATATTTTGTATGTGTAGCTTTGCACAGAAATGAATAAAATAGATTGTCTTAGTATTATCAACATCATTTAATACATTTATCATACACCAATAACACCGAGTTTACATAATAAATGTAATTAGCAGGTTGCTGTAATCTGAAGCTCACCTGGTCTTGAAAGAATGCCAAATACTGATGGGATGTTGGTTCTGCACTTCTCTTTGTTCTTTTTTTCATGTTCCAAGGAACCTTTGTCTTTGTTGAGTTCATTTGCAACTCTCTTTGTTTTCTCTGTGTAGCCGACATATTTCCCCAACGTGCTGTTATACTGGGCCAGAAGCATCTTATTCAAGTAGACTTGTGCCAGATAAACAACATCATCTTTGGAAGTAAACAGGCAACGAATCAATCCGTGACCAAAGGAAGCAACTGTAACACAAAGCCAACAATTAGCTGACACAGAAAATACAGTTTAGGTTTGCTTGTATTTAATTTCTTCAATAATTTACAAAAGTTTTTTTTTTAAAACATTTTCATCTTATTGTTTGACTGTAACACAAGAAGTTTTTGTATTAAAGTTACTCACCCTGTCTTGAAAATAACAGGAACACGCATGGTAGAAGCAGAAAGCTGTGAATATGCATGATGACAGACTAGAAATCACAAATGGAAATAGCCACCGATCTGATCTTGCAGCATAAGGAAGTGAATCCGCAGACTGAGCAACAATGGTTTTTAAGCCGGTGCAGCTCTGCAGTAGGTGTGGTGCTCTGTGTATGTACGTGTTGTATCCAATGATGTATTTCACCTTAAACTGTTGGATTTGTGCAAACTGGAAAACCTTTGTTAAACACAGACAATACTGGCTCAAGTTGTCATTTTTATGTAATATAAAAATGAGTTTGCTTGCACAGAAGTGCTTGCTCATAGGCGGTTGTTTTGACTGTTGGGGTTTCTCTGTAATTATTGTAGGGTCTTTACCTTACAATAAAAAGAGCCTTGAGGTGACAGTTTGTTGTGATTTGGCGCTATATAAATAAAATTGAATTGAATTAAAAACAGTTAAGAGGTTTATTATTTGCACCTGAAGAAGAGAGAGAAAGGAAAAAGGAAAGTGAAGTAGCTAAAACTGTGCTTAAGATTAAGAAATAATCAAAATTAACTTTATTTCACCATGTCATAATTTATTTAACAGAAAGTGATTTTAACAGCAGTGTATGAAAATCTAAGTACATCCCATGATTCAGTAGCTTGTAGAACCTCCTTTAGCAGCAATAGCCTTCTGTATAGTTGTGGAGGAATTTTGTCCCACTCTCCTTTACAATGTTGCTTCAGTTCTTTGAGGTTTCGGGGTGTTTGTTTAATCACAGCTTGCCACAGTGTTTCATAATCTTTCTCTCTGCACAATGACAGACTTCACATTTTTTGGAAATGGCCTTTTATAACCCTCCCAGATTGAGCAAGCAGCAATTGCTTCTCCAAGATCATTGCTGATGTTTTTTCCTCCTTGGTACTGAGTTAACACACACCTGAATGCGCCAAATCAACAAACTGCCAAAGCTACTGCTTTTATAGAGGTGCTCACACTCACTGATGATCAGGTAATACAGTGCATTTGATTAGCAGCACCTGGCTGCTGTTGACACTCTTTCCTAAGTGTTGAATTATTTAATGAACCATGAGCAAAAAAAAAAATACAACTTCAGGTCTCCAAATTGTTCAGCTGAGTTTTTGTTTTTATTTGTATAGGTTTTGTGTGTAAAATCTGTCTAAGATCAGGAAATTAGTTTCTCTCAAATCCTTTGACAATTAAAAATGTTCCAGTTGCGACTCTCGGCAGGCCCAGAGTCACTGCACAGAAAACATCCGGTCTAAGACTTTGATGGCTTCTCATTATTTCTGTTTCTGCAGAAGAAGAAAATGCAGATATCTGTCATTATTGACAAAATGAAATACAATTCAGTTCAGTTTTATTTATATAGCACTAAATCACAACAAACAGTCACCTCAAGGTGCTTTATATTGTAAGGAAAAGACCCTACACTAATTACAGAGAAAACCCAACTGTCAGAACGACCCCCTTTGAGCAAGCACTTGGCGACTGGAGAATGAAAAACTGCCTTTTAACAGGAAGAAAGCTACAATGTTTTTTATTTTATTTTCAAGACCAAATATATACTTCCAGATTCTTGTGTGTGGTCTCTTCAGTGCTGAGTGCGCCACAGTGGAGCTGTAGGGACAGGGTGAGATGGAGGCAGATGACACGCTGTGGCAACCCATAAAGGGAGCAGCCAAGAAGAAGAAGAAGACTCAGTGTGAGTTGAGAACTGGTGCTAGGTTGAATCTTTATTAAGAAAATACTGAGTGAGTGACACCCCTCTGACACTGGATGGCTATTTTTGGTCCAGCTGACATTGATGGACAGTGGGTAGAAATGATTGACAAAGCAGATCTAGGTTATTTTCAACTCCCAGCTCAACTTTTTCTGCAGGGTAGAGGATGCTCTCATGGAGGTCTGTGGTGGGTTTGAACACAGCTAAGATCCATCACATCTTTTCTGTAATGTTACAACAGAGATAAATGAAGTAAACACGGCAGTAAAAATTCTTTACCTTTCTCCTCTGCTGTATTTTTCTCCTCTCTTCTGAAGTATGCCGCCCTTTCTGAACACAGGTTCTCAAATACCCAATCATAAGATACGTGGGCAGAGTGTATACTGTACAACCTCATGTCTTTCACAATCCAAATACTCATTAGCCTCAATTTCAAACTGTACTTCACTTGTGCCATTGTCAAAGCAGGCCACACGTTAGGTACGTTCATGTGCAACTGAGAAAAAAAAGGCAAAAAAACTAAGAATTACAAATGTATTGCTACAGATTTATGATAATGGAAAGTTACACTATACGCTCAGTAATACTAACAAGGCGTTTCTGTTTAACTCTCAGGCATTTGTGTTTTCTACAGAAACATCAAAAGATATCCACTGAAAGGTGAAGCTTTGAACAAAGGAGTAAGTTAGAAACTCATTCTGACTTTGTGAGAAAGCACAGAAGCCGTTGAGCATCACGCTTCATGTGCGATCTGCAGGTGGGCACCGTCGGAAATTCCCGCACTAGTCCAAACCAAGGGCACACCTTAATCTCTGTCTGGTCAATAAAAAAAACAAAAAACAGGACTGTTGATTGTAACACAGCAGCCTAAACTAATTGTACAAGAAAAGCTATTCTGAATTTGCCAGTAATTTCATAAACAATTCTTTTGCGTGTGCATCCTCATCCAGAAATGTGAGAATTTACATGAGGTCATAAAATTTAATACGCCACGCCCTTTGGTTTTTACCATAATTCTTGCCCATATTTCAATACCTTCCAACTTCCTTAACACGCATGATAATAATGATCTAATAATTATTCAGAAGTCTTAAAAGCAGAAGTGGCTGTGTCATGAATGGGGGTGCTGTTACCACAGCCACAAGGTTCAAGGGTCCCTGTGAAATCCCCTTGTTAACAAAGGAAATTACATTCAGTGCTTCTCAGTTTCAAACATGCTGGAGGCATTTTCATCCTAATAAATTATCACAATTTTTTTAAAATGCATTGTTTACGTTATGTTTCTGGCTTCTTCTTCTCTGCCTTTGCTGGCGTGTTGCTGATTTTGGTATAACAATAGCTTCACTGATGAGTGCCAAACCAAAGGCAGTAGAATGTACATGCAAATTATCTCTTTTGCTTGTTAAGGAAACAAAGCATTAATGCAGCAACTTTACAGCATAATAAAGACATTTGACAAGTCTCTTTTTTTTTAAGTTCACTATAACCATTTTAAAGCAGGAGGGGGAACTTCGGTTTTAAGTTTAACCAACATACATTTTTTTTAATAGAGACTGATAATAAATTAAAGCAAAGCAAAAAAAAAAAAAAAAAAGTGCCTATTTCCCACTTAAATCCTGTAAATTTTGAGTTTTTTTCATCTTTTCATCGCAGAGATATTCAAACTTATTGAGATCTGGAGAATATTTGCAGAAAGAAGTCACTGCCATCAGGGAATGCTGCTGACATTAAACATGTGTGCATGCACTTGGTCTCTATTAAGTAGGTATTACATGAGTAATATCAACATGAAGGCCAACACTCAAGGTTTTCTAGCAGAACCATATAAAGCATTACACTGCCTCTGCAGGCCTGCCTTCTCCCCATAATGCACCCTCACAGCTGCCTTACTGTCCACAGAGTCACAGTGTTAGATATGTGGAGGCCATAGATTCTGTTCAGGTGCTGCTCAGGTGACTGATTTGGCCATTGAACATTTCTTTGCCCTGAGAAACTCTTGGGTTGCTTTTGTAGTTTGTTTTGGGTCATTGTCCATTTGCACTGTGAGGCGCTGTTTGATCAGTTTTGCAGCATTTGGCTGAATCTGAGCAGAGAGTACAGCCCCTGTACACTTTACAATTCATCCAATAGTGACCCGGTTTCACCGGCAGCCATATATGCCCATCCCATAACATTACTTTCACCATGTTTTGCAGATGATGTGGTATGTTTCAGAGCATAAGCTGTTTCTCTTCTTCTCCGTAATTTTCTCTTCCCATCATTGTGGTACAAATTCATCTTGGTTTCATCTGCCCCAAATTTTTTTCCAGCCTGTGCAGGCTCTTTGTCTAACCTGGCCCTCCTGGTTTTGAGTGTTACCAGTGGATTAGAAACTACAGTAGTGCAGCCTAGAAGTAGCAAATGCAGCATTAGTCAGACATAATTCTCACAAACTGTAAGGTTCAAGAACCCAAGTGCAGGACTCTGAGGCAGGCAGAAAGGTGAAGGAATGGGCCTGAGGAATCCAAAAATACACAGCCCATGAAAATAATCTAAAACACAGAGAATAAGGAGGAAATATACATGAAAATGTCCGCAAAGAAATGTATCAAAAATGCACAGGGAGCACAAGAGGAACAGAAACCGATGCTAAAATGAGAACAGGAAATGAATGACTGAAACACTGAATAAAGACATTTTTTTAGGAGGGTGGAACAGAGTAAATGAATAAGTCACTTCAAAAACTCAGATAGCAAAGTGATTCTGGACCGGCTCTGCCCCAGAGTTTTTCTCTATTGTGTAGGCTGTCAGGCCACTGTTTACCTCAGCTGTCAATACCGGGTGAGAAGCTTCCAGTTTCATTTACTCTGAAGGAGACTGTAAAACTTTGTCATAGGAGTCCAGTATCAATCAGTATGAGTCAGTGAAGCTCACTTCTGTTCAATGACAGCAATACTGATGTGAGTTGTTGAGGATATCCTGAACTTTTCTGTCAATATGCGCTGCTGTTTTTGCTACTTTTAGCCGCTGTTAGTTGCTGTCAGCTAGTGTTAGTGAAATGTTCTTTGAAGTTGATGTAACTTTGCTGGACTCTGATGCTTAGTGAATAAACTGTCATACGATGTGAGAATGTAATCAAACTGTTTATCAGAGCGAAAGTGTCATCTTTAGGACACTCAAACTTAACATTAGCTGACATAATCTTAGCTGTTGTTGTTGCTGTTTAGCCGGTTCATTGCCAGCTATTTTGCTGACAATAAGTAATTGTATAATAAGCATGTTTATGCACATTTTTGTGTGTTAGAGCCCTGTCTTCAGTTCAGGAGCTGAGGCTGGAGGTGAGAAGGAAGAGGATGACATTTTATTAAGATGCCGGTGGTGTTTGCTTCTTTGGTGAAGGGGACCTCTTTGGTGCAATGCTTTGTATCTTGAGTCTGAACGTGCAGGCATGAATCTAAATGGCCCTTCACAGCAAATGAGCGCCTACAAGTTCTCTTCTTCTCTGCCTTTTGGCGTCCTATGTATATGGCCAGTCTCTAGCCACATGTGTAAACTGTGATTGGTCGGAAGGGAGGTGTCCTTCCTTGTCATTGTATTCAAATATGGAGGGGGGACATGGTGGCTTCCACAAACCAGCACCTGCTCTTTTTTTTTTTAATACAAACTCACTCTAATACCACTATAAAACCAGGTGCCACCATAAACCATAATGTCCCCACCCCACCCTAAAAAACATCAAAAGAACAAAGCAAGAGATATATTAGAGGTACAAACAGTTCAAACACAAGTGGATAATAATCAGCACTTTACTGGAATTTCAAAGAGAAAGGAAAACAATTACAATCACACATAGCATTAAGATAACAAAATATAAAAATATCATGAGCTTTGCCTTATTTATATGAGGTCAATAAATAGTAGAAATTCAAGGGCACACTGATAAAGCACTTTGACATTAGTCTTTAGACAAGAAAAATGGAACAATAAGCGTACTGGTACTTCACTAACACTAGTTTTTAAAACTGAATTTCATGTCTTCTGTCTGAGGGAACATCCAGTCCCAAGTTATCAGTTAGTCAACTCTACTAACTCATCCAGGAAGTGATACCTTTGTTTAGCTTTCCTACAACACACACCTATGCTAGCAAGTGCAAAAGCACCTGTATAACTGTTTTGATTTAGACTCCTTCACTGAGCAAGACAAAGAAGCCTGCTACACCCAGTGCACGGCCCTTTGTTACCTAAGCACCTCCCGCTACAACATACCCACTATTCCCAGTACTGCCGAATTTCCTAGGGACCTAAGAAATCCCAAAGATGTGCTGTTTATGTATGACAAAGAAAAGCATGAAATCTTTATGTTAACACACCTGGAATGAATGAAGAACAGTTTGATGTTGCAGTTTAATGCTGAAATTTTAACGCATGTTTATAGTTGAATTTTTGTGCTTCTTTTCCTCTGTAACTTTAACAGGCCCAGTATCCATGAGTTACATATCTGTTTTTCTTTACTTTGGGCTTTTAAATCTGGCTGATGTGTGCACTTTTTGTACATTTATTTTTATTCTCTATACATTTTGGTCATTTCTGTCATAGTGTTGGAGGTAGAGCACTTTGACACTGACTATGGCATCTCCCATCCCTGGATTCTTTATACATTAGTTTCAAGGCATCAAATTACATTTCGTTAGCCTAATAGCATAATTGCCTAAGTCATATTTTGGCCAAAATTGAGATATCTATCTAAATGAATCTACACTGTTAGCAGAGTAGAATTAGGTAGGTATCTCAAACTATGCCAAAATATGACTTAGGCAATTATGCTATTAGGCTAACGATTTGTGCACCTGGCATGAGATGGTTGCAATTGTTTGCATGTCTCATGTCATTTCTGGTGGGGTGTAAATGTTAGTGTGGAGTCTGTTTGCACAAGTAAAGTCTGCAAATGGACCTATGTGCTTCAGTTCTTTGAATGTTTGCTGTCCTTGAGAAGCATCTGATTTTGCTGCATTTTGGAAGTAGAGCAGCAAAATCTACAGTTTGGTAGTTTGGTACTAGCAGCCGGCCATATTTTTTAAAGTTTTTAGGTTGAGCTTTGTGTGTAAATCTTTAAAATGAAGCAAGTAGTGAAATCTGTGAAACATATGTAGTGGAGGAAAAAGCACAATATATATATATATATATATATATATATATATATATATATATATATATATATATATATATATATATATATATATATATATATATATATTAGCTTATTCAAATAACTGAATAAATAAAAGTATAACTCATAACTAGTCACTATCACAGATATAGAAACAGCAGCATTTCTGACAAGAATATTTATAGCATAAATTTGGAGAAATTAAAATTAATTAATTAAATCTGTTAATTAAATAGTTAATTTAGTTGTGATTTTTTGTAAAAGAAAGTCTTAAACAATTTATCTTTTTTTTTCCTTAATCTTTCTGAATTGGGCAGCCTTAGTGACATGAGTCTGAAATTCTGATTTAACACAAATGAAACCTTTTTTCTTTCATATGCTGCCATTAGTTCTCAGACGATTCAACCTTCAGATACTGTCATGTTGGCAAACATCCAGATTAACTTGTTGGCACCAACATTCGGCCTATAGAATAAAAACAATAAGACAAACAGAGTCACAGTTTGTTAAATCACAATAAATTTGTGTTAATGTGTTAAAAAAATATTAAAGTCTTATGTAAAAACTGGAGTTGCAACAGTAACTGGGCAAGAGTTAGATGTGAGAATAATGAGTGTTAGAGTGAAATGGGGATTTTTCAGGATGCTAATTTACCAACAGAGCAGAACTTTATGCGTGTGCCTTGTTAGTCACAATTTGTTGATTTTCAGATCACAATAATTTTGTGTTAACATGCTAAAAATGTTAAAGTAAAAACTGAAGCTGATACAGTAACCGTGGCAGTTAGATGTGGGAATTATGACTGTTAGAGTGAAATTTAAACCTGTTAAATTAACTAATGTAATTACTCAAATTCCAGTTATATATTTTGTTAATATTTCAGGTTATATTTGTCATGTTTCTCACCTGTAGTCTTCCTCTTGTAGAAAATCACTCCAACAAGTAGAAAGACCAAACCCAGCAGCAGCCCTGCTGCACCAATAGCGATCTTATTCTTCTCTGCCTCGGTTGTTGGCACTAAGTAACACATTTATCACTGTATCAGATTCATGTACTGTGAATTTATTACATCTTATATAATAACAATATCATAAAGCAGGATGAGGTCCAAGAAGGAGCTTTCCTCCTTTCACTGTCTTACCCCAGTCATAAAACTTGGGCTGCATGAGGCTGGCGTGCTCCACCATGCAGCTGATGTTCTCTCCAGGTTTGGGTGTAATCTCCAGATAGGAGTGAATCTGGTAGAGCCAGTTCCCATTGGGCAGCTCCTCGGTAGACATCACATCAGACGTCGCCTCCTTTCCGTCCCTCAGCCACGTCAGTTTGATGTGTTTGGGATAAAAGTTGTACGCGCTGCAGATGAGCATGGCTGGATGTTTGCTGTCTGCCACCTCAGCTACCCTCAGCCTGACAGTGGGCTCAACTAGTGGAAAGAAAGAACAGGCAGTCACAACTATTTGGTATAAAATGAAATACCATCATTTAATACATTTATCATACACCAATAACACTGAGTTTCTTTAATAATTTAGATTACAGCCTCACAGATTACAGTGTAAATATTTTGTACGTGTAGCTTTGCACAGAAATGAATAAAATAGATTGTCTTAGTATTATCAAAGACAGTTTATCTTTCTTTGTAAGGGGAAAGCTATAACAGCTGCAGAAATCCTCCTGGTGTCTCTTTAAGTAGCTTTATTACAAAAATAAAAATAATAGTGTGCACTGAAAATGGTCACGCTGTTAGTGAATTTTCCTTCTCCCTGACAGGTGTCATCTTTTCAGCCTGTTTTCAGCAAACACTGTTAGCAATTACCTGGTGAGCATAGTGGAGCATTTAGCAGCTTTTACCTCAGGAGCTGAAGATGACTAATGGGCTTTGGGTATGTGTAAATGACTAATGTTGCTCAGTGTTGGCCAGTTTTGTGATTGCCAAAGGTATTCGCTTGTCTGCCTTCACATGTATATGAACTTGATTGACATCCCATTCTCAATCCACAGGGTTTAATATGATGTCGGCCCACCCTTTGCATCCATAACAGCTTCAACTGTTCTGGGAAGGCTTTCCACAAGGTTTAGGAGCGTGTTTATGGGAATTTCTGACCATTATTTCAGAAGCGAATTTGTGAGGTCAGATGTTGGACAAGAAGGCTTGGCTCACAGTCTTCGCTCTAATTCATCCCAGAGGTGTTCTATTGGGTTGAGGTCAGGCCAGTCAAGTTCTTCTACACCAAACTCACTCATCCATGTCTTTATGGAAACTGCTTTGTGCACTGGTGCACAGTAATGTTGAAACCAGAAAGGGCCATTCCCAAACTGTTCCTAAAAAGTTGGGAAAATGAAACTACCCAAAATGTCTTGGTATGGTGACGCATTAAGAGTTTCTTTCACTGGATCTAAGGTGCTTGGATCAGATATATTAGATTTCTTTTGTCACCAAATATTGCTATCAAGCTCTTGCATCTTTTAAGACTCTGAGAGGATGCCGTGCACAGGGAAATCATGCAAACTCCACACAGAAATACCCCAGAACAGGTTCAAACCAGGATCCTTCTTACTGTGAGGCAACAGAGCAAACCACTGCATTACTGTGCCACAAATGAGTAATTTTCAAAATTTTCACTGATTCTTGCAAACATTTTTCTCATGAACGTCTTAAAAAATGTTTAGAAGAATCTCTCTAAAGCAGCAGTCCAGTGTTTCATTGATATCACAAAGATAAGTGTAAGTAGCAAGCTGCTGTAATTTAAAACATCTTTAGAGTTTCAGCTGTGCTCACCTGGTCTTGAAAGGACATCAAACACTACTGGGACATTGCTTCTGCACAACTTTTCGTTCTTTTTTTCTTCTTCCAAGAAACTTTTGTCTTTGTTGAGTTGATCTGTAACTGCCTTTGTTTTCTCTGTGTAGCCGACATATTTCCCCAACGTGCTGTTGTACTGACCCAGAAGCATCTTGTTAAAGTAGATTTGTGCCAGATAAACAACATCTTCTTTGGAAGTAAACAGGCAACGAAGCAGGCCGTAACCAAAGGAAGCATCTGTAAGACAAAGCCAACAATTAGCCGATACAGAAAAGGCCTACTTGTGTTTAATTTCTCCAATAATAAGCAGCAGCCTGTTTTACTTTTACTGTTTCTAACACATAAAAACTATTTTCTATGTTAAAGTTACTTACCTGCTCTTGAAAATAGCAGGAACACACATGGTAGTAACAAAAAGCTGTGAATACGCATGGTGACAAAGTAGAAATCACAAACTAAAATAGGAAGCAATCTGATCCTGTATTATAAGGAAATGAATCAGCAGACCGAACAACATTTTTTTTAAGCAGGTTTTTAGGAGGTGTGGTTCTCTGGGAAATGATTTACTGTACTCACTGGATTGCAGACTGGAACACTTTTGTTAAATACAGACAGCACTGTCACAGGTTTCATTTTTATGTAATGTCCACAGCATTTACCCTGAATTTATTTGATATTTAAAGACAACACAAAAAAATTTAGTGCTCAATTTTCAGGTCAGTTTCTGAACTGATTTATAATTTGATAATAACATAATGACTCATTAGTGAAGGATTCATCTGAACATCTGCAGACTATCAGCGTTGTTGCCGACTGCTGTCAGCATGTCAGGAAGTGCGATTTTATTTGTTTGTAACAATACTGATTTTAGTGGTCATCGTTTATTTAATCTGGCATCCAAAAGTAGTTAGATGAGGAGCTGAAAAACAGTCCAGTCATTTTTTTATAATGTAGATTTCTTTATTTTGCTGGTACAAAAAAGGAGATTAAATAACAACCAAAGTTAAATAAAAAGCACAGCTGGTGTTTATTTGGTTTAACAATAGTCACAGACAAGTATCAGAAACAAATATTTGAAAAAAATAAGGAATAAAAATTAGCTTTATTGCCCAATTATGGCAAATGATTATAGAATAGAATAGAATGCCTTTATTGTCATTATACAGGATACAAAAAAAACAAAATTTAAACCCAGTCTTCAGTACTTAATTTCACCACTGCTTCTTAGAAGCTTTGTGATTTTATCCTATTTTAGCCCCTTTTATGTAAAAGTCATGTATTATACAGTTCACAGTTTAGACCTCAGTGTTCCTAATAATTTTTAATAATAATAATTTCTACTTTTCACTGCTCCCTTGTCTTAAAGAGTCACCACAGCAGGTAGCTCCACATATTTAACTTGGCACATATGTATACCAGATGCCCGTCCGGAGACACCCCCTGGGATCTGTGCCACCTGCCGGGATCAAACTGGAGATCTTTTGCTTGTTAAGCGAATGCATAAACTGCTACACTACACGGCTGCTACTCCAGATAATCGAATGCATGTTACCTGAAAGCGCTGCAACAGCCTGGACGGTAAGCAGGAGTAAAGGAATTTAAATAACAGGAATACACAAAGTAAAATGACCTTTTGTATTCACTCTAAAACACTTCTCACAGTAAAGAGGCGATGTTATTGCATACTGTTCCTGAATATAAAACCAAAAGCTGTAGGGCAGTCCTCACTGTCTATATTCTTTACAAACGTGTGTTTACTTTCAACATTTAGACTGACCCAGAGTTTTGTGTATAATCTTTCCTAGACAAAGATATTAATTTTTCTCAAGTCCTTTGACAATTAAAAATGTTCCAGTTGCAACTCCCAGCAGGCCCAGAGTCAGCCCCACTGCACAGAAAACATCTGATCCAAGACTCTGATGACTTCTCATTATTTCTGTTTCTGAAAAAAGGAGAAAATGCAAACACTTGTCATTACTGACAAAATGAAACACAATCTTTTATTTTTAAGAACAAATATTTACCCCAGATTCTTGTTTTGGGTGTCTCCAGTGCTGAGTGCTCCACAGTGCAGCTGTAAATGTCCCCCTCACTCGGGGTGAAGGTCAGAGTTGAGAACTGGTGGAAGGTTTGATCTTTATTGGGAAAATACCGACTGAGCGACACCCCCTCGGACACCGGATGGCCATTTTTGGTCCAGCTGACATTGATGGAAGGTGGATAAAAATAATTCACAAAGCAGATCAGGCTATTTTCAACTCCCAGCTCAACTTCGTCTGCTGCGTAGAGGATGCTCTCAGGAGGGTCTGTGGTGTGTTCCAGCACAATTAAGATCATATCTTCTAAGTAATGTTACAACATGAAGTTAACACAAGAATAAAAATCCTTTACCTTCATCTTCTTGTAGATGTTCCTCCTCTATTTTCCAGAATGACAGAAGTGCTGGACATGCCCTCTTGGCTTTCATTGCATTATTATATACGTTCAAATTCTCAAATACTTGGCTTGGGTTAATCAAAAGATCCGCGGGCACAGTGTACACAACCGTATGTCTTTCAAAATCCACATACAAAAGCTCCTCAGCATCAAATTCATACTGTACCTCCGTTGTGCCATTGTCAAAGCAGCCCACGACATAGGTAATTTCATGTGCAACTGAGGAAAAGACAGAAAATGTTAATAAGAGAGAAATTATAAATGTATTAGTGCTAATGTAACAATAAAAAGCTACACTAAAGACACGGGAAAGGAAACAAGTGCCTTCTGTCTGCAAACAGCAAGATTTGCCTTTACAAATCGAGGTTCTCTATGTTGCTATAATTGTATCTAAGGAATGCAGACTAAGTAAAACGAAGAGCACACAGGTGAAAGTTGGCTGAAACATCATGTGTTTCCAGAGTGTAGGGGGTAGAAGGAACCAGAACTCTTGCTCTCAGTAAAGGTAACAAAAATAGGCACAAGCTGTGAAACTTCAAATGTATGTCGAATTATTTTTGCCTTGATCTTTTGAGTTTAGAGCAAAGGAGTAAGTTAGAAATTCATTCTTACTTTGTGAGAAGACGCAGAAGCAGTTGAGCATCAGGATTACGACAGCAGAGCGCTTCATGTGTGAGCCGCAGGTGGCCATCGTTGGAAATTCCCACACTAGTCCAAACCGAACAAAGTCTAAACCTTAATCGCTGTTTGGTCAAAGATTAACAGCAAAGGTTGCCTACACCTCATTTGCAAAAAGCCATTGATGGTAATATAGCAGTCTAACCGGTTGTACTGCTGAGATAGTTTAGATACTTTGCCAGTAACCAGATAAAGTATTTTTTCATACATCATCCTGCAGAAACGTTGAGGAAGAAAGTCACATGAGGGTTTACAAAGCTTTGCCCCACGTTTCAATATTTTCCAACTTCCTCACGCTATTGTTAAAACCCAGTCTGTCTGTAATAATGAAACCATGCTTACCATGATGAAGGTTATATCCACTGTCACACCACAGATATTCGGTATGTTTAAATGTATTAAGTATACAGAAGTAGCGTATACCCTAAAAGCAGAAGTGGGTGTTTCGTGAATGGTGTGTTTTGAGCACAGCTGGAGGGTTCATGTTTCGTGTGTAGTTTCCTTGTTAACATTTAGTGTCTCACAAAAATGCACGGTGTACTTTCAGACATTCTGCAGGCATTTCCATCTCTGTAAAATATTTCCAAAGGAGATTTGCACCAATTTTTTTTTTTTTTTTTTTTATTATTTACGTCATTGTTTCTGGCTTCTTCTCTGCCATTGTGGGTATGTTGTTGTAGAACTGGAGATTATTGCAAACCCAAAAGCAGTGGAACATTCATGTGAATGACCTGAAACTCTGACCTGTAAGTTTACTTTGTTAAAAACATTTCAAAGCAACAGGGTGAAGTTTTTTAATGCAAAAAAAGTAGTCCCACTTATTTTTTCAATACAAAGTCTTTCCACACAAACTCTTTGGCACAGTTTACCAGACATCGATTAAGCCTAGTCTTCATTTAATTTTTATCTTAGTTTAGGACTTGCTGTTTGCAGCGTCACGATCTGCCTCAGTATTTAATCGGCTTGTTCCTATAATGCATCATTCTCTTATATTGATAGTTTTTTTTATAAGGAAAAATTCATTATCTTAATATTTTCCAACCAGGGCAAACTAGTTTTCTTTGGGAAAAACATATCAGACACAAATGATCTGAGCCTTTTTTTTTTTTTTTAATTCACTCATCACCCACTTTGTTTCTTTGCTAGTATTGAGTTGGACCCTCTTTGTCTTCAGAACTGACTTAAGTCTTCATGGCACACAAGGTGCTGGAAACATTCCTCAGAGATTTTGGTCCATATTCACATGATAGCATCACACAGTTGCAGATTTGTGGGCTTAAGCGGGAAACACAAAGACAGTCACACAAAGGCAATGAAATCAGCGAGCTGATTACAGGACAAACACCTACAGTTAACTTACACAAACAGGTTCAGACACAGCGGAATATATTGGAGGTGTGTTTAGTACCTGAGTTAACAAAAACTAACTGTTTGTCATGGTATGTGAACGGGTTGTGTGGCTATGTAAGGTGAGGAGGACCCAAATGCAGGACTCCTGAGAGGGAAAGTAGGAATAATGGTGATTGAGGATTTGTTGAATGAAAAAGTGCAGTGGCAAAAATGGAACGAAATAAAAAGCAAAATGACAGAATAACCTAAACTGGGAATAAAGCTAGAAACTAGTGACGAGAGTGTGAAACCGAAGCTTCGATACGTGGTTCGAACCCTGGGCTTACAGCTCCAGAGAACCACTGCTTCGAAGCTTGCTTCAGGACGAAAAAAAACTCACGTGACATATGACGTCCAGAGCAGCAACTGCTTCGTTCTCGGAATGAATCACGTGACTGATTCAGGTGATTCGCAGGTTACGAGTGAAGGAGAGAGAGCGAGGCAGTCAGCCAGGTTCATATTCGCAGTTTTAGCGTTGTTGGGGCCAACAGTTGAGTTATGAGTTAAGAACAACCTTTGCTGGCTCGTCCTTTCAACGTGATGACGGACGCTGTCGTATCAAGATTAACGCAAAAGCGGTAGCTACACAAGTACACCCAGTTAATGCCATGTTTCCCCAGCACTCTGCTCAATAACAACGCAAACATTCATCCATCTTTATTTGTAAATAGAACCTGATATGATATTTGGTCATAACGTGTGTCCCTCAAACAATGCAAAGATGGTTCAGATCATTGAGGTGTGTGAGGGTGTGCATGCAGGTGTGTAATTGAAAACATTGCACTTTTCCAGGAGAGCGCGCTATAATTGAAGCTTCGAGTAAAGAACCTATTTTCGAAACAACTGATTCAAGTGGTTCAGTGTTTCACAAAAGCTTCATTTTACTCATCACTACTAGAAACACTAGGGCGCCAGGGAACCAGAGAGGAAGCCATAAGACAACAACAATCCCACAAGAGACAAAGGGAAGACTGAGAATTGGGGAACAGGCAACAGGTGAGGGCACAGCTGAAACTAATTACACAGATGAGAAAAGGAAGTAAAACTAAACACAAAGCACAAGGGACAAGAACTGTCAAAGTAAAACAGGAAACAACTAGACAAAGACAGAAAAGCAGACTTGACACACTGCACAGGAAGTAAACAACACAACAACACACATAAGACCAGAGACTTGACAAAGGGAAAGAACAGACACAGGGGTACCACACAGGGAACAGAGAAACACCATGAATAACTATAACAAATATGGAACAGTAAACAAACTAAGACTAAATAAATGACCTAAGAAACACCATAACACCGAATCATAAGGCGGAAAACACAAAACGCTGGGCATAAGGTCCAGGAGCATGATACTGTTGCTTCATAGATCTCAAAGTGATGACAGTTACATTTTTAAAAATTTAAACAAATCATGAAGATGTAGCTTGCAACTAACACAGAGAGGCAGACAACTATTCAAAGTCACATCCACATCTACAGTGAATTGATATAGCAAGAGACTGAATTAGATGATGCTGGCCACCTGAATCAGCCAGGCCACCCCCCAACCCATGACACCCCCTGCAGCTGCACCATCAACCCCACCCCGCCTCGACATTCTGCCATAAGAACAACCTCAGGTTTCTTTTCAGCGCTGTAGCCAGGCTGACAAAGAGTCAGAGCTCTGTAGAGCCGAGTATTCCTTTCACTTTAACTAGTAGTGACTTCATGGATTTCTTTACAAATAAAATTTTAGACATTAGAGAAAAAATTATTCATAACCATCTCAAAGATTATTCTTCATGTTCGGCTGCTTTCAGCACTGCTGGTATTTGTTTAGACTCTTTTGCTCCAGTTGATCTTTCAGAGTTAACTTCAATAGTTACTTCCTCCAAACCAGCAACATGTTTGTTAGATCCCATTCCTATTAGACTGTTCAAAGAAGTCTTTCCATTTATTGATGCTTCTATCTTAAAAATGATCAATCAGTCTTTATTAGTTGGCTATATACCACAGGCCTTCAAGGTGGCTGTAATTAAACCTCTACTTAAAAAAGCCATCACTTGACCCAGGTGTCTTAGCTAATTATAGGCCAATCTCCAACCTTCCTTTTCTCTCAAAGATTCTTGAAAGAGTAGTTGTAAAACAGCTAACTGATCATCTGCAGAGGAACAGTTTATTTGAAGAGTTTCAGTCAGGTTTCAGAATTCATCACAGTACAGAAACAGCATTAGTGAAGGTTACAAATGATCTTCTTAGAGCCTCTGACAGTGGACTCATCTCTGTACTTGTCCTGTTGGACCTCAACGCAGCTTTTGATACTGTTGACCATAACATTTTATTACAGAGATTAGAGTATAGCATAGTGGCGCAGTGGTTACCACTGCTGCCTCACAGTTAGAATACCATCTGGAAGGCCTCGGTTCGATTCCACCTTGGCCCAGGCCTCTCTCTGTGTGGAATTTGCATGTTCTCCCCGTGCTTGCGTGGGTTTCCTCCGGGTACTCTGGTTTCCTCCCACATTCCAAAGACATGTACTTACTGGGGTTAGGTTAATTGGCTACACTAAATTGCCCATAGGTATGAATGAGAGTGTGAGTGGTTGTTTGTCTCTCTGTGTTGGCTCTGCAACAGGCTGGCAACCTGTTCAGGGTGTACCCTGCCTCTCGCCCTATGACAGCTGGGATAGGCTCCAGCCCCCCTGCGACCCTGAACAGGATGAGCGGAAGCGAATGGATTGATTAGCGCATACTATAGGTATTAAAGGTACTGCACTGCAGTGGTTTGAATCATATTTATCTAATAGACTCCAATTTGTTCATGTAAATGGGGAGTCCTCTTCACACACTAAAGTTAATTATGGAGTTCCACAGGGTTCTGTGCTAGGACCAATTTTATTTACATTATACATGCTTCCCTTTGGCAGTATTATTAGAAAGCATTGCATCAATTTTCATTGTTATGCAGATGATACTCAGCTTTACCTATCAATGAAGCCAGATGACACACATCAATTAGTTAAACTACAGGAATGTCTTAAAGACATTAAGGCCTGGATGACCTTTAATTTCCTGCTTCTAAATTCAGATCAAACTGAAATTCTTGTTCTCGGCCCCACAAATCTTAGAAACATGGTGTCAAACCAGATACTTACTCTGGATGGCATTACTTTGGCCTCCAGTAACACTGTGAGAAATCTTGGAGTCATTTTTGACCAGGATATGTCCTTCAATGCACATATTAAACAAATATGTAGGACTGCTTTTTGCATTTGCGTAATATTTCTAATATTAGAAACATCCTTTCTCAGAGTGATGCTGAAAAGCTAATTCATGCATTTATTACTTCTAGGCTGGACAATTGTAATTCATTATTAACAGGATGTCCTAAAAGCTCCCTGAAAAGCCTTCAGCTGATCCACAATGCTGCAGCTAGAGTACTGACAGGGACTAGAAAGAGAGAGCAGATTTCTCCCATATTGGCTTCTCTTCATTGGCTCCCTGTTAAATCTAGAATAGAATTTAAAATCCTTCTTCTTGGGGTCACTGTTGGGCCTGGGGTGGTTTCCACTCGCCCCATCTTCAGAGGGTGGGTAGCTATGGATGAATGTGTGTCTTTGTATTTGTCACAGTCTTCGTGAGTATGGGTGGGTGAGTGCATGTGTACGTATGGTGTATCTATGTTTATATGTGTATGGGTGAGTGTGTATGTGCATGTATGTGTATTTGTGCATAAATGTGTACATGGGTGTGCTTGCGGTTATGCGTGTGGTTGTATGTTTGGCTGGACCTGGGTCTGGGCCTGTGCCTTGCCTCCTGGCCACTCCTTGCTGGTTGCCTCCTCCCCCCTGCCCCCCTGGGGTGTGGGTACCTCCGGGTTCCTGGGTGGGGCTGGATGTTCTGACGTGGGTGGTGACCTGCGGCGCGGGGCTGCGGCGCGGGGCTGCATTGGCTTCTTCGGTGTGTGTGTGTGTGTGGGGGGGGCTCTGTGGGGGCTCGGGTTGTCCTCGAGTGCCGGGGCCCTGGGGGGGCTGGCTTCTCGTTGCCTCGGATTCTCTGGTACCCTTGCTCCTTGACTGGAGGGACTCCGTCTGAGACCTCCCTCCCCCGTCTGCTGGGGTGGGTGTACGGTTGTCTTTGGAATGAGTGGCCGCGGGTCTTCGTAGGTCTTGATGGGCTGCTGGTGGCCTGGGCTTCCTGGGGCTCTCTTTGCCTTCCTCTAGCTTCTGATGGGCAGAGCTGCGGTGTTCTGCCCTCATTGGTAAGTACATTTTATGACACAGACACAAACACTCACGTAATCATAATACAAAATGGTTGATTTGTGTAACCAAGCAGTTTTTGTTTTCCCCACACAATTTTTAATTTTGCAAGTATTGTCAGTATCTTTTATGTTTAACAAGTGATTAATTATTTGGTTTATTTACTTGTGCTCTTTCCTATTTTTTTCCCTCTCTATTCTCTTATTTCCCCCTCTCTCATTCTCTCTCCCTTTTTCTTTTGTTCCTTTCTTTTTCCTAAGCCTGTCAGCTCTGGCAAAATTTGTCACACAGTATGCTAAAAATAACTCAAATAAAATAAAGGGTCACACACTAACAAGAGAAGCCTATAGAGAGCCCATATAGCTCACCTTGAAATAGCAAATATGTTTGGCACAACAGCACATTCAGATCACAGTTCTGTTTGCAAGATCTGCCAGACATGACAGGCTAAAAAAAAAAGAAAAAAGAAAAAAAAAGAATTTAAAATCCTTCTCCTCACATACAAGGTCTTGAATAATCAGGCCCCATCTTATCTCAAAGACCTCATAGTACCATATCACCCCAACAGAGCACTTCGCTCTCAGACTGCTGGCTTACTTGTGGTTCCTAGGATACTTAAGAGTAGAATGGGAGGCAGAGCCTTCAGCTTTCAGGCCCCTCTTCTGTGGAACCAGCTCCCAGCTTGGATTCGGGAGACAGACACCCTCTCTATATTTAAGATTAGGCTTAAAACTTTCCTTTTTGATCAAGCCTATGGTTAGGGCTGGATCAGGTGACCCTGAACCATACCTTAGTTATGCTGCTATAGGCCTAGTCTGCTGGGGGGTTCACATAATGCACTGTTTCTTTTCATTCACCTTATTTACTTTGTTTATACTCCACTCTGCATTTAATCATTAATTGATATTAATCTCTGGCTCTCTTCCACAGCATGTCTTTTCTCTCCCCTCAGCCCAACCGGTTGCGGCAGATGACTGCCCCTCCCTGAGCCTGGTTCTGCTGGAGGTTTCTTCCTGTTAAAAGGGAGTTTTTCCTTCCCACTGTCGCCAAGTGCTTGATCATAGGGGGTTGTTTTGACTGTGGGTTTTCTCTGTATTATTGAGGGGTCTTTACCCACAATACAAAGCGCCTTGAGGCGACTGTTTGTTGTGATTTGGCGCTATATAAATAAAATTGAAATTGAATTGAATTGAACATCCCAAAGGTGCTCTATTGGATATTTCTGGTGACTGCAGAGGCATTTGAGTGCAGTGAACTTATTTTCATGTTCAAGAAACCAGTTTGAGATTATTTGAACTTTGTGACATGGTGTATTATCCTGCTGGAAGCAGCTATCAGAGGATGGGTACACTGTGGTGATAAAGGAATTGACATGGTCAGCAACAAAAGTCACATAGGTTGTGGTGTTTAAATGATGATCAGTTGGTAATAAGGGGCCCAAAGTGTGCTAATAAAATATCCCCCATAACATTACACCACCAGCAGCCTGAACCACTGATACAAGGCAGGATGGATCTATGTTTTCACGTTCCTTATGCCAAATTCTGACCTGCCATGAAAATATCAGAGCAGAAATCGAGACTCAATCGATTTTTATTTATTTATTTATTTTTGCCTGATTTTGGTGATCCAGTGAGAACTGTAGCCTCGGTTCTCAGGTTACAGAATGACACCCAGTGTGGTGTTTTACTGCTGTAGCCCATCTGGTTCAATGCGTTGTACCTTCGGAGATTCTCTTTTGTATACCTTGTAACAAGTGGTTATTTGAGTTACTGTTGCCTTCCTATCAGCTTTCTGGCTATTCTCCTTTGACTTCTGACATCAACAAGGTATTTTCTCCCAGAAAACTGGAGATTGTTGCGTAGGAAAATCCCAGTCAATCAACAGTTTATGAAATACTCAGACCAGCCCATCTGACAACAACAACCGTGCCTCATTCAAAGACACTTAACTCACCTTTCTTTCCCATTTGCTCAGCTTGAAATTCAGCAGATTGTTTTGATCATGTCTACATGCTTAAATACATTAAGCATGTGATTGGCTGATTAGATAGTTCTGTTAATGAGCGATGGAGCAGGTATACCTCATTTTAATTATTGTAGGGTCTTCAGCTTAGAATATAATGTGCCTTGAGGTGACCGTTTGCTGTGATTTATCAATATGTTAATTAAAATTGAATTGAAATGGTCTGTGAATGTGTAGTCTCAAGCATACGTGGAATCTTTAAGCAAACATAAGAGGTAGCAAATAAATGTAATCCTTTTATATGAAGAACAGCAACAGGCAGTAACATCATCACCAAGGTTTGCGTTCTGATATTTATTATCTGTAGTTAAATGACATTAACACAGCAAAACGAATTATCACCAAACAATGATTTTGCATTTCCTAACACCCAAATGTTACTCCCTCGCTCTCTTTGTCTTTTTTTTTTTCTTGTTTGAGTCTCAGCGGCATTTTATAGGTACCCTATTTGACATGTGCTATAGGCTGACCTGCATCAATAGATTTTTGGCCACTTGGGGGCGATAGAACCAGCTGCAAACAATACATGACATTTTGTAAATTCCTCAAATTAAACATGTTAAGTTAGAGATAACAATTTCCACATAAAGCAGACACAAAACAGCACACAGCAGTTTTTGCTGGTGGAAACTCGGTCGATGTGGTGCAGAGTTTGGATCAAGGTGAGAGTGTGAGGAGAAGTGCAAAGGTGGGTGAAGTGAGTCTCTGTTGGGTTGTGAAAAGCTCAAACAGCACTTTAAAGACAAGCAAGCAGATCACAACATTTTATGTATCTAGGACGAAATTCTCAGTGAGCTCCAAAGGGCTGCTCCGACTCAAAGTGTGCCATCGGGGTATAAAACCTGCAGAAAGGACAGATTTATTGAATCAGATACATTTTTCCACAAATGTTTGAAAGTGATGGAAAGATAACTTTTAAACATAAACACCTGCCTCAGTTGTTGGCACCACCACCCGTCCTGCAGTGAGGTTCAACATTTTCATCATTACATCTTATCACTCAGTGCTGCCACAAACATTATTTTATGTCTATTACAAATAATTTCTCACCACTGGTTTTCTTCTTGTAGTAACTGAGTCCAGCAACTGAAAACACCAAACCCAGCAGCATCCCTGCTACACCAATGATGATCTTATTCATCCCTGTGTCAGGCAGTGGGTCTGAAAGCACATTTATTATAATAACAAATTACATCTACATATTTTACATTCATGTTTAATAAATAAATGTATAATTTTCCCTTCCCTGATCAGATAATCCTTTTTGTCTTACATAGTTCTTTAATGTAATGTAATAATATTTAATGTGAGGTATCATCACCCTTTTACTCAGTGGATTCCCACTTGATGCTCTTTTATTAAATAAACGGTTTCATAGTTTATTGTGTAGCAGCTAGCCATATTTTATGTTTAAACTGTCACAGAGTTGATTTTAGTTTGTAAATCTTTAAAATGAAGTAACTCGTGAAAAACTGTGGAATATAGTGGAATTATCTAAAGAGCAGGTACAGGTAGCATTAAGAATAGTGTCTTACCCCAGTCATAAACCTTGGGCTCCATGAGGCGGGCGTGCTCCACCACACATGAAATTTTCTCACCAGGTTTTGGGGTAAACTCCAGGTAGGAGTGGATCTGGTAGAACCAGTTTCCATCTGGCAGCTCTTCAGTGGATGTCACATCAGATGTCGCCTCCTTGCCGTCCCTCAGCCACATCACTCTGATTTGTTTTGGGTAAAAGTTGTACACACTGCAGATGAGCATGGCTGGATGTCTGCTGTCTGCTACCTTCACGGACCTCAACCAAACATCGGGCTCGACTAGAGGAAAATACCCCATGCACACAAGTCATTAAAGCAAAAGTTAGCTTTCTTTGTAGACATTACATCCTCTGATTTGTTTCTTGAGAAGAAAGAGATGAGACAATTAAAAAAAAAAATAGTAAGATTGTGCTTTAAGATAAATGCTGTTATGTTCTGTGATAGTTACCTAGATCCAGGGGAATGTTATATACCTGTGGGGCATTACTTTTGCAAAGGCTTATTTTCCACTCCTGATGTGATATAAAGCTCTCATCACTATTGAACTTATCTGCAAATTCTTGTGCCGTCTTTGTGTAACCAACTGCTTTCCCCACACTGCTGTTGTATTGCATTAGTAGTAACTTATTGAAGTAAACCTGCTCGAGGAACACAGCATCATGACCATCATAGGAACTAAACTGGCAATGAGCCGAATAATGTCCATAGACAGCACCTGAAAAAATGTTTGACAACAGATAGTTAATATGGGAAGATAACTGTATGTCATATTCATTTTATGTTGTCACACATCAGATCCTACATCTGAACAAGTAGTTACTAAGTAGCTATTTGACTATTTTATCTCCTTTATAAGCAACAAAACTAATCTGTGTAATATTACTTACCTTCTGTTGAAAACACCAGAAACAACATGAGAAAAGCAAAGAATCTGTGAGCATGAGACATGCTGTCAGGTAAATAAGAGCGAACAGGCTGAGTAGTAGCTGACCAACAAAACAATAGTTGAAGTTGATTCTGAGTTGTAAAAATGAGGAAGAAACATTTTTTCTATGCAGATGCAGCACTCACGCATTGTTTGGATTTTTGTATTCATTTTGTCTTTGGGTGTCAAATAACCTCTTCAGTTCTCTTTGTATAAAACCTCTGATTACAATGGGGAAAAAAAAAAAAGAAGTAAAAATAAAAGTTGGTTAAAATTAGGAAGTAAAAATTTTGTACCATAATTTTTTTTTTTTTTTTGGGTGGCACATCTGTCAAAAGAAGGTTATTTGAGTGTTAATAAAACAAAACCTTGCATATTACGAGTAAATTACCTCCCTCTAAAGCAGATTTTTTACTGGTAAGGCTATAGTATTTCTGCAAACCATCTAAAAATAAAAACACACCTAATGCAAAAGCTTTTTTTTTTAAGCACTTTATCATGTTTTTGTAGAAAATTACACAATAAGCAAAGTAGAAACAAAGCAGTTGGATTTTACTAAAAACCATAATCGCTTCCAATTTTGTGGTCAAGATAGCAAATAAGAACCAAACATACAGTCTGATAGTGATGACTCTACCCTCCTGTACACTGAAGCATAATTAACATTGTACATGTACACGTTGTTCCACAGGGCTTTTCTTCACTGTGCGAATTGACACTTCATCTCTGTCACATATCAAGCAATGCATTTACTTTTTCTGCACAGAAAACTGTAAGCACAGAACCACACCAGATCCACAGAATGATTAATGGTACAGTGCAAAAATAATATAGTGTTTGTTAATAATGTATGCACTACATTTAACCACAGAGAAATTACTGTCCATGGTGTCCCTTTACAAAGAAAAATACTCCAACTGTGACTCCCAGCAAGCTCAGACTCAACCCCACTCCACAGAAAACATCTGGTCCAAGACTTTCATCACTTTTTATGAATTCGGCTTCTGTAGAGAAAGTTAAAGACAGCGTAACTCATTACAAACACATTGAAATTTACATTTTTAGTGATTTCATAAGGCCAGATATTTACCCCAGATTCTTGTTTTGGGTGTCTCCAGTGCTGAATGCTCCACAGTGCAGCTGTAAATGTCCCCCTCACTCGGGGTGATGGTCAGAGTTGAGAACTGGTGGAAGGTTTGATCTTTGTTTGGGAAATATTGACTGAGTGACACCCCCTCGGACACTGGATGGCCATTTTTGGTCCAAGTGACATTGATGGAAGGTGGGTAGAAATGATTCAGAAAGCAGATCAGGCTGTTTTCAGCTCCCAATTCAACTTTTTCAGAAGAGAAGAGGACCATCTCTGGAGGGTCTAGAGGAGGTCAAAAGGCAAATAAAACTTTCTCCAGCCTTTTATCAGTCATGTCAGTACAGAGATTAATGTTGAGGTTGATTTACCTTGTTCTTCTGGTAGATAGTTTTCTCCCTTTGCAATCATGTTTGCAACCAATGAACACCACTTCCTGTTGTCTAAAGCATCTTTAAAAACCTGGATACCCACCAAAAACTGACTTGGATCAATTTTAATAAATTTGGGAATAGTGTAGACAATCTCCTGTCTTTGGAAATCAACATATAAAACCTCGTCATCATCAAAGTCAAGCTGAACCTGTGTTGTGCCGTCGATGAAACAACCCACAACATAAGTAACTTCATGGGGAGCTGAAAAACAATACAGTGATGACAATGGTAAAATATAGATATCCAGTCATATGATTGCAAATATATGCATTTTATTTCTGTATTTTGTTTTTCAGGCATTTGCATTCTTGATTAACAGAAACAGAAGATAAATCTCTTTGTTTATGTCTCAACTAGCATATGAAATGTATGCTCTAACCAAATGATATATGGGGTTGTTAGAATAAGGCTTACTTACACTGTGAGAAGACATAGAAGCTGTTGAGTATCAGGATTATAAAAGCAGAGCGCTTCATATCTGATCTGTAATGCAACAGATCACTCAGACTGACAGTAGACTCAGTCTGGGTGAGGCAACATGTTTTTTACTTTACTGCTGCCAACAGGGAAATTCACATGGAGTCACATGATCAGAACAGGTTCAAAACCTCAGTAAAATAAGGGCGTAATCAGAGAAAATTCTTATAGATTAAAAAAAAAAAAAGATATATATGATTTTTTTATATCATTTTTTGGCAGCTCCAGTACAGTTTTCTTTGTGTACAGCTGCCCTGTGCTGCTCCTCCAGTATTCACAGCTCTTTGTAGATTTAGTCAGCTGAATCCAACAAGATATAAGCAGATGCTACACGAACTATATGGCTGATTTTCAACTCATAGACACTATTAAAGGAATATAAAAGGTAGAATTAGGTGAATGAATCTAATCATCATCACCTTAAATATAAACTGATGTCTTCTACCCTAGATATAACCAGTCCAATGTAGTGCATCACTGAAAACTTCATCATAGTACTGCAAACAACAAGTGTAGCCTGCATTAAACTGCTTGGTATTTTCATGCAACCTATAAGACAAAGTTAGAATACTTCAGTTTGTTTTGCAAGACATTTCAAAACAACTCAGCATACTGGGTCCCTCCCTGTGCCAGGGCGCCTGCAGACGCTGAGTGTGCACGCGCGCATGTGTGTGTGTGTGTGTGTGGGGGGGGGGGGGGGGGGGGGGGGGGGTAGCTCACAGGCACATTTTGTGACAAATAAAACAGAAACAGTTTGCATGTTTGGTCATATTTACGGAGCTGTTTGATGCTTTACCCCATTTATGCCCACTCCTCTTCTTTAGCTAGCTAAATGCTGATTTGGCACCATGAACGCATCACAGGGATGTTAGCTATATATTAAGTCTACAATTATTAATCATTTAGAGAGGAAAGATTGATCATAACGTCTGTGTTATGTAAATGTGGGAGGTTAAAAAAAAAAAAGCACTCAAACCGGCCTGAGACTAAAATAATTTTTTAGTTTAGTTTAGTTAGTTTAGTTGTTTGCATTTCCAAAGTCATTGTTCTCCCTCTGCCTCCTTCTGCATTTATTCCTCAGTCCCATACTTGTTGTCAAGTATTTGTATTTAGATTAGGATTTCTTCTCTTTGACCATTTCCTGTTTTACAGGTTTGTTTTCTGGCATGTCCTGTTTCAGTTTTACTTCCTGTCTGTATTCCCTTTATTCCTTGATTGTGTTCATCTGTTATTTTGGTGATCAGCTGCATCTCGTTTACCCTCCTGTATTCAAGCCCCCATCAGTGTGTATAAATAGTCCTGTCATTCTTTTGTTTAGTAATGTGTTGTTTGTGTATTCTTGGTTGTGTGGTCTCTGTGGTTCTGGTTTCATGTTCCTAATAATTTTTGTATTGCCTGGCATTTTATTTATTTGACTTTCATGTGTTCACACATTTGGCACTTTGTCACCTTTGCATCCTGTACTTGAATCTTTAAAGAAGAACTACACTCCACACAGCAGACTCTTACATTTGCAGAATAGTTTTTCTTCTTTTGGCTGCTTTGTCAAATGAGTCATTGCATTTTTTATTACTAAATCTGCTAAATCAAAGCTGCTAAGTAAACTTACTTTCAGATCAGACAGAAACAAACGTACAGTCTGTTATATGGCAATTGTTTTAATGAACTGGCAATTAAAACTTTGCCCTCCTGTATGCTGCTGAAGAAGACAGGGTCATATTAAACAAATATAGTTCCCTAACATCATCCGCTAGAGCCAAAATACCTATAAGTACTGGTAGGTTCTGAAACAAAAAAGTCTAAAATCCAGTAAACTTCACCTCTGTATTTTTGTCATTTTGTACTGACCACCTCTGTTTCAAAGCACAGAAACTGCAGACGTAGAGCCAATATAAAAAGTACTGTTAAAAGTAACATAGGGTTATAATTCACTAAGTCACCTTTGATCCCATCACTGCTGGGATAATCTCAAGCCCCCCTGTGACCCTGAACTGGCAATTAAGAAAATGGATAGTTGGATAATTCATACCGCAAGTATGCAATGTTCACTTACAGTATTGTCTACAACTAGAAACTCCAATCCAAAGTATTCAGTTTATATAGAGAAAGTTAAACAGACTATAACTCTGAGTGTGTGTGTGAGTGTTATTTTTTTTACCCAGACAATTTGGGATCAGTGTGACCCAGGGAAATGTACACATACCTCAACTACTGTAAGAGTGTTTTGTTTGTATGCACCTAATATAGCACCGAGGTTTCTTGGCCTTCACACATAAGGCTATTGATGCAAACAGCAAATATGCAGCGTGAGGACTTTGACTGTTTTGACTAATTTATTAGCTTTATTGGCTCACATACAGTAGTATTTAATGTATTCAAGTACATACATATTTTTGTATATTCTGAAGAAGACATGTGGATTAAACATTGATTAAATGGTAAAGAAACATCTATATGTCTTGGCTGCAAATCAAAACCACTGTAATATTACAGATGTGTTTTAATAGGTCCTTTTCACTGTGCTTTGACTTGTTAAAGAAAAGGTATAGTATTACTAATGCGCTGATAGCTCTGCCCCATATTATTCAGAGTCCCAGTATGCCATGACAAAGTGACAGTGAGCCTGCATTCACTGACAAAATTAAACGTAACTGAAACTATATACTTTTTATTTATGCCTGTGACATGCTTCAGTTCATGAGCAGTATAAACCAGGTTTCCACTGAAAACATATAAGTCCCTGTGTCACCCCAAATTTCTTTATATTTTGCTAGGTCAATGTGAAATAGATGCAGTGATTTATTGAAATGTGCAAACATGAATCGAAATACAGTATATTAGCCAAAAATTACTTTGAGTAGTCTTCAGGAATAGGTTTCCAGACTTCTTGAAAGCTCTTCTTTGGATGTTGGCTGCCTTTTGTTCCATTTTCTGTCGAGATGATTCCACACTGCTTCAATAATGTTAGGAATCTCTTGAGTTAGATCCCGTTTTTATGCTTGAATGATTCATAGGTCAGTGTTAATGGCTTAACAAATGAAAAATATTTCTCTGAAAATGATACGTGCAAGGACTGGACTGAAAATGATCCGAGAAATTGTAGAAATGCACAAAATTAGATATCAGACTGTCGAAATATAGAATATAGGGTACAGATCATTCAGATGTTTCATTATTCAAAGTTTATTTTTAGAGCGCAGGAAGGACTGAAATAGGAAGTAAAATGTTTCTATTTTTTTTTTCTTCCTGAAATTGACCCCCCAAAAAATCAAGCGTTGCCTCTTGAAGCTCTTTTTGTTCCTAGAAAGTAAAAGTTGTAAAAACTTTGGCTGGCAGGTGGAGGCGCTGGAGGTCCGTGGACGGTGGCGGTGCTGCGTGTGGAAGAAGCCGCCTGTTGGTGCCGTTCTGGGGCATGTGGCGAGAAATGGGGCCGTCTTCCACCCTGACCCGTCGATGAAAAAAAAAAAAAAAACGCGACCGAAAGGGGATGCACAGCGGGGCAGGAGAAAGGCAGCTTTACAGGCAGAAAATCGGGACTGCTGAAGCTGCTAAACATGGCGTGTCACCTCGTTTGTGGAGTAAGCGGTGTTGCGGGGAAACAGTGAGTTTGTAGCACAGTGAGGTTGTGTTTCCACTTTGTTCCTCGAGCGGTTTGCGTTGTTAAACACATCTGCAACGATGCGGGCTGTGGACCGGAGCGGGACCGCTGCAATTATACTCTGCCTTTTCGGATACCTTTTCTCCAAAGCTGCTACCAAAACATTACCAGAGGATACGGCTGCACAAGGTAAGAAGTCCCTGTGAGGTTTTTGCCCGCTGGTTTTTTGTCAGAGAAAGCGGCTCGCTGGTTATTTTGGAGGCCAAACGGCTGCTAGCCAGCTCGGATGCTGATGTGATCTAAACTTGGCTAACGTTAGCGAGTTAGCTAAAGACAGCGAAAACTTCTCTGTCTCCGCAGCGCTGCAAATACTTAATTATAACCATGGTGCTATGTTTAAAGGGTTAAAACCTCATTTCATGCAGTTTTATATGAGACTCCTGGGGGTACAAATACTGAAAAATACTTTGTTGATGATTGAAGCCGTGCCCTCATGTTGTCCAGCTGCTGTGATTTATCAGTATTAACGCTTCTGCGTTTGGTAAACTCACCTTTCACTAGGTGTTTGTGTCTGTATATCTCAGTAAACCTAAACAGAGTCAGGTGTTTTTTTTAAAGTTAATACGGCGTTTTTAAAAGAAGGCAGCACTGTGTCTGTGTTCCTTAAATGTAAGGGTCGTGATTCAAGTCACAGAGACTGGAACCACCAACCTTACTCAAGAGTCATATTGCAAGCACATCAGTTCCTACAGGATTTTTTTTAAGTTATTTGAGCTATGAATTGAATTATTTTTAAATAATGATAAATATGCAGATTATCTTCATAACTGAAATAATTGAATAGACTTCAAGGGATAGCAAAACAATAGCCCACACATGTTTTGTCATCAACAGTTGGTCATTTAATATTTATATCTGTGCTAAAAACAAAAAATTGTTGCATAACTATTAACTTTGTTGTCTTCACTGTTGTTTTGGGATCCCAGTGCTAGAATATAGCTATATAGCTATTTTGTGCATCTGCAATTCTGCTAAAATGCAGGGTTTTTTGAAGTTATTAAAAATATTATATAAAAATAGAGAAATTAATTAATGTGACTCCTTAGCTATAGTTTATCTATCAACTGACAATCAAGCAACTTATCCTTTCTCAAATTTATATAGGTTTTTATTTTATTCTAAATATATATTAAACAAACTGTAGTAAATAATATGAGGATAGCAGAACTAAAAAATTACATGCATATATAGAAACACCATTTACTGTGGACAAAATAAAGCATGAAAAGTGATCAAGTTAGTAGACAGAAAATTAGTAACAAATACTTGGCTCCAAGTCTAGGTTTTCCATTATAAGAATTAGCAGGTTGTCTTTGCCTCCTCATAGAAAGATGAATATTTTTTAGTTTTTGACACTGTATGGATTAGAAAAAAAAAAAATTCAACCTTTTGCACCCTATTCTTGTTTTTTAAAGCCATTAAAGATGTATGCAGTACAAGCATTCCACCCTGGAAAAAGAATAACTCAAAGAAGTCATTAAAAGCCCCCAAATTAGCACGACATTCATGCCCATGATGAGTGTATGTAAACTTCTGACCACAGCTGTATTACGGATAATAAAGGCAAAGTCTAACCACACTAGCATCTTCTGTAAAAACTTCTCAAGCTACGTGTTTGTCAGTGTGTCAGACAGCATCCTGTAACCA
Organism: Archocentrus centrarchus; assembly: GCF_007364275.1. Classification (NCBI taxonomy): domain Eukaryota; kingdom Metazoa; phylum Chordata; class Actinopteri; order Cichliformes; family Cichlidae; genus Archocentrus; species Archocentrus centrarchus. The sequence continues at coordinate 23,674,720 of NC_044361.1, forward strand.
CAGCATCAAAGTTTGAAAGCAATTATAAATCACAGCAATCTGCTGTCAACTCATTCCATCTCTGACTTCAAAGCTACCTTGTCAAATGAGCTACTAATGTGGAGCCACATCTGTTTAACCCATCACTTTTATCTCTCACTGCACGAGCATTCAAACATCAGTCGTCTGTGTTCACTTAGATTTTTCTTTTTTTTTAATGTGGGGTGGCCTTCATTTGGTTCTTTCGCTACATCAGGAGTGCAAATGTAAACATACAGTAACTATCACTGTAAATGAATCAGAGTTGGAAAAATGGAATACTGGATTCTGGTTTTCCTTTTAAATCATGATTAGTTCCTGATGTTTTATAATTAGTATTACAGTTTGGAAGGTTCTAACCTAGTTTAGCTTTAAGGTTTGTCATCAGGAATGAAAATAGCTCATATATTAGCACAGCAACAAGCTCTGTTTGAGGTAAAAAAAACAAATGTTTTGATAACAAGATTGGGGCACTTTAAAGTCTGTTCCAGCCCCTATCAGCCTCTATCTGTTTTGTTCCTTTCCCCTTTCTCTCTCTCCTCCTTTGGTTTTCACTTCGCCTCAGATTGACCTTCACTTATTCCTGGGGGGGTGCGTTCAGGTCGATGCTCAGGATTTCTCCTACCCCGTCCAAGCAAGAATGGATGAGTGGAGTCAGACAGATGATCTACCCGCAGATATAGATCTCACTCGCATTACTGCTGCCCATAATAGGCATGACACTGCATCTGAAGCAGACAAACATTCACTGAAGCTGGACAAGGGCTGCCAGGAAGTCCACCAATCAGATCATATTGTCACCAGCTAGCCAAGCCTGATTTTCATCACGAGATGGTGGTGTGAGTGCTAACATTAGCCCACTTTGGCGAGGTCATGAAAAAGTACTGCATTTACAGACAGGGTGAATGACCTCCTTGGCCAAAGAGGAGAATTGGAGTAGTATAGAGTACAGTATTTGACCTAAATATTTACTGAAGTAAAATAAAGAGGGCCCATTTACCTCTTTCAGCCTGATGATGTAACCCAGTTGCTTTGTCCCCTACTGAGTTAATGGGATTGTCAATCTCAACCTAATCTTACTTTTAATCCAGTTGAGAGAAAATAGCAGGCTGATAGCTGGTTTCTTTGCTTGTAATGGCGCAGCTTAAAATCACCAGATAGTAACTTACAATACTCTGCAATGGGAAATGGGTGCAGTAATTTATGGAAACGTGTGTAAACAATGGAAGTAAAATATCAAAGGCAAAAAGAGTTTTTACAACTCTAACGAGCTTGAAAGTCAATATTTGGTATGACAACCTTCATTATTCAACACAGCCTGAACTCTCTTAGAAAAGCTGTCTTGTAATTTCTTTGCAGCTCCAAACCATGACAAAGCCTTCACCACATTTGTATACATTTGGATTCATCACTCCATCAGACGTGTAGCCACTAATTTTCAGTGTAGTCCTGTGTAATTTGGCATACTTCAGTCTTTTCTCCCCATTTCTCTTCCTTAAGAATGGCTTCTTGACTGCCACCCTTCCACTGAGACCATTTCTGATGGTTTCCTGTGACAGGTCTTTGCTGGATTTTTTTTTCAGATTTCTTGAGGCCATGGCTTTCAGATACTGTTCATCTGCTGTACTAGTTTTTAGATCTGCTTCTTTTGTCCTCCATTTGTTCAGTTTCCTCAGACTTTAAGAACACACTGCACAAACAGAAAAAAGCATGTCCAATGTCAACGTCCTTTGAAACACCTTCAGAAAGCCTGGAGAACTCAAGACCACTTTAAAAATTACAAGTGTGGCTCCTTGGAAGTAAAACACAAAGAAATAAGGGGTGGCTGAGGACTTTTTCCACAATACTGTATATTATTTTTTGTTTGCACCTGAGTGTTTCATGACATGACATGTTAAAGTCCTGTTTTGCCCTTTTTTTCCCCCTCCTTTGTGTATCCTGTGTCCCTTCATAATCTCTCTTGTGTATTTATGCCTCTATTTTTGTTCTTTGCAAGATCACCACAGATGTTTGTTGTTTATCTGAAGAGTAAAATAATAGCCGCAGTAATTGTAATGCCTTTTTGCTGTGGTTAGACAAGTTATTAAATCCAGAAACAACAACAGTTTCTCGGTGCCTAAGGTTGAAAAGGCATGCATGGTGTAGACCATATGTCCTAAAATTTGTTTTTGTTTTGGCTAAATGATGAATTGGTTTAAAATTCTTTTTTTTTGCCCGACAGTCTTAAAATAATATGATGGTACTGCAGTGTATTGTTTGTAACAATACTCACATTACTGCAGTGAAATACAGATTTACGTTTTTAAAACTCTCTGCTGTCTCGCATGTTCGAGTGCAGCATCTGTGTGATTTTTATTGTTTCTTCCAGCCTTCTCACATGATTTCTCGGTCCTCTCGTAATCAGCCATGTGCTTCTGCTTGAGATGGTGAAATTACCCCCTTGATCTGTAACCATTTCCCAGTTAATTGACAGTGAGAACTACACCATTAAGAGAAAAATAACAGGCAACTGCTGAAATAGTCAGTGAAGTTGCTTAAATAAGAAAGTGTAGTGATTCCAGTTGCTCTGCTTTTTTAAGATTTTTAAATCACTCTTTTTGTTGACATTTGACAGACAATAAGGAATTTAAGTTTTTTTTTTGCCATTTCTTAGCCATTTTATAGACTTAATTAAACTTTAAAGTAACTTGAACCTTTTTTTGGTTTGAGTCACGCGAGCTTGTTGCTGCTACATTTGCCCCTGATGCAAATACATCAGCAGTCTCTTTAACAGGGGAGAGTCATCCATCCTGAATAGCATGACAAAAAAAGCTTAAGCCGTTTTCTTAAGTAAATCTGTAGACCATCAGGCTCCTGCTGGTTTATATGATGCTGCTGAACTTTTGATGTGACAAAACAAGATGTGGATGTTTTTTTGCTCTGTAAGAAGTTGAACTGGTTAATTTTCACCTTGTGGTGATTATCACCACAAAATGATTTTTATTTCCTCTTTGGTGTGGAGAGTTGCACACAGACAGTAATGGGGATTCTCATCACAATGAACAATCTTACTGCTTTGAATACCTGGTAGTATATAGTCAATTTTATGTATTGAAGTCCACTTGGGTCCATGTGGGTCCATCCACACATTTAAGTGCCAGGCTCTGACTTCATATTTAACAGGACAGTTCTGGGACTCATCTGGAGCTGTTCATATCTGCATCTGAGTATAATCCCTGCCTGAATTTAGACAGATCCCAGAAACAGATCCTGATATCCCAGGTGTGTTGAACTTGTTTCAAAAAACAGGCCCCATGATAGCAGAACAAAGAACACTCATTTTATTGAACCCCCCCCCACCCCCCCCCCCCCCCCACACACACACACACACACACACACACACACACACACACTAGTTAGTGAAGACAGGAAACTGCAAATTCAGGGAAATTGTGTGGCATGGCCGAAACCTTTATGAGGCACGGTGCACTCTGTGCAGGAAGTGCTGCACAGTATCCTGCAGATATTCCCAGAATCAGAAATTCCCCACAATTTTTAATGTAGAGATGGGAATATTTTAGATTCGCTTTTTTTTGCCGATACTGACGAGGACTCCTCTCTTATAATGTTCAACTAAACCATGAAAACCAAACAACTGGAGGGCTTTTAATGGAGAGTTTTTAGAATAGGGCTTTGTGTGTGTGTGTGTGTGTGTGTGTGTGTGTGTGTGTGTGTGTGTGTGTGTGTGTGTGTGTGTGTGTGTGTGTGTGTGTGTGGTGGGGGGTATTAGACTGATCCACATGAAGTAGAGTAAAAGAAAAAAATGGTTTTACCTTATTTTATTATTTCTGACCATCTGAAATGAATGTCAGTTTAGAGTGACATGAACTCCCTGTTAACTAAGCTGGTTTGGCTCTGACTAAAACCTCTTTGAAAGGGTGATTAAAATTTCTTCATTTAAAAAGAAAAACAAAACACCCTGGTCTCATGTCCTTAACCCAAGAAACTGATATTTTTATATCATTTGGCTAATTGTGACGTTTTAAAATGTCTTGTGGTTAACTTGCATTTAGCTAAATATCACAAATTATATCAATCTTGTCATAACTGGTAACTAATTTTTCTCAAAAGATTAAGTAATCAGTCATTTAAAGTATATCAAACCAAGCATAAACTCCACATAATCAATAATATTTCACCTTTACAAACATGAAACTGTGTTCATCTGTTAAATATCTTTGAGCTGAATGCTTTGGAAGGTTTTCACACTGACGTCACTGGTGTATCTTGTGATAAAGCGGTGATTATAATGAGGACCGAGTGCTCGCATGCCTTCTGCTGTCATACTAAATATCTTCACTCAACCAAACCACGTATGCAGATGTGTTCTGCTTCCCCCTGCTCTCTTTGGAAGAACACCAAGCCATCTACACACACCCAGTGGAGGCCAGCCATGCTACCCATTCCTCATTTATCACACCACAGTTTCATAAGCCTGAAATCATTCCCCTCTCTCAAACTTAGTTCAAGCTATAGGGAAGAAAAGTCATGCACTCTCATTCTCTTCCTTGTTGTTTTCATCTTGGTTGCATCTCTTTTTGCTTGCATCCAAACACACAAACACACACACACACACACACACACACACACACAGCTATCCCTGCTGCTTTAGCTGCTGTTGCTGGGGATAATTGGTCTGAGATGGCAGTGCTGGTCAGGGAGAAACTCTTTGAAGCCTTCACTCTCCATATGGTGCTCAATACACACACAAATAGGAAGAAGCAGCTATGGAGGTTTAGCTGCAGAATCGGGGGTATTGGACATCCCTTGGGGTGGTCATCTCCTTTGGAGGGGAGACTCTTAGCTTGTTTAACAGTGATGTCACCTCAGTGCTGATTTATTGGACGAGAACTGGGAGGGGACTATATTTGTGTGTGTGTGCGTCAGTCTTGAAGTTTCCCAGGGGAGTTTTTTTTTTTTTTTTTTTTTTTTAAGCAAGCACAGCTGGTACCCGTAGCAGCATATCACAGGGAGTGGGACAGGAAGTGAGGTCAAGACCTCTCCAGCACACTTGAGAAAATCTCAAAGCAATGGAGAGTTTCCTTCATGGGGAAATCCAGTCTGCTTGTTTCCCAGTTCTGTGCTGGCACAGTGCAAATGTTTAAAAAAAACAAACAAAAAAACAAAAATCTCAGGAATGAAGTGAATCTTTACACCCGTGGATAATTATGTGTTTTGGGTTGAAACTGACACATTGCTCTGCCAGATCTTTTATTGTGCTAAACACCGTCTGTAACTTCCACCCTTCCAACGTTATAATTTGGTGTAGAGCTCGTTTGTTTTTTTTTTTTTGTTTTGTTTTGTTTTAGGTGGAGCGTGCACTCAGGCTGAACTCTCTCCTTCACAATGTCAAAGTGGTTTCCCACTGACCAGAAGATCCCTCAGCCCGGGGGGAGGGGAGGGGGATTTGTTGAGCCATGTATGCATTACCGTGTGTGTCACAGCGAGTGGGGTTTCAAGGAAGAGTTAGGACAAAATTCAGTGAGCATGGGGGAGGAGGACTGTTTTTGTTAATGGTAGAGGGAGGAGTGAGGGGGAACCTTTCAGCCACAATTGAAAGGCCACCATGTGTCAGCCAGCAGCCCGTGATCAAACAGGACCCAAATTGTCATGTGTGCAAAGACAGAGGGACAGCGTAGGTCTGTAGCTGTGAATTAGAGTGTTCTCTTCCAAGTTTTTTTTTTTTTTTTATGATGCCTTTGGGATTTGAAGATGAAGTGTTTTTTGTTTGTCAGTGTTTGAATTCCCTGCATTAAGATCTGCAGACAATAGTGGAGTGAAATAAACTTATATCTTTGGGTATCTGACAGCTGATGTAGAGTTTCTGCAGTGAAAGACAGTCTGACCATGTCTCAATGTGACTGCTGCTGTTGCAAGTAGTGCATGATATCAGGTAGATATGCTGCAGATTTATTTTTATATCACTTTGGAAATTTAGACACATACAGATGTGACTGTATGTGTCTGCGGTTCTCAAACGTCATGTGGGATGCCTGATTTCTGAAGCCAACAGAAGGTCATGCCCTACACCCCACAATTTTTATCAATCATTAACAATAAACAATTATCAGAGATGTATTTTACTTAAAAGATCTGCGCAGGTGCTCTTTATTTTCATTTATTTTCCTCCAAAGAAAATCACTCATTCTCCTTAGTTTCACTTCAGATTTTTTTCACCAGGTTGTTCACACCCAACCTGCAGTTTGAGAACCACTGGTATATGTGGAGATCTTAACGTGTACACCTGCTGAATCTTGAATTTTTTATGTTAATGCATTGTTTTTTTGAATTTCCACATACACCCATCTTAAATACAGCCTGACGGGAAATGGCTGGCTGGTTGTTAATGTCACCTGTACAAAACAGTACTCATACGAATGCCATTAAACCCACTGGAGCGTTTCAAGAAAAATAAAAAATAGATTGATACCAAACGAAGCAGGTTTTTCCTGATCTGAAGTCTAAACCATGATGGCATCAGTGGAGGTGTCATATTCTGTTTATTTTATTGTGCAACCTGGATTAGCTTGGTTCAGCTCAAAGTTGGTGGAAATCTGGACTGGGTTACTAGAAAATCCGGTGCTAATTTGATGGAAAAGAGTGCAGTTTTTTTAATGTGTTTAAAATTGACAGCACTCTGGTCATGGCTTGCTTGTTGTTTGCTGCATTTTGAAAACAAGTTATGAAAGGCTTTGGTTGATGCAGGGATGTTATAAATACCTAGTATACATGCCCCTCCAAAAATATTGGAACAGTGAGGCTGATGTTACTAACAGATGTTTTAGGGTCTTTTTTTGTTTTCCTAGGCCTACCTGTTCAACATATGTTACTTAGAACACCAGTGACGACTTTCAAACAATTGTACTGGCTATGGCCATTGTTTGTGCCGTGGCTCTGATTGATTTTTCCATCTTCTCTCAGCTTCACAATTGCTTGTTTTTCACCCATAGACAGCTGTCTGGTTTTCATGTTGGTTTCTCCTCTAACTATAAATGCACAATTTGCACAGGCAAAACCCAAATCTGAAACTGAGCTTAGACATTCAGCGTTATTTAGTGTTTTAATAATCTGCAACAGCACGCTCCTGGGCAACAAAACACACCTGTCAGTCACATGTTCCAATACTTTCGCTCACGAGAAAAATGGGTGGGTTCAGACAAAAGTTGCTATCTTTTGAAGTGTGTATCAGATCCAGATGTAAATACCTGGAAATAAAAGCTGAGATGTTGATCTTTTGTCTCATATTCATCTTTTAATGTCAAACCCAAATGTTTTCAGTCTAGAGCAAAAATAAAGGGATTGGGATCACTGTTCCAATACTTTTGGAGGGTAGTGTATTTTCTGACAGCCTGTGGTGGTTTTTAGATAGCTTGTTCCACAGACATTGATGTTAATCCTAATAGAACATTATTACGGTATTACTCCATATGTACCTTTCGCGAGACTGGGGAAAGCACGTCTCTTTTTAAAAATGTTATTATTCCTCGGCTTGTTCAGAGAAGGTATTCATACGTGCTGCTGTTTTTCTCCCATTAGCTCCAAGGCTTCTTTGAGAGAGGGAAATGGCCCATTGTTTTAGAGGGGAAGTGCCACTGGCGAGAGTCCAGGAAATGGTCAGACAGCCATCACTGTGCGATTGGCTGGCATTTGGATTTGTAGGCCAAAGGCCTGGCACTGAAGCTAAAACCAGCTAATGAGATGATGGCATTTTAGATGGCTGTAATCATAGCAGCCCTGTGTTTTTGTGTGTTCATCACTCCCTGCCATGGTGGCTTCACACCTTACAAGCCCTACAGATACTGAGTACACTGCTGACTGAGCACTGTCTTCACAGAGGTAACTCTGAAGGTTCACCTGAGCGATGCCAGCACTCACCAGCCTCTGGTTGGAGCCACTGTACAGCTTTTTGCCAACCGTACTTCTTTAACAACGGAAACCTCATCTGCTGATGGCAACATCTACCTGCATTTCCCCTACCGCCTTGGGACACCGTTTGTTGTCACCGCAACCAAACAAGGATATGTGCCAAACTCTGTGCCCTGGACTCCCTCCAGATTACCTGGTAGGTGTGTGTGTGTGTGTGTGTGTGTGTGTGTGTGTGTGTGTGTGTGTGTGTGTGTGTGTGTGTGTGTGTGTGTGTGTGTGTGTGTGTGTGTGTAGCTTGTGAGAACTTGTACATATATTTTGAGTTAGAGTTACCAAATTAAGAAGAATAGAGTCTATGCAGAGAACTATCTGCATGCACATTAGTTTCTATGTTTCATGTTTTTATGTTTATGAAAGGAAAAAAAAATACAATTTTGTGCCAGGTGTGTGGGCTAATGAGTGGAGTACTCCATTACTAATTTATTATTGTAGATGCCAAAACCCAGCAAGGGGGCTGCTTAAGCTTCCCTTTCACTAACACACACACTCACAAATATCTCCCAGGAGCCTGGAGACCGTGTGTGTGTGTGTGTGTGTGTGTGTGTGTGTGTGTGTGTGGAAGTGGACTGGGGAGGGGGGGTTATTATGAGCCAACGGAACGGCGGCCAATTGGATTATCACGCTTACCAGCTCTGAACAATGGACGAGTGGGGGGAAAAAAGGAAGGAAGAGGAAAGAAGTGCAGTTTGTTGGGTCAGACTTCGGTCCTGCACAGCAGACAGGATGAAAGCAGGACTATTAAAATGCATAAAGATGATTTAATGATTTATGTCTGAGAGTGATTAGTAAAGTGGTAGATTAGAGCTTGTTTCTAATCTGATACTGAAGTTGTTCCTATAAACAGCGTGTGGTGTGTGTTTTTGTTTGTCTTGTAGTATTTTCGTCCATTAGTCTGGACCTGCTGCCAGAAAGAGCTGCTACTCTGATGGTGTATGAAGATGTTGTCGAGATTGTTCCAGGATTACAAGGTGAGCATGTCAGTGCCTTGTGTACAGTCCAATTCATTGTTTTAAAAAGAATCTGTTTCATTAATTTACTACTAGAACATAATATGCCAATCAGTGATACCCTGTGCTCTCATTGATAGTTCCTTCAATCACTTTCCTGGGACTTGGAAAAAAGTTTCTTTGGGTACACCCACTTTGCTTCACCAGTGATTATTTCACCAGTAGTTGCTTAAAATTGCTGAATGGCCTTAATTTTTCTGTGGTCACCACATTGCTGCAAATCACTTTTAACAACACATAACAAGTGTTAGGGAAATCTGTTTTTTTTTCTTGTGTCTGAAAGAAAAAAAGTATAAATTATATATCGTTCAGGCTGTGACTGCTTTAGGTTCTAGCAGCTTGCCACAGTAGTTGCTTGTGGTTTGAAAGGAAGATGCTGATTGTCTGCAGATACTTGCTAACTACTCATTGAGCAGTAGTGATACTTGGAAAAAGTACAGTGCAAACTGGAAACAGAGAACATTTGCGCTCAGTGTAAAAATGCCTTACCACTGCAACCACCATGTGCCAAAATGTGCATACTGTAAAAGCTTTCTAATCAGATGAGAAAGACTTTAAAATCTCTTCTTAAAGATTTTAGTATATTATGCCGATACACAACTGGGCAAACTCCATGTGATAAAGGTGATCGTGTGTTGCAGTCAACAGCCCGAGAACAGCTAATACTAATGGACCTTTTGGTCAGAGTTTTTCCATCCATCCATCCATTCTCTTCCGCTTATCCGGGGCCGGGTCGCGGGGGCAGGAGCCTAAGCAGAGAAGCCCAGGCTTCCCTCTCCCCAGCCACCTCCTCCAGCTCATCCGGGGGACCCCAAGACATTCCCAGGCCAGCCGAGAGATATAATCTCTCCAGTGTGTCCTGGGTCTACCACGGGGCCTCCTCCCGGTGGGACATGCCCAGAACACCTCACCCAAGAGGCGGCCAGGAGGCATCCTAATCAGATGCCCAAGCCACCTCAACTGGCTCCTTTCGATGTGGAGGAGCTGCGGCTCTACTCTGAGCCTCTCCCGGATGGCTACACAAGACCCCGAGATACTTGAACTCCTCCACTTGGGGCAGGAACTCGTTCCTGAGCCAGAGAGGGCACTCCACCCTTTTCCGGCTGAGGACCATGGCCTCAGACTTAGAGGTGCTGATTCTCATGCCGGCCGCTTAACACTCGGCTGTGAACCATTCCACTGCGAGCTGGAGGCCACCCCCTGATGAAGCCAGCAGGACCGCATCATCTGCAAAGAGCAGAGATGAGACTCTGAGGCCACCAAGGAAGAAGCCTTCCGCCACCTGGCTACGCCTAGAAATTCTGTCCATAAAAATTATGAGCAGAATCGGTGACAAAGGGCAGCCCTGACGGAGTCCAACACCGACAGGAATCGAATCCGACTTATTACCGGCTATACGGACCAAGCTCTCACTGCGGTTGTACAGAGATTGAATGGCCCGCAACAATAGGCCAGACACCCCATACTCCCGCAGGACCTTCCAAAGGATACCCCGAGGGACACGGTCGAATGCCTTCTCCAAGTCCACAAAGCACATACAGACTGGTTGGGCAAACTCCCACGCACACTCAAATATCCTTGAGAGGATAAAGAGCTGGTCCAGCGTTCCGCGACCAGGACGAAAACCGCATTGTTCCTCCTGAATCCGAGGTTCGACTAACAGACGGACCCTCCTTTCCAGCACCCTGGCATAGACCTTACCAGGGAGGCTGAGGAGTGTGATTCCCCCAAAAGTTGGAGCACACCCTCCGGTCTCCCTTCTTAAAGATGGGGACCACCACCCCGGTCTGCCAATCCAATGGCACTGCCCCAGATCTCAATGCGATGTTGCAGAGGCGTGTCAACCAAGACAGCCCTACAACATCCAGAGCCTTCAGGAACTCCGGGGGAATCTCGTCCACCCCAGGGGCCCTACCACCAAGGAGTTGTTTAACTGCCTCAGTGACCTCACCCCCAGTGATGTTCAAGTCATCTCCCTCGTCCCCAGACTCTGCTTCCACTACAGAAGGCGTGTCAGTGGGATTAAGGAGGTCCTCGAAGTATTCCTTCCACCGCCTGACTATAGCCTCAGTTGAAGTCAGCAGCACCCCACCCGCACTATAAACCGTGTGAGTGGAGCACTGCTTTCCCCTCCTGAGTCGCCTGACGGTTTGCCAGAATTGCTTCGATGCCGTCCTAAAGTCTTTTTCCATAGCCTCACCGAACTCCTCCCACACCCGAGTTTTTGCTTCGGCCACTGCCTGAGCTGCATTCCGCTTGGCCTGCCGATATCTGTCAGCTGCCTCCGGAGTCCCACAGGCTAACCAAGCCCAATAGGACTCTTTCTTCAGCTTGATGGCTCCCTTCACCTCTGGTGACCACCATCTGGTTCGGGGGTTACCACCACGACAGGCACCAACCACCTTGCAGCCACAGCTCTGAGCAGCAGCCTCAACGATGGAGGTGCGGAACATGGTCCATTCGGACTCAATGTCCGCAGCCTCCCTCAGAATGTGGTCGAAGTTCTGCCGGAGGTGGGAGTTGAAGATCTCCCGGACTGGGGCTTCTCCCGGACTGGGGCTTCTGCCAGACGTTCCCAGCGCACCCTCACAATACATTTAGGTGCGCCAGGCCTGTCCAGCATCTTCCCCCGCCACCTGATCCAACTCACCACCAGGTGGTGATCAGTTGACAGCTCAGCTCCTCTCTTCACCCGAGTGTGCAGAACATATGGCCGCAGATCTGATGATACGTTTACAAAATCGATCATCGACCTGTGACCTAGGGTGTCCTGGTGCCATGTGCACTTATGGACATCCTTATGTTCGAACATGGTGTTCGTTATGGACAAACTGTGGTTTGCACAGAAGTCCAACAACAAAACACCATTCGGGTTCAGATTGGGCAGGCCGTTCCTCCCAATCACACCCCTCCAGGTCTCACTGTCATTGCCCACGTGAGCGTTGAGGTCTCCCAGCAAGACTATGGAGTCACCAGATGGAGCACTCTCCAGCACCCCGCCCAGCGACCCCAAAAAGGGTGGGTACTCTGAACTGTTATTCGGCGCATAAGCGCAAACAACAGTCAGGACCCGTTCCCCAGCCCGAAGACGCAGGGAAACTACCCTCTCGTCCACCGGTGAAAAATCCGATGTACAGGCAGCAAGCCAGGGGGATACAAGAATACGCACCCCAGCTCGCCGCCTCTCACCAAGGGCAACTCCAGACTGGAACAGAGTCCAGCCCTTCTCCAGGAGACTGGTTCTAGAGCCCAGGCCATACATTGAGGTGAGCCCAACTATATCTAGCTGGTATCTCTCAACCTCACGCACTAGCTCAGGCTCCTTCCCCACCGGAGAGGTGGCATTCCATGTCCCAGTAGCCAGTCTCGATAGCCGGGGATGGGTCCGCCCTTGGCCACCGCCCCACACACACAGTTTTTCCATTTATTAAAATTTTTTTGCCAATGCCTTTAAGGTCTACAATAAACTTTGAATCACAATTTTGTTTGTTTCCACCCTACCAGATGTTGTTATGTTTCACTGTCTAGGGATGAAATAATAAAAAAAAATGTACAGGTTAGTTGCTGATAGTTTGAGTCAGTTTTATTTATATAGTACCAATTCACAGCAACAGTTGCCTCAAGGTGCTTAATATTGTAAAGCAAAGACCCTACAATATTAGAAAGAACTCCCAACAGTCACATAACCCCCTATGAACAAGCACTTGGCGACAGTGAGAAGGAAAAACTCCCTTATAACAGGAAGAAACCCCCTGCAGAACCAGGGTCGGGGACCATCTGTGGCCACCAGTTTGGGGGTGAGGGGAGAGAGAGCCAGAGTTTAATAATAACTAATAATTAAATGCAGTAGTGGTGTATAAACACACAAGCAGTGAAAAGAGATAAATAAAGAAGAAACACTCAGTGTATTATGCAAGTCCCCCCAGTAGTCTAGGCCTATTGCAGCATAACTAGGGGAGGGTTCAGGGTAACCTGATCCAGTCCTAACTATAAGCTTTCTCAAAAAAAGGAAAGTTTTAAGCCTAATCTGTCTGTATCTGTCTCCCAAATCCAAACTGAAAGCTGAAGGCTCTGCCTCCCATTCTACTTTCAGAAACTCCAGTAACCACAAGTAAGCCTCAAGTCTGAGAGTGAAGTGCTGTGTTAGGACAATAAGGTACTATGAGGTCTTTATGATAGGACAGGGCCTGATTATTCAAGACTTTCTATGTGAGGAGAAGAGTTTTAAATAAATTGTATTCTGGGTTTAACAGGGAGCCAATGAAGAGAAGCCAATATGGGAGAAATCTGCTCTCTCTTTCTAGTCCCTGTCAGTACTCTCACTGCAGCATTTTGGATCAGCTGAAGGCTTTTCAGGGAGCTTTTAGAGTGACCTGATAATAATGAATTACAATAGTCCAGCCTAGACGTAGTAAATGCATGAACTGGCTTTTCAGCAGCACTCTGAGACAGGGTGATTCTAATTTTAGAGAGAGTGCGCAAATGAATGAAGGCAGTCTTACATATTTGTTTAATGTGCTCATTGAAGGACATATCCTGGTCAAAAATGACTCCCAAGGGACTCACAGTTTTAATGGAGGCCAAGGTAATGCCATCCAGAGTAAGTGCCTAGTTAGACACCATGTTTCTAAGATTTGTAGGGCCGAGTACAAGAACTTCAGTTTTATACTATAACCTTAGTATTTAAGTATTTGTAAGAAAACTCAAGTTGTGATGGAAGTGATGTTTTATCAGTGTTTGTTTTTTTTTGTTCTCTTTTGCATAATTTGTAAGCTCATAATTTAAAAAAAGCCCTTTTTATATTAAATGGTCTGTTATCAGTAAAATATCTAATACCAGATATAAAGAAAAGTCTGCCATCTCCTAGACACGCCATATAAACATAAATCACACGTGTGTCTTTGTTATTCAGCCTCTTTGTTTGGGTGTAATTACATTAGATAAGGCGTTTTCATTCAGGCAAATCAATTTGGTCTCTTTGTCTGTTGCCTCTTTTGTGTGTCTGTGGCCAACAGGGGAGTAATTTAACTTGTCAGCTGTGTTGTCTGACTAAAATAAATTTCTCACATAAACATACAGGCTCCATTAACATACGAACTTCTTGAGCACACACTGCCCACAGCACGTGCCTGAGCTGGGAGCAGTCCGGCCCCCTGTCCTCTACTGTCTTTCATGGCGTTGTGAACTTGGGCACCCAGGGGAGTGATGAACCCGGGCGTGTGGCACAGGGAAAGATAATAAAAGAGGGAGAAAGGAGAGGAGGAGGAGAATATGGTTGGGAAGTGGAGTTGTGGGCGGAGAGAGTAGGAGAGAGGGGGCGGAAGGGGAGAGCAGTGTCCAACAGAAGGAGGAACAGATGAGGTGAGAAAAAGTGGAGGGAAAAAAGACAAAAAGAGTCACAGAAGGGTACACACAAAGAACAGCAACAGGGTCATTTCCTTTCAGAAAAACAGAGCCACCACAGAAAGGAAAATAACATTCACACTGGAATTTTTTATGCCAAACTTTAGACCGAAACATGAAAGTTGTACTCGTACTGCATGCACAGAAATTATGTTGAGCACAAGGAGAAACCCAAACACAGTGAACACTTGTGTGCAGCTGGATCTGTATCTCACTGCTCAGGAATGTGCACTCTGCACCGTTGGACCACAATGACATCACCTTGCTGAGTAGCTACATGCTTTTTTTTTTCAATTTATTGCTTTTAATCTGTAATTTTCTTAATGTCATGCAGAAACTGGATGCCGGGCCGCTATGATGAGAAATTAAAAGGAAACAATTAATTCCAAGATATCAGAAAAAGAACATCACACTGTCTTGGGAGAGAAAGTCAAGTAGGGCGTTATTGATTTGGAGCTACCTCCATTAAGCCTAATTTGTTGTTTGAATTTATATGAACGCACTAGACGGAGGCAAGGAGTATACAACTGCCTTGTAAAACATGCTGAAACAAACATCAATGCACAAGATGGTCAGGTGGTTTCAAGTTCAGATTTCTACATGGTATTTAATAGGGAGACTGAATGTATCTTATAGCTTGCACCTGAGATATGTGCAAAACATCAGCTGATCAGACCCAAACAATGGGACAATTTTACATTTACTTTGGTGTGTGTGTGTGAAAGAGAGAGCTTTATTTTTATCTTGTATTGTGATTACTAAGATGTAATCAGTGACCCCTTACCATCTTAAATCATAAGTGAACAGCACATGTAGCATACTGGACATTAGCTAGATTTTGTACTTTTCATTGTCAAGACAGGAATTAACTGTGTACATTAAAAGAATATAATTTTCTTGACTTTTATTTGTTCTAGATTATTTTCAGGTATGGATTGAAACATATTTGGTGTGCCAGTATTTAAGGTTGTAGGAAGCTGGTAATGGCTCTAAATAAATGACAGTGCCTATTTAAAAGAAGATGTCACCTTATGCTATTAAGTTGCTCCTTGAATTTTATTTAACACAAGCAATGACCTCACATCATATTCTTCACAGCAGAATAATCAGTGCCAGACTTTGGTTGCTCGGGCATTGCATGTTTAACCATCATCATCATTAACCATTTTTGGTCACTTTATAGGACACATTAATGTAGAATATTATGTTTTTTCTAAATTATTGCTGTATTATAAAAAACACACTTTTTAAAAAAAAATTAGAGGTTTGTAGACAAATAAAACCAGAAAAGGGTAACCAACCAGATGTGAGGAAAGGGGTGATCATAATTGGCACCATTGCACCCATGTTTAAAAAATAAAGGGACAGGACTATGCATTTGATCCCAGTTATCCTCATGGTGAGATTTAAGAGGCAAAGAGATTAAATCCATGGTTGTGCAGTGGTTAGCTGTGATTAGCACTGTCGCCTCACAGCAAAAAGGTCCTGGGTTTGAATCCTTTGTTTTTCAGGTTGTGTGGGTTCTCTCCGGGTACTCCAGCTTCCTCCCAAGGTCCAAAGACATTCATGTTAGGTTAATTGGTGTTTCTGAATTGGCTGTAGGTGTGAATGTGAGCGTGAATGGTTGTCTGTCTCTATGTTAGACCTGTGAGAAACTGGCAGCCTGACCAGGGTGTACGCACCTCTTTCCCTATGACAGCTTGGATAGGCTCCAGCCCCACTGCAACTCTGAATTGTATAAGAAGATGGGGCAAATTGGATTGCAGTATTCTGGTTTAAATTTGGTTAATGTCTTGGAAGTATTAGATGTCATCCCTACTTTCTCCACATTTTTTTTAATCAGTGTGAATCATCAACTAATACTCAGAAGTAATTCAGTAATATTTTTAAATGACAAAGCTGTTTGATTTTCTCTATCAAAGGTTTAAGAGTCCAGCCCAGGGTTCATTTTCCGCGCAGAGCTCTCAGTCTTCCTCCTGGAACATCATATGCTAACCTGACTGCTCTCCTCACCGTGGCAAGCTCCCCCTCACATATCCAGCACTTTCCCCACCTGCAGATGGTCAATGGTAATGGCACAGGTAAGGGTTAGACCAAAGGGTCAGAGCAACTTAGTTAAAGACATCTTCACAGGTGTGGGGCAGAGGAAAAATCTGCAGAGAGGGGGTGAGGAGTGAAGAGGAGGAGGAATGGTTCATCAGAAAGACCCTACCCTGCAGAGGCCTCTCTATCTGATCTCCTGAAGCACAATAACCCCTGTGTGTGCATTCTGTGCTCTAATACAAGCCCTGTGCCCACACGCTTCCAGATACTTATCCACGTCTTGATGTTGCATGGACTACATTGGCCTATTATATCAGTGATGACACACACATGATATTTGCCAACGTGACTTTTTTTTTTTTTAACTCAATATAATACAAAAATGTGGACAACTAAGAAATGATGTCACAACATCTAGAAGAGGGACTCCAACTATGCTGTTGACAACTTCACAACACTGCTGGAAAAATAATAAACAATGTTCTCATTAATTTATGTGTCTATAAAGGATATCAGCTGATATATCAATGGTATAATTTTTGCTCTCTAAAATGAGTATCCTAAAAACCCTACAAGAAATCAGTATCGTTTGGGCTCTGGTTGGATGTTTTTGTGTGTTCTCTTTTCTCATTTAACTTCAAAGCTCTCTCCCCCCCACAGCGTGTACTTTCTCCCTCAAGGCACCTTTGTGACACTTTCCATCCTCAGTCTTAGAGTTTTTTCACTCTCCACCCTGTTTCCTTCTTTCCTGTCTTTCCCTTGTTTTCTTTCCTGTCTGTCTTCCCTTGACAACCCTCCTTTATCTAAGCTGTTTTATGTTACCTCCCCCGCTGTCGCGCCTTTCTCCGCTTCCCCTCCTGTGCACCTTACTCCTGCTCTCTTTCCTTTTCCATGCATTTTTCTCTCACACGTTCTCCTGCTTACACTCTCACAGGGACGGACAAGAAGTTCGAGTTGACTCCTGTTGCAGCCATCTCTGTTCACCTATTGGCTGGAGATGGAGTGGATCTGCAGGTGACCGAGCCAATCACCTTCTCTGTGCCCCTGCCGCCTGATAGTGGCCTGAAGGAAAATGATCACCTCCCTGCTTGGAGATTTGACCCACGGTTGGGTATGTATCGACAGAAACTCAGGTGCAATTTTTTTTTTTAACTGACTTTCTAAGCTTTAAATTTTGGAAGTTAATAACTCCGACGTATTCACTTCTGTTTAAATAAGACCTGCTTCAAAAGCTGATTTGTTTATTTCTTAAATGATCACACTACAAGCATTAACAGAAATCACGTGCATGCTCACATGGTGCAGCCAGGTCATAATTTGTATCTGTGTATCAGAGTGATGAATAGAATTATTCATAAGATCATAAAAATGGACAACATACTGCTCCACATTAATCTCTTAAAAAAAAAAAAAAAAGTACTGCTTCACATCACAAGTTTGGACTGTGGATCCATAATCTGCTCAGGCTCAGTTAAATCTTGAACTAAACCATAGCTAAAAGCACTGTGGTTTTTGGCTCCCGCAGCGGAGACATTTCAAATCTCTCCGGGCCCTCTGATTTATTTCAGTAATCTTACATTTTTGTTGTCAGTTGTCTTGCACTGTGACACACCCAGTTCCTCTTGGAGAGGCTCCACTTAAAGACAGTGATTCGATCATCAGTTGAGTCAGACGTGTCTGCACTACAAAACCTTTTTCTGCATGAACACTAGTGTCTCACCAGACCCACTGTCTGCTCGCCACAGCAGGAAAAAGCGCCGTTAGGACCCATTAAAATTATTTTGGTAAAATGAATCATTCTTTGTTTGAACTGGAGCTGAAACAACAACAAGCTGTAAACACACACAGGCACATACCACCTATTAATCAGAAGACTTGTGTATTAGTACACATCATTAAGACATTTGGGAAATGATCATTTTGAAGGTGCGTTTGTGTGTAGAACTTTGATGTAATTTTCACGACTTTTAGCTCTGTTTTGGGCTCCACCTTTTGAGAGCAACGTGGGTTTTTAGCTCTTAAATGTTTCAGTTGGTTGTAGTTTTGCTTTTTGTTTGGTGCTGTGCTTGTAGCACACAATTTTTCACTGAAAGCAGCTGTCTGCTGTGGCTGAAAAAAGGTCTGATTAGAGCAGTGAGGGTGACCCGGAGAAGTACATTTCCAGGTCTGTAGCACTGATGACTTAGAGACAGTTAGAGAAAACTCTTAAAAATGTGCTGCTTCTTAGTTGTCACGCTTTCTGATTATCTTAGTCTTTTATAATAGCAAACTAACACAAAAATTGTCAATGGCTCAGTTTGAGGCCCTATGCCAGCACAATAGGTTTACTGCCTATCATTTCATGTAACTGAGATAAATACCTTGTACATTAAACATTTTAGGGCTCTCCAAATCTATTTTTGATGTTTACCCCTTTTTAAAAGGAAAAGGGAATTTATTTGGTGAACCAGTGTCTAAAGATTGCTTTCTAGGCATGTTCAACAAGTCATAGATGAATGGATAGAAGGAAAATAAAACATTTGAATAATAAATTGTGCCTGATAGAGCTTAGAAATGAAAACCACACTTCCTCCTCTGTGAAGAGGCAAAGATTTTTATTTCTACATCAGTTCAACTTAATTCTCAATTTCTGTGTAGTGTGGTTTTTACATCAGACTTGTTAAATTGCCTTTTGCACCAAGATTAGTTGCCAAACTAGCTGTGAGTCCTGCTCGTATCGAAGTTTAAGGTGTGCATCTATGAGATGAACTCAGAGACGAGTTTGTCATCCAAACTCTAATCAGACATCAGTCAACACATCAGAGTATTACAGAGAATTAACAATGACTGAAAAAACAGTCTAAATCTGGCCCATACTGGCTCCTGTGATAGTTTAAGTATCTCAAGACTCTGTTTTAAAGCGCCTAAAGTATTAACATCCAGAGCTTATAAAAAGGGCTTTCATTAAAGCTGAAAGAACACACACACTTGTATCCTCCTCACAGCCTGTAGCTGTGAGTATTTCCACAACAAGAAGCTGTTCCCGGACCCCTCTCCAGGCTACATCTCATGTTCCCTAGCAACCCACCAAATAAGTAACACAACAGACCAGCCCATCTCCTGATTGAGTTTCTTCACTGAGCATTTAGTGGGTGAAATGTGTGTGAGTGTTAAACTGAGGATAATAAACAGGCAAAAACACGTCAGACTGAGGAAAGCTACCATGCAAAGAAGCTAGTATTGTTTATGAAGTGCACGCATGGATGAGATGTAAACACAAAGTGAGAGAGAGAGAGAGAGAAACCTGTTTCTCTTGTGCAACTGGCGACATGTCATGTATTGTTTGATCTCAAGCAGGCATGAGGAAGACTGATGTCACATACAAACAGATCAGGTTCGCCTGTTGTGCGCCTCTCTGTGTGTGCTTGTAGGAGTTTGACGATGCAAATAAGTGCAGCTCGTCCAGATGAGCCGATGACTCTCTGTGGCTGGCTTTATTGGCTTTGTGTGAATGGGCGAGAAGCAGAAGTAATATATGGGCCGTATTGACTTTATAAATGTTTGCCTTGTGTCTGAGTAGCTGCCCTCCTGTCTGTCAGTGTTGTATTGTACCGAAGCGTGGGAACAGAGTCGTCATTTGTAACTATAAAACAGGTCAGCCACACAGAGAGGACTCCCCGGTGGAAAGGATTCAGAGACGACCTGCATGAATCTGGGCAGGGCCGGCCACAGTGCTCTGTGTGTGTGTGTGTGTGTGTGTGTGTGTGTGTGTGTGTGTGTGTGTGTGTGTGTGTGTGTGTGTGTGTGTGTGTGTGTGTGTGTGTGTGGTGCTGAGTCACACCACCTCTCTCATTTCTCTTCTGTTTCTTGTGCCTATTCCCTTATCTCTCCTTCCATTCCTCCTGTTTATCCACTCTCGTTTCCTCTGCTTGTGATGTGTTTCCCCCTGTCAGCATCTCTTGTATATTTGTCTTTCCTTTTTGAATATCCTCTTTACCTTTTTGTTTCCTCCTTTCTTTCTCATTGATGCAGATTCCTGTCTACTTAACGCTATACAAGTTTGTGTAAACATAGAAACAAAGTAGGTCTCACCGTGTTAGCCCTGAGAGCCTGAGGATCGGAAGTGTAAAGGCACGACACAGTGTTTTCCTCTTGAAGCAGATTTACTGTGAGCCAATCAGTCAATGCCTTTGGCTTTGTAGTGGTTTTCCATTCTGGCTATGGTGGAGCCACTATTGTACTCAGTGTTACCCTGTTCATAGGTTTCCACTGTTGTTTACATGTTGCCTCCTTGTGGGTGATTTAAGTACTACCAAAACACTCTTGTCTCAACAGTTCAGCTGTTCCAGCTGTTAATCAAAGTATCTGCAACTCTTAAGATGGCAAAACAGTCATAAGTGAGTTAGAAATGTGTAAGATGACATTAAGCTGCGATTACAGATGGAAGTTCAAACCTCGTTTTTTTTCACTTATTGTTTATAACCTGTGCCATGAGACATGTAGTGGACACTGTTCACAGAGCTTCATTACTAAGTGTTGATTTTAGCAAAAGCAAAAATGTGTTTGATCTTCTTTTAGCTGCTCCCTTTAGGGTCGCCATCTGCTTCTGTTTCAGCCTATCGCTTGTGTCCTCTTCTGTCACACCAGCCCTCTGAATGTCCTTCACAGCATCCATGAATCTTCTCTGTGGTCTGCCTCTTTTCCTCCAGCTTGGCAATTCCGTCTTCAACATCCTTTGTCCAATGTATCCACTATCCCTCCTCTGCACATGTCCAAACCATCTCAGCTTCACCGCTCTAACTTTGTCTTCAAACTTCTCAGCCCTTATTGTCCCTCTGATCTGCTCATTTCTAATCCTGTCCCTCCAAAACCAAAAATCTTCATCTTCAGCTCTGCCACCTCCAGCTTCACCTCCTGCCTTTTTGTCGGTGCCACCATCTCCAAACCATACATTGTAGCAGGTCCCACTACCAGCTTGTAGATCTTCCCTTTCACTCTTGTGTTTGAACAAATATATATATTTTTTTGTTGTTATTTTTAACTTCATTTTTAATCGCTCTATCGACTTTCTGCTGCTCCAGGTTCAGGGTGCAATACTGTAATTAAATTTACTGGTTTTCCAAACATCTGTCATTTGGTTTAGTGATTTTAAACTTTCTTGTGAGATCTTATCCATAAATAATTTATTCCTGACGCATTAGGAGATTAGCTATCTAGCTCCACCCAGTCTTGTGTTCACATAATTAAGAAGAAGCAGGTGGGCAGTTGCTGCAAGCACGTTTTCTTCACTCTGCAGTCATCCTCACAGAATAATTTTTGGGAAATTTGTTTGCACGTACTGTGATTTCTTTTCTGTGTGCAGGTATCTGGATAAAGAGCAGTTTGGTTCAAGTGCAAAGGGAGGGAAACCAGCTTAGTCTGACTTGCATTGTTCCTCAGCTGGGGTATTGGGTGACCGCCATGTCTTCTCTACACGCAGGTGAGAAAATATGGTGACATAAATTAAATTTACTTCACAAAACACAGATTTTTGTCATATATGTGGTTACTGCACAGCAGCTTTCCAGGCTTATCATATCCATCAGATGGCTTTTTCTTTAGTGCTATAACAACTGTCTTTGTAACAGGTCCAATGGTCGCAAAGGACATCAGCATGTACCACACCGTGTTTCTGTTGGCCATACTTGGAGGCATGGCTCTCATCCTGCTCTGTCTGCTCTGCCTTCTTCTGTACTACTGCAGGTGTGTGAGACACTTTGCCTTTCCACAGACGGATACACCAGGAGTTTCCAGATTAGCCTTCAAAAGGAGAAAGATAATATCTCAATATGTGTCGTTTCATATATAGAAAATTTGTACTGCTACTTGGGTCTTTTTCACTTAGTTTGTTGTCCAGAATAGATCTTGGCAGGACCACAGGACAACTCGGTCTTATCTCAGTCTTACAGCAAGAGCATGAGTGTTGATATGCCACATTTCACTGAACATTAACAAAATTTGTTTTGAATTTTATTGACTCCAGCCCTATCTCTCCTGCTGTTGTCTGCCTGGTTTTGTAGATTTATTAGTTCTTCAGTTGTGAAAACAGTAGCAGAAAACAATTTCTTATGGACTCCTGTGCCAGTTGGGCTATACAGCAAATGTAAGCCCTCATAAAGTGGTGCTATCCAGTCCTGGCATTGGTCCTGCAAAATCCGAAAGACTTATTTTTCACTGTTGTAAACATTTGTGTAGAAATACGCCGATTTCAAATAGGCAGTTTTAAATTTTAACCTGCTCTGTGTCTGTGTTCACCCAGACGTCGTTGTTTAAAGCCACGAGGGTCTCACCGCAAGCTCACGCTGTCCTCTGGACTGGACAGCAGTAAGAGGGACCAAGCCACCTCCATGTCCCACCTGAACCTCATCAGCAATGAGGTTTGTCTGCCTTGGACAGCTCTGTGATCAGATTGCACAGTTTAAAAAGGGAACTTCACTGAGTTTACACATTAATGACTGTTTAAAGGTGTTGAGAATAGAAAACACACCTCAGTAAATTTTTTTTTGTTTGTTTTTATAATTTCGGTTAATTAGAACAGACTTTTCTGAATCACAAATTGAATCCACACAAATGCCGATGACAATGGGAAGTATCCATATTGTACTACTGTAACTTCATTTGTTACTGTGACAGTGTGTGGCTCAACGGTTTTCATATATAAAACTTTTGTATTTGTGTTGTTGTTGGTCCTTTAACTTAGCCCCTGCAGCACAGTCATAACAGACAAAGAACGTTTTTGTAATAAGGTGAAACCAAGTGTTAAAAACAGTGAAAACTGGCCACTGTTTATGCTTTTCATAATGCTTTTTTGATCTTTGATGGGGTTTTTTGGGTTTATTTCCCTTCATTTTGACTTTTTTAACAAACCAGAATGCTGTTGATGCAACTCCATCATGTTGCATGCTGGGGCTTTTGTGGATAGCTGCACACAAGTGTTGGTTGCATACCCAAAGTCCCTCACTCTGCTTAAAAATGAGCACAAATGACTATGAATCCTGCCTTACAAAAGACACAGAGGAATTACTCATACTGTTGCACAATATATGCTTGTAATTCAATTACAATGCTTTTTGATAGTTTGCTTCATATGACTGTAATTAAAAAAATTTTTCTTACACCTAAATTTTGTTGTTGCCTTCAGGTGCAGCTGGAGCTTGTTTCCACAGGAACTGAGCCCGACATGACCACTCCGATGCTGAAGCCTTCCTCTTATGCCTCATATGAGCACCAAGACAATCAACGTCAACGCAGCCTAATCCATCAAAGCAAACACAGCCGCTCCTCTCTTGGCAACAGCAGCCACCACGGATCATCTCTAGGCAATCTGACGCCTCGTAGTCGAGACTACCGACAGTCTGTGGAGACGTTTCAGCTGAAGGCTGCCCTTTCATCCGGAACAGAAAGGGGCTACCGTCAATCATATACCTCCGTCTGCTCATCTAGCAACCAGATTTCAGATGCGTTGTCATCTACCAATCACGGTCAAGTGTCAGCTACACAGCTGAGCAATGTTGGGATTATTGATTGCGTCTCCCCTTCCTCTCCCCCTCACTCCCCCAGCAGGGGGGAGGGAGGTGAGTGCAGGCCTCCTGACCATCTTCTGTCCCGGTCTGTGGACCACTTGGAGCGGCCCAATCCCCAGTTGCTCTCCCGGCCAGGCCAGCTGCTTTGCTGCGGGTCTGTAGATCTGCTGAGTGGAGGTGAAGGCTACTCAAGAGTGCGTCCCACACTGGTAATCCCAGCACACTATATGCGCCTGCCTGGGGAGCACCCTCTGTCAGGTCAGGCCCTCCTGCTGCAGACTGACCAGCAGAGTGATTTAGAGACCATCCAGGCTGAGCTCAATGCCTCACATTCCCAGCAGCCCCTGGGGCAAACTCGAACTGACTACGAACCAGGTCCCAAAAAGCAAAGTGAAGCAGATGGTCTCGGTCTGTCAGAGTCTCTGTCTATTCCAGGAGCTCTTGGGGAATCAGCTCTTGTAGAAATAAACAGTGAGGACACTTTGCTGGCTGAAAAGACTTTAATGGAGCTGAGAGGAGGGAAGCCTCTGCCTCACCCACGAGCCTGGTTTGTCTCACTGGATGGACGTTCCAATGCTCACATTCGCCACTCCTACATTGATCTTCAGCGGGCAGGGTGCCACAACAACACACCGAGTGCAGGAGGTCAACAAGGTAGTGAAGGAAGGCATGGCAGTTGTAATGATGCCAGTCTGGACTCAGGTGTGGACTTGAACGAGCCAAGAGTGGGGCGCAGGGGGAAAGATGTTGAGCAGGAGGAAAGAGAGGTCGAGAAAGACAGATCGAAGGGGTCAACGGCCTATACTCAGCTGGTGTTTGTGGATGATCTGAATGGGGGAAGCTGTGAGGAGGAGAAGTGCAGTCCCAAGGGCAGCAAATCTGGACCTATCTTGTCAGACAAAGCAGATGATAACAGAGGGGATCAGGGGCACGGGGATGAGTTGGGTAAAAGAGCTGAGGGAGTACAAATACAAGAGGAACCACCCTCACTTTCCTCTACGTCCCCTACTTCTCCTCCACCCCTGCCAACCCCAGAGGGAGTGACCTTCAGGACTGATCACGCACTGCTGTCAGTCTCTCCGGATGAGGACACAGTACATGAGGATGCAGAGGAGGAGAAGAAAAGCCCCTGGCAAAGGAGGGAGGAGCGACCCCTGCTGGCCTTCAACCTCAAATGATTAACAGATGACAATTAAAGAAAAGATTCACATTTTTTTCCCCAAGTCTGTCTAAATAGAACACCAGTAACTACATTTAAAGCATTTTTAGTTGCCATACTGTTTTAAAAAAATGAACAGTGTAAGTGAAAAAGTCAGGTCCTCATTCTGTACAAAATTAATCAAAATTCACCAGAAGTTCGTATGAGAAAGTTAAGTGAGGTTTAATCATAAGAGATAAATCACACAACAAAAATAACATTAAAATCTCAGTGAAAACTGATCTTAAAGTAGAACTGAGAAGCTCATTAACTAATGTTTCAGACATGGTAGAGAGCCTTGGAATGCATGCTAAATACAGCATGTGGGCAAAAGCTTTAAATCAACACTTAAGTGTAGCTCTTGAGCAATGCCACTAAAAACAGTGTGTGTGCATTGCTGAGAAAGCTGTACCCCACCCCTCCAACTCAAGGTGTCTTTTCTTGATCTGAAATGGTAAATCTGCCTCATACACAAATGTTATAATCCTGTTCAAACCAGTAATTGTGTTGGTGAGGTAAAATGTCATTATGTGCTTACTATTGCTGTTTGGCACATTCTCTAGTGAGCTGAACAACTCAGAAAGTGGCACAAGAGTCGTGCTCAATCGTAATCCTGTCCACTAATGTGACTGAACGTATCCTTTCTGCAACTTTGAAGAGCGAGGACTAAAGATTTATTTCCTCCATTTTTCAGTTCAATTGACTTTAGGAGAGGATCTCTTTGCAGGCAGTATGGACAGGAGGAAAAATGATTAGGAAACACATGCGCATGTCAATTTTGCTTTGAAACAGACTTGGGGAAAAAATGTAAATCTGTCAGTTAACCACAACTCCTCCTCTATTCAGACCACAACATGAAGGATATATGTGTTTAAGTTGAAGCCCTTTGTTCTTAATATAGCACTGAAACAATATTTTAGCACTGGGGGCCCCTCTGGTCGAGAAATGAACAATTCTGCTGGACTCTTAACGACCGCTGTTGTACGCCACTTTTCATGAAACACTATGTAAACGGACCACTCATCAGGCATGGTATCCACTTTGCCTGAGGGGAGACATAAAGACGCTGGAGGCACGAAATTAGGATCTTTTATGCACAACAAATATATGCCTTTTAAATAAATAGCCTTGTAAGCATAAATGAACTGTACTAGAAACAGTCGATGGGTGGTTCTGAGAAATTGGAGTCTACAGGAAACGTTTTTCTTGAGCCATATTGGCCTCAGTCCATTAGCTTAATCTAGGAACATGCAGCAACACTCATTTGAAGGTTATAACCCCAGTTCAGCCACGCTGACTGATGTTTAAGATTACAAAACATCTGTGCAACACAGGGCAGGCGTGTTCAAGGGTTTTACTTCTAATGGTTGTTAGTATGTTGCTAGAGTTTAATTTAGCCCATCAGAAGGCTTTGTGGGAGATGAAGTTTCTGGACTGAGGAGATTTAACCACTATCTGCTCTGCAGCATAATCAGATAATGTGACACACCGCTATGCTGGTGGGTAAGGATGTAATACCACTACAAAGCCACCCAAGTTAGTTGTGAGGGATATTAGTATGAAAGGTTTTGTAATTATGGAACCACTGACTGGCTTTTTTTTTTTGCTCTGAAGGCTATGCATAACTTTTATATGGCTGCTTGATGCCTTTTTTTGTCATTTTAATCACTATAATTTTAATTGCCAAACATGAAGTATTTTATCTGAGAATAGGCTATTTTTTATTTCTTTTAAATGTTAAGGGCTTTTCTTCCGTACCCACTTTTATTTCTCAAGCAACAGACTCTACATAACCTTTCACTTGAAATACCAACTGTATTTGCTTGTTGTGTTTCACCTCCATTTGTACCACTCTCCCATGATCCAAGTGCCTTTGAATTACCTGACTCTACGGCAAATTTGTGCAACAGATTACCTTATTTATTTCTCACCTTCTTTTGCCTTCATCTGCCCACCCCCCTCCTACCTCAGCCCTCACTTTCTCTCCTGCTTGTGAAAGAAAGCATGCAGTAAACTTTCCTCAGCACTAATACATGACAAGCTACACCGCAGACATCTCAGAAAATGTCTACCAGCTGCTGCAATCGTAAAATCCTCTACAATAATCAGCAAGACTCCAATCTCCCTCAGAGTAAGCAGTTAAAGATGATGTTTTTGTATTTGTTTTTTTTTTTTTTAAAGTGTAGCACTGGATGTGTGAAGCTACACTGCAGGTCATTTCAGTGCATTTTCTTATTTTTGTGTTTTTAATGGGTGAATGTTTGTCTCAGATGTGTTTACAGTGGCAGCAGTGTCCATCTGTGATGCTGCTGAGTTTGTGTTGACTGAGAAATGATCATGGCTCCAGTCAAGATCCACATAGACATAGCAACCATATTACAGAGTGTATAGTTCTTTCCTTACCTCTGCCTTATCAAAATGATGTGTGTCTTTTGTGTTATGAATGGCCTTTTCTCTCTTACTATCCCACACAGCAATCTCCCCTTCTAGGGTGGAGTAGCAATACAGTATCTTGAGTGTGTAAATCAGATGCTTGCATTATATTTGAAGCCTGTTATTCTGAATAAACAGCCAAACTGAATTAAATTGAGTGTGCATCTGTTTGCAAACTGCGAGCAAATGTGAAAGAAGTCATTTGCGGCTGCAGTTTTTCAGTGTAGGCCAGTAAGTTAATATTCGACCACAGACTCCTGAATGCTGGCACAATTTAAAAAAAAAAAATAAATAAAATCTCTATATCTTAGAGCAACAACAGTTAGATGACTTTTAAAAGACATTCTTAGGCCAAGGAACTGTTTAAACCTTACATTTGGGTTTGCAGCTAACATGCACCCACTTTATGGGGTACACCCTGCTAGTACCAGGTTGGACCCCCGTTTGTTTTCAGTTGGCTGCACATCCATGATGTGAATCTCCCATTACACCACATCTCAAAAGTGCTCTGTTGGAATGAGGTTTGTGGAGACCATTTGAGTCCAGTGAACTCATTGTTATGTTCAAGAAACCAATTTGAGATTGAGTTTTCCTGCTGGAAGCAGCCGTTAGAAGATGGGTACACTGTGGTCATAAAGGGATGAACAAGGCCAGCAATAATACTCAGGTAGGCTGTGGTGTTTAAACAATATTTAGTTGGTAGTAAGGGCCCAAAGTGTGCCAAGAAAATAGCCCCTACACCATTACACCACCAGAAGCCTGAACCGTTGATACAAGGCAGGACAGAGCCAGGCTTTCATGTTGTTTATGCCAAATTCTGACCCTGCCATCCAAATGTTACAGCAGAAACTGAGACTCATCAGATCAGGCAATGTTTTTCTAATCTTCCGTTTTCCAAAGTTGGTGAGTTCATGCGAATTGTATCATCAGTTTCTTGTTCTTAGCTGACAGGAGTGGCACCCAGTAGCCACTCCTGTAGCCCATCTGCTTCAAAGTTTGATGTGTTGTGTACAACACTTTCAGGTACATCATTTACATTATTACCTGATGTAATAAACCTGACAGGGGATTGTGTGTCTTACTAACTGCTATATCGGAAACCTGGGGCTCTGGTATTACCCATTTTAGGAGCATTAGAAGCTGCTGTGTGAAATCTGACTTGTGCATGGCAGAGTTGTTATATTTTTGTACTTCTAATTAGATAGCTTTATTTAATTTTAACCGTTTCTTTTTTTCTTTTTTGGTGCAGCATCAGTTATTTTAAAGACTGGGTTAGTTCAGCTCAATTTAAGCTGCAAAATGAGATTTTTTTTAAAAAAAAATTTTTTTCAGTGACAGTATGAATTTAGAAAACACATCCCAGATATTTCCTGTTTAATTAATTTTTTTTTGGATAGTTTACAAGTATTTTAAAACTATAATTTCACTATTGATATTCTTTGGAAGTTTGTTTCTGCCACTAGAGAGACGGAAGGAAAAATACTTTTTTTTTCCCCTCCATAAGTCAAATTTTCAACTAAATTTAAACTTCTGAGAAAATAACTTGAAATTTCCAATTATTAAGTCGAAGCTTCCACTTGGCTATGCCTGGCATTTTCCCCAACCAGTGTCAGAAAAGCTTCCATAATTTACAGATAAAAGGTAAAGTAAAAGTCTAGTTTGGGTACCACTCAGCTGTACTTGTCAAAAAGCAGCAGGTCTGGTCTGTTATGCCGACTTTGGCCTCTAGGCGGCGCGCTTTCTTTCGACATTTTCTTTGTTTTTTTCCATCTCTCGCCCGCTCTCCGCGAGCTCTATTAAACGGTGGCTGACTATATTTTTAAAACATTTTTATGATGGCGGAGGACAGTGAATCCGCGGCCAGTCAGCAGAGCCTGGAATTGGACGACCAGGACACCTGCGGGATAGACGGAGACAACGAGGAGGAGAATGAGCATATGCAAGGGTGAGGGGTGGCCTGTCCGGTCGGCTCGGGGAAACGCAGTAACGTTATTCCAGGCACCCTGTTTGTGAGCGGCTAACGCAGTTAGCCTGCTAGTGTTAATGGACACTAAACACAGGCCGTTATATGAACTGTTTATAGTACTGTGACCTCTTTAATGCTCCCCGACTTAATGACAAGGCGGGCAGCCGTTAGGACAAACCGCTAGTTGGCTAACGTTAAGTAGCTGAGCTGTCATTCGTTGCTATGGTAGCTAACGTTAGCTCTATGTGTGGGTCTAGCAGAGTCAGCATCCGTCTCTCATCGCTTGTTTTCATGTCTGTAGCAGTCCTGGGGGAGAGTTGGGGGCCAAGAGGAAGAAGAAGAAGCAGAAGAGGAAGAAAGAGAAGCCAAGCTCGGGGGGAGCCAAGTCTGACTCTGCCTCGGACTCTCAGGAGATCAAGGTGTGATGATGATGATGATGACCCAGTGAAATGAGTGCACACACCCTTTTAGGGCAGGGGCCACGATACAAAAACAAGTCACTTGACAGGCTGATAATGAAACTGGAGAAGGAATAGGAAAGCAACAACCCAGAAACCAGTTTGTTTGCTGCCAGTGTGTCATGGTCAGTAAAGTTTTTCCAGCCACGGTCTGTAATAATACTGGAATTTCTGAGGTAAATTAATCTGGTAGCAGGATATATCTCAAACCTTTAGACAGCTGTGAGAAACCTGCATGCTCCCTTAGAAAAATAAACAATGTAATAATCACTCTGCTATTACCGTAAACAGAGAGTAACAGTTGCTGCTCTGACCTGTGCAGATCAAGCTTAAATGATTTTATGACAGAGACAGATCTGTGTTTTTGCATTGATCATTTTAAAACCCTTGAATACTGCAGCACTCATTTGTACAGTGACATGGTTAACCAGGTTTCTCTCATTTAGTGGGAAAAGACTCATGGAAACATGTTCTCTGCAAATGCATGTCCTCTGATGTTTCTTCTTGTCTACATTTAGAATATGTAACACATTCAGTATTTGGCTGAGTGATATAGAGTGTGAGTAATATATTGAGTGTATATGTCCCCTCTCCACGATCAGAACCCTGGCCTACCCATCCAGAAGCTGCAGGACATCCAAAGAGCTATGGAGCTGCTGTCCTGCCAGGGTCCAGCAAAGAGTATAGATGATGCAGCCAAGCACAAGTACCAGTTCTGGGATACTCAGCCTGTCCCAAAGTTAAGTAAGTACATACTCAAATACATATTTAAATTATTTTAAAGAAATTCCCCACCCCCCTTCACATTTAAAACAGCACTATTTTCTCTGTCAACAGAAAGTTATTTTTCTCTGCAGTGTTTTCTATGCACCAGCACCATCTGCTGGTTTAATCTTCTCAGTCTGTGCTGTTTTAAGCCAGTAACTTAGAAACGTATCGGCTGTGAAGTACAGTGGGGGTCCATGCATTCCCACTGGGCATGCTCAGTGGCATCAGATCAAACTGTTTCCATAACAGCCAAGGCCCAACGAGTCAGCTCTGTGTGTAGCCACAGGCTCTCCAGGTTGACGCAGGACAAACAGCAGCAGATTTATATGGTGCCTCATTGATGCTGTCACAGTTTAAGGACACTGAGTTTTATGAGATCCGCTGGAAGTGTGGTGATCAGAAAATAGTTTAATGTCTTTGACAAAAGCCGACTATTTTTGCAGATGAAGTTGTGACGAGTCATGGGCCAATTGAAGCTGACAAAGAGAACATCAGACAGGAGCCATATTCTTTACCTCAAGGCTTTATGTGGGACACTCTGGATCTCAGTAATGCAGATGTAGTAAGTGCAGTGTTTGCCTGAAATACACCAATAAGACTAATAATAGTAATGACACAAAAAAAGAGAATAATTTATTCTTATGCTCTTTTGCAGCTGAAGGAGTTGTACACGTTGTTAAATGAAAACTATGTGGAGGATGATGATAACATGTTCAGATTTGATTATTCTCCAAGCTTTCTTAAATGGTAAGCATCTTCATGTTTGCCACATGATTCATATACAGTAGCTTTAAATTTACGCTGTTATAACAAACGTGTTCCCCTCACAGGGCTCTACGTCCACCAGGCTGGTTACCGCAGTGGCATTGCGGAGTGAGAGTGTCCTCGAATAAGAAGCTTGTTGGCTTCATCAGTGCCATCCCTGCAGATATACGCGTCTATGACACGTGAGCGCTCATTAATGATCACATGTATTTGAGCACAACAACGATATGGAAACCCGTTTACTCTAACTTATCATCCCTTCCTTTCTTTTTTTCTTGTGGCTCCAGGCTGAAGAGGATGGTAGAAATCAACTTCCTGTGTGTTCATAAGAAGCTGCGTTCAAAGCGTGTTGCTCCTGTGCTAATCAGAGAGATAACAAGGAGAGTGAACTTAGAAGGAATATTTCAGGCCGTATACACAGCTGGAGTCGTGCTGCCTAAACCTGTGTCTACATGCAGGTATGCTATGCACTGTTCAAACCAAACGCATGCACAGCAGGTGTCCTCATCTTTGTTTCTTTTATCTTGGTCTCTTTTTTTTTCTTTCTTTCTTTTTTTTTCTTCAGGTACTGGCACCGCTCTTTGAACCCTAGAAAGCTTGTGGAAGTTAAATTTTCCCATCTGAGCAGAAACATGACCCTGCAAAGAACCATGAAACTCTACAGACTACCAGATGTAAACACCTAGACCTATCAGTCCAGGATCTCTCTCTCTTGTTAACGGCAGGAACTCAAAATATTTTCCTTTTGCTCTCTCCACCTTCTGCAGAGCACCAAGACTCCAGGTCTGCGGCCAATGGAGAGGCGCGATGTCGGCCAGGTTACTGAACTGCTGCAGAAATACTTGAGACGTTTCCAACTCGCACCTTCTATGGGAGAGGAGGAGGTGGCTCACTGGTTCTTACCACAGGAGAACATAATTGACACATTTGTAGTAGAGGTGTGTGTGGATTCAGTTTTGCATCCTAACATAGCTGGCTCTTCTGGGCTTAAACTGATGATGTGCTTGTCTTTTTGTTTTGTTTTTTAAAATCTCCTCAGGGTGCTGGTGGCGTACTGACAGATTTCACTAGTTTCTACACTTTGCCCTCAACTGTGATGCATCACCCTCTCCACAGGAGCCTGAAGGCTGCTTACTCTTTTTACAACGTTCATACACAAACCCCACTACTGGACTTAATGAATGATGCACTGATCCTGGCCAAACTGGTAATCTTACTTTCTGCTTTAAAACACTTGTCAATACTAAAGAATGCATCATTAACTTTCAGTTCAGCACAACAGGAAGACGCACGCAGAGCTTTAAACATAAGGGGAAAAATGGCACAATACAGACCAAACTAATTATAGAAAAAAATTTTTTTTAATTAATACCAAGATGTTATAAGCGGCTCAAGCTTCCACAGCAGTCCTTTATGGTTTAACTGTTTTATTTAACCCGTAAAATAGTCATTGAGTCAGTTATGTGATGATGGATGAGCACTGAGAGTGTGATTCATCAGCTTAGGTGTCTACCTGTGGAGTAGATATAAATGAGAGAGAGAGACTGGCCAGGTCTGCTCTTTGTTTACTTGAGACCAATCTGGATTCACTTACCCTAACACTGGCAATCAGGAAAAGCAGTCACATGAAAGGGGTGGTGTTGGCAACATCTGACCAATCACTGATTACTGTACCAGCAGCTGAGTTTACAATCCATCCATCCATCCATTTTCTTCCGCTTATCCGGGGCCATGTCGCAGGGGCAGCAGCCTAAGGAGAGAAGCCCAGGCCACCCTCTCCTCAGCCAACTCCACCAGCTCATCCGGAGGGACCCCAAGGTATTCCCAGGCCAGCCAAGAGATATGATCTCTCCAGTGTGTCCTGGGTCTGCCCCGAGGCCTCATCCCAGTAGTACATGCCCGGAACACCTCACCCAAGAAGGCTCCCAGGTGCCCGAACCACCTCAGCTGGCTCCTTTCGATGTGGAGGAGCAACGGCTCTACTTTGAGCCCCTCCCGAATGACTGCGCTCCTCACCCTATCTCTAAGGGAGAGGCCAGCCACCCTTCAGAGGAAGTTCATTTCTGCCACTTGTATTCGCAATCTTATTTTTTTCGGTCACTACCCAAAGCTCATGACCATAGGTGTGGGATGTAGATCGACCAGTAAATCGACAGCTTCGCTTTTACGCTCAGCTCTCTCTTCACCATGACAGACCGGTGCAGTGTCTGGCTGAGTTTACAAAGGAAGAATAAATTATAATATTAGAAAAGTATGAAGAGGTTACACACATAATACAGAATGCAACTAACACAGCTGCTGCAGATAAATCAGTGGTGTGCGAGGAAAAGCAGTAGTTTAGTGTTAAAACGCTGTATGAATGTGTGTGTGCACTTTAAATGTTTTGGTCAGTAAGATTGGAAAAGAGCAGCTATATTAATAAAGGTTAGCCTATTTGAAGGCCGGAAGAAAAGCTGACAGAATGTCATTTGTGTGAGTTAACAGACTTATCAATATCACAGCTCTATAATTTAGACTCAGGAGAATCTGATAGGTTATAATCGGGTATTTCATCAAATTAATGTCCAAATTTGCATAACACAGTCTTGGTTTTCCTTCTTTCAGCTCCAGCTCTGATGGTGTTTAATGGTCTGAGAGCAAGTAAAGAACAACCACAAAAACAGAATTCAAATGTAGGCTTAGTCTACATGCGACCACAAGTACAAATAAGTGTCCCAATTTATATATTAATGCTTATAGAACAACAAAGTTGTAAAATTGTTTGCAGCCAAAAGGTTAAAAAAAAAAAAAGTCAAGGAATAAAACTGCTTCTAAGAATCTGTATTTATTACTGATGCTAATTCGGGAGACAGAAAGACTTCAGAGACTATTTTCCAAAGACTTGATTGGTCATTAGGTGGTGATTTCATACCAGTTGATCGCCTGCTCCGATGCAGGTTAGGTCCACAGCATAAGCAACCATGGCTGTGTACCCCGGTAAGAAGTGAATGACCTTCGTAGACCAGAAAACCCAGGGTTAATCCCAAGGTTACCTGGATAAGATAAAATCCTGCTTTGTAGTACAGGCCTCAGGGCCTGAAGTCAACCAGCTGGCTTGGCCTTTCTTACCTCCACCTACAAACATAAACCAAGAGGATGTTCCCAAAGATTTTTGTTTATTTTCTTGCTGCTGTGTTAGTTATCATGGTGTTTATTCTGTGTGTTTAACAGAAAGGTTTTGATGTGTTCAACGCCTTGGACCTAATGGAGAATAAGATGTTTCTGGAGAAGCTCAAGTTTGGGATAGGCGATGGAAATCTGCAGTATTACCTCTACAACTGGAAATGTCCCCCTATGGACCCTGATAAGGTCAGTCTGAGGTGATGATCATCAGCACACAGCTATCAGTCAGCATCCTCCAGTGTTCGGTGATGAGACTTCATCACAAATGAAGTGGAAATTGTCAGTTGTTCAGATCTCAGTAAAGCTGCTTCTTGTTGTGCATTATTCTGAAATCTTCACAGTCAAATAAGTCGGTAGCTTTGAAGGCAAACCTGCCGAGGCTTGTTAGGAGAAAACATCCTGTGACATGCTGAAAAACATCTACAGTCAGAAATCTGCAGGTCTTAAAATTACAAATATAATCTCAAATAAACCACAAAACATATTAATTACACTGTCATTATTTAAGAAAAACTACGCCAAATTACAGAAGCCGTGTGTGAAAAAGTACATCCTTATTGCTTCCATAGGAATTAAGAGAGTAAGTAGCAGCCAGTTGCTGCTTATCAAATGCACTTGATTATATCATCATCACCAAGTGTGAACACCTCCATAAAAGCAGAAATTTTGGCAAACACCTCATACCAACCATGAAGCACGGTGGTGTAGGGGTTATGATCTTTGCACTTGTTTGGAGCCACTGAGTCGACCACAAACTCCTCTGTATACATAAGTGTTGTAGAGTCAGATGTGAGGACATCTGTCTAACAACTAAAGTTTGGTCCAAATCAGGTCATGCAATAGGACAATGCAAATCAGCAAATCTACAACAGTAGGGCTGAAAAAGAGAAGAATCAAGGTGCTGCAATGGCCCAGTCAAAGTCTAGACTTCAACCTGACTGAAATGCTGTGGTGGAACCTTCATGAACCTCAGTGAACTGCAGCAGCAAAATTCCTTCACAAGGATGTGCGAGACTGAAAAAGTCATGCAGAAAGTAATTGTTCCAAGTTATTGCTGCTAAAGGTGGTCTTCAAGCTACTGAATCATTGGGTATGCTTAATTTTTCACACACTGCTTGTTGTTGCTTGTTTGTTAAATATCATGTTGTTGTTCATCTGAGGTTATATTTATCTAATTTTAAGACCTGGTAAGAACTAGGTAATATTTATTGTCTTGACACAAAACCTCAGAAGTGACAGAGGTACTTTCTTTTTAGCATGACTGCACTCAAGAAGTGTTCATTTAAGCAGTATGGTGTATGTACTATGCAATGTTTTGGATTTATTGATTTGAATTTGGTTGCATCAGCATTAGCTCTGTTTATGAAGCCAGTTCTCTATTTTTAAGTAACCATGTGGTCGTTTCAGTTATTAGAAAATCACTTTTCACTGTCCAAACACCAGAAATGTCTGTGCTTTAGTATAAATCGGTCCATGCAAGCAATCAGCTGTGTAAACAGCAAATTATTTCTGAAATGACAATAATAATCCTTAAAAATGATTTGAGGATATACATATAGCTGGAAGTCTCTACTAAGGGTGGAAATGTCATCTGACACTAATTGGTGATTTTATTTATTATTATATTTAAATGTATGGTATGTCATGTATATAAACAATACTTTGATGAAGTGTCAGGACAGTTGTGTCTGCATCTTATACTCCTCAGGTTAAAGCTGCTTACAGTAGGTCTATATCAGTTCACTTCTTTGTGTTCTCTGTGGCTCAAACTGTTTCAATTTCTGTAAATGTGCAGAATATAAACACGTACATTAGATTAGATTATTAAAAAAAGTTTGATGTGTGTGTTTCAGGTTGGCCTCGTCCTTCAGTAGCAGCTCTCTTCGCGGCAGCTGCAGAAACTCTGGAGGTTCTCAGCGACCTCTGGATTATTCCTTACCTGGACACACAGGTGGCCCGAGCTAGACAATGAGAACTACGACAGTAAATCCAACCTGGTGACCGGGCGGAGGTTTCACTCGGCACTTGTATCATCGAGAACATTCTCAGTTCACCCGGAGGTGAAAACTCTTAAATCCATCAACATCCTGAATGTGAAGTCATGCTATGCCTGAGATACTCATACAACACAACGCTCCTGACATGCGCGCTCACATTTAAAACACACCAGTCTGACACTCGAGGATGCCTTGACTTTGTGAATTCTGTTTTAGTTCTTCTTTCTCAGTAGACAATAATGGACTGGCATGTCATTTAACTTCACTTACATGGGAACTATGTAAATGATAATCAACAAGCAAGCAAGACCTGACATAATTAACAACCGCTGTAATTTTATTTATCCTGTCCGGTTTTCCTGTTCCCCCGCTCCAGCTGCACTTATTATTGTTCCTGTTTCATATCAGTGTGGTCAGTCAAGTGTCTCTGCTGGCTGTTTTGGGTCTCAGTAGAATTAGAAACGCTGATCTTAACTTTTAAAGGACAAACTACAAACACTGGGAGGACAAAGAAGGGGGGGGGGGGGGGTCATCTAAGGATTCATCCCACTGGTACACTGATATGTGTTTTTGTTAAAGAACAGTTAACTGTACATTTAAAGGCAGATAATATTTATTCGTATATTGTGAATTTGGGGGTTTTGGGAGGGCTGATCCAAAGTATTCTCCTCATGAGTCTTTGAGTTTGTTCAACATGTTATTGTTTTTTTTGTTTTTTTTTAAATGAAGAATGTATTGCAGAGATGAAGCACAATTTTTGAGTTCTTAAACATAAAAAAAGGGGGGGGGGGGAGGGGTTTCAAAGTGGATGGATTGCAGTAGACTCTGTACAGCCGTGGTTTTTACACAGGATGAGAGCTGTTTTCACGTTCTAAAGCTGTTTCTAGAGCTGGTATTTTTAATACATTAAAACAACACGTGTGGTTATACACTCTTTGTAGTAACAAACCCAGTGTAGGGTTGTTTGCATGTCAGTGGTGTGCTGTCCAGTTAGTAAAGCTGTTCAATTAGAAGTAATAGGAGCTGGCCTGGTCAGTGCAAAAGCAGGGCAGTGGAAATGACACCAGTGAAGGCAGGAAAAAGTCCGTTTGATTTCGATTTTATACAAAAAAAAAAAAAAGTTTGTGTTTAGAGGCAGGTTTATAATGTTAAAAAAAGAGGGTTATTTACTTTGAAAGGACTCTCAGTTCAACAGTGTTTAAAGCAAACAAAGCACATCTTTGGTTTAGTCACTGCCACTCACAAAGCAGCAGATAAACTGCTTCTGTAAAGCAGCTACTTGTTCAGAAGTAACACAACTGTGCTTCTTAAACAAAGGAATCATTTAAGGGTGGGTGCAGTGACTGAGTAAACAAAAGCCTGCAGAAGTAACGACATCAGCTTGAAATGTGTCTTCTCCTCCAGATCCATTTTGATTGGCTTCTCTGGATTTATTTTTTTAAAGGTACTGTATTTTGTGTATTTTTTTTTTTTTAAAGTGTGTTGTGCAGCTAAATGCGTGATATTTATGACTGTACCTTTTTTGAAATGTCTTACATCATTTCTTTCCTTCTTTTCAGTATTTAAAAAAAAACCTCAGATTTCTGTGCTTAAGTGAGCAGGATGAGGATCTTTGATAAAACAGTTTTATTTTTTCCGTCTGCGGTGGAGCTGCTGGTTTATGTTCTAGTTCCTTAATGTTCACGTGGCTCTGCATAACTTGTGAGGTAAAGAGGCTGCTTGGTTTTTTTTTTTGTTTTTGTTTTTTTATATATATATTGTTAATATTTTCTGTAATTTTCTAATCATCCCTTTATAGATAAGCCAGAAGAGGATAAAGATTTGTCCTGTCAGTGCTTCAGGGCTCAAAGATTTTTTAATCATTCAATGGTTGAATGAATTACCTTTTACAAACGTGTTCCTGGCATTAATTTAACTGAAAATGAGTCACTGAGTCAATGGTGTGTGCCTCATGGATGATGTTGTGTCACAGATGTGTTGCTTGCAGCTGTCTGAATGAATTCTGAGCATGTCTGTTTTGCTGCTGTGTTGATTTTTAGCATCGATGTTACTAGCCGCGCCCTTTAGCGAGGACTCAGCCAGAAGTTACCTGCCTTATTGAAAGGATTTTTTTTGTGTTTGTTTTTAAAGATTTAGAGGTGGGGTGAGGGAGGGTGTACTTTTGAAATGCCATAAAGCTTTCTCTAACTGAAGAACAATATTTTTATTCAGTTCCATTGTAAGCTGTGAAAAAGCTGAAGAACTTGTACCAGCATCATTTAAACATGACCCCATGGAAATAACAATCTGTTTCAACACATGTCAGCTAGACCAGCATGGATATTTGATTGAATAAACTCACTTTAAAAAGGAACATGGGTGATGACTCCTTTATAACATGCCACAGGAAACAGGCTGAAATACTTTATTACAGTAGACACTTTGGCCTACCAAAATAAACAAAAGCAAATATTGGAATCTCCGAGGCTAAACATACAAAAATAAACCGTCCTTAAAGTCTCCTTTTCATTTTGTAGCTATTTCTTTGTCTTTTTTTTCCTTTTCTTTGCAGGGTTCGCAACGATTCTCTTCACTTGGAGTGGCTGCAGAGTGCAAGAGGAGGGAGACTCTGTCACCTCCTCAGATTCACTCTCCAGTTTTCTTTTTTGTCCCCTTGTCTCACCACCTTTCTCCTCCTCCATGGCAACGGAGTCTTCAGGTGTGACTCCAGGTACAGCACCTGGCAGCCACGCTAAGTCCAGTGAAGGTACTCTGGGTTTAATGGCATCAACCGTGTCAGTAAACACCTCATCTTCTCTGGAGGAGCACTGTCTGAACCCCAGGGCGAGCACGCTTTTCAGCCCCAGCGGCTCCGACACGCTCTGGCTCAGACGAGGCACCTGGCAGGCTGGCACGCCTCTGGTTGCGCTCAGAGCTATCAGGTGATTCGTCATGTGTTTCGGTTTGACAGACTTACACACGAGCAGCAGTTTGAGCTCATTCCTTTCCAGAGCCTTGGTCACCTCGTTGATGCCGATGGCCAGCTGTCGTCTGGCTGCCACATCTGTCCAGCCATTTTTGGAAGAATCGCTCACCTGTGCGTCCTGGCTCACCTGGGGAACCGGTTCCGATGAAACATCAGGTTTCTTGCCTTTCTTTTTCCGCCATGGGCGAAACACTTTCACTTCTTTCTTCTCCAGACCTGTGGAGATTAGCTTGTCCTTCAAAGTTTTCAGGATGAAATGCATGTCCTCTTGGGGAAGTGGGCTCCAATTTGGGGCAAAAGGTGAGGTGAAGGCGGTCTTGGCTGGAGTCTGCTTTTTGGCTTCCTTTTTAGTCTGCTTTCCAGGAGTTGCCATGACTGTTCTGAGCATAAAACAGCACACACTGTAACAAAAGAGAGAAAAACTGCTTTAACAATAGGGCCTGGCAGACATACACTCACTGGACACTTCATTAGGTACACCCATTCAACTGATTGTTAATGCAGTCAATCACATGGCAGCAGGCTGTTGGTGCCAGATGAGCTGGTCTGAGTATTTCAGAAACTGCTGATCTGCTGGGATTTTTCTACACAACCATCTCTAGGAAAAAAGAGAAATAGCCAGTGAGTGTCGGTTCTCTGGGTGAAAATGCCTTATTGTTCCCAGAGGTCAGAGGAGAGAGCTGATAGGAAGAGAACAGTAACTAAAATAACCACTTGATACAACTAAGGTATGACAAAGAACATCTCAAAACGCACAAAATATCAAACCTTGAAGCAGATGGGCTACAGCAGCAGAAGACCACACTGGGTACCAATCCTTTCAGCTAAAAATAGGAAACTGAGGATATAGTAAACGCAGGCTCACCAAAATTGGGCAACAGAAGATTATAAAAATGTTTCCTGGTTTGAGGAGATTCTGCTGTGACATCTGGGTAAATAGTAAAAGGGAATAAAAGGAATAAATCACATTTTCAGATAAGTGCATAAAAGAAGACAATAGACTGCAAGCGCAGCCAAAAAAGCCCAAAACAGTCGTCATATTTATGATCAAATAAAATTCCAAAGTATCAACAAATACCACCCAACAAACAGCCCATTATCGATTAACATGCTCAGTTTTGGGTTCGGGCGATTTTAAACCTGAGGAGAATGCTCAGCTGTATGACGGAAACATTTTTATTTCATATTTATTGTACTCGCAGTGAAATGTCATTACATTTCAGATAATCTGCTGCTGTAATAAAAACGTTATGCTTCTGCAGAAGGATTCAAAACAAACCCGTCAAACACGAACACGTTACCTGGTTAGTTGAAGGAGCTAAAGTATTTCTCTTGGTCCTCTTTAAATTCTTTGTTGCCTTTCCAGCTTCAGCCCAGCAGCATGAGAGACACACTGGGCGCTGCCATTTTGTTTCAATTTAAATAACTTTATTTAAAAAAGCGAACAGCGCCCACCAGCGTTAAAAGGACAGCACGACACACAAATCATCACAGAGCCGGCGAAATGCACCCAAAGACGAGTTGAAGAGGCGGCGGGATTGCTCACTTTGACTTTTTATGACTCTATTATGACACTACAGGGTCTGAAGCAAAATGTGGGCCAATCAAGAGAAAAGTGCAAGTCTCATATTGATGGTGTTGCTTGAGCAACACAGAAAATGTAAAGTAGGCTTTTTTCATTATTGTAATGAATTATTAATTAGTTTAATTATGGGGTTGTCTGTAGGAAACATTTAATTATTGTGACTGAGGTTGTATTAATTCAGCTGAACAGATGTGACTATATCCCCCCTACATTTATTACATTTATTGCATTTATTCCATCTGACCCTCCATAAAATTTTACTACTCAGACTAAAGTGCCGTAGTCCACCGTATCTCCCCATATTATTGCAGTGCATGGGTGAGTGTGTGTCGCTGTGAGTGAAGGTGACAGGCAGCCAATCAGCTCCTCTGCAGCTGTCTGCTCCCTCCTCTGCAGGCCTCAATAGTGCATCGGTCAGCTGTGCCGCACTTACTGCTGCGGAAAACCCTTCAGAGCAGGACATTCATCTGCGCTACGAGGCCGTACCTGTACGAAGATGACGCTCCAGGTAAAATACTGCGTTTCTTTGTTGTTGTTTTTACAAGATTGTTTTATAATCGGCATGAAACGAACAGCGGTTCTGGTTCACGCCGTCTTCTGCGTGCGGTGTCATCCATCTTTGACAGTGTGTAGAGGGTGGATGTAGGAAAATCAAGCCTAAACGCAATAATCCTCTTGTCTCAGTGGTCCTGATGCTGCGCTTACAGTTAATATATTTACAGCTGGCTGCTTAGAAGAAGAAAATATGAAAACATGACGGAGGACTGAAAATAGCAGAGCTTGGCTCTATTTGAAAAGAGAAAATGTGGACACAAATGTGGTTATCATCCAGAGATGAATCTTTATATATCTGAGTAACATCAGAATTCATGCTCAGTAAAGAGTTAAACAGTTTTTAGGTGTCTATGCATACTAAAAAGGTGCCCTGTGGTCTATAATTATCAGTTCTGCTATGTCCCAGATCCTTTGAAAAGCAGATTATTTGAGTAGGCGTACAAGCACTAGTCTCATATAAAAGCCCATTGTTTCTCTCCAACTTGTGCAACAATCGGTTTCCCAGCACTGCCCCGTGTCTAGAATACCACACTCAGATTTCTTATTCAGTGCATGCAACTAATTAATATGCACACTCTCGTGTAAGCTGTAATTACTTTACGTTCCTGCTGCACTGCATTGTTTTATCTGGTCGACTTTGCAAAAAGAAAAGGGCCTACACTCCAGTGCTTTCCCATTGCAAACACACTGCTTATGCTCCAAATAATAAATCATAATAAATATAAAGTGTTTATGTCACCTGCAGGCAGATTTCGAGAAGGTGGCAGAGGATGTGAAGAAGGTGAAGGCAAAGCCCACAGATGAGGAGCTGCTGGTCCTGTATGGCCTTTATAAACAGGCACTCGTTGGGGACATTAACACTGGTAGGACCCGCTGCAGAGAAACTGAATCACTCCCATAAAGAGTTCACTAAAATCATAACATGTCCTCCTCTCTATGTGCTTTCACAACTGTAGAGAGACCGGGAATGCTGGACCTAAAAGGAAAGGCCAAGTGGGATGCCTGGGAGTCCAGGAAAGGTAACAAGTCAGGAAAGCTTGTAGTTGTTAAACAGGAGACGAGGCTTGTTACACTCGTGCACGAGTAAAAACGAGTAAAAGTAAACACGCACTTTAACCAAGGGTGCTGAAAACTGATTAATTTAGCAGATTATAGGTCATATAGAAATGTGAGAGACAAAATGCAGTTTTCCAAATATTTTGCCACATATACAAGGGGAGTGAGGATGTGCAGCTGTGTACCAAGTGGAAGACAGTGAAATATAGGAAGATGCAGAGGATGACTGAGCATATATGAACTTCTGCCAGTATTAAATAGCGTGAAGCGTGAGGCCAGGATGTCCGGCCACTCCCTGCACTCACTCTTCTTAACTTGCTCTTTAAACACTTGGGAGAGAGAGATGTCGTGTCAGATTTCGATTTACTGTGCGTGTGCAAAAAGGGTCATCAACTGTTCTCCTTTCACACTGATAAGACCATTATGACACAATTTTACTGATCATTTCTTGAGCCAGTTTTATCTTTTTCTTTGGTGTCATGGTACGGTAACCTAACTCTGAAGGACACGAACAAACTGATGC
Organism: Archocentrus centrarchus; assembly: GCF_007364275.1. Taxonomy (NCBI): domain Eukaryota; kingdom Metazoa; phylum Chordata; class Actinopteri; order Cichliformes; family Cichlidae; genus Archocentrus; species Archocentrus centrarchus. Next base: position 23,718,128 of record NC_044361.1, read on the forward strand.
AAATTGTGAACTGTCAGGGAAGCTGCAAAGTGCAGCTTAACCTAGAGTCTCTGTATAGCAGACAGCTGCAGAGGATAACCAGCTCCATCTTAAATGATGACTCCCACTCCTTATGCAGGGATTTTCATCTTCTTCCCTTCAGATGGAGGTTTCCAAAATGCATGACAAAGCGTTTTCAGATTATTATTATTATTATTAATCTGAATAATCTATATGAAATTGTGCACAAATCTGTTCCATTTATTTAATTTTAATTTTAGCTTTTTGGACCTTTTTTTTGTAGTAGTCTTAGTCTGAGGATTTAACGTTGTGGTTTTGCTGAAGTTTGGAGCACATGCTCTTTTTTTGATGTCTCGTAGACTGGATTTCTGCTTCTGTTAGAGTATCAATAAAGGAAATCTGAACCTTTATTGTTACTGTAATATACTATTATGCATATGAACCCATGTGCTTTGACCCACAAACTGGTTGTGATGGGTTTTTATTGTAATGAGTTCATTTGTAGTGGCATCCCTTCAGTGCACAGAACTTAAAAAGATGATCACAGTACTGTACAAAAGTCTTGAGCCAGACTTTCTTGTAATTTTTAAAGTGGTTTTGAGTAATAGTTCTTCAGGCTTTCTGATGTCTTTCAAAGTTTTTCTTCATTGGCTGATTTTTCACTCATTTTCAGTCCAGTCCTTGTATCTGATCATTTTGAGAGGAATGTTTTTTTTGTTGTTGTTTAAGTCAATTAAAACTGACCTGTGAATCATTCAAGCATGAAAAATGCACCTAACGCAAGAAATGAACCAATGTTATGTCTACATATAACAGACAACTTAGCAAAGAATCTATTTTAAATTGTATCTTTAGATACTGTGTTCCTAGCAGCCTGTCACATAAACACATGAATTGTTTCCATTTCTTCAGCTGAATCTATGAAAAATTCCAAAGATAACACAGACAGACATAAAATAGTATTTTTGCACCAACATGGTGATTCCCACAGAACTATTAACTGGAAATTTGGCATATCTCGGCATGGTGGACAGTGTGCCCTTAAAAACTTTTAGGAAACTGGACAAAAGTGGAGGACAAAAGAAGAAGTATCAGGCCTAAAAAAAAAAAGAACTATCTGCAGCAGATGAACAGTATCTGAAAACAAGTCCTTAAGAAACAGGAAAAAATCCAGCAGTGACCTGACACAGGATCTGAGAGATGCATCTGCTCCCTCAGTTGATCCATGTACTATTCACTGAAGCCTCATCAGAAATGTTCTCAGTGGCTGTGAAGAAGCCATTGTTAAAAAAAAAAAGGAAACAGGGAGAAAAGGCTGAGGTATGCCAGATTACACAAGAGCTGGACTGAAAATCAGGGGCAACAGGTCTGATGGAGTGATGAATCCAAATGTGAAAGTTTTTAGCCCAAATCATTTGTAATCTCAACTGTTTCAGGAATGTCCAAGGATGACGCCATGTCGGCCTACATCACTCAGGCCAAAGAAGTCATCGGCAAATACGGGCTGTGAGACTTGCATAAACTGAAGAGGCAGCAGTGATGGAACGAAAACCAGACTACTAATTAGTAATTCAGTTACTAAAACAAAACTGCTCTTTACTCAAAAAGCAACAAAAGCAGCCTTTTTGCTTTTATCTGCAATAATGTGATTTTAAAATGTCTTTCCTTCTTTTTTTTTTTTTACTTTACATAGCTCAATTGATTTTTGCATTTTAATAATATCTATGCAGCCTTTAACATATTAACCTTTCTAATTGTAATATAGACTGCATACTGCGCAAAATGTGAACAAGCAAAATGTGAAAATTAAACCTCTTTCTGCAATGTTTTCTTTGTCTCATTTCTGCTTATTATTTTGATTAGGAGGTTGACTTTTTTTTTTGCATTCAGTTGGTATCAGTTGTGTCACTCTTAAGTTAACACGAGACATATTTGCAAGTCAAGAAACAATAAACTTTGATGAACAATAGAAGACTTTTAAAAAGTCTTTGTGTTTTTAGACTGACGAAGGACTCTTGCTCTTCATCACTTATGTTAAAATGATGGTAGAATGCAAACTATGGTCAGTACAAACAGTTGGGGCGATTACAGAAAGTTTTGATTGAGATACAGGTATACAGACGTAAAAGGTTTGTCTTACCTGGAACTAAACTTTGATCCAAATGCAGAATACACAAAAATACACTGTTCAAAAAAAAAAAAAAGATAAGGAAACACTTGATCATCACAGTAGATTAAATCTGTCCAGTGTGCGAATCCATTGCCTCTAATTCTGCTTTTTGCTAGTGTCATTGTCACTGCTGGTAGCATGCTTCTGATGAGACTGGGGGAGCTCCTCCCAGACTCAGATTACAGCATCACTGAGCTCCTGGACAGGCTGTGGTGCTGTTTGGTAGTGGTGAATTTGTAACATCCCAGAGGTTCTCAACTGGATTCAGGTCTGGGGAACATCGTTAGCCAGGAACCGTCTATACACTCTGGCCACATGAGACCAGACATTGTCCTGCACCAGGAGGAACTCAGGACCTGCTGCACCTGCGAAGGTCTGACAGCAGGTCTGAGAATTTAATCCTGGTACCAAACACCAGTCAGGGCACCTTTAGCTATACATGGAGGTCTTAGTGACACTCCAACGATACGCTTCCCCAGACCATCACTCATCAATGGCCCACTACCAAACTGGTCATGCTGGATAATGTTGCTGGCAGCTTAACGTTGACCAAAGCACATCTAGACTCTTTCACATCTGTTGCAAGTACTCAGTGTGAACACTAACAAAAAGCAAAATCCTCTTTGTGGGGGTTGACTTGTTGTTGCCTCGCCAATGCACCAAAGCAGGTGAAATGGATTCACAGTGGTCCATGCTTCCTACCTGGAAGAACTATATATATATATATATATATATATATATATATATATATATATAAAACTGTATAGCGTGATTATTGAGTTTTTCCTTATTTATTTGCATTGCATATATATTGATGTCCAAGTATCAATACTCAATAGGATCAGTAGCAAAAATTTGATCCATCGTGTGTGATCATAATAACAATTTAAAAAGGAAAAGAAATCTGATTTCATATTTGGGGAAAAGCCTCTCACCCCATGACAGCTGGGATAGGCTCCAGAATTGTTTGGTTTTGTTGTCCATAAAGGTCTGTTGTGTCAGCACCCTCTGAATTTGTCACTATTATAAGTATTTTACAACCTGTTTCCAAGAAGGAAACTGTGGACGCTGTGGGAAAAATGTAAATAGAAAGCAAGCTAGGAAGCTGACAAATGCATTGTTTATTTATAGATATATTGTTTTAGAAAAAATGAATATACTTGTTAATTCAATGCTATCAAAACATTTTCAAAAAGTTGAGAGGGCACGTTATCATATAACCCCCCCCCATTTTTTTCCTGACAGCACTGTAAGCATTTGGAGAGAAATTTCAGTACTTTTGAAAGCTCAATGTTTTCCATTTATTTCCTATATAGGACTTTAGCTGCTCAGCAGTCCAGGGCCACCTTTGCCCCATTTTTGTATTTCATAATGCACCAGATGTCTTCACTGGGTGACTGCGGGCAGGACAGTTTAGCATCTGAGCTATTTTATTACATTATGGAGCCATGCTGTTGGAATAAGTAATGTTACAGCTGATTTGCAACTTATTAGTTGTCATCAAAAATATTTTCAAAAAACTGTCAAAACTATTTGTTTGTAGTATTTTAAATTAAATATAAAGATTAAGTGAGTTCCAAGTCATTGCATTGTTTTACATGTTGTAGCTTCCCTTTGTTTTTGTAAATGTTGTGGTATTGTTACTTAATCTCATAGGCTGCTTTATTGTGTACAGCTAGCGCTGGGTTGGACCCCCTTTTTGCCTTTAGAACTGCAGTATCAACAAGGTGCTGCAAACCATCCTCAGAGATTTTGCTCCATATTGACATGATAGCATCACATCACATTTGTCAGCTGCACATCCATGGTGTGAATCTCCTGTGAACTCACTGTCATGTTTAAGAAACCAATTTGAGATAATGGAGATAGTGAGATGGAGTGTTATCCTGCTGGAAGCAGCCATCAGAAGAGTGGGTACACTGTGGACATAAAAGGAAGGGCGTGGTCAGCAACAATGCTCAGGTAGACAGTGGTGTTAACAAATATCAGTTGGTACTAAGGGGTCCAAAGTGTGCCAAGAAAATATCCCCTACACATTACACCACCAGCAGCAGCAAGGATGGATCCATGCTTTTGCGTTATTTCATCAGACCAGGTAACATTTTTCCAATCTTCTGTTGTCCAATTTTGGTGAGCCCGTGCAAACTGCAGCCTCAGTTTCCTGTTCTTATCTGACAGAAGTGGTGTGCTCTTCTGCTGCTGTAGCCCATCTGCATTCAGAGATGCTCTTCTTACTGTTGTCCAGAGATGATTGTGTAGAAAATCCCAGCAGATCAGCAGTTCCTCAGACCAGCCCGTCTAGGACCAACAACCACGCCACATTCAGTCACTTAAATCACCTTTCTTCCTCATTCTGATGCTTGGTTTTAACTTCAGCAGGTCATCCTGACCATGTTTACATGGTCAGTCCACTAAGTTTCTGCCATGTGATTGGCTGATTAGATATTTGTTAAAGAAACAGTGGAATAGGTGTACCTAATATAGTGACATATTTTTCGGGTATAATCTTTCTAACCCTTCAGGTTGTTGCCACACTGGCGGGCTGAGCTCACTCTCAAGGCCTCATTATTTCAACTCATAAGTAATTCAAGCCAGGACAACAGCCCGCGCATGCGCAGTAAGGTGTTCCGGGCTTGCCAGAGGCTTGGTTTAGTGGGGTAAAGGTGAAGAGCTGCAGCTGCAGTCCAGGACAACATCGTACTGAACGGCTGCTACACCGGCGTATAAAAGAAAACAAATCCGCACTATTTCACAATATTTCCGCTGAAAACCTTCAGATCCACAGAAGGTGAGCTAACAGAGCTAGCAGTTCAAGTTCATAGTGCAATAAAGTGAGCTAACGAGCTGCTCGCCAACATTGTTTATTTTGCACTTGACATTAACCCAAGGCAAGACGAGCCAGTGCAGCCTATCAGCTCGGTGTTACCGGTTTATTGTATTATGTATTGTAAACAGTTTGGTCGTTTTGAATGGATAATAAACAGGCGTGCATCTACCCGAGTAAAGAAGTAGTTATATAGTCTTTATGTATGCTAAATATGATGCTGATAGTCGAGCTCAGGATTTACTGAGCCAGTTCAGATGCATTACACAGTATGTTAAAGCTGCCAGATATGTGACATATCCATGTAGGACAGCAAACACCATTATGTTGCCCTGCTGAGTTGTCATGTGTGGGTTTAAACCGCCTTATTGTTGTTTTAAATCTAGTGCTTTCAGTGTTTTTACCTGAAAATTGTGACCCCATCCAAACCTGAAAGCTGCTACATTAGAGTGAAGTAGTGAAGGCTTGAAATTACGCTTCTAACATTACCAACTGTTTATCCAGGTGTGTAGCTGTTTAAGTACTAGTTAAGATGGTTGTTGAAGGTAAAATGCTGTGAAATGCGCAGCTTAAATGTTGTATAATTAACTTAAAAATGTTTTGTGTTCATCAAATATATACTTGCATGGTAAAAATTGTATGTGAAGTCTGTGGACTTAAATATGCAAAAGCTCTGGGGCCCAGATGTGAAATCTGAATGAAGAGGAACATGTAACTACAAAAGCCTTATCTGTTCAAAGCAAAACCAACTGCAAAACTGTTTTTGGCTTTTTATGCATATTTATAAGAAGCATTTGCTGTTTGGGAAACGTATCAGCAAAAAAATAAAGAAGAATAAGTCTTATCAAAGTGCTTTTATATTATATGAGTTCACACCCTGAGATACCAGTGATACAGAGCACGGTCAGGCTCTGCTTCATATCACTGTGATGTTTCTTTATGTTACAGGGAGAAGAAATGGCAAATCAGCTGTCTCAGTCTGTGCCGGAGCGGACCTTCCAGTACCAAAACAATCTGCCACCCCTGCCTCTCCCCTCACTGCAGAGCAGCCTTTCTAAGTACCTGGATGCAGGTAGGATACCTGCGGTCACCGAGTTAGTCAGTTTCCAGGTTTTGTAAATGTTTTACATGAGACCTATCAGCGTATCCTATCTGTTTGAAACTTATCTGTGTCAGAGGTATAACTGTCCTGGTCTCTGGTTTTTCATTAACCAAATATCAAAGTCAGTGATTTCGGTCTGTGATTCTAGCCATACAGTTTGTTTCTTTAGATATTTTATTTCTGTCATTAGTAATATTTTATTTTTCAAAACAACGCAACACAGACATTTTATGAATAAATAAATAAATGTTTGCAAATAAATATTGACAAATTATTGACCTAAAAGCTGAAGAGCTTTAGATTTATCACACCTATCCTTTTTACATGCAACATATTCTAAATGGCACCACTTTTATAACTAGATTTCACCCAAACAAACACCAAAGATGATACAATATTAAAAATAAACATTGAACTAGGACAAAAATAAATGTTTCATAAACAGTGGTAATCATACCGTACCTTATTTTTATATTTGTTTACTACCTGATTTTTTTTTTTTTTGGCCATGGCGGCTTGTGGGGGAAAGATACGGGGCAGGGCACGCAGGCAGGCTGGCGACAGGCCGGGGCTCAAGCCTGCGCCACCCACACCGCAGCGCGGCGTTTGCATGTGATCACCGTCTTCACCACTAAGCCACCCGGGCGCTCCGACTACCTGATTTTAAGTTTACACAGTGAATAACACAATCTTAGCTCCTCATCATAGTTTCTCCACAGGTTTACCCCTCCAAGAGATTTACATCTTTTTAAAAAAATATTTGTCTTGACCTTTGCTAATAACGTTTCCCTCTGAGTTTATTTCTTTTTAGCTCCAATGTCAAACAACCTCTGAATACAGTTTGTACAATATCAGTGTGGTGCTGAGCATAAGTAAGGCATGCAGTTTAATGACTATCCCGCTTGTTTGTTCATATAAACTGGATTAGTGGATTAGTGCTGGGTTTGAATGCGTTTCCCCAAACCTCCACATGGTACGTCATACAGTATATTGAAGTATTAGGGAGCAATATAGCATGTATAATGATTTTTGATTGAAAATGTTTTTAGTTTTATATAATATTGCAGTAGTTTTGGACATTTTTGTTTTTGCATTGTTCATATGAGCCTTCAGACATAATTTATAGTCAATTATCACACCCAAAAATCTGGTTACATACACTGTATTTCAGAATCATTCATCATAATTTTACCTTATTTTTTTAAAAATAAATATTGTTAAATATTTTGAATTTTTTTTGCCATAATTTAGTGATAATTTATTTTCAATTCATGGGATTCCCGCCTCACCTGGCTATCAAACTGCTTGTCAGTCAATATTCCAATTACTTTTGAGCCTCTGAAAATGGGGAACAGCCATTTATAAACATGGCAGTAAATCCTAAACAGTTAAGGCAAAATGTTTCCAAAAATTCATTGAATTAAAGCTGAAAATCTGCACTTCAGTGACATCTTAATTGCTTGATTTAAAATCCACTGTAGTGGTGTACAGAGGCAAAACTACAAAATTGTGTCATTTTCCATAAGGATCTAAATGTAGCAGAAATCACGGAAGTGTTATAAGATATATGTATGTGTGTTATAGCAAGTTTGTGTACACTACAGTCAAAACTTAGGAACCAGTTACATATTTAAGTGTTTTCTGTATCCATCCATCCATCCATCCACCCTTTCTTTGACACTTATCTTGGTCATGGGGGCAGCAGTCTAAGCAAAGAGATCCAGACCTCCCTCTCCCCGGCCACCTCCTCTAGCTCATCTGGGCATTCCCAAGCCAGCTGAGAGGCGTAATCTCTTCAGCATGTCCTGGATCTACCTTGGGGTCTCCTCCCAGTGGGACATGGCCAAAACACCTCACCTAGGAGGTTCCCAGGAGGTATACTGGTCACATACCTCAGCTACCACCTCAGCAGACTTCTTTCAACGTGGAGGAGCAGCGGCTCTACTCTGAGCTCCTAACAAATGGCTGAAGTTCTCACCCTGACTCAAAGCAAGAGCCCAGCCACCCTTTGGAGGGAGCTCGTTTCCACGCCTTGTATCTACAATCTAATTTTTTCGGTCACTATCCAGTGCTCATGACCACGGTTACTCAACAGCCTTGCCGTCTCCAATGCTGTGTGGATTGAGTGGTGGAAGGCAGAGGCCTTGATGGTATGATTTTAAACCAGCTTTAGGTTTCCTGTGTTTTCACCCATTTCTACACTGGTCCTAAGGAGGACTAGCAGGACTTCAGTTTTAGGCTGCTTTTTGCTTTGCCCACCCATTACTCTCTCTCAACCAGCTGTGTAATGTGGTCATAGACTGAGCTTTTCCAACAGGCAGCAGGTAAGTCAAACTCAGCTGGATTTAGGTTAGGTGTGTTTGGGGTTGATTGCCTGCTGAAAAAATTAACAGCTGTTCATTGAAAATTTCACATATCTTCTAATACCTGTAATGATCTCCTGGAGCCATATCTGTTCATCTTAATTTCCAAGGGTGGTCCTAATGAGAGCCAGTTTCATCATAACGTTTAAAGGTTTTTGGAAACTTTAAATATGCAGAGTTGTTAAAATGTTGTAGACTGACTGCCCTTCATCTCTTAAAGTAATGCTGAGTCTTACTGGTTCTTCTTGTAATATTAATTGACAGAGCTTGAGGAATGTTTTTTTTTTTTATATACAAACACTATCTCAGCACAAAAGAAACTGATGGCCTCAGACATATTAAGAAGGCAAAAAAAAAAAAAAAAAAAAAAATTGGTAACTTTCAAAGGCTCCTGAAGCTGGTTAATATTGTGCCAATAGTGTGAAAGTGTGAATCAAAATAGAGCACTCATGCTTTGTTTACACATTTTTCTGTAAATCATTTCACGTGTTATTGGTATATTTTCTTTTCAGTTGCTGCAATGTATATAAAAAAAAAGTGAAAAATAAAGAATTGTTTGAATAAGTAGGTGTGTTTTTGATGGGTACTGAAAATGTTTTGTTGTCGTTTTTGCAAGCAGTTATTACATCAGAACAAAGAGTGATAAAGACCAGAAGCTGGCGCTCGTGTTTAACAGAGACTAACTTTGCATCACCATGTTTTCACTTCATTGTGCTTCAGTTCGTCCGTTTGCATCTGATGAAGAGTTTAAAGCTACAGAGGACACTGTGAGGAAATTCCAAGCGGGTGTTGGCCAGGAGCTGCACCAGAAACTCCTGCAAAGAGCCAAGACAAAGAAGAATTGGGTGTGTGACTGAGCTATAAAAGCCTTGTTTTTGTCTTTAACATCTCCTCTGCAGACGTGTGTGTGTGTGTTTGCTATGTGGTTGACTGGTTGGGGTTGTTTTTGTTTGCTTTATTCTCCAGTTGGAAGAATGGTGGTTAGACACAGCGTATCTGGAGGTCCGCATCCCCTCTCAGCTGAATGTGAACTTTGGGGGCCCAGCACCCTACCTGGAGCACTGCTGGCCACCTGCAGAAGGAACTTACCTCCAGAGGGCCAGTATTACCACATGGCACACACTGCAGTACTGGAACCTGCTTCGCACGTAAGACAGACTCGCTCGCATTTATGAAAGCTGTGCTTAAGGATGTTTACACTACTTTTTTAGACAAAGCCACTATACATTAAAACCTTTCTCTGTCCCTGCCTATTTTAGGGAGAGACTGGCTCCTCAGAAAACAGGCAAATCACCGTTAGACATGGACCAGTTCAGAATGCTCTTCTGCACCTGTAAAGTACCTGGAGTAAAGAAAGACACCATTCGAAACTACTTCAAGACAGGTAGAATAAACTCTGCTCTTATCTTTACTTCAGACTCGCTTGCAGGATTTTGACCCTCTTTATCTGCATGCTTGTCATCGTTGTGTAATGCACATGCTGTGCTGTGTCACAGAGCATGAGGGACCGTGCCCCTCCCATTTGGTAGTGATGTGCCGTGGGAGGATATTCACATTTGATGCACTTTGTGATGGAGAAATCCTCACTCCCCCAGAACTTCTCAGGTAAAGATTAAACACACCACTCAAGAATAAAACACTGATTTGAAACCTTGTATCCAAGAGACAGGCTAACAGAACCAGGACTACCACTAGTTTGTTTTTTTAGTAAAACAAGAAAAATATTATAAAGCTTACTGATGAATACTCCACTAACTACCCCAAAGAACATTTTTGATTAGCAGTGTATCCGAGGAGTGGGCAGGGCGTGGTCGCATTAGGATACCTTGACAGCTTGGACCGCTTTTTTGCATCCTCCCTACAGACAGAAGGACAGTTACAAAGTAATGGATGCAAAGATGGAGGAAATATTTTAGCAAAATTATTCATGACACACTGCATTTATATAGAAATAAATATCATGATTAAAGAAAAGCACATCATCATAAAAAGGTTTCTACAGTTATTTTACCACAGAAAGAAAAGAGCCATGGGTGCAATACACAGAGAAGCATTTACTAATTATTGCTTAGTAATGGACTTCAAGAGAAACAAACAGCATACACAGTTTAATGACTCAGAGTTGTGGATTAGGCCTAGCAGACTCTGTTTGGCACCAGCTGACTGTGTCATTAATCATCACTGCCACGCCCCTAATGCTAGTTTTTATGAATTTTTACAGACTGGTACAAAAACATGCATTTTAATGCTGGACATTTTAACATGGGATTCTGTGGGTATTCTCTCCCTTTTGGAGCAAGCTTCAAGTTGCCACTAGAGCCCCTTGAGTCACATGCAGAAAACTACTGCTAGCAACTAATCTGTTTGCACCAGAAAGTTGGACCAACCAATCAGCTTTCTTCATGTGCCAGTCAGGGTGACACATGGTTGAGATCTGTTGCTTTCTGCTTCAGTATGCTGGAAGTTTTGCAGCAGCTGTTCAGCTGTAGAAGACAAATGATAGGGTAACAGTTGGAATGAAAAATAAAACATGATGAGGAAAACTGTTTTGGTGTATAAAGAAAATCATTTTTTTAGGAATACTTTTTTTTTTTTTTTTTTTTTTTAAATGAACACCAACAGAAAAACATTAGGCTGTTAACCTGGGCTGTTATTCTTGGCTCCATGGGTAGTTTGGATTGGTTAAATATACTGTAATATCCATAAGTCTAAAATATTTTCTGTTGTCTATTTTACATATGTTTTTTATTTTTGCTATTTATACCTCTGATTGTGGGCTGTCAGGAGATCTCATACCTTTAGACTAAAATTGGAGTGCTATTAAGACGAGCTCTGTGAGGCTGATCAGTGTTGCTTGTATCACCGTCAGAGCAGAAGAAAACAGCTTCATTGCTGCTACCTTCAGTTAACAAGCTCATCATTATGGGCAGCTGTCCCCACTCATCACCTAATCCATCCATTCATTAGCTTCCGCTTCCATATACCATGTATAATTCGGTTAACTCTGCAGAGTGGAAAAAAGGCCTGATGCAGTGTGTGTGTGTTTAACCTGTACAGGCAGCTGAGCTATGTGAAGCAGCGCTGTGACTCAGAGCCAGAGGGAGACGGAGTGGCTGCACTCACCTCAGAGGAGAGGACTCGTTGGGCGAAGGTAGGGGTGCTCATGTTTGGGGATTTGGAAAATGTGAAGCAGGTGATGGTGCAAGTTTTTGAAGGTCTCATGTTACTGCTGCATATCTCATGATTAGTACTTTGTTTCCTATTTCTGCAGGCCAGGGAGCACCTAATAAGCATCGATCCACACAATAAAACCATCCTGGAGACCATACAGAGCAGCTTGTTTGTCATTTCTCTCGACGAAACGAAACCCTACTCTACCCCAGAGAACTACACAAATGTACGGGCTGCACACATCTAAAATATGGCTCGGCATTTAAATCATGCTCTGGTCTCGAGAAAAGACTAGTGTCTGATTCATTTATTGCCACATTTTTTAAAATTTTGAGTGCAGGTGACTGCAGAAGCCCTCACAGGCAACCCTACCATCCGCTGGGGCGACAAATCGTACAATTCAGTCGTGTTCTCAGATGGCACATTCGGATCCACTTGTGATGTGAGTGTGCTACTTTGTGCAAAGCTTGCTATGAAATTCAAGATAATCATACTCATCGGTTTGTCCAGGAAACATCCAGTCCAACTGCAATCAACTGTTTTTAATATATTAAAAACTCCACTCGTTTTGCAGCACGCACCGTACGATGCTATGGTACTGGTATCTATGTGCTGGTATTTGGACCAGCAGCTCAGAGCTACAGAGGGCAAATGGAAGGTAAACACTACACAACATTGTGTACATAATTTCAAATATCTCTTTTCTGATTATTCCTTTAATTTTTTATCACACATATGCATGTTGCTGCTTTTTAGGGCTTGGATGCAGTCAGACCAATATCCCTCCCCGAAGAGCTGATGTTCACAGTGGATGAAAAAGTCATCAGTGATATCAGTCATGCCAGAAAGCAATATCAGGAGTCGGTGAGCTATCGTCAGTTCCAAACTATGCTATCAAAAAAAAAAAAAAAACCTGATGAAAGTGATTTGCATTGTGATTGAACTTGGAAAACATCATTCTGTCAAGAAAATGCGAAGAAGCTTTTACAAAGACAAAAAAAGACAAATGTAGTGTTGAGAGAGCTGCTCCTACTCAGAGGGGTGTACTGTGAAGGAATGTCTGTGTAGATTCTCAGTCGTCCAGGTCATAGTAGTCTCTGGAGCTTGAAAAAGGCGACTGGACTTCTTTTTGTTTTTCGCCTTTTTCAAACTCCAGAAAATGCCTGGATGACTGAGAATCTACACAGACATATTGCCTTGCACTTTGGGAGGAACACCCTTCAATTGGTGCGGGAGTATGAAAGGGACTCAAGAAAGCTAGCGGACTACAGGAACCACCTTCGTTTCAACTTGAGATGCAGACAGTCCAGACTGGTTCCCAAGAGTTTGCACCTTGGGTCCACAGTAAAAGGACATAGAGCTGACCAAATTCTATGGAGAGCACAGAACCACCTTTTGAGTGAAAGGATAAGACAGGTCCATTTCACCATAGATGCACTCCAGAACAAAATCCACCAGACTCAGCAGAAACTCTCATCACTCTTACCTCACACCATTGCAGAAGAAGTTTCTACATTTGTGGACAAAGCCCAGCTCGCACAACACATCAAAGGCAAGGAAAGACAACTACGTAAATTTCAAACTCTGCAAACCAAGGCATACCATTCATCTGTTAACAAACAGGACGACACGATAAGCAATGGAAACCAAGGAAAGTGGGTGAAGAACCTATCAGACAGGGTCCTCACCAAACCAGAAGAAAATGTGCTAGCCAAAGGACTCAACTTTGCCATAGCCCCACAACAGCTTCCAATAGTAGACCTCATCACAGCAACAGAAACCGCTATAAGAAATAACAAACTTTCTCATCCTGAAGCAGAACAGATCAGGATGAAAGTTTCAGCCACTCTCTCCAGTGCAAGACTTCCTCCATCCAACCTCACCATTCAGGAGAAGAAGGCCATCACAGCCCTAAGCAAGGATCAAAACATCACCATTCTGCCAGCCGACAAGGGGAGGTGCACGGTTGTGCTGAATTCATCGGATTACCACAACAAAATTACTACACTCCTCAGTGACAACAATACTTATGAGGTCTTGAGACGTGATCCCACAAGCAACTACAAGAAAAAAGTTGTTTGCTGCCTGCAACAACTTGAAAAGGAAAAAGCCATTGACCGCCCCACTTACTACCGCCTGTGCCCTGGAGAAGCCACTCCATGCATTTATGGACTCCCAAAGATCCACAAAGAAGGAGTCCCACTTCGACCCATTATCAGCAGTATAAACTCGGTCACCTACAACATTTCCAAACACCTCGCCACCATCTTATCACCGCTTGTTGGCATCACACCCCACCACATTGAAAACTCTACAGATTTTACTAACACGGTCCAGAATCTTGTACTGGATCCAGATGAAACCATGGTGTCCTTTGATGTGGTTTCACTTTTCACTTGCATACCCACACCTGAGGCAGTGGAGACCGTCAGAAGACGACTACAGGAAGACGATTCCTTACTGAACAGAACCAGCTTCACCCCAGATCAGATTTGTGCACTTTTAGATCTCTGCCTTACCACAACATATTTTAAATACAATGATGGATTCTACAGACAGAAGCATGGATGTGCCATGGGCTCCCCAGTGTCTCCCATTGTAGCCAACCTTTACATGGAGGAAGTGGAAAGTAAAGCTCTTGGTTCTTTCAAAGGGATGGCACCTAGCCACTGGTACAGATATGTAGATGACACCTGGGTCAAAATCAAAACCCAAGAAGTAGAAGCCTTCACTCGTCACATTAACTCAGTGGATAAATACATACGTTTTACCAGGGAGGACACCAGAGATAACAAGTTACCATTCCTGGACTGTGCGGTGCTTATCGAGGAAGATGGAAGCCTCAACATTGAAGTTTACCGGAAGCCCACACACACAGACCAGTATCTCCTCTTTGACTCCCACCACCCTCTGGAACACAAACTTGGGGTGATCAGGACCCTACAACACCGTGCGGAAAGTGTTCCCTCTAAGGCAGAAGGGAAGCATAAGGAACACACACACATTAAGAAAGCCCTCAAAACATGCGGTTACCCCAACTGGGCCTTCATCAAATCAGCTAAGATGCACAGGAATGAAGGCCAAACACAAACTACAGAGAATAGGAAGGACAAGAGGAACAACATTGTCATCCCATATGTGTCAGGCTTGTCAGAGAAACTCAGAAGAATTTTCTCCAAGCATGACATCTCAGTATACTTCAAACCAAGTCACACCCTAAGACAAAAACTGGTTCATCCCAAGGACAAACCCGCCAAACACAAGATCAGCGATGTAGTGTATGCTGTTCAGTGCAGTGAAGAGTGCTCGGACCTCTACATTGGTGAAACCAAACAGCCTCTTCACAAACGAATGGCACAACATAGAAGAGCCACCTCGACAGGACAAGATTCAGCAGTACATCTGCATCTGAAGGAAAAAGGGCACTCTTTTGAGGATGCCAATGTTCACATTTTGGACAGGGAAAACAGATGGTTTGAAAGAGGAGTGAAAGAAGCCATCTATGTCCACTGTGAACAACCATCATTGAACAGAGGAGGTGGATTACGTCACCAACTTTCCCCCGCTTACAGTGCTGTCCTGAGCTCCCTTCCCAGACGTCTCAACCCCCATTCACACCTTTGTTCCAGTGACCTCAATAGGCCACAGGAAACAATGGAGCGGAGTCCTAAATTGGTTTCAACTGAAACCACTGATTAAATATGACCCACGCCCCCTTCACACCTGGGCACATGTGTTCACGCACATGATCAATAGAGAGTCATAACCACCTCCAGGGGACTACGCCCACAGGGGTTTAAATACCTGGGTCTCTCCACCATTTGGTTGAGAACTGAAGAAGCCTTTCGGATGAGAGGTGAAACGTCTTCAAGAAACAAAAAGAAGTCCAGTCGCCTTTTTCAAGCTCCAGAGACTACTGTGAAGGAAGTTCAACAAAGCCAGGCTTTCTTTGCTTTAGCTGGCTTAACAAAACTCCACTTTCTCTGTTTAGCTGATCTTTCTGATTCGGGCTCATGTGACTCTTCTTTGGCAGAAAATGATCCCTTATGAGTGCCGCCTACTACAGTCAGACATTATCAGATGATGATGATAAAATGGTGATGCAAAAAGGAGAAGAAATTCATGCTGCAGAAAATCCTTAATCTGGTGATTTAGCACACAGAGCTGTAAAAAAAATAAACATTTAAACTAAAGTTTATTTTAATGCTCTCAGTGCTGCTATTTATTTCCATGGATGTTATTGTGTTAGATTGTAGTCTGATGGTTGTAGGCAGGAATGATCTGCAGTAGCGCTCCTTCCTGTACTGGGGATGTAAGAGTCTTGTGCTGAAGGAGCTACTCTGGGACTTCACAGTGTAGTGTAGGGGGTGGTAGGGATTTACCAACTTGGCTAGCATCCCTCTGTTCACCACCTCCTTGATGGAGTCCAGCAGGCAGCCCAGGATAGAGCTGGCTCTCTTAACCAGTTTATTCAGTCTCATCCTGTCGCTGTCCGTTCTGCCCCATCCCCAGCACACTATGGCATAAAACACTGCAGAAGCACCCGCAGTGTCATAAAATGTCCAAAGTAGTGCCTTGCACACACCGAAGGACCTCAGTCTCCTCAGCAGGTGAATTCGACTCTGGCCTGTTCTTGTTGACCTATTTCTGCCACGGTGAAACTACAATGCTCCATAGATGGACTGCAAAAACTGCAAAAAGAGTCACATTGTGAATGGTTGCCCAGCCTCATTTCCACTCATTTTCTCTTCCTGCTGAAGAAAATCTGAAGAGATCGAGTTAAGCTCTTTATCCTTGTTCACCTGCGGGTTCAACATAGAAGCAAATGATAGCATAAGATGGGGAAACTTGCAGATTATTTGCAGCCCTTCTCAGTCATGCTGATTGTTTGTTGTGCACAGTGGGATGTGTCTGCCACTTTGGTACTTTGAAAGCATGGTCACAGCTGTGTGATGGTCCACTCTCTGGTTTTACAGGCGCAGGACCTCCAGGTTGTGTGTTATGCTTTCACAGCATTTGGTAAAGCCACCATCAAACAGAAGAAGCTCCATCCAGACACCTTTGTTCAGCTGGCGATGCAGCTAGCCTACTACAGACTGCACAAGAAGTAAACACAGGTTAAATACACACTACTGGTATCATTCTTAGTGAAATACATGACCAGGAATGTGTCTTCTTTCCTCTTTCAGGCCAGGAAGTTGTTATGAGACAGCAATGACACGCAAGTTTTATCATGGCAGGACGGAGACGATGCGACCCTGCACCCAGGAGGCTGTAAACTGGTGTAAAGCCATGATGGACCCCACATGCAATGTGAGTGTGTGAGTGTTCTGGGGAAATCACAGAAGAAAAAGTGATAGAAGACGTAATCTCACATTCGAGCTAAACTTTTTTTTTCCTCTCAGGATAATGTCAGGAGGAAGGCCATGATGACAGCCTTCAGTAAACACAACAAACTGATGGCTGAAGCACAGGAAGGACAAGGTTAGTTCAGTTTGTGATTCTTGCTCAGCACTTTTTACAGCCAGAACAGCCTTCCTAAACAGTTCTCCTGGCTACACTTGACCCTGTACCATGTAGGGTTGTGTCCCATTTCTTCTGAGGATTGAGGTGGACCTGTCATGTAGCTTACCAGGTGACCCTCCATGCTCCATTCTCAAAAGAAACAGGACACCGTACCCTACAGGCAGCGTGCAAAATAAAGGGGTAGGGCCAAGGTATCATCAATAAAATAACATTGTTGATCACTGGTAGTTTTATTGCGGTTATTAAACTCATTGCTTTAACTTTTGGTGGCCTGATTGAGGAAAATGGAGCCTCTGCATCCCCCAGTAGTAGGAAAAATATCCAGAGCTGATAATTAATAAAGAAAGTCAAGAGCTAAAATGCCTTTGTGCAACATGGCTTTAGAACTGTAGTCTCTTTGTGAAATTTTTCACCACACTCCATGTGGTCGTGTTATGTTGTTGTCAGGTTTTGACAGGCATCTTCTGGGGCTGTATCTTATTGCCAAGGAGGAGGGACGTCCAACTCCAGAATTATTTATGGATCCCCTTTACGCAAAGAGGTACTGCACTCAGAGCTGATTTATGCCATAGAAGCAGTGTACTAGATGTATTATATACTATTTTGTACTATGTTATGATTTTGAACCTGTTGGAAATTAAGGGCAGAAAACCTGTCCTTAAATTAACATCCCATTGATTTACATCTTTGCCCTTAAAATCCATTTCCATCTGCATGTACGGTGGGAGGAGCGGAGTAGGGGTGGAGCCAGAAATAGCACATTGACAGTCCAGTCTCTTTTTATTCCCTTTCTTTACAGCAGTGCAATAATGTGCCATATTTACAGTGCAATTTGGTCCACTATACTGAATAAAAAAGAAGAAAAACTGAACTTATATCAGTGCTCAGTGTATCAGAGCATAAGACAATGGAAATGGTAGTTAAGAGTGGGGGAAATAAATGTTGATATATTTAGAGAATGTGCCTGCTCTCTAACTGCTTAAAATCAGCACATCTTTCAAACATCAGACAAAACTCCCCCTCCTTCATACCACACTTGGCCCCCGAGAACTTGACCATAAAATGAGTCCAGAAGGGCCTGGATTAATCAGGTACAAATGTTAAAGCCAGCATTTTCAGTCAGGCTTTCTTTTAGGATGACTGATGTGGTAGCATTACACACACAGCACAGCTGAAGCACTGTGTAGTGTGTTTAGAGGTCACAGGCCTCCCTATGACATACAGACCTTTTACATAATCTCTGAGCACATAATCAGAATCTTAATTTTTAAGTAAAGTATCCAGAAATTTGCTTCTCGAGAGTAACTGCTGTAAATATAATCACGGTGAAGTAAGGCAGTGCATTAGATTTCTGTCTGTGACTGTGCTGTGTTTGTGTGTGCAGTGGCGGTGGGGGTAACTTTGTGCTGTCATCCAGTTTGGTGGGCTACACTACAGTTCTGGGGGCTGTGGCTCCCATGGTGCACCATGGCTACGGCTTCTTTTACCGCATCAGAGATGACAGGTGAGCACATGAAACTTATTTCTTCTTGATCTGTCCTACATGTTTGTTTAATATGTGCACTGAAGGACATCCTGGTCAAAAATTACTTCAAGATTCCTCACAGTGTTACTGGAGGCCAAGGTACTGTAATGCCATCCAGACTAAGTATCTGGTTAGACACCATGTTTCTAAGATTTGTGGGGCTGAGTACGAGAACTTCGGTTTTATCTGAATTTAGAAGCAGGAAATTAGAGGTCATCCAGGCTTTTATGTCTTTAAGACATTCCTGCAGTTTAACTAATTGATGTGTGTCATCTGGCTTCATTGATAGATAAAACTGGATATCATCTGCAGCCTTGACCTCTTCAAGGTCAGACGAGGTCAAACGTTTATAAAATGTCTTTTATCTTTAAAACTATGCTTAAAAATCTACTGCCTTTGTTTGCATTAGCAACATGTATGAAATGATACTGGTATATATATCTACACCTGCTGAGACTTGAGGTCAGAGACAAACTTGATCCCCTGCAGTTTGCATACAAACAACACATTGGAGTAAATGATGCTGTCCTCTAAATGCTTCACTGAGCACTAGCTCATCTGGAGGAAACTGGCACTTATGTGAGAGTTGTGTTCTTTGATTTTTCAGGTGCTTTCAATGCCATCTAAAAAAAAAAAAGTATAAAAATGTAAAAAATCCTTTAAGTATTTAGACAGACTGAAGCGTTTGTCGTGTTAAATCTTGTAGACTGTAGCATTTTCCCTGCATTTCCAGCAGCCGCATTCACATCTCCCCTTTTCTTCCTTCTAGGATTGTGATCTCCATGTCAGCATGGAAATCCTGCCATGAGACAGATGCTCCGTCACTGTTCAATAACTTCAGTAGCTCCCTGCACGAAATGCTCCACCTGGCCACCACCTCTCAGCTATAAACTGACTTCAGCAGGAAAACAGGCTAATTTAGGCATTCATGTTATACCTCTAAATATCAATGCACATGTAGGTAAGTTCTACTTAATGTGTGACAGCTAGACTAGCACGGATCAATGCAAAGGTGCAGATTCTGTACCTCTAGTGTTTTTTATATGTAAAAGTAAGATTGAGCTAATTGTTCTAATTGTTTTGTGTGTGTACGTCTTTTTCTTTTTCCTGATTCAAGTGTCACTTTGAATTTGGCAGTTTGAAATCCTGACAGTGTTATTCCACAATTAAGATCAAATGTTAAGTTCAAAGTGGCTAATAACTGAGGTGCGTTTGCAGTATGCCTTAGTTTTAACTATGAAAAAGCCATTCTAGTAACCATGAAGGAGGCCATTAGGCTTGGACTACAGATGAGTAAAGTTAAATCACTACTGAATCATAAAACTGTTTCCACCGCAATTTTTTTAAGCAGCTCTAAGTTGTAAATTTTGACTTATGGATGGTTTTAAAAAAAAAAAAAAAAAAAAAAAGCTTCCATACTGTTGAGATTGTCTGGGGAAGCAGATATTTGATCCTTCTGTTGAAACCGTGCCTACAGATAGTGATAATATACTTGAATACCACAAAAAAGCCTTCGAATATATCCCATCACATGAAGTGCACACACTGGACTAACTTAGACACATTACAAAAAAGTGGGCACGACTCATTTAAATAAAAAATGATAGCTTTAACAAATTTAAAAATCAAAAGCTAAGGTTTGACTTCCAGTTTCTTCAGGTACTGCACATCACGTGTCCTTCTGCACACAATGCAACTTTTTTTTTTTTTGCTCTCATGTCTGAATGTTGATAAACGTACAGCGTGTTCACTTGGGTTTATAAAGAGTGCTGTAAAATCTGTAGAAACTGTTTCTCTACATTTGGATTGATTGATTATGCTTTTATAAGAGAGAAGACTATCACTGTGATTATACCACTTTGAGGGGAAAAAGTGGCTTTTTAGTTTAGTTTGAATGTTCTGAGAATAAAGTTGGAAGATGTCCACACTTGCTTTTATTACCTTTATTTGATTATAAAATATTAATAGTCTCAAAGAAGCACAGAAACAGAAGCGGAATTAAATTTAGTGAATTCCACAGAAAGTGTGGAATTGAGAATTATCATTTGCACAGCTTAAACTGCTGGTCCTCTAACTCAGTCTAAGAAGCTGAACTGAGTCATAACTTACGCAAGTAAGTAAGTAAATGCAAGTATTAAAGATTTGGTCCAAAACTGTTCCAGACAGGAGTGATGATCCCATCATCAGAGGCATAAAACCACAGTGCATAAACAAAGAGGACTGGTCTTTGCATTTACATGTTCAGCCCATAAAAAAAAGTAATGAAGGCATTTTTAAAATCCCAGTCTGATGATAAAAAACAAAACAAAACATCCCCCCCCCCCTCCCAAAAAAAGAGTCACTTTTCATGTTTAAACAGCAAAAAAAGGGCTTTTCAAAAAGCCAAATCTGCTGTTTCACCAAGCAGGAAAAGTACATACAGTGTATCAGTCAAACTATCCCATGAATGTGAGCAAGCAGTTGAATCAGTTTCACAATTTGCACCTACATTTTCCCAACACACATGCCAATTATCTCTTGTGGAAAGGGCACGTCAAAGTGACAGCCAATCAGAAATCAGAATTTATACATTTTTATACACCACTCTAATCATTAGGTGTTAATCGCTCGCTCTTTCACAGTGCGTATTTTACTCTGTCTCCCACCCCCCCAATGAGACACAACAGATGGCTGCCCCTCCCCGAGCCTGGTTCTGCTGGATGCTTCTTCCTGTTGAGAGCGAGTTTTTCCTTCCCACTGTTGCCAAGTGCTCAGTCATCTGATTGTTGGAAGCTTTCCTCTGTGTTATTGTATGATGATCTTTACCTTGTGATATAAAGCACCTTGATGTGATTTTGTGGTATATAAATTAAATTGAATTGAATAGTTTTAATTCACAGAATGCAGTCAACACTTTCAGTCCTCAGCTGTCTGAATTTGCATGTGTGGAATGATGATACAAGCCAACAGTGCTTAATCCAGGCCTATAGAAATGTAAAGATTATGGACACAAGGGCGTGGGTTATTCATCGCTGTGTCCCATCTGTTTGTTGACAAGCATGTAGTAGACTCCCTTCTTTGCCAGCAGCTGCTGATGCGTCCCCTCCTCGGCCACGACTCCTCCCTGGAATACAGCGATGCGGTCTGCGTTTTGGATGGTGGACAGACGGTGGGCTACGATGATGCACGTCCTGCCTTTGCTGGCCTGGTCCAGAGCCTCCTGCACCACCTGCAGAGAGATCATGACCTTGTATGAGCTCAAAATAGAAGTTTTCAGTTTTTAGATCAATTTTCAAACTTTTAACAGAGCTGATACTTGGAAGAATGAAGTGTGCTCGCTTTAAACAGTCACTTGTTGGTTAAACCAGACCCTCCCATTGAGCCTAATATCACCACACATTTTGAGTATATTCCCACGTTATTGCTCGTGGATTTTAGAAGTGAATCATTCGTAGAAGCTGGTGATGGGATTCACAAGTTCTCACCATGACAAGCGTTACAGGTGAAAATGGAAACGTGCGCTCACCCTCTCGCTCTCAGTGTCGAGCGCAGAAGTAGCCTCATCCAGCAGCAGCAGTTTGGGGTTACGGAGGATGGCTCGGGCTATGGCTATCCGCTGCTTCTGACCACCTGACAGCTGGGTCCCCTTATCGCCTGCCTGTGTGTTGTACCTCTGCTCATGAAAAACAAAGCGGGAATGCATAGCTGTGTTACTACAGATCGTCAAAAGAACAAAAACAATCATGCCTCACTGAGTACTTCGGCTCACCTGCTGAATGATCATTTGTTATTATTCAATCTGTGAAGTTAGTCTAAAGATTTGCAGATGGTAAAGTATTAACTAGTTTATCACAACAGTAAAAATAAAAGCGAGCTTTCCTGCAGAAAGAAGAATCAGATTAACCCTCATTATTGATGTGAAGCCAGAAAACAAATGGAAGAACCTGAACAAACTGAGTCAAAACCAGACACTGCAGAAGATGAGAATCCACTAAAGATAAGGACACTGTATATGACAGAATTTCACCACTTTATCCAACTAACGGTCATCTTTACTACATCTCCATCGGACAAACACTTATCTTTACAACGGGAAGGAAAACAATTGTGGGTGGCTGTTATCACACCACCCTTTCATCTACAGCTTTAGCATCACGCAATATATCGCAGGAATTCAGTCCATAAGGAGATTAAAAAGAGTGAGTTTTTGTGCAGTCGTGATCACATAAGAGGAGCCCTCACAACCCTACAGGTGGGCTAAGAAGTTCAGTCATTCTGATGGGACCACTATGGGAGTGCCTCAGCATCTCTGGAAGTGTGGAGGAGTGCACTACGAAGCAAAATTCAGTTGTTAGTGAACCAATTCTGAGCTTGAAGTCAGAATTATGTCATGAAAGTGGCTCCATTTTTACCTGCCTATGCTGAACACACAACCTGGTTGAGCATTAATCTCTTGTCCTTTTTTTGCAACAGTGTTATGTCTTACTGTTATTTTTTAACTATTATATTTTTTAAGTTCTTTATACATTTTTGTTTTAATCACCATTTTATCATCATCAGTCTCTGAATGGAGTAGGAGGCACTCATAGGGATGATCATAGGGATCATTTTATGCAGAGTCGTGACGCGTGAGCAAGGACAGAGCCTGAAGCAGAAAGAAAAGCTGAAACCCACTGTTGTGATAACAGTTATCGCTGACTGGGGTTTTAGGTTTTGTCCAGCCAGTTAATGCAAAGAAGGCCTGGCTGTGTCAAACTTCCTTCACAGTAAACCCCTCTGGGCAGCGGGAGGTCTAGCCACCTATGTTAAGCATCAAAAACATAGTTGAACATCAGAGTCCACCTCAGTGGCTAGATTTAGTGTTTATCATCCCCTACCTTGCTGTAATCCTGACTGCTTTTATTGACCATTGCATTATCTATTCTGTTTTACTGATACTTTGACTCTTCATACTCTTGCAAAAGCACTTTGAGCCTAATTTTTTCATGAAATGTGCTATAAAAAGATAAAAATAAATCACATTACCAGTGGCAAACCATCTATGAAGTTGTGAATATTGGCCGCTTTAGCCACCGCCTCTATCTCATCCATGCTGACTTCACGGCTGTTGTCTCCATAGGCAATGTTTTCAGCCAAGGTGCAGTCGAATAGCACAGGCTCCTGCGACACAATGCCTATCTGGGATCTCAGCCAGTGGATGTTCAGGTCTTTGGCATCTGATTTGTCCAACAACTAAAGGAGAAAAGAATAGCAGAGAACATCTGCAAAAACTGATTTATTTTTTTTGCCACCTTTATTTTACACTGAAAGCACTGAGGATTCATTTGAGGTTTATAAAATCTGTTAATCACC
Source organism: Archocentrus centrarchus (assembly GCF_007364275.1). Taxonomy (NCBI): domain Eukaryota; kingdom Metazoa; phylum Chordata; class Actinopteri; order Cichliformes; family Cichlidae; genus Archocentrus; species Archocentrus centrarchus. The sequence continues at coordinate 23,742,140 of NC_044361.1, forward strand.
ATGAACTGAAGGACATATTTAATGGCTAAATACTTCTTATAATAACTTATATATAATAACAAGTGACAAGTTCTTCGGCTTAATATACAAAGACTGATCAGAGTCAGTGAATCAGGGTAGCAATTCAGAAATTAGTTACATGTGCAGAGATTAGGTTATACTTTTTTAAAATAAACTAGAAAACTGGAGAGGGTTTAAAAAAAAAAAGACCACATGATAACAGGAGATGAGACAGCAACAAAGACAGTATTCATGTCCATCTCTTAACCAGATAAATGTTTTATCCAGTAATAAAAGTAAGGGCACGTGTTACATGGACCTCATAACATCTCAAGGTCCCATCAGCAGAGTGCTGCAAATCAGTCTCAACACACTAGCCAGCTAATCATTACCTAACAGACAGTAGGTGAAGAGTTACATTTGTGAGGCAGCCAAATGCACAGAGCGTGGGTGTGTGTTTCTCACCACTCTCCCATCTATGGGGTCGTAGAACCTCTCCAGCAGCTGGATGGTGGTGCTCTTCCCACAGCCGCTGCTGCCCACCAAGGCCAGAGTCTCTCCCTTCTTCACACTCAGATTCAGCCCTTGCAGGATGGACACGTCAGGGCGCGACGGATAGTTAAACTTAACCCTCTCAAAGGTCACATTACCATCAAATTGGTTCTGGATGAGGAGAAACGGAGCATTAGACATGCGGTAAAATGCTGCTTTTCTAAAGCAGTGTTGGCTGTGTGTCATGTACCGGCTGCTCTCCCTCCTTTGACAGATTATCAATGGCAGGCTCTTTGTTCAACAGCATCATGAGGTGGGCAGCTGACATTTTGGCTTTTGCATAATTTGGAGCGAAAGAGTTGGCCTGTCCGACAGCCATGGCACCAAACAGAACAGCTGAAATCACACTGGAAGAGAAAAGTTTAAATGTGAGTGAGTGTCACCTTTCACTGTTGGTGGGGGTACACATGATTACATAAAGCTAAGCTAACATATACCTACGACATCTGTGTGTGTTTGTAATTACTGATAATCGTAAACACAAATTTGCTCTGTTCAGTCCTGCTGATATGAACCTGGCTGATGCACTTATGCCTGTACAGCTGTGGTCAGAAATTTACATACAGATCACAGGTATGAATGTTGTAGTAATGTTGGGCTTTTATTGATTCCATTTCTAAACTGTAGTAGTGGTCAAATATCCAGCCAGAGTTATGCCTGAAGCTTGTTGATGGAAAGCAAAAGTGAGCAATTGAGGTGCAACTTGCTAAAGGGACATTAAACCAAATATTAGTGGACATATTTTATATATATATATATATATATATATATATATATATATATATATATATATATATATAAAATTACATTTGAACTTGTGCACCAAATTCATCTTTCTTAAAATAAGTAAAGTCCAATCATTCCACCCTGATAAAAGAACAGCTCAAAGAAATCATTAAAAACCCCAAATTACCATCACATTCATGCTCATGATGAGTGGATGTAAACTTCTGACTGCAACTGCAAATACTATAAATAAAAAAAATTCACTGATCAGGTGTCTTAGGACATTGTCAATCAAATTTAATTTGTGGATATGTTGCACTAGCAAACTTTCAAAATGGTAAATGGACTAGCTCTTATATAGCGCTTTTCTACTCAGTATGAGCACTCAAAGCGCTATTACAACATGTTTACATTCACCCATGCACTCCCATTCATACAAGCACTTCCATGTTTGCTAAGCTAAGTGCTTTTTTAATTAACTATCATTCACACACATTCATACTCCGATGGGATGTTCGGAGAGCAACTTGGGGTTAAGTATCTTGCCCAAGGATACATTGGCATGTAGCCTGGAGTAGCCAGGAATCGAACCGCTGACCTTCTGATCAGTAGGTGACCTGCTCTACCTACTGAGCTACAGGGTCCCTTATAGAGTACAATGCTGTGAAAAATGTATTTACCCCAAATGTTTGAGATCAGCAAACAAATTTTTAATGTTAGACAAAGATAACCAAAGTGAATACAAAATGTAGGGTTTTTCCCAGGAGTGGCCAGCCTACAAAAAAATGACTCCAAGAGCGCATCAACGACTCATCCAGGAGGTCACAAAAGAACCAGAACAGCAGCTAAAGAACTGCAGGCCTCACTTGCCTCAGTCTAGATCAGAGTTCATGATTCAACAATAAGAAAGAGACTGGGCAAAAATGGCATCCATGGGAAAGTTCCAAGGTGAAAACCACCGCTGACCACCAACAACACAAAGGCTCGTCTCACATTTGCCAAATAACATCTTGATGATCCCCAAGACTTTGGGGGGAATATTCTGTGGACTGATGAGACAAAAGTTTAGGGGGCAGTTACTTTTTACATTGGGCCAGGTAGATTTGGTTAACTTTTTTTCCCCCTTTAATAAATTAAACCAACAATTAAAAACTGCATTTTGTATTGATTTGGGTTTTCTTTGTCTGATATTAAAATTTGTTTGATAATCTGAAACATTTAAGTGTGACTATGCAAAAAATCAGGGCAAACACTTTTTCATGACACTGCATTTTATATTCTTATGAAAGAAATAAGAGCTCTATTAGAAGCTCAATGCAAGAGAACCTCTACATTTAAGCTATTGAACACGTCAGATGTCCCTTAATTTTCTGAGAACTAATATCTAAGTCAATACTTTAAAGATGCTAGCACCGTATGGCAGCCTCAGTTGTGTGTATGATGTTCATTAAAAGGTGAAGAGTTAATAATTTCTTATTTTATGGACTCCGAGGCTTAGTTTGCCATGAACCTTTGGACTTTCCCTTCATGCAACAAGATCCAAATGAAGACAATAACTCCTCCCAACAATGTCTGATGGATCATCACAGGTGCAGGTGTTTTATATAACCTGTGCTCTGTATTTAAAGCCACACCTACCACAAGTCATGCTTCTGACCGGGGTAATGATTAACAGCCACATGAACAACAACTCTTTCCAGCAGGAATGCTTTGTTCAGATGTTACCTGCCATCATCTAAAGTGCATGCAAACTGCCAGAGGTCTTTAATTTTTGACAGAGAAAATGCCTGCCTATTAATCTCCTGGTAAAGATACAAGGTAATGCTCTCAATCCACTCACAGGAAGACACCCTCAACATCGACCCTTCCTGCCATAATGAGCCAAGCACCAAAACGGAAACACGCTGCATAGGCGAAATAGATCATCGCTTGGGAGAAGGAGAAGGTGAGGCCGTAGATGTGGGCCATTTTCTTTGAGTTCCTGTAAAGAGCATGAGAGACAGGTGACATCAGCACTTCTCCTGTTAATTGCATATAATCAATCGTATGTCACAGAGCTGATTTGTGGTAAAAATGTCAGTTATCGTACTTGTAGGGTACATGAAGGTTCTCCTGATACAAAGCTTCAAACTTGGTTTCTCTTGTGAGACCGGCAACAGTACGAATATTCTCAATGGCCTCTGTGGCAATCTGCACAGATGCCATACAAACATCTCATCACAAGGTCGATGTTTTAACAGACAATGCGAGCCATGAGGAAAATTCTCACACTGAATCCTTACCTTTCCAGCCTTCTCCAGCTCCTTCTTGTCTTCAGCAGCATGTCCGGTGAGCATCTTCATCTCGATGGCTCCAGCCACTGCAATAATAGGCACCAGAGCCAGGAGCAGTAGAGTCAGCTCCCAGCCGTACACAAAGCCCAAGATCAAACCGGTGCCCATGTTGGCGAAGTTCTGGGCGAGTGTCGCCATACGCACACCTGCAGCCTAAATGGGCGGTAAAAACAAACAAGATGACAGATTTTGTTTGACAATTTAGTGCGTCAGCCTTTAGGAACAAAGTCAGCTGTGGGGGTGTTGTTGAGACTCACCCCCTGCACTTGGGCTGCATCTGTGGCCAGTCTCGTAGTGAGAGCGCCAACACTGTTTTTGGGGTGATCAAACCAGCCCAGATCCTACAAGGCAAATATGAAAAAGAAGAAGCACTGAAGCACCTGACGAGCTCTTATTATGACTGCCATGTACTCAACTACAACCCCTCCTCATTTCAGTTTTCTGTACACACACCTGTCTCATCATGGACTTAAAGGCCCCGAGTCTCAGCTTCAGGGTGAGGACCTCTCCAGATTTACCAAAACAGAAACCCTGTTTAAAACATACAAACAAAAAAACAAAAACAAACATTACTAAATGAACATCTGCACATATGCCACATCACCTGCATGTGTTTAAACTGCAACATCATCTTTTTCACACTTGTAGAAACTCTCCTAAAATTTGACTGTGAGCCTGTGTGGTTGTTTTTTTTTTTTTCCAGGTTTATGCTGCAGACCGAATATTAGTTCAATTTTGTGGTCTTGGTATACAGATAATGACAGGTTAACATTCTGGGTAGTTTGCTTTGTCACTGAAAACACTCAGTATACAGCTACTGATAGAACTGGCTAGCTTAGCGCCAACACTAAACAGAAAGCTCTAGCTTTGTTTTCACCTTTCATTTTTAACTCGCATTTTTAGCTGCAGACCTGCAATTAGCTGGATTTCCTCACTAGTAGGCCATAGCAAAGCTTACCACTTTCCTGTTCCTTATGTTTACACAATTTCTCATCCAACTCTTTGCAAGAAATTAAAACTGCATTTAAAATCAAACATTTTACTTCAAAAGATGAACCCCCTCCCATCAACTGAATCAAAGTAAGCACCTGCATGTGTGCGCATACCTGAAGAAACATGGTGACAAAGGAAACTCCTCCGATAGCAACAAACATGAGAGAAAAGAACTCCGACCTTTCCCTCACAATGTCTTTGTTTGTTTCTGCAAACACCTGAGGGGAGATAAAAGTTTGAGCTTTCTACAATTTCTAAAAACTCCTCTAATGAACATGAATGTGTTGCTAAGAGTAGCCTACATTGATGATCTTTGAGAAGACGAAGGCAAACGCAGGCTGCATTGCTCCATTGATGGTGGCACAAATGGTCCCCAGCAGAATGTAAGGCAACTCTGAAGTGTTTAGAGCCATCACTTTGAGGAACGACACAGGGGGAACATCTTCATCCTGCAGACAGGAGAACGCTCACTGACATCTTTGTTTTGGAGACGAGACCAAGCGCACGATGCAACCGAGCAAATGTGTGGAGACCAAGAACAGAGACATCTTTGCAATACAAACTTATTTTGGACAATATCATCAAGAATAAATAAACGGGTTAGTGAATTTCATAAAACAGTGATTTTGAACAGAAACTTAAATTACTGTGCAAAAGCTTTTAGCCACAGTTCTCCAGGGTTTCTGAAGGTCTTTCAAAGGTTTTCAGTCGACATTGAATGTCCTTCAGGAAGCCTGGAGAACTATTTCTGAAAGATACTTAAGGAAGTTACAAGAAAGCTGCCTAAGAGAGTTCAGGCTGTGTTGAAGAATAAAGGTTGTCATACCAAATATTGACTTTCAAGCTTGTTAGAACTGCACAGACTCTGTTCTTGCCATATATACTGTATTTCCACATATTTGGACATGCTTTTTTTTTTTGCCATAGCAGCTTTATTTGATAGTGTAGAGAGACAGGAAAATGGGAAGAGAGATGGGGGAAGACACGCAGCAAAGAGCGAACAAGCGCTGCCTGCTTTTCGCCTTGCAGCATACATGGTCGCCTGCTCTTCCGCCGAGCCACCCTGGCGCCCCGTTTGGACATGTTTTAATAAATCGCTGCACCCATTTCCCCAGCAAAATATAAAGAAAACAGGGGCGGCTCAAGACTTTTGCACTGTACTGTATATTCCAACTGTAACATTCTACTTGCCAGAAGAATGTGAGAAGAGATGTGAACACATCCAGAGCAATACAACAAAAATACTAATAGCCAGTGGCGCAAAAAGGGGGTATGCACTATATGCAATGCGTAGGGGCGCCACACACGAGGGGGGCGCCAAAACGATGTGGAAACATATTTCTCTTGTTGCATTTTCTGTATTTAACAGCTGTGCATATGACATGATCAATAACAGAGGCGCTGCGCTGATTAGGCGCCCCTGTGCTCCTTCACCTCCCCTCCTCCTGTCCCATTTAAAGACAGTCGGTAAGTTATGTCATAGAAGTCTTGTATTTTATAAGTCCATGAATAAGTGATCTGCACACATGAACACAGTAAACGTTGAGAGGATGCGGATGGTGCGTTTTGTGTGTGTAGTGTTCTAGCTAGCGGTTGATCGCAAGGCGCCGCGCCGGGCTGAGACGCTTCACTTTCGAGCTCTGCTGTCTCTGCATTTAGCAAACAGGAGCCAACCCCGCGGACTCAGCACCGGATAGATCGCTGCTTTTATCGCTACTTGCGCCTGTATTATTTCACTGCAATTTACAATCTACCACAGCGCAGGGAAAGTTCACAGTGTGCACGTTTGGTGTCCCTAAGGTCATGCGCACTTGATTTCACGGCTTCAGAAATCGAAATGACAACCAGCATGAAGAACAGAGAACTTTGTAGCTGCTCTATCCACCGCTGTTTGTTTCACGTAGAGTAAGGCTGTCAATCACAGGACGGGCCAAAATTGAAGACACATTCTTAGTCGCGGGCCGAACAGGATTAAAAATAATTATTTAAATCAGTAAAATAAATTTGAATGGCCAGAATACAGCAGCTTTTTCCTCAACAAATTAAATAAAATAAATAAAAATATTCTTCAAAAATCACATCAGGAAAAATGAATATATTTCAAACTGATGAAAAGTTGCAAATTTTTCAGGTTAAAAACTGTAATGTGAATTTCTGCGCTTCACAGTCGGAAAAACGCTGCATAAACTGCAGTGTGTCCACAGCAAATAGCGCAGCTGCAAACACAGCGGTGGAGACTCGTAACCACTCGGTCCAGTCCCCAAAGCTGCAGGGACGCATTATGATGCTTCATGAGAAAAGCGACTCTCAGCCACCTTTCATCCCGGAGCCCTGCTGAGGCTTTTCCTTCACTTTTTGTGAACTGACAGATTTCCTCAGGCAGCTCATCGCACCTGTGTAATAAGGCGCGTCACCAAATTCAGAAACTATTTACTCCAGAAAAGACTGAAACTGCCGCGATTTAAACCTTTGCCTCTTACAAAGTTCCCTGTCTGTATTACGGTGTTTATGACGCGTTCTGTCTTCAGGACTTTGCTGCAGCGTTTCCTGCTGTGTGACGCAGTGATGCACTCTCAGCTCACCTGTGCAGGTCTCCTCTTCATCTTTTCCCGTATCTGTCCCACCAATCCGCTCTATTCCCCGTAGCGCAAGTGAGGAAAAGAGACAGATGGTTTACCTCCTATGTCAGCGTTCAGATCTTTTGCCTCCCACCTGTTTGGAAAATCCCTGTTTTCCACTTTTCGTTGGGTCATTTTTTGGGGTGTCAGGCAGCTTAAATGTCACTGTAAAAAGTGCTGACCGATGTTTTATCCGCTGATCACTGATCAATCGGCAATACGGAAAAAGGGTTAGCACACAGTTCTTGGCCTGCAAGCAGCTGTTGCAGTGCGTGTAATTTGTAGCATAAGTGGTGGGAGCACATTTAACCGCGGACTATTAATAATAACTATATGAAATCATCTTGCTGGCCGTATAAAATTAGACCGTGGGCCGGAAGTGGCCCTGAGTCTGACACATGTGACATAGAGAAAAACTGCAGTACGGAAGTTAAAATGTGCAGATGAATTGACAGTATGAAAAATTATTTCTTATCCGATTACTTGATTAATTGATGGAATAATCGATACAATACTCGATTCCTAAAATAATCGATAGTTGTATTCAGAAAGCCATAGTCAAACATTAGGTTTCAGCACCAGCGCAGCTGTGAATGGCCTTCAAGGAAAAATGACATGCACCTCGAGAAATATAACTACAGGTACACAAAGACTGTTATTAGGCTTTAGATGTGCTTTCTGGTTACATGTGTAGGCCCCTTTACTCAATTAACAAGCGGGAGCAGCTTTTAGCGGTTAGTATTAGCTTGCTAATTAGCATTACCACCCCCACGGTGGGGGTGGGGGGCGCCTAAAAATGTGTCCGCATACACCTCAGAAAGTATATAGCTGCGCCCCTGCTAATAGCTTACACAAATCAATCTTTATTTTCCCATTTATACATGCTACGCACTATTTAATCGATGTTTGAGGTTACGATAAAAGAATTTGGCTGTTTGCTCACCTCTGAGCTGTCACCGTTTAATTTTTCCTTTTCCTCTTTGTCTCCCTCTGAAGTTGCAAAGGATGAGCCTCTTGTGCTCTTCCTCTTGAATAGCGAAGAGTTCGACAACGACTTGATTCCTGGGCTCTTCTCATCTGCAGACTGCTCACTCTCGTCCTCCTCATCTGCGTTTTTCTGAAAGGTCTTCAGGAGGAAACCACACATGTAAACAATCTCAAAATTTCCTGTCTGATCAAACTGCCTGTGCGCATGCATTACCTGCATGGAGACCAGTGTTTGGTAAACCCCCTTTCTTTCCATCAGCTCGCTGTGAGTTCCCACCTCTATGACATTGCCGTCTTTGAAGCCGGCAATGACATCAGCATTTCTGATGGTTGAGAGGCGGTGAGCCACGATCAGTGTGGTTCGACCCAACCGGACCTGCACACAGATGAGTTTGAGTGTTACGCTTACAAGTACAATTAGCACAGTTTAAGTTTTTAAGTCACAGACAGTCAGGGTAAATCAGATTTGGAGGGTTGGTTCGTATGTGCAGTGGCTTCATGGTAGGATACACTATAATAAAACTATAAATCTGAAAGTTATGCTAAAGAAAAGCCTGAGGCTCACCAAAATGACTGCTCCCCTTTAGACATGAAAGACTTCACAAAATCTCAAGGTAATGCAACTGATTTGATATTTCAGCTCTTTTTACATTTTTACAGCAGCTTTGGAGTCTCTAAATAAATGTCGGAGAGCAAAAGTAACCCTTAAATCTGTTCCGCATGAGGCACAGCACATGTACCTTAGTTTATACCTTGTCAAGTGCCGCCTGCACGATGGTCTCACTCTCAGCATCGAGAGCAGATGTGGCTTCATCCAGCAGGAGGATTTTGGGGTTGCGGACCAAAGCTCGAGCTATTGCGATCCTCTGCTTCTGTCCTCCGCTCATCTGAGTCCCTCGATCTCCCACCAGAGTCTCAAACTTCTGCTCAACAAAAGAGTCCCATCATTATCAAGTGCTGGTCAATCATTTACAAGAACATGGGAATCATAACTGTAGTCCTACATCAGGTAGCTTCATAATGAAGTCATAAGCATTGGCTTCTTTGGTAGCCTGTATAATCTCCTGCTGCGTCACGTCAGTTCGGCCATATCTGATGTTCTCAGCGATGGTGGTGGCGAAAAGGATGGGTTCCTGGCTCACCACTCCGATCATCTCCCTCAGGTGTCGGACGTTAAGAGAACGAATATCGTGACCATCAACAAACACCTATGAGGACAGACACAGCACTTGTGATTCCATTGATTTCCAGTTTAATGGAGCCCTTTCTGTGCAGAAACCATTTCTAATATATATAATAAGCCGCTCTGAAAGTTCTGGTTTACTAAACTGAAACAAATAAGGACTCCATGCTGATTTTCATTTTGTTGCAAAATGAGAGGAAAGCATTTTCAGTCCTAAGTGTCCAAAAATAACAGCACATCTCTGATCCAGTTTTGTCGGTACATCTTGCACTTCAAAGTACTTACGGCTCCTTCCTGAGGATCATAGAACCTCTGGAGCAGCTGGACTGTGGTGCTTTTACCACAGCCACTGCTTCCCACCAAGGCAATCGTCTGCCCCCTCTTCACATTCAGGTTCAGGCCATTTAAGACCTGCAGACAATGCAAGTTAGGTGACATAACCGGGTATAACAAGGTCTCCATGCTGTTTTTTCATAGTGACTGTGAGAACATACTTTGATCTCTGGCCTTGAGGGGTAGCTGAAGTGGATGTTCTTGAACTCTATGTCTCCTTTGATGCATTCGGGCTTGTAGCCATCCTCTGAATAGCTGTCGATACTCGGCACCTGTCCAGAAAAAAAACAACAACTACTGAAGATTTCCCTTCTAATACGTAGCCCTGCTCTGGTTTATTGGTTTGGCCACATATAATATAGAACCTTATTCTTTTCATAAGCTCAAAGAAACAATGAGAGGAAGGCTGTTAGCCCTCAAGGTTCAGATGAGTGTATCTAGAAAGGCCAGTGTTTATTTCCACAGCTCTTTATGTTTTCACTGCTTCTCCTGGTGCACAGGTCTGTTATTCTCCCCTTTCCCTCACAGCTGACAAAGGCTGAGCTCTGTTTTGCCAGAATTTGACATTCATGTCTCAACTGGAAGCTTCATCCTTTAGCATTTCACATCCTTTAGCATTATTTTAACATCTTTAAAATAAATTAAAAAAAAAAAAAAAAAAAACAGGCTTAACTTAAGGTTACTTAAGCAATATCCTCCACTTCAAGTTTGGGGAAAGGAACAAGTTAAGAGGAAGTTGCTTGAGGTTATGTGCATTTCTGTTTTATGTGCAAACAAATGTGCTGCTCAACCCACAGTTATAATGTATCTGTATTTCTAAACTAACACGAGTGTGTTGTCATACACAGAGACAAACACATGCAGCACAAGCTAAACATAGCCCCATCCCAGAATAGCAACAGGCAGGAATCTACCCGGCAAACTACCCTTCAAGCAGCTCAGTTAAAAAAGACTGGTTATGCGCCATGCTTCTGAAGCTGTAGGGGGCCTTTTACATTCTGCTGAAGTTAATTTCACAAAGCGCTATCCTCCATCTTTGCCGCGTCTCCAAAGCTGATAATCATGCCCAACTTTCAATTACTTTATTTTTTGGAAATAAGTCAGATTCAGCAAGTGGAAGAAATTCACAAGAGCCACAGCTGTGCAATGTCAACTGAATGACCTGCAGCTTCTTCAAACAGCAGGTACTCCAATTAGAGCAAAATTCAGCAGTGTCATTACAGACTCCAGGTTGTCGGCAGCATCAAAGCAGCTCGCCAGAGTGCCACAGTACAGCAGTGCACATTTGGTAATACAAAGTGACAGCTGTCCAACAACAGGGATGGGGGGAAAAAAATGAACTTTCCTTAGTGGGAAAATGTTGCAATCCTTACATTATCAATGATGTTGTACACTTTATGTGCAGCTCCCCGAGCATTTGCAAAGGTCTCGATGTTAGGAGAGGTCTGTCCCAGTGCAAAAGCTCCAATAAGCACAACGAAGAACACCTTTAAAAAGATCATCAGTGTTAGCCACACCAAAAACCTTTGAGTCACATGTATGTTTGAGGTAAATCTATGCAAAAAAAATTCATAGGTGACAAATCTACTCACAGTGAGTAATGTTCCAATTGTGTACTCGTCAGCAATGATGAGTGTACTGCCATACCAGAAGGCCAGAGCATAGGACAGGTAGATAAACAGGAAGGTGACACCCATGGAAACATTAGAAGAGATCGCCTTCTTTATTCCCACCCTCTTTGCCTCCTCCAGATTCTTATGATATCTAGGGTGCAGCATCAAGAGAAAAGCATGGAAACCAAGTCAGTGGAAAGCACAGTTAGGCTCAAATATGCTGTAAAATTGATATTTGATTAGAGCAACAACTGCACAGATAACAGCAATTTGTTTATGTACTGACATTTATTTGGGTTTTATTCAATTATAATCCTTTTCTGCCATGACTATGACCACATCACTGACTAATGCTCCTCTTCCCAGTGCAAATGTTTTGCTTTGATGAGTGGGGGATTCTATAAGGCCTAACATGTGTTGGTTTGTTTTAGTGGGTCCTCGTGTTTGCATTTCCTGTTTCTGTATGAAATTTGATAGAAATCTATTATTTTTCACCCCACTCTGTATGAACACATGCCATATTTACTTTATATAGAAAGGATAACAAGAGACAGCACACCTCTCAATTTCTTTCTCTTGACCACTGAAGGCAAACACTGTTCTGATGGAAGAGATCACCTCCTCTGCTACAGCACCAGCTTTGGCATATGCAGTCTGCTCTTTACTTGTGAACGACGTCAGCACCTGTTCAGAGGATGACAAATGGTACTGATGCATCCAGAGCCCAGAGTGCTTCAAAAACACACATATAGAACATTAAGAATGGCTTACCTTACTGAAAAGCGCAGCAGAAATGCCAAGCACGGGGCTTATTGCCAGGATGACCAGAGTGAGCTTCCAGCCTTTGGTGAAACCGATGACAAAGGATGCAACGAAGCTGGTGAAACCCTGGATCAGCATCCCCACCTTGTCACCAATACCTTCTTGGATCTTATAGACGTCACTGCAGATGTACATATGAACATCGTGTTCCAGTTTTAGAAGTTTAACTGTCTGAAAAGTCAGACACTTTGCTATACAGGTGACAGACCAACACATCCCCATAATGCCCCCTGTTCTAGCTTCTGTAATTTAAAAAAAAAAAAAGTTCTCTTCTTAGCATTAGAGTATCCTTCATTTTCAAAGTTAAAGAACAAATCTGCATATCTGCTAAATGTATTCATAGCAGGGCTGACACACGTCATGATTAATGCCTGTAGGACTTTCAAAGACAAAACTTCTTATATGTTACCCACTCTGTGAGGCGCGTGTTGAGCTCTCCGGTCTCATTGATGTCAAACCAGCCTATGTCTTGCCGCATGATTTGGTGGAAAAACAGGCTGCGGATGCGTTTCACCTGCCGCCCAGCTGCCAGAGTCCAGAGGGACACCTGCAAGTAGGCTGCAACCACTACCACAGCTCCCAAGATGGAAAATTGGATGGCATAGCTGAGAGAGGAAAAGTGACATATATGGTCTGATAAATTCTCTTCATTCAGAGACTCTCCTGCCTGATAAGGCAGCGATGGGGCATTATGCTGTTACGTCTTACCCTGTCATATCCTCCTCTAAGGTGTTGTTTATTTGTGTAACATCTGAAGACACAAATGTGAAGAAGAAAAGAGGTCAAAAGGATTATTTTGCCCCTTAATGATTACTGCTGAGCAAGCTGTGTGCACCCTCGTCTATATCTGAAAACTCACTGGGGAAGGATGCGTTCCCGAGGCCTATGGCAGCATTTGATATAAAGCTGTCCGTCATGTCCCCGAAGACAATACACATGAGTGGAAGCACTACGCCGTTTGCCATGGCCATCAGCGTCCCAACAGCAATCATTAAAACGTCCCAGCGGTCTGCAAACCTAAACTACACTCACGAAGGAGTGCAGAAAATACAGAGTGACTGGAATTACAAAAAAAAAAAAAAACTTGAATGGGAAAGCGTTCAACTCAAAGCAGCTTTTATCTCCTCCCTGCAGGGGTCTGGTGGAGTTCACAGAAACAACAGGAGGATGTGCCTCATTCCCATCCTCTCCCTACTTCCCCTCTTACCACACACACACCTTGCTGTTATGTTTGTAAGATCACAGTATTTACAGTCTTGCAAGATAACCATAGACAGTGACTTTAAAATACTGTAAATACACTAAAAAACAAACAAACCCACATCTATAAAGAATAATAAAATAAAGAGCAGAAATGTAAAAAAAATAAAATCAAAAAATAAAATCAAAAAATTAATCACTTAAAGAAAAATTACACTGCGTAACCCCTGATGGCTGGACTTACCACCCTGATGGGGCTGACCATGGGCATCTTTTGAGGCTTTTCCTTCTTTTTCTTCTCCCCTTCCTCTACATCATTTTGAATCTCCCTGGAGAATTCATAAACAGCATGACATGATAAATATGCGTCCTAATGGCTTGTTTTTCCATACCAAAGTGTAAAAATCCTCACAAGTTACTGATTCAAGCACAGATTCACACAGGTACTTCAGTAAAATGATCAGAACTTTTGCTTAAGTCAAACTGTCCACTTAAGGTTCTTGCATTTCACTGGACAATTGATGAATCAGGTGCACCCAGCTTGTAATCAGTAGAAAAGTGAAATCTATAACACTTAGATTAGAGGAATTTAAAGTTTTTCTTTTTACCCTGAATTTCCATTTTGTTGGGGTTTGGCTGTGGACCGCATTTCCATCTTGTCTTTCTTCATGGCTGGGTCCTGTCAAAATAAAAACCAGTCCATAAAAATGGTTCCCTTTGCCCCCCGTAAAACAAACTGAAGACTTAAGCTTTTATTTAACTGAAATTAAGCGGAATTTGAAGGGTGGAAACATTTAGAGTAATGCCGTCAAAGTTAATGCCACAGTTAGCATGCAAGCACGGGAAAAACGGTCTTGTGGAAACACACGTCAAAACTGTCCGCCCCCCCCAGAAGCACACCGTTGTGACGGGGTGGAAGTGGAATTCAGTTTTTGATACAAATAGTATTTTTTTTTTTTTTTGTATTTTATAGTTTCCATAAGGGGGGGGGGGGGGGCTGAAGATGCTATAGTGCAAAAATAAAGGGTAAAATATAAAAACTGCAACCTATTTATTTTTATCTTTTGTGATAAATGAATAAATGAGTGTCTTAAAGTTTTATGTCGCTCCGTTTTTCCCCTTTAAGTGACCCAAACTTAAAAGCTTTTAAAAAAGCTTAACGTTTTACACCCAAAAGGAAATCGAAGAGCAGAAAGCATGAACGGCCAGTAACCGGGCTCAGACTGCGGTCGATTTAAAGCAACATCACCCCCCAGTCTATGACAACGTTTAAATGTATATACAATTTAAAAAAAAAAATCATCATCATCATGGCTCTCACAATCAAATAAAATATAAATATGTTCGGAGCACAAACCCACCGTTTTCCCCGCTGCTGGCGTTCCGGTCTCCTCCGTCCCCCTGCTCTGTTTGGACAGACGTCGATCACACGCGCACACACCGCTACTTCTTCCTCTTCTTCCTCCTCCTCCTCCTCCTCACGTGGATTTACACCTTCGTGACTCAGGACGAGGCTCGATGGAGGAACTGCCATCTCCTCCGCAGAGAAATGACTTGTGAAAGTCACTTTTCTTTTTGTTCTTTAGCGCTTAATGGCGGTTAAAAACCAACTTACAAACGAAAGTCACTGTTTGGGACCCTCTTTCTTTTTGAAGACTGGACGTTTTTGGAGAATCATTGACTAGAGTCTGTTAACAGATCTCATGGGCGTGGATTTCACGTGCTGAAGTTTGTTGTACAACCAAACCATAGATAATTTATTTATTCTTTTCATTTGGTCAGGCTGTTAATTATTTATCCAAGTTGGTTCACAAACAGGCCATGAATGCTATAAGAAGGGAAGTGATATCGTTACATCATATTGTTGTGATTATTTATTTATTGTGCCTGCTTGCCCTAATTTTAATAATTTACTTAATAAGATTTGATTCACACTGCCTTCTCTGACTGATGCTGAGATGTTTCTGCTGCCTATTCTGGAAAGTGTCGATGTCCTCTCTGAAATAAGGCGTCATTATGAACTGTGATGAACCTATCCTTTGCAGGTTCAGGTTCAGGTTCAGTGCTGCAGCTCTCTGGGTGAAAATGCCTTGTTGAGGTCAGAGGAGAATAATCAGACTGCTTCAAGCTGATGGGAAGGCAACAGAAACTCAAATAATCATTCATTACAATGCAGAAGAGCATCTGTGAGACTTGAAGCAGATGGTTTCCTGAAGTGGTTTACTGACGACTTCACTGTACTCAAATGGCTTCCACAGTCACCAGATCTCAATCCAATGGAGCACCTTTGAGAGGTGGTGGAACAGGAGATTGGCATCATGGATGTGCAGTTGACAAAGCTGCAGCAAGTGTGTGATGCTATCATGTCAGTATGAGGAGTCTATGCCATAAGAATTATGGCAAGGCAAAAGGGGGTCCAACCCAGTACCAGCAAGGTGTACCTAATGAAGTGTGTTGCCCAAGGAGATATTTCACTAAAAAGTAAAATCAAAGATGAATAAACCTACTGGTGATATAATCCAACAGATTCATATTGTGACATTGAGACAGGGCTGGATCAGCTTTGCAAACTTTATATGAAGTAGTTAAAATTACACCAGCTGCCATAATAAAATGCTCCCTGAACACTGGTCAATCAAAAGTATTTTTCTTATAAAGAGTACTTTTGATGCTTTATATGTATTTTCCTGATAAAACTTCTCCCACTATCTGTGTGTTTCACACAGTACATTATAAACTGTGGCATAGAGGTATGTACAGGGTAATAATACTACAACTATACAATCTAATTTTTAGTATTCGTGTCATGTGTAAATTTTGCCCGCAACTATGGTTCTTATCATTTGTTAGATTGTGTTGTGGTTATATAAGGTCAGCGTGGGTCAGAGTTCAGCATTCAGGACTAGTAATTCACACTAACTTCACAGGAGACACACAAGGAATTGCAGTACTCACTGTGTTAACCTTAAAAGGGCTAAAATCCTCGTTTGTCTGTTTACAGTCACATTGCATCCATTGTCTCATTTCCTGTTAAACTTTGACATTATGTGACTCACTGATAAAAAAAGATTTCACAGTATGGCATCATCTCCCGCTTAGCAGAAAAGTACAAAATATACAGCAGCAGGGGCGGTTCTAGGGGCGGGGCCACAGGGGCATTGGCCCCATCTGAAATCTGATTGGCCCCCTGAAGTGCCCCTGTCCTATCACTCATCTGTCCTTTGTCCGAGAACGAGGATCAAATTATAGGTGGATGCAATTTCGTGCCGAAACACCAGTAGCGCTAATGAGCCAAATAGGAATGTCCAGCGTGAATAAAGCTTACAGAAGAAAAAGAAGATTTGCACGATCTCGTGGAGAAAGTTTTTTTAACCAACAACTGGTGCTAGTTTGAGGAGTTTGTTGATAATGATAGGTCATAAATCCCTTTTTACTCACAGCTGTCACACAGCGTAAGTCTGATAAACATTAAAGTAAGAAGTAAAGTTAGTTAATAGTAATGTTAACTGAGGCTCTACTTGTGTTTGGACATGAATGTTAGCATTTTACTAATTCATGTACTTCTTTGTAATTTGCATTTGTGTGTTAACATTAACTATAATGTTTGGCAGTGACAGAGAAGAATACAAAAAGAAAGGGTCAGTCTCAAGAGGGGATTCAGCAGTTTTTGAGCGAAAGAGTGAGTCTGCCAGCTGAAAATGAGCAGGGTGAGAGGAGGGAGAGAGCAGCAGGACACAGTAGACCAGAGGCTGGTCCAGAGCAGAGCACATTCAGTCCCTTTCATCAGGTCAGAAATCATTTAGATAGAGCAACAACAGTTAATGCTGTAATGTATGAAATGTCTGATATTGTTATTTAGTGAAACAGCATATAAGTTCACTGTAGGGGTTGCATGAACTAGTCGACTTGTCGAGTAGTCGATTCTAGGAAATCTCGCGAGTTTTTAAATTTCACGTCGACTAGTCGCAGTCACGTGACTGCTGGCGACAAAATGGATTCCAAACAGATGGAAGGCCGAGTCTTCGCAAACAGCTAGAAAATCAACAGTGTATAAGTATTTTACTCTTCTGGTTCAACTACTGTTACATGCCAAATCTGCAAAGCTGTGCTGAAGTACAACAAAAGTACGACCGTGATGCACAGTCACTTGAAAGGATTTTGAGCACCTTTTTGGGCCACATTACCAGAGTGACAGGAGATCAGCAGCACACTTCTCCACTGCTGCAGAAGAGGTCCATGATTTTTTTTTTTTTTTTTTTTTGTTACCGCAGATTCCCATCATGGCGAACCCACTGGAGTGGTGGGCCAGCAATCAGGACAGATTATCCCATTTGGCAAAACTCAGCAGAAGGTATTTAGCTGTTCAGGTGTTGTGCGAAATTCTGTTTCCCCGTGAAAATCTGTTCCCCCTGTGTCGGGAGTACGAACTGCAGGCAGAGAGGCGGATCCGACCGTCTTCACGGCGCATCTGATCCATTTCTCGGTAAAATGACACTGTAAAAGACTTGCTGGTAAATTAATTTGTTCCCATGTCATGGAGGGGGAACACAATATTTTGGATGGCTGAAATATTTGGTTCCCCCCCGAGTAACTTTGGCAAATAAAGAGCAAATGTTTTCATATTCACAGGAGTTGTTGTTCTTGATGAGAGACTGTAAAAGACTTTTACCGAGAAATCGATCAGAAGCGCCGTTAAGACTGTCGGATCCGCCTCTCTGGCTGCGCTCTCCCGACACAGAGGGAACAGATTCTCATGGGGAACAGAATTTGGCACAACAAATGTTTTATCTGTGAATACCCTTATGAAAATCCACTATGGTTAACTATGGTTTTTATGCAGTGCATAAAAACCATAGTTAACCATAGTGGATTTTCGCAAGGGTATGGGTAATAAATCCTGTAAGTTACTGCAAAGCATGTGTCTCCAGTTCGTATGACATCATAGCGACTAGTCGCTGTCGACTCGACTTTTATCATGTTGACTTCGACCTTAAAAAATCTTAAGTCATGCAACCCCTAGTTCACTGAATTCTTACACCTCATGTTAAGATTTACTGTAACTTTAATGTAATGGGTTTAATTTTTATTGCTCTGTATATCACCACATCTACCACAATTACTTGGCCCCTCTATGAACACTGTGGCCCCTTGATGGCCCCTTACTCAGAAAAATCCTAGATCCGCCACTGTACAGAAGACGGACTTTTTATTGTGAACAGTGTTTCGTTTTTAATCATCTTAGTAAAATTTTACATCAGAGCATCATCACCACAACAGTGACACATTTTTCCTTTTCAAACATGTTAATGTGACAGTCATAAGGTCTGTGGTTTAGATAGATAGATAGAACCTGTATTGGCAAACAGTTTCCATATCCTCTCCCAAGATGTTAAGATTCAAGATTCAAGAAGTTTGTCATGTACACCGCAAAACACTGTGGTTATGCTGAGCAATGAAATTCTTACTTGCGACTGCCTTACAAACAATTGAAATAAGCAACTAAGTTAAAATAAAATTTAAGAACTAGTATATTAGGAAAGTAAAAGTAGAAAATAAAAATAAATAAATAAGTAATAAATAAATAATAATGAGCTTAGTCGCAGTTTTATGCTTCCGGAAGTCAACCACCATCTCCTTGGTCTTGCTGACATTGAGGAGGAGGTGATTTCTGCTGGACCACTCCACAAAGCTTCTCACCAGCTCCCTGTACTCCAACTCCTCCCCACACCCAACCACTGCAGTGTCATCAGAGAACTTCTGCAGGTGGCATGTTTCACTGTTGTACTGAAAATCTGAGGTGTGCAAGGTAAACAGAAATGGAGATAGGACTCTCCCCCCGCAGTGTCCCAGTATTACTAACCACCACATCAGACAGGGTCCCCCCCAGCCACAGTCACACTCAAACCCAGGATGGAGGAGGAAGAGGAGTGGTGGATTGTTCCGATGGTCCGAGGAAGGCCGTTTCTCAATATGCATTCTTGTGCGGACTTGTGTACTCGTGAACTTGTGAAACGTCATCACTCTCAGCCCAAGTACTGTTCCAAACCTAAGTACGCATAAAGGCTGTGTCCAAATTCAGGGGCCGCATCCTTCGAAGGCGGCATTTGTAGGTCGATTACGTCACAGCGAGGCGACGAAGGCTGTCCAAATTCTTTTTTTTTTTTTTTTTTTTTTTTTTTTTTTTTTGTAGGCTGTCCAAATTCGAAGGCTCATCCAAATGCGGTCGACGAATGCGTCCTTCTTTTCTCGAATTTGAAGGATGGGTCCGGTGTATCCTTCGTGGCCTACCTTATCCCATGATTCATTGCGCATCAAAACTCAAACAAAAATGGCGGAAGATAGCGGCCAAAAAGTTTGAAAAATAACTGTTTCTGTGACATAAAATAAACTTTTAAGATGTTTTCAGGCGAGAATGTAAACGTGTAAACCTCAAATATCAGCTTGTTTTTATCAAGATATCATTTAATAAAAAGTGCTCCGCTGTTTTCGAAGCTGTCCGTTGCAGCTGCTCTACCAGCAACTCGCCTTGCTAGCTGTCAGCTGACCGGTGTTGCACAACACCGGCACATCGTTTCAAAACTCCCGCTGGTTTTCACTGCTGTGTGGAAGTTAAACACAGATATAATACACTCAGATTATCTCTAACGGCTGATGTTTGGTTTATTTAGGCGTTTCAATTGTTCCTGTGCAAATCAATAAAACTGATTAAAAAATATTTTACTCAGGAAGGAACACAAGAGCCTTTTCACCGGGAATGGGAACATCGCATCGGCACGCTGATGCTGTTTATGGAGATCGTGAAGACTGATGACAGGCCTGCTCCAGAAATGATCAAATTCTATGTTTTAAAGTGTTAATATTTATTTGACTGTATTCTAAACAAATGTCTGTTGCAAGTGGTGGAAGTGTTCTGGAATAAAAATAATATAATTTTAATATTTGACCTGTTTTTGTAAAGTAAGCAGCAGAGCTGTGTATACATGTTTTTATTCAGAGATGAAGTTTTTAAAATCAAGCAGTCAGTAAATTTAAGCTGGAAGGCAATAGAAATACTGGAGCTGAGCTGTGATGTCATCAAGTGCGCTGGTGTTCCAATTGAGAAATAATCCCCCGTACTTGGGAAGTCTGTACTTGTCAAGTCCGTACTCGACAAGTACGAACTTGTCAAGTACGCAAGTTCATATTTGCGTACTTGAGGTTTGAGAAACTGCCTTTTTAGGATTGGTGCTGTGTGAAGAGGGGCAACAGAGGCCTCCACACTTCTTTGATGTTATTCACCTGGAATTTGGTCTCTAGCTTGTCCCTGTATACATCTTTACACCTTCTCAGCCCAGCCTTCAGTTCACACTGTATCCATCTCAACTCGTCCTTGTTCCCAGACCTGAAGACCCTCTACTTTTCATTCAGTAGGGCCTTCAGGTCACTAGTGATCCAGGGCTTGCTGTTGGGAAAACAGTGCACAGTTCTGTTTGGGATAATGCTGTCCTCACAGAAATTTATAAAGTCTGTGATGCAGTTGATGTCATCCCCATGTGGATCACAGTTTAATCAGTGTTTCAGTTCACATCCTCAGAAGTGCAAATGCAAGCTGTACAGAGGTTAATGGTCTGAAACTAAAACCACAGACAATAGTTTAAAAAAAATGCTGTTTCCCATGGACACGCTGAGTGAGGTCATAGAAATACTTTTATTATCTACAGTGTAAAGTCTGTTTGCATGATGCAAAGTGAGAACCTGTATTGGCAGCATAACAGACAGCAAAGAGGCAGCAGATGTACACACTTGTCTTTCCAGCTAACAAAATAAACAGTCTTAACTACAGCTCTGGCTTCTTGCTGTAGGTGCATCTATCATGACCCTGAGCGGAGTTTAGTACTCTTGTTTAACATTAGGATTTTGGGATGTGTTCCATTATTGTTCTCAGTTTTTATTTGTGGTTGAACTTTAGAATAACATTTGTTTTTGATCGTTCCAGGATCTTGAGCTTCTTTGAGTTTTGAATTGACCAAACGACCAAACCACTAATGAACCAACCAACACACAGCTAGCTTTATTGATCCCACCAGGAAAATTGAGTTGTAAAGCAGCATGTATTTAAAGCCAATAACAGAGAATAGAGACTATATTAACTATACAGGATTAGCACTATAGAAATAAAGAATTAAAAATCTTCTATACATATATACAGAATATATAAATGCACCAGTATGATAGCATGTGATCCAGTTTTAACAGCAGCAGCAGCAAAAAAAACAAAAAACAGTTTATGCAAAAAAACAACATGACAACATTATGCAATCATCAAACAGCTTTGGCTTTACCACTGTTTCGTTTTTAATCATCTTAGTAAAATTTTACGTCAGAGCATCATCAAAACAGTGACACATTTTTTCCATTTCAAACATGTTTCCTGTTAATGTGAATGTGGTTTAATCAGTGTTTCCGTTCACATCCTCAGAAGTGCAAATGCAAGCTGTACAGAGGTTAATGATCTGAAACTAAAACCACAGACAATAGTTTTAAAAGATTTTGCTTCCCGTGGACGCACTGAGTGAGGCCATAGAAATACTTTTATTATCTACAGTGTAAAGTCTGTTTGGTGGCTATATTAACTATACAGGATTAGCAATGCACCAATATTATGCAACATGCAATAAAAACCAAAAACACAACAGGATTGTGCAATGAGCAGCATTGGGGCAAGTGTGGGTTTAAGGTGGATATTATGCGTGAGTATGTATGTGTGTAATCCAGGTGTGAAACCCGGCAACTAGGTGAAATCAGTAAGAGAGAGAATCCGTTTATTTTATTCGGTTACATCAGCAGCATTTTAAATAACTTGAAAGCATCCTCAGTTCACAGGTCACATAATCCCATGTTGGGGGTCAGGGGGTACCTAACCTCCTCAACAGGCAATCGGGAGCTACAGGCCACGTTCAGCCTGTCAGCTCGGAGGCAACAGTTTTAACATTAACAGTTTTTTTTTTTTGTTTGTTTGTTTTTACCTCTATTACCCACATAATCAAAAGCAGATGAATGAATGAACCACACAAAATCAAGTTAAGGTGTTTTTATTTCCATTCTTGGCAGTGAATATACCCATGCAGACACTGTTGCAAAACAGCCAAGATGCCTTCACAAATAGCTGAAATGACAAAGGTTTTGAACAGCAGGGGGCGTATGTGTACACGAACCCTTGGGAAATTCTTTTGAACCTTCTTTTGAACCTATTGGATAGAAAGCTTCATGAGGCTTCATCCGTCCATCACTGGCCTGTCACGTCTTTTGCTTCTTAATTCTCCTGTTGCTTTAGAGGGATTATGACAGGGCTGCCTAACCTGCTAATATATTGGCAACCTGCTAATATATTAGCAGGTTATGACATGAAATGGAAAATACAGTTACTGTTAACATTTACACAAGCTGCACCACTTTGTTCATTATGTTGAAGTATTTTGGTCCTCTCCTCCAACATTCCACACAGCCTGCAAACTGTGACAGCATCTCTACTTTCTGAGGCTAATTAAGCTGGCAATCAGTAATATTTGTTGCAAAGTAGATGTGCTTGGGAGTCTAGAAGTATTTCTACTAATGTTTATTCTTTGTCTTTACTATCATGATGGAAATTAGTTACCAAACAAACATCTTCAAAATTAAAACTTTTCCACAATTAGCAGGATATTAATCAGCACAGTCTGTAAGGAAGAAAACACATGGAGTTGTTGTGTATTAAAAGGAAGAAGTAAAGTAACTTTTCAGCTTAAGATTAATGTAAAAGAATTGGTTTATAAATGGGAAAGCAACAGTCTCCAGTATCTAGATAAGTTTTATCATTCATCTAGACCAGGGCTCTTCAACTCCAGGCCTGGAGGGCAGGTGTCCTGCAGCTTTTAGATGTGTCCCTGATCCAACACACCTGAGTCAAATGGCTGAATTACCTCCTCAGTAATGACTTCTATATTTGATTCAGGTGTGTTGAAGCAGAGACACATCTAAAACCTGCAGGACAGGGGCTCTCGAGGCCTGGAGTTGAAGAGCCCTGATCTAGACACTAGTGATTCACACCATACACTTCCCATTATCAATTAAGTAATCAAATGAATTTATTGCAATTGCAAGTCAAAACACGTTTCCTTTTCTTTTTTGCAAAAAAAAAAAAAAAAAAAAAATTAATTAATTAATGATGGCTTCTTCCAGCTGAATAATACACCATGTCACAAAGCTGGTTACTCAAACATGACAATGAGTTCACTGTACTCAGATGTGTGCTTAAAGCACATGCACAAAACTCTGCCTACCAAAAGTCTCATGGTGTGCAGGTCCTCAGGGTCCAGGGCTGAATGAGAGGACCAGACCCAAAGGACTGACCCAGCTGTGGTGTTTATCGGCTCTTTTCAACAACTCAACCCTTCAACTCTCCCATTTAGTTGGTGAAAGAAAGTAAACAGAGAAGAAGGAGGCATGAAAGGATTTGGAGAGGCCAGAGTCTGCAGTTTTTATTTGAAACCACTCGAGGGCGCTCTCCCCCTTCAAGGCAACTGAAATCAATTTTCAAAGACATAATTAACAGTCTGCAGAAAACATGAACAGAGGCATATGTCCAAAATCAAAATACAAGCTGTAGGTGACTGTGAGCTCTTTCCAAACAGATGCAAACATCTAAAAACAACAAAATGTAGGTCATGCTTTAGATGCTCTTATTATGTAACCACTTCATGCTTTGATATTTTTTCTGTACTGCCTCGAGCACAAAGGTTTGTTGATATCAGTAACATTTTGTAAACACAGGAGTAAGATGTTGCAGAGTTGTGTTTCTATTATCAAGAACTAGAAGATGTTAAATCTAAAAACACTGTAATAATATAGCACATGATGTAAAAGATCTTTAATTCATAGCACCAAAATTGGTGCGCTGGCTGGGTTATTAACTTATCAAATTAAAAACATAAAAATAGGACACCATCCTCTTGATTCATTTTAGTATAAAAGCCCTGTTACACACACAGGGGCTCATCCATCCTGCTTGGATGATGGACAGAAACTCGTTATTATTCAGTTCATCCCACTGAGGTCAGGCAATGTGATTTTGAAAAGAAGCCTTTATTAAAGCAAACACCTGTTTACAGTCCACTCCTTGTACCTGACCATTTTCAGAGGAATATTTTTTTGTTTGTTAAGCCACTTAAAACTGACCTATGAATCATTCAAGGATTACAAAGACACCTAACTTAATGGATGAATCAGTGCTGTCTGCATATAACAGGCAACTTGGCAAAGAACCAATTTTAAATTTTGTCCTTAGACACTCTGTTACTAGCAGCCTGCCGCAAAAAAACCCATCATTTGCTCCCATTTCTTTAACTGAAATTATGAAAAATGGCAAAGATAACACAATTCAACAGATATAAAATAATAGCTCTTAGCTGAAACTTTGCATATCTCAGCATGGTGTGCAGCGTGTCCTCAAACAATCTGCAAAAACTGAACAAGTGGAGGACAAAAGAAGTGTCAGGTCTAAAAATGACCCACAGCAGATGAATAGCATCTAAAAGTCATGAACTTAAGAAATAGGAAAAAAATCCAGCAAAGACCTGACATGGGAGCTGAGAGCTGGCTCTTCAGATGATCTATTTACTGTTCACCGAAGCCTCACAGAAATGGTCTCAGTGGAAAAGTGACTGTCAAGAAGTCATTGTTAAAGAAAGGAAACAGCGAGAAAAGACTGAGGTATGCTAAATTACACACGAACTGGACTGAAAATCAGTGGCAACAGGTCTCATAGAGGGATGAATTTAGAAATGTATTGTTCAAGTAATTGTCAGTATGTACAGAGGAGGTCATAAAAGAGGTATAACACTGAGTGTCTACAGCCATCTGTGAAACACAGTGAAGGCTCTGTCATGGTTTGGGGCTACATATAAGCCACTGGTGTTGGAGATCTCGTCAAAACAGATCGAATTATGAACTGTGTAATGCCATCTGGAAAATGTCTGACTGGCAATGGCTTCATTTTTCAGCAATGACAATGATCCCAATCACACTGCCAATGCAGTAAAAGCATACCTGGATAGAAAAACCCACAATGAAACACCATCAGTCATGGATTGGCCTCTCCAGAGCCCGGACCTCAACGTTATTGAAGCAGTGTGGGATCATCTTGACGAGAGCACACACACACAAAAAAAGAGGAGACCAACATTCAAAGAAGAGCTTTGAATGTCTTTCAAGGAGCCTGGAGAACTATTCCTGAAGGATACTTAAAGAAATTACAAGAAAGCTGCCTACGAAAGTTCAGGCTGTGTTGGAGGATAAAGCTGGTCATAACAAACATTGACTTCTGTTTAGTTACGTGAGCTTGAGTCTACAGTAGACATAGGGAGCTTTTTAAATATTTGTGATTTGCAGTCAGCAGCAGAAGCTGCTGTACCAGCTCTTATTTTGAAAGTTCCAACAGGAAGCTCTTACCGTGAGCTATCGCAGTTTTCGGCCCCTCCTTCAGCGGAGCATCTTCTGTTCCTCTCGCACACTGACGGACATACACAGCTGATCCTTCTCTGGTGCAGCGGAGGAGAGGACAGCACATCGCCCCCGGACGCAGCCGCGGACACGACCCGGGGATGGCGTCGCTCGGTGTGGGGCTCCATCACGTCCGCAAGCGGGGAGCAGGCAGGAGCGCCGCGGTGGAGAGGAAAAACCTGCTGACCGTGTGCAGGTGGGGATTCCTCATGCTCCCCCGTGCTTTAATGACAGGGAGGATGAAGCAGCGTCTGAATTCATGACGGCAGATCAGTTAATGCATTTATTTAAGGTTAGCTTCAAAGGGAGCAGGATTATAGTCCTGCTTTACTAAAACTGTGACCTAATGTGCACAGAGAGATGAAGGAAAAACGAGTAACTCGCTATCTTTTGTCTGTTATGATTCTTATGATGCTTATTTTGCACAGCATTACATTTTTCTCAAACACTCACCCACCTAACAGCAGCTTTCACAAGCCTTCATTAAACATTCATGGCATCGCAGAGTTCAAGCCAGAAATTCATAAATTACCCGCTAAACAAATCATTTAAACACAAAAATTTCTTGGTACATTTACGGTTCTTTAAATTCTTGTTACCCTTACATATAAAAAGTAACTTTGCAAGCATTTTCATGAATGTGGATCATGCAGTAAACAGTCTTCCAAACAACATATGCATAAAATGAATTCCCTGAAAACATTTCTGAACCATTTGATGGTGAATGTGGGGAGAATATAAGCTCGGTCGATGCTCAGGTGTGCACACATGTCACCTGTCAGTTTCTCTGTCAACTGTAGTGAAAAACACTCTGCTCCAGGTATTGATTTGTGGTCCTTTTGGTGGTGCTGGTAGCTGTCAGTTACTGACTGATAGTCCCTGTGGTGTTTTTTGAGGCAGAGAAGTGAGATGCGGAGGTGTCTGTATTTTGGCACCAAGGAAGTGTAACAGCTCAGAAAACAGACGGACTAAAAACAGTGTCTGCTCAGTCTTCTTCTGAGAGGGGGAACAAATCTGGCTACAAAATGATCAGCAGTGTTTTGAAGCTTCAGGAGTGTCAGGTGCAGCTGCACACTTTCAGGCACTGGTCACTTGAAACGGATATCAAAGGAAAGTAATCAGACAGCTCTTCTCTTCCCAGCTCGTCCTGCCTCCGCAACAGCCATCATCTCACTGATGGCACAAACGCAGGAGAGAAAGGAGAGGATATTTAAAACGAGAACAAGGACTGAGAGAAATCATGAACAAAATCCTGCCAGTTATGGATTAATTATTTGGCTTTTCAAGCAGAAATGATACAGTGATTTGGCTTTCAAGGACTGCTGTTTGCACTAAAATCAGCAATTTGAACATGCCGCATTGGCTTCATTGTTGCTTTATTTTATTTTTCTGATCTTCTATAAACAGAATGATCAACCAAGGAAAGAAAACGGTAGACTAATGTATCGTTTGCATCTAAATAAATCTACTGTGTCTATATAAATGCAGTAAATGTACAGATAAGCCAAAGAAAGTATGCCCTTGGCTTGAAATCTCTCTATTTTAGATGCTCTGTTCTCTTCTACATAATAATGTGTTACTCACCACTCTGCTTTCGGCACCAGCGGTAGATGAGAAAATGGTAAGGGTCAAAACAAATAAAGCAAAGTAAACAGAGCTCATCAGACATTCTGCAGCTTTTAGTGTTTGGACTCCATGTTTGTCCTGAGACTGTAAACATCAGCTTTATATTTGTTTATGCTCTCATTCAAGTTTTACCTGTTGCATTTACCAGTATAGTTAAAATTCACATTCACACCTACAGCCAATTTAGATTCACCAACTAACCTAACCTGCATGTCTCTGGACTGTGGGAGGAAGTGGAGAGAACCCATCCAGACACAGGGGGAAAAAAAAAAAATGCAAAATCCACACTGAAAGGCCCCAGCTGGCCAGTGGACTCAAACCCAGGACCCTTTTACTGTGAGGTGATGGTACTGATCACTGCAATCACTGTGCTGCCAGCAGAAGCAGAAAGGAGAAAAACATTTTAAATGATCCCTGTTCCCAAATGATGTGTGTGGATGCAGTGTGAGTTTGCCAGAAACACTGTGGTGTTATTTTTTTTTTAATGCTTTAAATGCCAGCTGCAGACTGCTTGAAAGTGTTTCTAGATCTATTTTTACAGATTTAAATGCACCTCACACCCACACAGGTGTTTTCACTTATTCTACCTGATTGGATTTTTTTCTCAGGTTGAGGCAGAGCTATGCTGGGGATGTGCTCAGGCTGTCACATGGCTGCTGAAAGGTAAACGTAATGTGCACAGATGTTACAGCAGTCATCATAGAAGAGTGGCAAACAGGCAGGTTTGGGCCTGAAAACGCTGCTAAAATGGTGAATAAACAAAATGGCAGTGTTTGCATATAGTGTCACCCAACAATTAATTTTTGCTTTGTATAAACTGAAAGCTCAGCAGAAGAGAAAGTGAAGCAATGCTTTGTAAGAACCTGCGCACGGCCATCTATCTGACCACACGGTTTCCTGAATGCAAGCTGAATACTTTGAAAAGAACATTTTCACAGGACTCTGTGCAATCCTGTGAAAAACTAAATACACTCTCACTGCATCCACAGGAAATAAGAGGCTAAGTACCAGCCAGGCCACAGTTAGCATGTTAAATGTTAAAGTTCATGAAAGCATGATTAGGAAAAGACTGAACAAGTATGGCTTGTTTGGAAGGGCTGCCAGGAGAACGCCTCTTCTCTCTAAAAAGAACATGGCTGCATGGCTTAGGTTTGCAAAGTTACATCTGAACAAACCTCAAGATGTCTAGAACAATGTCCTCTGGACACACAAGAGCAAAGTGGAGCATTGAACCATGTCTGGTCCAAGCACAGCATATCTGAACAAACACCTCATACCAACTGTCAAGCACAGCAGTGGAAGAGGTGATGATTTGGGCTTGTTTTGCAACATCAGGACCTGGACATCTTACAGTCATTGACCATGAACTCCTCTGTTTACCAAAGTATTCTAGAGTCAAATGTGAGGCCATCTGTCTGACAGCTAAAGCTTGGCTGAAACTGGGTCATGCAACAGAACAGTGATCGGAAGCGTAACAGCAAATCTACAACAGAACGGCTGAAAAAGAAAAGAATCGGGGTGCTGCAATGACCCAGTCAAAGTCCAGACCTCAACCTGATTGAAATGCTGTGGCAGGACCTTAAGACAGCTGTGTAAAAATGAATGCTCACAAACCTCAATGAACTGAAGCAACGTTGTAAAGAAGAGCGGGTCAAAATTCCTCCACAATGACGTGAGAGACTGACAAAGTCACACAAGAAACAATTATTTCAAGTTACTGCTGCTACAGGTGATTATACAGGGGAGTACTTAGTTGTTCACAGGACTGCACAGATCCCTGTGAGAACTCGTCACATCACGAGTAACTTTTTTTATTCACAAAGATTGGCATTAAAATGCAGCCGACCATGGGTTATTCTAAGTGTCAGTGCTGCAAGAAGTTATAACTGACAGGATAAGTGATGCACAGAAAGATGACTGAAAGGCCTTTCATGAGCTGGGCTGCTTTTCATGGTCCCTGAAACTTAAAATACACGATGTGTGATGAACTTAAGGCTTTACTCCTGGAAATCCATCAGTTTTAACCTGCTTCCACAGTCACCCAGCTGCTAAGCAACGACAGGGAGAAAGTGAAGCAGAGTGTGATATGAAGTCAGATTACACACACACACACTGGCCGAGTTCATAAAAACACACACACAGTGACACATCGTGGCCTTCTCTATTAACTTTCCTTCCTGCGTAATCGGTTACAATCAAATTAGGCCGAGTTGGTCGACTGTCAGAGTGGGCTGCACATTATGGTTGGTTTCATCAGAGGAGATTAATCAAAGGCCTCGTTACAAGTACTGAGGACATGTGTTTACTTTCTTTGCCTTGTAATTGATGACAAATGTTAAGAATGGTTGTTAATTGAGATTTATTTGTTATCATGGGCTTTTGGGAGACTGTGCATTAACGATCCCGGGCTCTGGACTAGATCTCTGAAGAAGCCTCTTCTGACAGTGTGTGGTTGGAGTGTTTGCTTGTCTTTGACACTATTCTCTTTGGATCAGACAGCAACAAGAAAAGTGTTTTGCCACTGTGGATGTTTGGATGTCAGTGGAGAAAAGTGGGAGTTCATGTCTCACATGTAAACCTCCAGTGTTTTTATTGTTAGAGAAGGCTCAGAACGGTAAAAAGCAGGGACTGACCTACCCTAACTCTTAAGTACTTAATCGTTTAAATCGTTTAAGCCCCAAACAACAAGTCTTACAGGCCCCATAGAGTAGGTATCATTCTCCCCTACCTAGTAAATAACCTTTACCTTAAAAAGCTCTACCTGGAGTTTTTAATGCAAGATTTTCTCATACATTCACATTGACAGTCATGTAGCTCACCTTCTGGAGCTGAAATCCTTTTACAACTTTACAGGCAAAATTGGTGAAATTTCCCTTTCACATACAGGCCCAGTGATTAATTTTAATACCTGTCTGTTTTGGTTTTATGTTCAGGTTTTCAGTGAAGACTCTGCTGGACCGCTCCTGTTTTGAGACAATAGATGACTCATCTCCAGAGTTCATTAACTTCGTTTCCATTCTGGAGCACATCCTCAGTCATCGACTCAAAGGTGCACAACACTCGTCTCATCCGCACGCCACTGACAATCAAATCAAAGAAAAATTAAATCCTAGAGATGCCAGCTGTAAAATCATACACCCATTAGCAGAATTAGTTGTCATTTTGCTTGTATTTGATGAGCTGATGAGAGAGATACAGGAAGCAAAGGGAGAAATAAAAATGAGGATGATATATGCATGATGGACAGCAGAGGATGTTGTGGCTTTATGTGCCTCAACTTCTCAGGATGCTTCAATCTGCAAAAAAGTATACATTTGAAAATGCTTCCAGGTTTATGTAGAAATGAACATCTCAGTTATATTTTACCAGATTTGTATCAAGTACAGAGAGTATTATTAATTAACAGTATTTGGAGCTCTTTTTGTTAGAGCTGCCATCTCCAAACTACACATCATAGCTGGATGGCAGTGAGGCCTGCCTTGATGGATGGTTTGGAGATAGTAGCACTAACAAAAAAGACAGAGTTGGAGGTGGCAGAGCTGAAGATGAGAGTGGCGAGGCTGAGATGGCTTGGGCAAGTGGAGGGATAGTGGATATACTGGACAAAGGATGTTGATGATGTAGCTGCTGGGCAGGAGGAATAGAGAAAGACCATAGAGAAGATTCATGGATGTAGTGAAGGAGGACATACAGAGGGTTGGTATGATAGAAAAGGATGCTACAGATGGGGTGAGATCAGTGTCAGACGAGCCGCTGTAGCGACCTCTCAAGGGAGCAGCCAAAACTTTCTGACTTACTAAAAAGTAATTTAAGTCCTATAACAGCACAATTTACAACAATCAAATATAACATTATGACCGTCTGTCTAATATTGTGTTGGTTCCCCTTTTGCTGCCAAAACAGCCCTGACCTGTTGGGGCATGGACTCCACTAGTCCCCTGAAGGTGTGCTGTGGTATCTGCACCAAGATGTTAGCAACAGATACTTTTAGTCCTGTAAGTTGTGAGGTGGGGCCTCCATGGATCAGACTTGTGTCTCCAGCACATCTCACAGATGCTCGACTGGATTGAGATCTGGGGAATTTGGAGGCCAAGTGAACACCTCAAACTCATGATTCATTAGAGTGGGCCACCTTCTTCCATTGCTCTGTGGTCCATTTTTGATGCTGACGTGCCCATTGTTGGTTCTTTTGGTGGGTGACGAGGGTCAGCATGGGTACCCTGAGTGGTCTGTGGCTATGCAGCCCCATACACAACTGTGATCCACTCTGTATTCTGACACCTTTCTTTCAGTACCAGCATGAACTGTACCAGCAATTTCAGCTACGGTAGCTCATCTGTTGAATTGGACCACATGGGCCAGCCTTCGCCCTCCACTTGCATCAGTGAGCCTCGGCCACCCATGACCCTGTTGCTGGTTCATTGCTGTTCCCTCCTTGGACCACTTTTGATAGATACTGACCACTGTAGAGTGGGAACACCTCACAGGAGCTGCAGTTTTGGACATGTTCTGACCCAGTCGTTTGGCCATCACAATTTGACCCTTGTCAAACTCGCTCAAATCCTTAAGCTTGTCCATTTTTCCTGTTTCTAACACATCAACTTTGAAGACAAAATATTCACTTGCTCCATAATATTTTCCACCCACTAACAGGTTCCACGATGAAGAGATAATCAATGTTATTCACCTCATCTGTCAGCGGTCATAATGTTATACTTAATCGGTGTATGTCACTGTATATTTAAGAGTGACAGAGGTTGTTTATTGCAGTTTTTAAACTAGAGATGATCTTTAAAATCAGGTGTAGTGCTATTGAAACAGTCTTCAAAGTCAAAGCTCAGCCACAACCCAGGCAAATCAGCTGTTATTCTTTTACACATATGTGTAGCGCGTGCTATACTATAGCTCTGCTGTGCGATTGAATGCCACCTCAACTGTAACTCGTGCTCCATCAGACTTGATCAGATCTGTCTGCTCCATTCTCTGCTGCTCTCCCGACCTCCAGCTTTCCATGGGGTCCCAAAACAGAGTCATAGCGTCAAACAAAACTTACTGCAGATGGAAATATCGGCCTTGTTCTGACTGTTGTGGTCTTGACTGAAATTCAGATCAATATGAATGCAGATGCATGCTTGTACAAATCTTTGTCTCCCCCCCCCCCTCAGGTCAGACATCTTGGTTTGGCTATGAGACTCCTCGGAGTTTCTGGGATTACATAAAAGCTGCCTGCAGTAAAGTACCTCATAACTGCATCCGAAGCATTGAGAGCATGGAAAATGTGCGATCATCGAGAGCGAAGGTAATAATAAAAGTGTCTTTTGATCTGATTTGATTACTTTGAAGCAGCAGTTTTCACAAAAACAGACTTAGCAAACTGCAAGATTTAAGCCAAAGCTGGAGTATCGTGACCTGCAGCGCACACACTGTAGAATCAGTTTATCATCATTTTATGATTTTTGCTCTGATTTCCACAGTCTCACTGTCTTCTTGGAAAAAAGAACAAAGGGCCAGAGACCAAACAGCTGCAAGGCTAATGGCCACATATTTTACAGGCATTTTCAGTCCCAGTACTCCCTGAACAATAACTCTGGGCTTTTGATTTAATTGAACCATCAAAAACACTTGGGAATATTTCATGTGGTTTCTATGTGGCAGGTCATTAGCAGCTATTTAATGACATTCCCTCTGAGACAGTGTACATAATGGCATGTTTAGATGTGTAACTGGTCGTTTAATTGGATGAGAGGCGCTTCCACTAACAGCTGAGTGCCACCTGTTTGTCTCTGCAGGGGAGGGCGTGGATCAGAGTCGTCCTGATGGAGAAAAGACTTTCAGAGTACATCACATTCACACTGAGGGACTTCAGAACCAGCAGGTCGAAATGAGCAGTCACCCTCAACCCAGTTATAGTTGTTTTATCAAAACTTTAACTGATATCTGTGTACTGCGCATTACTACAAGACACCTGTTATCACACATCTCCCAGCTGCACCTGTGCGCTCTGAGCTGAAAGTCTTACTGACGTGTGTTGACTGTAGGAGGTTTTACGAGGATGGAGCGATCATGCTGGGAGAGGAAGGCGGGCTGTTAGCGGACACGCTCATCGGACTCAACACCATCGACTTCAGGTACTCGTCACGATGTTCTGAAATTAGAAATATGATGTCTGAAAACTACAAAAATAATTAGTACAGCGGATTAGTTGCAGTTTAACCAGCATCTTTCAAAATGTAAAAAAAAAAGCTCGAAAATGTGCATACTGGTAGAATTTTCTATGCTCTTTCATTTAAAAACATTTTACGTACACTTTTCCATCTTCACAGCATAACCTTCATGTGCACTACTTACAATTTTTCCAAATTCTCACTCCTGATGTAGTACACAAACTATTTAGTGAGACTGTTAACACCAGATTCCCAATAAATTTTGCATGCTCAAAATGATAAATAAAAACTTCAATAAATACCAAATGATGCAATATGAAATATGGATTTGCCACACATGTTTCATCCTCTTAGATGGTAATGATCATCATCTTATCTGCCATCATCATGGAAGGAGTGGCCCTAACTTAACATCAGTAACACAGTCAATCCTATGACATATTATCATGCTTTTTATGGCCATGGATACTGCTGACCATGCAATCGTAACATTCCTGATGGTGAACTAGATTAATTTGTCATGTATATGACTGTTTGTGAGCCTCTTTGATCTCTCAGTTGAGAAATCAAAGTTTCTCAGTTTGTGTAAAACTGCCAAAAAGTGACAAGAAAACCTTTAACATTTTCTTTCTGTACTTCACACATTACAACATTGCAACACTTGATGGATTTTGAGCTAAATGAGCTACTGCATCACAAGCCACAAGAGACCAAGTTCCTCAGAACTACAGTGCTGTGCAAAAATCTAATTTCTTTGTATTTTGCTAGATAAATGGGAGAAAAAGGTGCAGTGATTTACTGAAATGTGGAATAATACGATACAGTATATAAGGCAAAAACAGAGTCTGTACAATTCTGACAAGCTTGAAAGTTAATATTTGGTATGATCACCTTTATTCTTCAACACTGTCTGAACTCTCTTTGGCAGCTTTCTTGTCATTTCTTTAAGCAGTCTTCAGGAATAGTTCTCCAGGCTTCTGGAAGGACATTCAAAGCTCTTCTTTGGATGTTGGCTGCCTTTTGCTTTGTTCTGTCAAGATGATCCCATACTGCTTCAGTAATGTTGAGGTCTGGGTTCTGGGGAGGTCAGTCCATGATTGACAGTGTTTCACTGTGTTTTTGTCTATCCAGGTATGCTGTTACTGCATTGGCAGTGTGTTTGAGATCATTGCCATTGCTGATCTCAACACCACTGGCTGAAATGCCCCAAACCATGACAGAACCTCCACCATGTTTAAAAGATGGCTGTAGACACTCACTATTGTACCTCTCTTATGACCGTCTGTGTACATACTGACAATGATTTGAACCAAAATTTTTCAAATTTGGATTCATCACTCCATCAGACCTGTTGCCTCTGATTTTCTTGTGTAATTTGTCACACCTCAGTCTTTTTTTTAAAACTTGTTTCTCCTCCTTAAGAATGGCTCAGCGTGGTTTGCATTGTTTCTTCTGAAAAATTATTTATGATTTCCTAATTTATAACTAAATGAAACCATTATATGGGAAATTTGTAACATAAACCAAAATCCGTGTATTTGGCACAAAAAGTGCTTCATTAATTTGGATAAAATTAGAGATGAAAATCAGTAGCCCCTTCATCCTCCTGATGAAGGGGCTACTGATTGAAAAGTACAGTTCAGCTGATAGATCCAAGGAAGGCAGGAAGTGTTCATCCTCAGAAACCTGATGGAAATCAGAAGGAAATGATGAGTGTGGAGACTGCTGAATCTCTGAAGGAGCCGGCTTACATGCCATTGCGATTAAATTGCTGCATTTCAAACTGTCGCGTACTTTAAAAGACTTTTAATCTTTCATCTTGTTCTCTCTTAAGCTTCTGTCTAAAAGGTGAGGGTCTGGATGGCAGCTGCCCTGCTGTGATTGACTACACACCTTACCTGAAGTTCACTCAGAGGTAAGAGATCAAATAATCCACATCACACACAAACCTCTTGTAATGTCTCTGGTGTACTGTAGGTTTTATTAGGGTCTGAGTTGACAGTGTTAAGCTACAAAAGCGTGAAAATTCATGAAAACTGGTACACACATCATGGTGAATTGATATCAACAGATTATGCAGTATGGGTGCATTGTGTAGTCATATTTCTGTACACACATGAGTATGTATGATGTGAATACCTTGTATATATGCATTATATCTGGCTTTATTTGTTAACCATAGAAATTTTGTGTCTGTTCTAGGCTGTGGTTACCAAAAGGTATTTATAGACATGTTAAGGATAATCACAGAATATCAATCTATTACAGCATGCCTAAATTTCTTTTGAATTAACGAGTTAACATATTTTTGCTGGAATATATATGTATATAGCTTTACTAACCTAGGGGTGACTGAAAGTATAGGATAAGGGTATAGGTATAGGGCAAAATAGTTTTGCAGAAGGAAATAAGATGCCTGCCGAAGGGTTTTCTATTATGAAATAGGGCTGTAATGTTATCCTGACTTCTACATATATTTCATATTTTCATTAACTGTTTTGGGGGGGCAAAATTTCAAAAATGTGTCATTGTCAATTGTAGTATACCAGATAACATTACAGAGAAATTATTCACAAATGGATACAATTACCTAAATAGGCACACACACTTATTTATCATTACTTAAAACCCTTAAAGCCTGTCAACAAAGGCAGGAAATACACATTCAACCATGGAGATTTTAGAAGTTTTGAAATTGTTCAAAAATATCTTGCTTTCCAAAGTTTGCCTTCCAGAAGTGCTGCTTTCTTCACCAACATTATGACTTGTATAGTTTCAAGTATTTTGATAGTCTTTCATGCTCAAGTAACTGAATCAAGGTTTGAAAATATAAAATAGCTGGATAAAACTTTACATTCAGTTTGTCTTTTCACACTTTTCCACTGCAAATGGCCAAAATTATTCCCAGCAAGCATGGCTTTTTTTTTTATTAATTTCAATTTAAGTCAATAAAAAGATGGAAAAATAAATAAACAAAAATTCAGAAAATGTAAAAATCTACCTCCTCCTGCTATAGGTCCAGTAGCAGGGCCCTGTACTACAAAGCAGGATTTGCTGCACCAAATCTGCAGCTGAGAGAATAAAAAAACTATAACTGTCAGGAGCAGATTATGCTCAGAGTTTCTGTTTAAAGTCATCTGGAAGTGCCGCGAGTTCACTGAATATTTGAATCTAATGTGCAGCCATCACCTTAGAAATAAAGGGCACTGAGCGCGCACCCAGCAATAAAGTGATTAACTATAAGTAAAATGTGTATTTTATTGCTCTGTGTGCCTAATTGACCAGATTAGTGATTTTTCTGCAGCATTCATCTGTGTTACTTGGGTTTTACTGTTATATTTTAATGTTCTTTGTACATTTTTAATCACCATTCCATAATGTGTCTGATGTGGGTGGCATAGGGATCATTTTTTGTGGAAGAAAAGTCATGTGACCTGTGAAACGCCCCTTTTAGATTAGGTTAGATGCCAGTGCCACCCCCTCCATGTGAATGCGCAGGTTAAGTTAATGAATTAATAACCAGCTTCATGTGACCATTAACCCTGATTGCCGGTGTTTGGGTAATTCAATCCAGATAACGGGAAGAAACCTGGGTAGGTTGAACTGGCTTCGTAGTATAGGGCCCAGATGTAGAGGTTCTGTCTGATTGTTTACTTGGTCAGACATTTGTGTGATTCAGGAGTGTGACCTGCAATTATATTTAAATATTTATCCCATAAATATTTTTAATTATGAGTAAACAAATGAATGATTTTTTTTTTCAATCACTGGCACATGTAGCTCTTTCAGCTCCAGTGGATTGATCTTCTGTATTTACCCGTTGCCAAAGTAAATTATGTTATTGGAGCTCTAGTTATAGCGTGTGTGCGTGAAGTGTTTGACAACTCTGATTAGCTGCTTGACCTGAGTTTGTCAGGGAACAGATGTAAACTAAGCACCAGCCTATGCTGCCTTTGTGGAAAGGGGATGTTAGAATATCCCCAGTAAAATGGTGTCCAGCCTAATTGTTACCTGCAGTGGATGAAATTTTATTTATGTTTTTTTTTGTTTTTGTTGCTGTTGAAACACCAGTTTCTCCTGAAGACACTCCATGCCCTCACAGTTGTCCCAAATTAAAGTTTTGGAGTTTTAAGTGTCAAACTGGAAGCTGTTTTCTTTGTCAGAGAAACTAAGTAGTCTAAGTAAGTTAAGTCTCTTTAACATTTTTAACATTTCATCAAGTGGAAATGACTTCTAGATCATTTTTAGACACACTTCCCTATAAATTCAACACAAATGTCACAAAGCTTAATTAAGCACCATATTTAGACTGAGGAATAGTATGAGGATATGAGTTTGATGTTGCTTTGACTGCAACAAAGAAAAGAACAACACAGAACAGATAAAATAGTCACCTTAACACCTGTTTTTATAGGGCATAATTTCGTGTTAATAGTGTTAATAGTGTGCATAATTTGAGTTCCCATTTTCCTTGCAAAATCTGAAGCAATGAGGGGGTAGCTCAAGACTTTTTCACAGTACTGTACGTGAGCTTTGTAGTTGCATTTTTGTCTCCTGCAGAATTGCGTTGTTGAATGGTCGTGTATTTGCCTACCACTTCTGCACAGGAAGTCCATTAATGAGGTACGCATTGTTGTCCTGTGCAGCGCAGACAGCATCAGTAGTGATGAGGAGGAGATGAGGACTCTGGGGAGCAGCGGCAGTGAAAGCAGCACACCTGATAGAGCGGCCACTGCTGCTTCCATCTTCACTGAACAGAGCAACTTGGTCAGCAAGTGCAAACGTTTTGAGCAGAAGTATCGCATGGCGCTGGAGCAGAAGGTAACGTCAGTGGGTGTTTCATACAAGTGTTAATATGGGCTGACGGAGCAGGAAGGCAGTAAATGCCAGTGTGACATTTTCCTCTGTGTTTGCATTATAATTAGGAGCTTTGGTTTGTGTTTTTTTTTTTTTTTTTTTTGGCACAAACAAATATTCAGCTTTTTGTTATGTCTCGCATCTGGAATATATCTTTTGTGCCTTCTCTCTGCGGCTGTTCCGCATTCGTGGTTTGCTTCAAGTGAAAAGCAATTCAGATGTGCATGTGCAATGGATAAATAAACCTGACGTGAGTTTGTTTGCCTCAGGGTTACCTGGAAGAGCTGGTCCGTCTACGAGAGGCCCAGCTGTCAGAGGCCATGTCTCAAAATAAAGCCCTTCAGCAGAGCCTAACAGACGCCCACCTCTCCCACACGCTGGAGAAAGAGCAGCTTGAGTATATCATATTGGAACTACAAGACCAACTGTGAGCTCATTCGTGTGTGTGTGTGTTTTTTTTTTTGGTTTTTTTTGGGGGGGGGGTTGTTTTTTTTTAACCAGCGAGTGCATGTGAGATGCAGTAGCTCCAACTGTGAAGTTGACATTCAAGACACAGCGAGAAGCCTGAAGGTTGCAAGTGGTTTGTTTATGTTATTGAATCAATTGCAGTCGGTGCTTGCAACCGATTCCAAGTGCCACGGGGGTACTTTTGCAGTAGCACGGGGGTATGTGGAAAGATTAGTTTAGCTAATGAGAAAAAAACAGAAATGACAGTTTAATTAGAGAATTGAGTGGACCTGAATAGGTTTGAGGACAAAAGTTAACAGTTAGATAAAACTGATGGATAAGAGCCATGGTCCTGGGCAGTGACGTGCGGTGAGGGTCGTGACTGGTGAGGCACTGACGTCATCACATCAGATTTACAAACATATAGCTTATTCACCATTTGATTGGCAACAGTTGTTTTGTTTAACATTAACATAGTCTGAAGCAAACCTTTTAGCTCCGGTGTTGGTCTTCCTTTAATTATTATCTTCTGCTTCGATTGAAAGTCCAGTTTAGAAAATTCTTTCAGTTGAGTTATGTAATCTTCCATGTTGAACATAAGGCCAAGCAACAGGAAAAACTAACTGGCCTTGCTAACTGTTTATGGTAGCTTGCCGCCGAGGAGTCGTAGAGTCCCTGGGATCACCAGCGCCCCCTACCATGAGGCACGAGAACTGCGTGCCTCACCTAGTGTCTCTTCGCAGCAGTTTCATGATCGCTCAACACAAGAATGCATTACACACACATACAGTTGTTAATGAAAAAAACAACAAAAAAAACTGTGCATTATATACACCAGCTAAAATATAGAAATTTAGTTCATATAGTAAAAGTGCAATGAGACCGGAAAGTAATCCGGTCTCACTGCATAGCATGCCAGCACAGTTAGTAGTCATTGGCAATGACTATACTGAGCCGCACCACGGATTGCGCAATCCGTGGTGCGGCTCGCCGGGCTGGTGCCTCACCGTTCGTCTCTTAGTATTTGACCGGCAAATGCAAAAATTCAGCGATTTTGAAAAAACTAATCTAAAAATGGTATAGTTAAATGGAAAAGAACTTTAAAATACAAATCACTTAATGAATATAACCATTTAATTTATTTTTTAATTTTATATTTCCACGATGACAGGTGAGGCCGGGCCTCACCTGCCTCCCCTGACTGCACGTCACTGGTCCTGGGTCAGGGTCTATTGGTATTATAGTGTAATTGTTTCTCAGGGGTTTTCCCCCCTTTGATTCATGAGTCTGTTAATGCTGTGCTCTTAGTTCCCTTGAAGTTTCTAGTCTTTACAGTTAACTGTAACCTACAGTTAGGTTACAGTTTATCTGTGAGTTTTTGTTCCCTTTGCCCTCCCTCCTGTGTCAAGTCCCTGTCTCTGTGTTAGTTGTTTCCTGTTGTATTTTGTTAGTCATGTGCAGAGGTGGCAAAAGTACAGACATTCTGTACTTTAGTAGAAGTACAACTACTTGTGTTAAAAATACTCTGGTAAAAGTTGAAGTACTGATTCAACTTCTTTTCTCAAGTAAAAGTAAAAAAAAGTGCAGGCTCTGAAATGTACTAAGAAAGTAGTAAGAAAGTAAATGTAGCTCTTTGGAGGACGTTTCTACAGGCTAATATCAGTTGTAGTGGCTCTGCATGGGGAAAAGAATCACAGCTTTCTATTGTGAGCTCCAGTAAAACTTTCTTGGTGTGCAGGCTGTGATCAGCTGACGTGTGCTGCTCTGAGGTTTTCTGCTCTGTGTCGATGAGTTGAATTCAACAAGATATAACCCAGTATTTCACAAGCTATCTTGGCTGATTTCCATCCTCTACGCTTACAGCATACAGTTTATACTGTCTTTATACCGACAGCATACAGGTTCTATAAATGTTGAATTCAGTGAATGAATTTAAGCATCAACAGCTTTGATTCAAACGCATCTCTGCTACACTTGATGTAACCTGTAACTCTGACCATGAACACAGCTGCTGTGCACCAGTCCAACACAGAGCTTTACTATAAATACAGTACAGCAAACTGACCTGTTTATCCTGCACTAAACTGCAGAGTATTTTCATAAATATAACCTCTCCTGTCCTCTGTCTTACAACTTTCTCCATTTCTGAGTGAACTTTTCTCTCATTTTCTCTCCCTGGAAATACAGCACCTGGACCTTTTAGCTTGCAGACGCACTGTGTGACAAACTGCTGACAGTTTCTGTGTTTACTGATATTTGTTGGGAATTTAGAAACGTTGCATTTAAAATTACCTGACACAACATGTTACTCCCTTTTTGCTCGCTCCTCTTCTGTAGCACTAGCTAGATGCTGAAGTACTGCGACCACAATATAGCACTATAAATGAAACATAAATTATATGGTTTTGCCTCTTTAATCTCTTTGTATGCGATAAACCCCAGTGATGAAGGATATGTCAGTACCGATTGTCCCTTGTGTGTTACTGTTCCTCCATTTAGGCTCAGAGCGGTTTGATGTTTGAAGGCGCAGTGACCCGAAATAAAAACATCACTCAGACATTTTAAACCTAAAGTAAAGACTGTTTTGAAAATGTAAGGAGGAGAAAGTACAGATATTTGTATAAAAATGTAGGGAGTGAAATTAAAAAGTCAGAAAAATAAATACTCAAGTACAGATAAATTCTACTGAAGTACAGTAAAGAAGTATTTGTACTTCATTACTTCCCAGCTCTGGTCATGTGTCTCTTGTGCTTCATCTTTAATCGCACTTCCTGTGTCATTACCTTGATCATGTCCAGATGAGTTTTGCTTCCCCATAATCAGTTCTCATTGTGTCTGTGTGCCCCAGTTTCCTATTTGTCCTCTATCAGAGTGCCTGTTTTGTCTTCCTCTGGTTTACTGCCCCTGTGAATTCCTGTGAAGTCTATGCTAAACTTAATGGATAAACAGTTGAAATAGCTTGCTAAAACATTATTAACTAAACAGTGGTTAACAGTTGAAATCATTAAGTTAGTTAAAAAAAAATGTCATGGAGCAGCAGTTGTAGTGGATGAATGGTTAAATAATAACCCACTAGTTATGATCATAACTGATAAATGGTAAGCTGAATGCAATAGTCTTCTGACAGGACTTTGTCAGATGAAAAGGGCTGTGAACAGCTGTTCTAAGATCCTCATATTGATTACTAATCCTATGTGTGCAAAATATGTGGAGGATTTGTCTCTGGAAAGAAAACGGCAATCTCAAGCCAGCATGATGACTCACTGGATGGTTTCAAATGCAAATGGAGTGAAAAGCAAAGTGACAGCGAATGAGGGGCAGAGACAGAGAGAGATGCTCTGTGTTAACTATCAAAAAAGAATGAGGGTGACAGAGTCAGGAAATATTTAGGGAGAAAAATGTGCAGTTTGATGTGCAGAGATGGAAAAAAGTTAAATATACCAATTCAGGTTTAATACATTTATTTAATACAGATACAGCCCTGTGCAGAAGTCTTGAGCCACCCGTCATATTTTTATATTTTGCTGGAGAACGGGGAAATAGTTGCAGGCATTTATTGAATTGTGCAAACAATGCTTTACATGCTACAAAAAAAAAAAATGCAGTACATAAGACAGAAACAGAGTTTGTACAATTCTGATGAGCTTGAAAATCAAAATTTGGTATGACCACCTTTATTCTTAAACACAGCCTGAACTCTCTTAAGCAGCTTTCTTTTTATTTCTTGAATTAGTCTTCAGGAATAGTTCTCCAGGCTTCTTGTGTCAGGTTTGTAGCTGTGGCTGGCAAAGTGGAGGACCCCAATGCAGGACTCTTTAGACGAGGAGCTTATTTTTAACTTGAATCTTTAATTGGATAACATTGGGTAAACATAACATAAACTTGGAGCATAACATGAATGTAGACATAACCATAAACTTGAGCTCTAAACGTGAACACGAAGCATAGACCTAAACGTAAGGCAC
This sequence comes from Archocentrus centrarchus, assembly GCF_007364275.1. Classification (NCBI taxonomy): domain Eukaryota; kingdom Metazoa; phylum Chordata; class Actinopteri; order Cichliformes; family Cichlidae; genus Archocentrus; species Archocentrus centrarchus. The sequence continues at coordinate 23,785,075 of NC_044361.1, forward strand.
ACAGCGAGAAAAACAAACAAGGGACAAAACTTAACGACACGACAAGGACGAAGGCGAAACGCAGACAGTAAATACACAAGGGGATAATGAGGGGAGTGGAAACAGGTGAGGAGCACAGCTGAACATAATTACACTGATGAGACAAGGGAAAGCAAAACTAAACACAAGCCCACAGGACAAAGGACTGTCAAAATAAAACAGGAAGTAACCAAACAAGGTACATGCAGACTTGACACAGAGGGAAGCTAGACATGACCAAAACAGAAACCTAAATACAACACTCAGGGAAACACTGGGAAGAGAAACAAAACATGAGACAAGGGACACAGACATGAGAAACAAAACACGTGAACACTGACCGAACAGGAGGACATGGAAATCAAAACATAACACAGACTTGACTTGACACCGGAGGGATAACGCAAACACCTGAACACAGATGACGGGAAAGACAACATGAGGGAAACAGGAACTAACACAGATAACTAAACAGAAAACAATGACAAACTAAAATCCTAATTCATAACTAAACAACATAACTCAAGAACATAGGGCGCACTGGGCCAACAGCCCAGGATCATGACATCTTGAAGGACATTGGCTGCCTTTTGTTAGATTCTCTGTGATGCTGAAAAATTCAACCATGGCCAACTGCACTCTTTCCAGATTGTATTACATGGTGCATCAAAATCCGATGACACTTTTCTTAGTTTATTTTGATCTCTAACACCACTGGCTGAAATGCATCCCCAACCCATGACAGGGCATTCATTGTGTTTTTCAGATGGCTGCAGACACTCACTGTTGTACCTCTCTCCTGACCTCCTCCATGCAAACTGACAATAATTTGAACCAAAAATTTCAAATTTGATTCATCACTCCATCAGACTTATTTCGTCTAATTTTCAGTCCAGTTCTTGTGTAATTTGGAATACTTCAGCCTTTTTTCCCTGTTTCCCTTTGTTAGGTTCGGACCACCGTTAAATAAAGAAAGACACAGAAACCCGTAGTTGATCTTTTAACCTGCAGGGAGAGTCTCAGTCAGCCAACACGCGTGTGTGTATGTCTGAGGGAGAGTCTGAACCTTCTTCCTGCTTGGCTCTTTTATTTTAGCATCATGTGAGTTTACACAAAGCTCAGGTAACAACATCACTCACTTCACATGATGAAATCACCTTCACATGATGAAATCACATATGTTTACACAAAGCTCATGTAACAACATCACTCACGTCACATGATGTAATCATGTATGTGTATGTGGGTGTGTGTGTGTGTGTGTGTCCTCAGGAAACAGGCGTTACCTGCTTTCCATGTGCATGTTTATGATAAACACATTGTGATACATAGAAAAACAGTTAAGCGTTTATCTATTCTAACACCCTTCCTTAAGAAGGGCTTTTTGACAGGCACCCTTCCTCTGAGACCATTTCCAATAAGGTTTCAGTGAACAGTAGATGTCCAGCTGCATCTCTCAGGTCTTTGCTGGCTTTCTTATGGACATGACTTTCAAATACTGTTCATCTGCTGTAGATATTTATTTTTAGCTCCATTGTCGATGACAGACGACAGTCAGTGGAGCCTATCTGATAACGAGCCGTCCAGTGTCCATCAGTCATCAGTCCATAGGTCAACTTTTAGCAAAATTCGCTACTCCTCAGTCATTTATAACTTGGCACAAATACTCCCTGGGTAAGGATTTACAAAATAGGGGAGATGGCTTTTTGATTTTTTACTTTTTTGATTTTCTTTTTAATGATTTTTTCCACAAATACTGTACATTGATATTTACCTTTACTCCCTACTCCTCCCTTATTCCTAGGCCGACTGGTGTGAGTATTCAATGTGCAAACCTCTGTCACAGTGTGATCAGTGAAGCTGATCCGATACCAAGCCGTCTGAGTTAGGTGCCTGTTTGAATGATTCATAGGTCAGTGTTTAGTGGCTTAATGAAGAAATCATTTCTCTGAAAATAGTCAGCTACAAGGCCTGGACTGGAAATAAGTAAAAAAAGGCAGACAATGTTCAAAGAAGAACTTTGAAAGAACTTCAGAAAGCCTGGAGAACTTTTGCTCATGACCGCCTTAAAAAAAATTACAAGAAAATCTGATTCCTTGGAAGAAACACTCAAGACTTGGCTCAAGACTTTTGCATAGTACTGGATCTGGGAATAAAAAAAAAATCTGATATTGATTATTGTCTGACATTCTTCTTCCATACACAAAGAAACTGATTTTTAGTAGAGGACAGCATCAGCACTTTGTTCTAGGCTTCAATATGTCAAAATGTTCTTGATGGGGTTGATCAGCCACTGTGTACAGACATCCATGATCACCAGAAAATGACTTTTCCACTTGCAACACAAGCAGATAGACATTTTAGACTTTTAGTGAAACAACCTAACAACTGACAGATGAGTTTAATTTCCTTAAATGTTGTTTATGTTGTCCTCTAAATGAATTGCTAACAGCATCAATAATCTTTACTTCCCATCAAGTGTCATCAGAATTCACTTGTCACCTATAAGCATGGTTAATATGTTAGACTGAGGTGCTGAAGATTGCAAATTGTACATTTTGCTAAAGGATTAATTTACAATTCTTGTTTGGCTTAAAATGTTTAAAGGTACCACAAAAAATTCCCTTAATTTTTGATTGATCATTTTGCTGGATCACTGCATGCCTTCCTCTCTCTGTCTGCATTACACTAGGTTTAGGGGTGCTACTAAGATTAGTTCAGTTGAGCTTTTTTGCTTATAGTTAATTAATTTTCTTAATTTGATTGAGTCAGTAGCACCCCACTCCTTTTAGTTTCACTATTTTTGCTCTCGTGTGTTGTCTTTTTTTTTTTCTCTCAATAATTTTTTAATAAATATTACTTACTTTGTCTTGTGTTTTTAGGACAGTGCTTAAGAACAATGACTTGCGGTCTAGACAAGAGTTAACAGCTCATCTGACCAATCAGTGGCCGTCTCCTGATGCCATAGATGCCAATGCCGTTGCCTTGGATACACTGCTGTACAGGAAGAGTACAGGACAGTGGGAGGAGTACGTACAAAGTCGTTGTAGAAGAAAGTTTTGTTGTTCTTCAGCCATCAGGCACTGTTTGAACTGTTATTTAGAAGCATTTTCTACATTCACTTTTATTTTGATGATGTTACTGAGACATACTGTAAAAGTTGCATCAAGGTGATTAAAATGTACTCAAAGGGCACTCAGACAATGCAAACCTCTGCAAGGCCAATAGTCGATTGTCCTGTGGTTTACAAACCAAACCCATAAATACTTATTTTTCAAAATTTAACTTAGGATCAGGGTTTCCATTTGCACACACAATTAATATTGTCCTTGTAGTTTTTATATTATCCTATTAACAGGGAAACCATTTCAATAAAAACATTACCCTACTCCCTGAAAGAAACCTGATTTGCTCATTAAAAGCTTTTAGCTACATATTTTTATTTTTCTACAGAAGGTCTTCATAATTCGTAGTTTAAAAATAGTCCTTATTTGTCATTACTTGACAATTTTGTCATATTGAGTATGAGCAAAGTGGGAAACATACACTCACTGGACACTTTATTAGTTCCACTTTGCTATTACTGCCTTCAGAGTTGCCTTAATTCTTTGTGGCATAGTGCCAACAAGGTGCTGGAAACATTCCTCAGAGATTCTGGTCCATATTGACATGATGGCATAAGACAATTTCAGTGCAGTGAACTCACTGTCATGTTTGAGAAACCAATCTGAAATGATCTGAGCTTTGTGACATGGCGTGTTATCCTGCTTGAAGCAGCCATCAGAAGATGGGTACACTGTAGTCATAAAGGGATGGACATGGTCAGCAACAACACTCGGGTAGGCTGTGGGGCCCAAAGTGTGCCAAGAAAATATCCAACACATCATTACACCACCAGCAGCAGCAGCAGCCTGAACTATTGATAGAAGGCAGGATGGATCCATGCTTTCATGTTTGCTCCAATTTCTGACCCCAGCATCTGAATATTGCAGCAGAAATTGAGACTCATCAGAACAGGCAGCATTTTTTCCAGGCTTCAGTTTTTGTGTGACAGGTTGTCTTGATCATGCCTACATCTCTAAATGCACTGAGTTGCTGCCATGTGATTGGCTGATTAGATATTTGTGATAATGAACAGTTAAACAGCTGTTCCTAATAAGTTTCCAGTGACTGTATATACAACATTGTTTTTGCACAGTTTGAATCAGTTGTTACATTTTAAGTTTGTACATGAATGTTTCGCCTTCCCCGAAATCACCAGTGCAGCGTATTTAAATTGCTTTTGTCTGATGAAATCTCACACTGTCATCAAAAACTGTTGCTGATTCATTTTCCATTTTTTGTCAGCACTAATTATACAATGTGGTCTTTATTGATCCTCTATCCTTTCATTACAGGAAGAGTTTCCAGAGTCTGGAGCAGCTTTCTGCAGACATGAGCGTTTCCCAGAATTCTCTCGACCCATCACATACGCTGAGTCTGGAGGCCAGGTCGGTCGGCACAAAGTGGCCCCACCAAGGTACGTCTGTGCTTGCCAGCAAACACCGCTGTCTGTGATGCTCTCCACTCCTGGTGTGAACATTTACTGTGTGCGCCTTGTGATTCAGGCAAAGAGGAAACTCCCTCTCTAAGAGGTCTGTGTGGCTCCCTGACGTCAGTCGCCAGCTACAAGTCTCTGGCCAGCCTGAAGTCAAACGAGTGTTTGGCGAGTCCTACAACAGAGGTCGGCAGTCCAGGTGTCACTCCTTCATAGGGGATAAAGAGCTAAAAACAATCCAGGAACCTTCTCAGTGTTGGATATTGTTCGTTGAGGTTTATGTTCTGTATGTGGAACTTGAGGATCTGGTGTAGCATGGTCTTGACCAGCTCCATCAGACTGAATGATGTCTTAATGAAATGTCAGAAGATCTCCAAATGGAACTTCATCAGTATATGTTCAGTGTTGTTTTTTTTTGTAGAGCATTGTTCATTTCCTTGATTGAAAATAAAAGTCTGAACTGTCATTTCACTTTACAGCACTGAGGGGGCAGTAAGGCAGCCGCCCCTCTCTTAGAAGGGTGGAGATTCCATCATGCTGAAAGTGCTGACTGTAGATCAGAGGTCTAAAGAAAAAAAAAAAGAGACTACAAACCAGAGTGTCACTGAATTGTTTTCTATCTTTAAAAGGGATTTATTAATATTTTCAATTTTGTTAGTGCTGCCATAAATCACCCTTTTCTTCATCAGCATTTGTGATGGTGAGTGTACCTCTGTTTTGTCTCAGTGTGTCATCAGTGTTTGGGATAAGGCAGTCTTTGTTGTTGGGCGTAGATGTTTTTCATCACTGTTGTGCATCATGCAGTATCACGTGGTTTTGCTCTCAGGTAATGATCACTATGAGTAATAGCCACTCCACACTTCTGGGTTTACTTTAAAGTTGAGCTTTAGTCTATTCTAATATTCCCTTTAATTATTAAAATGCAGTATTTCACTGTCATGGCTAGTTACCATGGATAGATCACTGTTAAAGTCTGTGTTGGGATTCAGTATTGAATACAATTTGTATTGTTGGTGACTAAGCCGTGTACCTCAAAACTAAACTCATCACTTTACCTTCTTTTTTTTTTTTTTTTTTTTTTGCCTTCAGCTTGTTCCAGCAGTCATTTGCACAGACATACAGCAGATGTTTTACTGGATTTACCTTGTTGTTTATTTTGAATAAACTCCACTGAAACACTGACGATTTGACAATGACATTTGAGTTTGTCAACAAAAACTGGTATAGTGAGAAACCTCATAAAATCACTGAAAAGAAAATCTGGTGTATGAAATGAACTCAACAAAAGACATTTTCATATAGTACACTCATGTCATTCTTGTATCAATCTGAAAAACACTTATTTACACTCACACTGTACTGGCACCCTGTAAGTTTTTGTCTGCAGGAACACGAGTGCAAAAACATGGAGATGGTTTTGGGGGTTCTGACTGTCACACAGAGGAGTGAAAGGAGTTTAGGCACAGTGCACATGATCCCGGTGAGATACATGGTAAATATATATTAATAAAACTGTCTTTCATGTACTACCTCTTAAACATGTAATTGAACATAGTGTAGAAAAATATTTGACTCTATACAGAATCTATATCATAATTTTATAAATTAATATATATTCTGATGATCTTTAATATCTTGCAATGCGGGAAAAGAGACAAGTGATTAAATTTTTTTGAACCCCCATTTCTGCTAATGTTTTTCATTTGGCATCATCCTCACAGAGGGCTGCACCACAAAATGAGTTATCTGGCTTATCCAGATAACTTCAGGAATTAGACTGTAACTTCCTGATTCACATACACTATGAAAGGAGGGTATATTTTACCTGAAGTATGATGTAATTTTTAAACTGCTCAGTGCAGGTTTAAATACCACCCACTGACTAATTCTCTTGGAAAATTGCATCACCCTTTCTTGATCTCATGGCGCTCATTGACCAGACAGTAAAATCTCTATATACAGAGTTCCAAAGCCTTGTGGCTACTTGCTGACCTTATGGCATCCTAATTATTGTTACAGTATCATTTAACACCATTTCAACCCTGACTTTTCTTGATAACCTCAATTTAAATCTGAGCGGTTTATGCTCCTTTCATGGTACAGCCCTCAGGTGCAGTCGAGCAGTAGGTCTAAGCACTAGTTGTGGTGTTTGATGTTTTTGGAGAAAAATCCATCAGGGGTTAGTGGTTTGCAGCGACGCAAGTATCCGCTCTTTGTTTTGTTTGCGGAAAAAGGCCTTTCCAAACTCATAAGTGCTGATCATGATGGCACAGGCTGGGGCCACTTTTATCAGCCTGGGAAGCAAACCTGGTTGAGAAACAGAAAAGAGGAGAGTTCATATACAGTTATGATAAAAAGAATGTACACCCTCTTTCAGTTATACGGTTTTATACATAAAAAATAATCTGGTCCTTAGCAGGTCTTAAAATACAACCTCAGATGAACTATAAGACATGAAATATGTCGTCATTTATTTAAACAAAAATTAAGCCAAAATGCAGAAGCAGTGTGTGAATAAGTACACCCTTTCTGCTTCCATAGGAATAAAGAGGGTTAGTAGCAGCCAGGTGCTGCTAATCAAATGCACTTGATCAACTGATCATCAGCAAGCGTGAGCTTGAGCCGATTTGTGTTAACACAATGCCCAGGAGAAAACCTCTTCTCCCAAAAATAACATGACAGCATCTGACCAAACCACACACAGCATATCAGCACAAACACGTCACACTGACTGTCAAGCACAGTGGTTGAGGGGGCGATGATTTGCATTTTGCAGCCACAGGACCTGGACACCTTGTGGTCATTGACTCAACCATGAACTCCTCCTTCTGTCCTACAGCTAAAACTTGGCCATAACTGGGTCATACAACAAGAAAATGATCTCAAACACAGCAGCAAATCTACTTCATAATGGCTGAAAAAGAAAAGACTCAACGTGTTGCAGTTGCCCAGTCCAAATCCAGACCTGTGGTGGGACCTTAAGAGAGCTGTGCATAAACAAATGCCTGCAAACCTCAATGAACACACTGGAAAGACGGATGAGACAAAAATCCTCCACAATGATGAAAGACTTTGAAAGTCATACAGAAAATAGGCGCTAAAGGTGGTTCTACAAGCAGTGGAATCATGGGTTGTACTTAATGACATGGTGTAATATGGTGTCATGCATTCTTGTTAAACTGAGGTTGTATTTACCTAATTAAACAAGACCCATCACCAATGGAGATATCTAATTTAGAGCCCTTGCCCTAAACTTTTATCCAAATACTTTTAATCACCTCTGGGTTAGTAAAGATATATTGATATCAAAGATATAATACATATTCCAGTCTGTGGTTCTGGAGTCTATAGACCAGAAAGGTAAAACCTCACGGACAGTCTGATGACCGTATCCTTCCGTTTTATTTTGCACGAGAAGATAAAAACTGGTAAGAAGGGGATCATTTTTCTTATGTCCTGATATATAAACCTTAGATTTGACAGAGGGTGTCCTTTGTTTTTACTGTGAGTGTACATGACTAACTCAGACATAACAATGAGTCACAGTTCAGAAAAGTACCTACCTGCAAACAGCCCTCTAAACCCATCCTCTGCCACAATCCTGCACATCACACAGAAGGTGGAAGAGGCCTGACCTGGCACTGAAAACACAAAAACACCAATCAGCATCAAACAGCATCATCCAACCAAAAACTGACCACAAAAGATGTGAGTTTAGCAATGAAGGCCAGTGACTCCTGTTCTTTGTTTTTTTACCTGACATGCTCTACAATAATCCTGTATCCTTTCAGATGAGCTGAGAATTATCTTCATTAATATCACTTATGTTCCAAATGTGTTCACATAAAGCTCGCACACCCTCTCCTCTGAGGTAGAACTGTTTAGGAAAATCTTATTCTACACTGTCAACATATTTTCTACCACCAGGTTGTTTCAAGTCTTCACTGAGGCTGCACTGAGTGGTGCACACTGGCATAATGGTATTTTTAAACTATTCTCATTGCCTTGGACTGCAATGAGAAGTGGTCAGACCTACATATTAAGAAAAGAAGCACACGCAACTCACTCAGCTGTCTTCAAAGGTCAAGGCTTTGAAGAGAGAAGAAAGGGCATCTATAAACAACTGGAGCAACCATCACTCCACAGAAGTGGCGGCACACATGTAAGTCACCTATTTCTATTGCTTATCAGCACTTTGAAAGCTTAAGGCCTATTCCAGGTTTGACCTGCGACTGATGACTGTCACATAATAGTCACGTGGGCTCTCAACGTGTGAACGAGCCTGTTCAGAAAACCTGGAGCTGAAATGAAGAAGCTTCTTTGCTGTGAAGTAAAATGTTTTAAAGCCCATTGTTGCTTTTATTTAACTTTGCAGAGGTTGTAGTTTATGGTTATTGTTCATTTATGATGCCAACACAAATATAAAGTAGCTTCTAGATAACTTCCCTCAGCAATGTATATTTACAATATTCAGAAGGATTAATTAAAAAAAAAAAAAAGATCCATAATTACAGTTCTTTGCTTGTAGTTCTCCAAGCTCCACCTGTCTTCTTGTTTTGACGACATCAAAAGGTAAAGTTACAATAGATGCAATCTGAAAAAAAAAAAAAAAATTATACTCTGTAGTTTACTTCTGTTTGTTCAGTAAGACATATGCTTATCTGGAAGCTGTGCAGCTTCAGAGAAGGAAAGATTAACTTACAGATCCTGACACAGCTCCAGATATGAAGGTGATGGTCAGCGTGGGTTCTGTGGCAGTAGACAAGTCACGCAGCCAGTTCTTGCCCCTCTCATAGTTGTACCAGTACATGGCCGAGAAGGGCACGTCTCGGAGAAGCGTGGGCCCCAAACCCCTCCACAGAGACAGCCAGCCCTCTGCCTCCACTGCTGAACGGATACACTGAGTCAGCTCCCTGTACGACTGTTTCTGAGACTGCAGTTTAGTGCGGATCAGTTCCAGAGGGCTGATCATTGTCGCCGAACCCACTTTTACACAGAGGAGGAAGACAAAACAGGAGATGAAATATTATGTTAGTGAAGACAATGTATTGCTGTAGCACTAACTATTGTGTTTCATAATTCTACTTAAATAATCACTTACAGGACTTTGAGTCTGATTAATAATAAAGCTCACAGGTTCTAAATGAAACCTAGCGTGTGGGATAAAATTGCAGAAAGTCGAGGCCATGGGGCAGAAGGTAAGGGTGGCTGACCTTGAAAATTAGTTTGGAAATGAAATCCCCCTGAATTATTAAAATGCTGCTGTACGTTAACCGTGCTGAAATGAACTCTAAGTGATCCTTTCCTCACTGAGTGCGGTAATTGCAGTGACAGAGGGACAACAGTCAGCTCACCTCTAGCAGTAGCTCCTGCTATGAGAGGAGCCTCCTGAGCATGGTCTCCCATCCTGACCCTCAGTGCTGCGCACAGCTGGTCATAACAAGTGAAGTAGATCACTGTTGCTGGGACTGCCATCACACTGGAGACAGCACATATGGAAGAAGAAAATTCTGTTTACTGATGCTTAACATAAATAAGTCTTTGGTAATGACCCTTCAAGAAACTCTGAGGTGGCTCACTACGAATTAATAACACATCAATGGAAAACACCCTTAATGAGTGCATCAGCTGTGGGCTAAATGACTACTGACCCACCACAAATGCTCAATAACTAAGTTTTAAAAGAAGGGGAGGTGCCCAATTAGGGAATAAAACGGACACAGAAGACTTCACACTCACAGTGTTGGAGGCAGACCGCTCCATAATGACCTGATTCCCTCATGCCTTACTATCTTGACAAAGGCATCCTGCAGAGATTCAGAGTTAGGAGTCAGTGAAGGATGATGCCACTCAGTGGTTTTGTACAACAACAATTCTACCTTACACAAGCAGGAAGAAACTATCACCCAGTAAAGCAAATTTTATTTTGACCAACTCTTAACTTTTGTATATTATTATGGTGGTAAACTGAAATGTGGATGTAAAATTTTACCAGTGTGCTACTGAAGTGACCCGGGGCTTTGTACCAGGCCTTGGAATTCCCATTTTCACACACACATATGTGGTCCATTAGTCCATTGCAGTACACAAAGCATTTGCCTGAAACATATCAACATTCATTCATCAGCATTTGATACAGTGATGTCAAACGTGGGCCGGGAGCCAAAACCGGCCTGCCAGGGTGTTCAGGTCAGCAAAATGTGAAAATTTCTGCAAAGTTGTTAATTGATAAAAAAATTAAATTCACTGCTATTTCTAGTGTGATCTGAAGCTAGCAGTACTACAAGGTAGTGAAAATGTATGTAAAAGTAGTTTTAAATCATGTTTGACTCAATGAAATAAAATACTACTGTTGATTTTTTTTTTTTTTAAATAAAGAACTCAAGGTGAAGCGTTTGTGCCTTTCTGGATTCATTGTAACCGGTCTTTTTTGTGAGACCCACTGTCTCCAAACCATATCATAGCTGCTGTAAACTTTCCCTTTCACTCTTGCTTCTAGCCTTCTGTCACAAACCGCCCCCCACACTCGTCTCCACCCTGCCTGCACTCTCTTCTTCTTCACCCCTTTTGTGCACTGTCTGTTGCTTTCAAAGTTGACTGAAATATTTAGTAGCAAGGAAATTTCAGCAGTCTGCATGCCTAGGTGCTTCATTTTATTCACCTGTGGCCATGGACGTGATTGGAACAACTGAATTCAATGATTTGGATGGATGAGTGAATACTTCTGGCAATATAGTGTATGTACTGGAATGGAAAAAAAAAAATCAAAATGTAAATTAATTTTACCTTTGGGGAAGGGATTTTTCTGTGCTTGTAGTCTGATCTTCACAACATCCAAAG